>NC_045431.1:81079891-81711787 GCF_902635505.1 Sarcophilus harrisii
CAGAGAAATGCAAATTAAGACAACTCTGAGATATCATTACACACCTGTCAGATTGGCTAAGATGACAGGAAAAGATAATGACGAATGTTGGAGGGGATGTGGGAAAACTGGAGACACTGATGCATTGTTGGTGAAGTTGTGAACAGATCCAACCACTTGGAGAGCAATTTGGAACTATACTCAAAAAGTTATCAAACTGTGAATATCCTTTAGCCCAGCAGAAGGGTATTATACTACTGGGCTTATATCCCAAAGAGATATTAAAGAAAGGAAAGGGACCCATATATGCACAAATGTTTGTGGAAGCCTTTTTCATGGTGGCTAGAAACTGAAAATTGAAGAGAAGCCCATCAATTGGAGAATGGTTGGGTAAATTGTGCTATATGAATGTTATGGAATATTATTGTTCTATAAGAAATAACTAGCAAGATGAATACAGAGAGGCTTGGAGAGAACTACAAGAACTGACACTGAGTGAAATGAGCAGAACCAGGAGATCATTATATACTTCAACAACAATACTACATGATGATCATTTCTGATGGACATGGCTCTCTTCAACAATGAGAGGATCCAAATCAGTTCCAATTGATTTGTAATGAACAGACCAGCTATACCCAGAGAAAAAACACTGGGAAATGAATATGGACTACAACATAATATTTCCACTCTTTCTGTTATTGTTTGCTTGAATGTTTGTTTTTTCTTTTCAGGTTATTTTTATCCTCTTTCTAAATGTGATCTTTTTTTGTGCAACAAGATAACTGTATAAATATGTATACGTATATTGTATTTAACATGTACTTTAACATATTTAACATGAATGGGACTACCTGCCATCTAGGGGAAGGGGTGGAGGGAAGGAGGGGAAAAGTTGAAACAGAAGTTTTAGCAAGGGTTAATGTTGAAAAATTACCTATGTATATGCTTTGTATATAAAAAGCTATAATTAAAAAAAAAATAAAATGCTCATACCATAAAACTGACAAAAATGACAAAAAAAAATGTGCAAAGGCCACTGAAGAACAGGCATGTTCATTGTGGATCTATGGGTAAATTTCAGAAAATCCTAAAATACTCAATACTCAAAAAGTCACTAACCTACACATATTCTTTGAATAAGAGATAGTACTATTAATGATAAACCCTATTAGTAAACAGAAAGAACCTCTATGAACAAAAATACAATTGCAACACCATTTTTAAATCAAATAACTGGGGCAAAGGTGGAGAGATATATCCATCAGTTGGAAAACAAATTATAGCACATAAGTACAATGGAATATTATGGAGACACAAGAGTTGGTGAAATGAATGGATTCAGGGGCACTGGAATACCTATATGAACTGAAGCCAGTGAAATGAGCAGAACCAAGAAAACAGATGCAATTATTATAAATTATAATATCATAATAATATAAAGGAAAACAACATGCCTTTTGAACTCAATCAGTGCAATGACTCAGGTCCCTAGATCAAGACCAATCTCGGTCTCTTCCTGCTCCAAATCTTTGACAGCTCCAAAAGATCCAGGAAGAAATGTGCCTCATATCTCTTAGCAGAGAAGTGATGGACTAGAAGTTCAAATTAGTTAAATTTTTCAGAGAAGGGGAAAGAAAAGATTGGTGAATTATGAGCAAATTATGTAGTTTCCAAAAATTTTAATATCATATTAGAATTCATTAAATACTCTGCTCTAATCAGGACTCATCTACAATATTGTATTCAGTTCTGAGCACCAAAGTTTAGAAAAGCTTGAGTATGGCTAAAAGAGGGTAAGTGGAAGAATTGAAGAATATAAAATATGTGGATCCTTTGAAGAAAATAGGGGTGCTCAATAGGTGAAAAAGATTTAGATGAAATATTATAGCTATATTCAAATGTTTATGTGAAGGGCTTTCACTTATTTGTTTGACCACAGAGGGAGAACCAGAAATACCAGGTAAAAGTTAACAAATAGGCAGACTTAGGCTTGCTCAAAGGAAGAATTTCCTAGCAATGAAAGCTCTGCTTTTGGCAAATAGAGTAACAGAAGATATATTGCCAAGTGATCACTATTCTATAATGCTTCTGTGTTTAGAATGGCTTGTCTCAGTATGTAATAGATTGTTTTCCCTTTATTGGAGGTCTTATTTGCTGGGAAATATTGGTTCCCTAAAGCCTTTGAGATCCCTTTCAGATCTTACATTCTATGATGCTATGATCAATGTAGCTCCATCACTGATATCCTTCTGAATTTCAGATCCTGATTCACTATTATTGGGCATGTTTTAATGCCTGATCATAATGGAAATGTTATATTTAACAACAAAGAGCAACAACAAAAACAACAGCAAAACCCTTCTTGTTTTGACCTCCCTCTTTCTGTTAATAGTACCATGATGTCCTGAGTCATTTATTCTCTGACTCATTGTTAACTATTTTCTTTCTTGTTTTTTTTTCATATCAAATCAATTACAAATCCCTATTGATTCCTCTTTTGTAGTATTATTCAGACCTATTCCAGCTGCCACTTGAGTACAGAATTTCATAACTTGCAATACTACCTTAGGCTTCCTATTGAGTTTGCTGTTTCTCCCTCTCTCCTCCATTCCAATTTATTCTTTAAATCACCATCAGATTTGCCTTTCTCGTGAAAAGAATTAACTACATCATTTCTCCATTTATAACTTCCCAATTACTCACTACTGCCTGCTGAATAAAATTTAGACTGTTTGGATTAGCATTCAAAGTCCTCCACAATCTATCACCTACTATATTTCTATCCTTATCTCTTATAGTTCCCTTCCAGATGTGTTATTTCAACCAAACTATATTACTTGCTATCCTTCATAATACATGGCATTCTTATATATTCTTATCTATAATTGGACTGTCTCCCCATCAGCCCTGCCAATATCATTTAAAAACAAGTACACTCATTCTCTGAAAGTGAATTCTTGAGGATGACATGGCCAAATATGCATTTAAGGAAGACCGTTGATACCTGAGTGCAGGAAGGATAGATTGAAATGGAAAAAGACCTGAAATAGAATGACAGAACAGCATGCAATTTGAAGAAAATATCCAAGGAGAATCGCAATTTCAATCCAATGAAGCTTTGCCTCCTGCCACAAGGACATACATGTCAGACTTGCTCAGAGAAAGTGCATCAGTGACTCCAAACCTCACTACTATCTCCTTGATCTGTTTTGTTTCCTGTTAACAGAATTTTAAAGGGCCCATTTCACATATACCAGCAAAAAAAATTCCATTGCTTCAACTGGATTAAGTATACTGGCTCTCAGGCTGCCTGTTGATGGATATAAATGTAAGAATATATTCTTGTTGTGGTACCACGACACCCCCTTCTGCCCTGCTTTTTTGCCTTCTCCACTGGAGTAAGAGATGTTTGGAAGAAGGGAGAGGTCAGTAAAAAAAGGAAAAAGAGAAAAAAGAAAAAGGAGGAGGATAATAAAGAGATGCTAGAGGATGAAAAGGATGATGGTTAAAAAAAAATAAATTAATGAGGGTAGAACAAAATATGGGGAGTGGGAAGAAATTAGTGAAAAGAAGGCAGCAAAAGTAGGAGGAAACAAGAAAAAAGAGGAGAGAAAAGGAGAAATATGGGAAAAGAAGACAGTGAGAAGAGGAAGAAGGCAGTAAGGAAGTTAGCAGAAATCTCTGTTAAATATAATGTTATCTGGCAATGAGGTTTTTGTATGTTTTATTGTTTTTTAATAGAAATCCATGAATGATTGAATTTTGGTTGACTCATAGTAATTAGCATGATACAGCTGTGATCAGGCTGGGACCAAGTTATCATTGTGTAAATTAATTTAAGAAAGCACTCAGAATCATGTGATTGCTTTCATCATCTCAGTCATTTGTGCCTTGACTTGCAAAAAATAAATCACTGCTTTTTAGCCTAACTTGGACCAGAACTCCTTAGGGAAGGGACCTGGTCCTCTAGGTTTTTGTATGCTAAATATACTACATTCCATAAACACAGCCCAGCAATAAAATGTACCAGGAGGTTTAGTTTGGGGGAGTCAATTAACTGAAGCAGAACCTACTTTTCTGTTTAGGAAAAAGGGATACTAGCTAGGATGATTATTCTCTGAGCAAGACATATCTGAAAGAGAGCCAATAATTCACCCTCCCTACAGGGAAGTACCCCCTCTTCAGAAATGTCTGTGTGTGTCCTTGGTCTTCAAGCTACCTCTAAAGACTATCATGCACTACCAGCCTGGAATCTTGGCCAGCTTGTTGCTGTTTTGCTGTGTTACCAACAATGCAAGCAATTTTAGTAACCTCTGTAATCCAACTCACTTTACTCCCTTTCCTGTTTTTCTGCCCCTGTGATAACCTTATTCATTCCTACATTTTAGTCTTTTATGTAACAGAACAGCTCTCACTTCTTCCCTATTCCCAGTCTCCAAGTAGAAAGACAGCTGATATGAGAATATAGGTTTAATATCACTTTGCTAGAAAGGGCCTTTTTACCTAGCTAGGTTCTTTCACTTATACTTAGACATAAGAAGGGTTGCTTTTTCTGCCAGGAAAAAGATAGGGAGAAAAGAAATAGAGGAATGAAGGAAGTAGAAGGAAGAAAAAGAAGGGAGAGATCAGGAAAAAGAGGAAAAAGAAAAAAAAAAAGAAAGAGGGGGAGAGCAGTAAAGAGATCCAGGGGATGTGAAGGATGATGGTAAAAAAAAAAGAGAGAGAAAAGAGTAGAACAAAAAAACATGGGGAGCAGAAAGAAAACAGTGAAAAAAAGAAAGCAGCAAGTATAGGAGAAGGAGAAAGAGGAACAAAAGAGGAGAGAAAAGGAGAAAGAGGGAAAAAGAAAATAGTGAGAAGAGAGAGAAGACAGTAAAGGGAAACAAAGGAGAAAGAAAAAGGAAAAAAGAAAGAGAAGGAGGAGAGAAAATATGGAGGTAGAAGAAATAATTTCTCATGGGTAGACCAAGCCAATATAATAAAAATAATAATTCTACCTGAATTAATTAATTTATTTATTCTGTGACATCTAAACAACCTATCAAAAATTGTTACATCTGATCAATTGGAAAAAATATCAAGTGGTCATGGGTAGAATGAGCTAATATAATAAAAATTACAATACTATCTAAATTGATCTACTTTTTCAGAGCCATACCAATCAAACTCCCAAGAAATTATTTTAGAGTTAGAAAAAATAATAACAAAATTTGCCTAGAAGACAAAAGGTCAAGAATTTCAAGGGAATTAATGAAAAAAATGCAAATTAAGGTGGTTTAACTGTACCAGACCTAAACTAATATTATAAAACAGCAGTCATCAAAACCATTTGGTACTGGCTAACAAATAGAGTTCTTGATTAGAGGGATAGGTTTTGCTTGCATGACATAATAATCAAAGACTATAGTAATTTAAGATTTAATAAACCCAAATATCCTAGCTTCTGGCATAAGAAGTCACTATTTGATAAAAATTGCCTGGAAAATTAGAAATTAGTATGACAGAAACGAGGTATTGACCCACATCTAACACTCTATTCTAAGGTAACATAGAAATAAGTTCATGATTTAGACATAAAGAGTGGTATTATAAGCAATTTAGAAGAACAAAGGATCGTCTACCTCTCAGATATGTGGAGAAGGAAGGAATTTGTGGCCAAAGAAGAACTAGAGATCATTACGGAATTCAAAATGGATAATTTTGATTATAGTAAGTTAAAAAGTTTTTATACAAACAAAACCAGTTTAGATAAGATTAGAGGGGAAGTAGTTAAGTGGGGAAAAAATTTACAGTTAAGGCTTCTGACAAAAACTTCATTTCTAAAACTTATAGAGAATTAGCTTAAATTTATAAGAATTCAAGCCATTCTCTAATTGATAAATGTTCAAAGTATATGAACAGACAATTTTCAAGTGAAGAAATTAAAGCCTTTTATACTCAAATGGAAAAATGCTCTGAATTCCTACTGGTCAGAGAAATGCAAATTGAGACAACTCTGATATACCACTACATACCTCTCAGAGTGGCTAAAATGACAGGAAAAGATAATGATGAATATTGAAAGAGATGTGAGAAAACTGGGGCACTAATACATTATTAGTGGAGTTGTGAACTGATGCAACCATTCTGGAGAGCAATATGGAACTATGCCTAAAGGGCTGTAAAACTGTGCATACCTTTTGAACCAGCAGTATTCCTACTGAGTCTGTATCCCAAAGAGATCATAAAAAAGAGAAAAGGACCCACATGTGCAAAAATGTTTGTGGCCGTGCTTTCTATAGCGGCAAGAAATTGGAAACTGAATGATGATTTCAGCAAGATAATTTCAGAGAGGCCTGGAAAGACTTACATGATCTAATGCTAAGTGAAGTGAGTAGAACCAGGAGAACATTGTACACAGCAACAAGATTATGTGATGATCAATTCTGACTCACATGGCTCTTTTTAACAGTGAGATGATTCAGGTTAATTCCAATGGTCTTGTGATAAAGAGATCCATCTGCACCTGGAGGGCTGTGGGGACTGATCACAACATAATATTTTCAATTTTTAGCTGTTATTTGCTTGCATTTTGTTTTCTTATTTTTCTTCCTTTTTGATTTTTGTTGTGTGGCATGATAATTGTAGAAATATTTATAGAAGAATTGCACGTGTTTAACATATCTTGGATTACTTGCCAACTAGAGGAAGGGTTGGGGGGGAAAGGAAGGAAAATTTGTAACACAAGGTTTTGCAAGGGTGACTGCTGAAAGTGATCTATGTATATGTTTTGAAAATAAAAAGCTTTAATAAAAAAGAAAAAAATTGTTTGATAAGACTAGAAAAATAATTTAAAATTCATCTGGAAGAAAAAAAAAAGTAAAGAATATCAAAAGAATAAATTTTAAAATTATAAAAGAAGGTGCCTTAGCAGTACCAGATTTCAAACTTTTTTACAGAGCAATGATCATGAAAACTATCTGGCTAAGAAAGAGGAATGGTGGATCAATGGAATATATTTTATATATATAATTATATATAATTATATTTTATATATATAATTTATATTTTATATATTTATATATTTATATTTATATATATAATTTATATTTTATATATATATTTTATATATATAATTATATATATATATAATACACAATCATAAATGATTATAGTAATCTAGTGTTTGACAATGCCAAATGTCTAATCTTTTAAGACACGAACTCACTATTTGACAAAAATGTCAGGGAAAACTGGAAAGGAGTTTGGCAGAAACTAAGTATAGATTAATATCTCAAACTTTATACCAAGATAAAGTCAAAATGGGCTCATGACTTAGACATAAGGGCTGATGTCTTAAGCAAATTAGGATAACATGGAATATTTTACCAGTGAGATATATAGATAAAGAAAGAACTGATAATCAAACAAAAGAGAGAAAACTTTTCAGGACATAAAGTATATACTTTTGAGCACACCAAATTAAAAAAAGCATTTGTATAAACAAAACCAATGCAGCCAAGAAAGAAAAAGAGCAGGAAACTGGGGTGGAGATTATTGGAGGAGGGTGGCTTTGCAGCAAATTTTTCTGGGAAAAACTTAATTTCTTAAATATATAGAAAACTAAGCCAAATTTAGGAAAATATGAGACATTCTCACATGGTAAATGGTCAAAAAGCATGAACAGGTAGTTTTCAGAAAATAAAATCAAACTATCTATAGTTATATTAAAATGGTCTAAATCATTATTTATTAGAGAAATTAACATTAAAACAATTCTGATGTACCAATTCACCTATCACATTGGTTAATATAACAACATGAAAATAACTAATGTTGAAGAGGATTTGAAAAAAATAGATTATTAATGCATTATTGGTGGAATTGAGAACTGATCCAAACTTTCTTGAGAAAAAAAAAAATTGATAGTATGTCCAAAGGCTTATAAAATAGGGCAATATCCTTTGATCCAGCAATACCACTCCTAAGTCTGCAATCCAAAGACATAAAACAAAAGGGAAAAGTACCTATTTGAACAATTTTTGTGTGTGTTGTGGCAAAAAAAATTAGAGATTGAAGGGGATACCTACCAAATGTAAAATGTCTGAACAAGTTGTAGTATATGATTATGATGGAATACTATTGGATTATAAGAAATGATGAGCAGGATGGATTCAGAAAAAAACTGGGAAGACATATACGAATTGATACAAAGCCAAGTGAGCAGAACCAGGAGAACACTGTACACAGCAACTGTAATATTATCCGATTCCCAACTGTGAATAACAGATATGCTGAGCAATGCAGTGGTTTCGACAATTCTGAAGGATTTACGATTAAAAATGCTATCAATATCTAAAGAGGAGGAGGGAGTCTGATGGGGTCTGAATACAGATGGAAGTGTACTTTTTAAATTTTGTTTTTCTTGTTTTTTTAGGGGGAGGAGAAGAAGGTCTGTGTTTTCTCTTGCATCATGGCTAATATGGAAATATGTTTTGTATGACTTTACATGCATACTCAATGTCAGTTTTTTTTTTTTTAACCTTTTCAAGGAGAGAGAGGAGAAGGAGAAAACATTGAACTAATTAAAAAAAAAAATGAATGCTTGCATGTAATTGAGGGGGAAAAAAAAGAAAATATGTCACCCTGCACCAGGCAACTAGCTTCCAGCTTGGTTGAAATAGAGGTCTAGACCCTCAGAATAACTATTTCTGCCTCTTTCTTTTCTGTAATCAGCAAGCTGACAAAACCTGACTACTTTCAATTTCTCTGGAGATAATGAGGGTTAAGGCCAAAGACCTCTTCAGATTAAAGTGCTGCGGGAACAAGGCAGAAAAATGCTTAACTTGGAATTATTCTTTCTATTACACACAGATCACAGGATTCCTGTTTGCACAAATCTTTGACTCATTTTATTCCCCCGATTTTGCTTTTGTTTCTTATTTCTGGAAGCCTAAGAATATTAGGAAAATTACCCACTTGTATAACCCAAGTCCCTTTTTCTTTCATTGCTTTTTACATGTTCCCTTTTCCTTCTTTTGCCTTTTGTTCCTTTACATGTTGAATGTGATAATATATTGACTTTGGTTTAATAAATTTTATCCTTTTTCATCAAACCCCCAAAACTGTGTATTTAGTTATTCTGCCATCACCTTTGCCTATTGGCTTTTATTTTTATTTTTTAACAGGAAAGTTTATTGTTTAGAAAATTAAAACTCAAACAAGCTGTACTTAGCATAATGGATACCAGAGGAAACTAAAGGCCTTCATACTCTATGACTTATTCTGGAATCTTCTTTACCCTGTGGGCATTGTAAACATTATCTGTTATGGTTTGAATTCCTCAACTAGGAACTTTTGATATAAAAAAGCTTTACACAAAAACACAGTAGATGTCTCAAGAATATCCTACTGCTTCAAAAATATCCCAAAAATCTATGGAGGGGAAGATACTGCAGTAGATAGAGGACTGGCCTCAGAGTCAAGAGATCTGAGTTCAAATGTGGGCTCAGACACTTAACACTTACTAGCTATAGGACTATGAGCAAACAAAAACAAAAAAAACTATTGAGTTCATTTTCTTTTTTGTTTAAATAAATTGGATTTTTTTTTAATACAAATCTCTATGAATTACTCTGAGTTAGTTTTTGATAGATCCCTGCACAGAAAATAAAAATTATGTTTTTCATGAATAAAAAATGCAAAATCTATATCTCTGGCATGTCATGCTTCATGAGAAAAAGATTTTTGCCTTCTCTGATAGTCTCTGTCAAAAGCTGAATGTGCCAGACTAAACCTGGAATTGTTTCTTATAAACTATTTTTTTCTTGTTTCATGTTGATACCTAGGAAAAGTACACAAGTAAATTTTTTTAAAATGTGTCAGAAATACAAAAATACAATCAAATGCTCTGTCTTTAAGCCTCTAGATAATTTCTATAATTGATCAATAATTCTTATTCAATCCTGTATAAAAGAACATTATGATTCCACAGACAAAAACTGCATAAAAGAATTTCTAGAATGAAAACATTCTCATAGAAATTTGGTACAGAATTGGATGGTGCACTGGGCCTAGAGTCAGGAAGTCTGAATTCAAAATTAACCTCAGACATTTGTTAGCTATGTGAGCTTGGGTAAATCATTTAAACTCAGTTTGCCTTGCTTTTCAGAACCATAAAATGAGAATGACAATAGCACTGACCTCACGGGGTTGTTGTATGAATCAAATGAGAGAATATTTGAAAGGCCTTACCACACACAGTAGCTGGCACATAGTTGGCATTTAATATATGCTTTTTTTCCTTCATAACCTTGGTGCCTGATCTAAGTATTGGTAATCAGATTGCTCTGATCAAATCAGTTGTTGAAACACAATAAAGCAGATGGCAAACATAGAAAGCTAATGATCTTTCATGTTTACATGTTTGTTGACATTTGAAATTATTGAAATAAGTATTCAATAAAGTTCTCTTTATCTTTGAAAGAAAAAGAGCAGAGATGGTATGGAATTGAAATGTTTGCCTGCATCCCCACTTTTTGGGAGGAAAGGAATCAGCGATTCTGGGTCTTTGATTTCATGTATGTAGAAAACTTAAGGGATGGAGCCAAATGGCAGCGAAAAGCCAAGAAGTTGCCTGAGCTTTTGCATGTTTCCCTTTGAAACAATATAAAATCAAGCCTATAAACAGATTTTGGAGCTACAGAACTCATAAAAAGACTGAGTGAAACATTTTCCAATTTAAAATAACTTGGAAAGATTTCATGAAAGGTCTGTCTCACTTAGATAAAAGGGGAGCACAATCCAGCACAGATATCATCAAATTAGCAACTGGGGCTCCTCAATACTGCCTCAGCAAAGCAGTGGCACAGTATGCCAGCTCTGAGGCCTCCAGCCTCAGTGCAGAAGGCAAATTGTAAGTTCCAGAACCCAGGCAACAAGAATTGGCCAAGACACCTCAGAGCACAAGCATCTGAAACCCTGCTGTAAATAGCTAGTGAGTGGACCCCTGGACCTCAGCACAAGAAGCCTGAGACAGTGTACCCTGTGCCCTAAGAGCAGACTTCAAATTTCAGAGTTATTAGGTGAAGAAGAAAATATTGCAAGCAGCTAAAAGAAACCATTCAACTATGAAAGATTCACAGTCAGAATTACACAGGATTTAGCAACTTCTAAATAAAAGAATCAGAGGACTTAGAATATGATATTCCAGAAAGCAAAGGAGATTGGAAACTCAGCAAGAATAAAATACTCAGCAAAGTTGAGCATATCTTTTATGGGAAAAGATGGATATTCAATGAAATAGGGGCTTTCAAGTTTTCCTGATGAAAAGACAAGAGGTAAACAGAAAAATATGATATTCATATGAAGATTCAAAAGAAGTATAATAAGCTTAAAAGGGAGAGAAAAAACATGTTATTCAATAAGATTAAATTGTTTACATCCCTACATGGGAAGATCATACCTGTAACTTTTGAGAACTCTATCTCCCCTGGGCAGGTAGAAGGAATATATATAGCTAAAGGATGTAATATAAAAAAAATATTAAAAGATTAATAAAAATGACCACCCTGGGAGAAGAAGAATGGAGGTGGCAGAATAGAGTAATTGCATCATGGGAAGTGGTGCAAAAGACCTATTACAGTAGATGGAAAAATTCTCATGAGATTAGGGTCAAAGAGGGGATAATATACACACTCAGTTGGATATAGAAATTTATCTTATTCTTTTGGGAAGTAAGACAGGAAAGAGAAAGAGGGGCTAATAAAAGGAAGGCAGATTAATGGAGATGGTGGTCAGAAGTAAAACACTCTTGAAGAGGGACAGGATAAAAGGAGAGAGAAAAGTATAAATGGGAGCGGGAGTGGAATAGAATGGAAGGAAATACTCCATAGTTAGTACTCATAAATGTGAATATGAATGTAATGATTTGTCCCATAAAACAGGAGTGGATATCAGAGTGGATTAAAAAACAGAATCCTACAGTATGCTGTTTAAAAGAAACACATTTGAAGCAGAGAGATACACACAGAATAAAGGTAAAAACCTGGATATAATATTCTTCAGCTGAAGTAACAACAACAACAAAAGCAAAGGTATCAATCCTGATTTCAGACAAAACAAAAGCAAAGATATATCTAATTAAAATAGATAAAGAAGGAAACCACATCTTACTAAAAGGCACTATAGAAAACAAAATAATGTGGATACTAAACATAAATGTACCAAGTTGTGCACCAAACAAAATTCTTAGAGAAAAAATTAAGTGAGTTATAGGAAGAAAAATACAGCAAAACTATACTAATGGAAGATCTCAATGTTCCCCTCTCAGAACTAGATAAATCTAACCAAAAAATAAACAAGAAAAAAGTTAAGGAGATGAACAGAATTGTTAAAATGTTAGATATAATATCTAGGGAAGATTGAATAGGGATAGAAAGAAAGAAAGAAAAACTTCTTACTCAGAAATATATGGCATCTACATAAAAATAGACCATGTACTAGGCATAAAGCCTTATACTCAAGACAGAAGGACAGAAAAATTAAATGTATCCTTTTTAAATCATGATGCAATAAAAAATTACATGCAAATATAATTATATCTAAAATTACATGGAAGAATCAAGTAAAAACTAATTAGAAACTAAATAAAATATAATCCTAAAGAATTATTGATTGAAACACCAAATCATAGAAACAATCAATAATTTCATTCGAGAGAATGATAATAATGAGAACATACCAGAATTTATGGCATGCGGCCAAAGAAGTTCTTCAGGGACATTATCTGAAATTATACATTTCTAAATTCTTACAAGAGTAAAATAGAGAAAAATAAGATCAATGAATTGTGAATGCAATTTAAAAAACTGGAAAAAGAACAAGTTAAAATTCTCAATTAAATCAAGATTAGAAATTCTAAAAATCAAAGAAGAGATTAACAAAATTCAAAGTAAGAAAACTATTGAACTAACAAATAAAACAAAGATCTGCTTTTATGAATTAAAAAACCCCACAGTAAAATAGATAAAAATTTTGGTTAATTTTAGTAGAAGAAAGAAGAAAAACAAATTACCAATATCAAAAATGATACTGATATCATTGGTGAATTCATGACCAATGAAGAGAAAATTAAAGCAATAATTAGAAGTTACTTTACCCAAAACTGTATGAAAATAAATCTGACAATCTAAGTAAAATCAATGAATATTTACAAAACTATAAACTGCCCAAATTAACAGAAGAGGAAACAAAACATTTAAATACCATTATTTTAGAAAAAGATGAACAAGTCATCATTAAACTTCCTAGGAAAAACTCTCCAGGACCAGATGTATTCACAAGCAAATTCTACTAAATATTTAAAAAAACCCAGTTAATTCCAATACTATATAAACTATTTGGGAAAATATGTAAAGAATAAGTTCTACCAAATTCCTTTTATGACCTAAATATGGTGCTGAAACCTAAACCAGGAAAAACCAAAACAGAAAGAAAATTATAGACCAATTTCCCTAGTAAATATTGATGTAAAATTTTAAATAAAATATTAGCAAAGAGATTATAACAATTTGTCAGGAGGATAATACCCTATGACTAAATGGAATTTATACCAGAAATGCAGGGCTGGTTCATTATTTAGGAAAACTATCAGCATAAGTAATGGTATCAATAACAAAACTAAAAGAAATCATATCATTGCCTCAATAGATTCAGAAAAAGCTTTTGACAAAATGCCAAACAAATTCCTATAAAAAACACTAGGAAACATGGGAATAAATATTTTTCCTTGAAATGACAAGAAGCACCTATCTAAAACCATAGCAAACATTTTTTGTAATGAGGATAAGCTAAAAGCATTGCCAATAAGATAAAGGATTAAACAAGGATATCCATTATCACCACGATTATTCAACATTGTGCTAGAAATATTAGCTTTAGAAATAAGGGAGAGATGGAACTTGAAGAAATTTGAATAGATAATGAGGAAATAAAACTGTCCCTTTTGCAGATGATATTTTGATATACTTAGAGATCCTAGAAAATCAACTAAAAACTACTTGAAATAATTAGCAAACTTTAGCAAAATTGCAGAATATGAAATAAATCCACACAAATCTTTAGCTTTTCTATATATTACCAACAAAGCCAAATAGCAAGAAATAGAAAGAGAAATTTTATTTTAAATAAGTGTAGACAATATAAAATATTTGGCAGTTTACCTGTGGAGATGAATTTAGGAACTCTGTGAACATAATTATAAAACATTTTTCACATAAATGAAGTCAGATCTAAATAACTGAGAAACATCTATTACTAATGGATAAACAAGAGCTAATATAATAAAAATGAGATCATTAAAAAATAAAAAGGACCAATATGTGCAAAAATATTTATGGTATCTCTTTTTATGGTGGCAAAATATTAAAATCTGAAGGGATGCTCCTCTATTGGGGAATAGTTGAGCAAGTTGTGTTTTATGATTGTAATAGAATACAATTATGCTATAAGAAATAATGAGAAGACAGATTTTAGAAAAATCTGGAAAGACTTAAATGAATGGATGCTCAGTGAAATGAGCAGAACCAGGAGAATGATGTGCATTAAGTAAGAGCAACACTGTCCAATAATTAACTTATAGACTTGGCTCTCTTTAGCAATGCAATGATTCAAAACAATTCCAAGGGACTCATGATGAAAAATATTGACCACAGCCAGAGAAAGAACTATGAAATCTGAATGGATTTTGAAGCATACTATTTTCATTCTTTGTGTTGTTTTTATTTCTTGTAGTTTTTCTTTTTTATTCTGAGTCTTCTTTCATAATGCGCCTAAGAGGAAATATTTTAAACATGATTATATGTGAATAATATATATATATATATATATATATATATATATATATATATATATGTTTGCTTGCTATCTTGGCAGGGAAAGGAAGAAGGGAGAAAAATTTGGAGATCAAAATCTTACAAAGATGAATATTAAAAACCATCTTTATATTAAATTTGAAAAAAATTATTAAGTAAAAAATGGCAAATAAAAAAATGGGCAATAATTCAAATCAGCAACTTGTCAGCAACTTAAAAGTCTCAAAGCAACTATCCTGAAAGTTGAGAGTTTAAATCATGATGCAATAAAAAATTACATGCAAATATAATTATATCTCTATTGCCTCTTGAACTTGAAGCATGCAGTAGAAAAGACTAATGCTGTCTGTCTCCTTTAAGATAGAAAATGTGAAGACCGCATATTTTAAAATCAGCCGGAGTAAGGAATTCAGGTTAGGGGAAAATCGTCAATCTTTATTCTCAGAAGAAAGATCGGAGGTGGAAGAGAATGGGCGATAGCAATGTGTGCAGCTGAGTCAAGAAGCTAGCTAGACCAGTAGCCACATGACCAGCAGCTATGAGCATAGAACCCAGGCCCAATCTCTGCCCTTCTCTCTTCCTGTCTCTCTGCCTCCACCCACCAAAATCATCATTTCCTATACAACACATCAGGATTTGCACAGAGAGTGGGCGGGGGTCATTCTTTATCCAAGCATGTATATTAATAGAGTATAGTCCAATTACTATGGGACCTCAGTGCATCAACTCAAGCCTCAGCCCATTACAAGAAAAGACAGTGAATAATAAATAACACTTTTCTCCTCTTCTTTGTGAAAATTATTTCTAGCTGATGGAATAGCATTCTTGAAAATGAATTCAGTTCTGCTTTTATATTTTAATTTACTTCAATATTTACTTTGTTGTATTAGTCTTGCTGCTATTGTTAAATTTCTGCTATGTAAGCTTAGTGGCGTTCCTACAGATAAATTCTTTCAAGGAATCCTAACTTCTGAAGCCAGAGTCTATTCAGCAGAGGAAGGGAGGACTTTCTCTATATCTATATTTTATAGAGGAAGAGGGTGATATCTTTAGGGAGATAGATCTCATTATTATTCACTGTCTTCTCTGTCTAAAAGATGATAGACAGCATCATGCATACTTGAAGCCCAAGAAAGTAGACCTTCAGGGAGGGAATAGGGAATCAGGAAGACCTGAGTACAGGGAGCAGTCTCCAAAGTTTCATAATAGCAGGACACTAGCTAATGTCAAAACTAGTTCTTGAAGGTTTTTTACACTTTAAAATAGAAAACACAGATTACTACCTAAAGAATAGGGCAAACATCCTTATTGCTACTAGTCTGGTCTCTTAAATTATGGCATGCACTTCTCAAAGGTTTTTTCCCAAGAGATTATTTTAGACACTGGATAAGCAATTAAGAAATCACCCAATTTAGCAAGATGTCTACAGTTTTGCTCTGTCTCAGAATAGAAACAGTATGATTGAGTGGTTAGTGATGAGCCTAAGTCAGGAAGACCATATTGTTGGATACGTAATATATCCTTACATTCTACCCATTTGCTTTTTTTTTTTTTTTTTTTTTTAATTTAATAGCCTTTTATTTACAGGTTATATGTATGGGTAACTTTAAAACATTGACAATTGCCAAACTTCTTGTTCCAATTTTTCCCCTCCTTCCTCCTACCCCCTCCCCCAGATGGCAGAATGACCAGTAAATGTTAAATATATTAAAATATAAATTAGATACACAATAAGTATACATGACCAAACCATTATGTTGCTGTACAAAAAGAATAGGACTCTGAAATATTGTACAATTAGCCTGTGAAGGAAATCCAAAATGCAGGTGGGCAAAAATATAGGGACATTCTACCCATTTACAATAGGTAAATCACTTAAACTCTTAGTTCCCATAGTTGCCAGTATTCAATTTGCATTGTGTTTTCCTGGCAAGAGTTCTCTGAGATATAACATCAAAGGATTCTCAATAAGTCACTTAACTTCTGTGCTTTGGTTTCCTTATTAATCAGGAGATTGAAATCAATAACCTAGTTACAAATGTATGCATGAAATGCTTCTGTCTGGATTGATAATGTCTGGACAAAAAAATGCTGGAAAAAATTTCAGTTGAATTAGAGGGAGATAAATCAAGGTGAATCATGCAAAGTACTTAGGGAGAAAATTAGAGAAATGTAGCACTCTGGTCCAAACCCTGTCTTCCTTGGTGGCTCTGTGCTTGGAACACACCCAGTAAGCTTGTCAAGCCCTAATTGCCTTTGTCATGGATGTTGATCTTGTTTCACCCAGGGGCAGGAAGGGGAAGGAAAGAAATTCAAACATTCAGTAAGTAGCAAAACATTTAGATTGTGAAACTACACAGAGAGGAAGAAGAGTGTGGGAAATATGGGGAGACCAGCTGTTCAAGATCTGATGGTCCACAGATGTGCAAGGCTTAAAAAATTACAGAACTATGTAAGGGAAAAAGTGCTATGAAAGAATAAAAGACATCAGGTCACAAGAGTGACTAGAGTATGGTTCCTTTGTAAACAATAAAGCAGAAACTTGGGGATCAGAGAAGAGAATGTCATCATAATGGAGGCATTTTAAGCAAGATGGTCACACCCATGTATAGTCAATCCCTTCTGAGAATAAAAATTAATTTCAGAGACCTTGTACATCAAATGAAGAACATGTGTATGCTATCATGACTTAGATGATGAATTAGGGCATGTTTTTAATAGAAAAATAGCGATATAACAAAAATGTCTCCTATATCCTGTTTGGGTATAAAACTGATGTCTTCAAATTTGTCTCTCTATTTTCCAGAAGTGTTAAAGCTTATTGATTCTTATAAATCAGATCAGATCAGCCTTCCTTATACCCTACATCTAAAACATGTAGACATGGCTCCTTGCTTCAAAATATTTCCAAGACCAAATAGTGGATTTAATCAAATAACTCATAGAAAATTACTAGAGAATGCCTCACAGAAGAATGTATTATTCTGGAGGATCAGGATTGTTTTAATTTTGTCTTTGTATTCTTAAAGTCTATCACCGTACTTGAAGCATATTAGGCACTTAAGAAATGCTTATTGGACAAATTGAATTGAAGTCAAAAATAACAATTAGGATTCTTTTTAGTATGCAAGTAAACAAGCCTTTATTAAGGACTTACTTTGTGTCACACACTGTGTTAATGCTTTGCAAATAACTCATTTAATCCTCCCTTCAACTCTAAGAAGTAGGTGCTATTATAATTCCCATTTTACCATGTAGGGAAATGAGACAGAGGTTAAGTGACTTGCCCAGAACTAAACAGCAAATGTCTGAGGTCATATCTGAGTTTAAGCCTTTCTGACTCCAGACTCAAGGTTCAATCTACAATATCACCTATCTGCCTTCATCTCCCAAGAAAGCCCATAAAACTTCAGATAGCTCTAGTCATTAAAGAATTTTTATTTAATTAAAAAAACATTTTTGGGTATCTTTGAATTTTTCTTTTTTCAAATAAAAAGCATCTTTCCTCCCCCTTTTTATATTTACCCCATAGTGGGAGAGGGGGAAGGAAGGAAGAACTCAAAATCCTTGTAATAAAAGCACATAACTAAACACAATAAATTCTTGCATTGATCATTTTCTCTTGTGATTATTGATAAGCTTGAATTTCTTCCTTTGAAAAGCTTAAGGGAGAAGGGAAAGAAAGGGAATAAACATTTACCTAATCACTGCCAGGCACTTGTATCACTAAGCACTTGTACAATCATTATCTTATTTGATGCAATATTTCAAATTTAAAGCTGCTTTTCTCCAGCTTCTCACCCAAAGGGGAAGGCTATATTAGGTGCTTATTCTTGTTCATTTGGTGAATTTCCCTCTTCCTACAAAAGTACAATCACCAAGGTAGGTTTTTTCATACCCCAAAGCAATTACAACCTTTCCCCCCAGGACAGCGTTCTCATTCTCTCTCTGTGTCTCTGTCTGTCTGTCTGTCTCTCTTTCTCTCTGTCTTTGTCTCTGTCTCTCTGTCTCCATCTGTTTCTCTCTCTGTATGTCTCTCTCCATCTCCTTCTCTTTTTCCCTCTCTTTCCTCTTCATTTCTCTAATACTTCCTTCTTCCTTCCCTCTTTCCATATCCCCCCCCTCTCTCTCTTTTCATCTCTGTCTGTCTCTCATTCTGTTTCTGTCTCTGTGTCTCTTTGTCTCTCTCCTTTTCTCTCTGTTTCTCTCTCTCTGTGTCTCTCTCTCCTTCTCCTTCTCCCTCTCCCTCTCCATTTCCTCTCATTTCTCTAATCCTTCCTTCCTTTATCCCTCCCTCCTTTCATGCTTCTCTCTGTCTCTTTTCCTCTGTCTCTGTCTTTCTTTGTCACCAAATTCTTAAAATTCAGTCACCAAAGTACTGAAAAGCAAAAGTTTAAAGACTCCAGAAGAACTTCTGACTCTAAGGTTTTTTTCTAATATTATATGTATTTTGTAAATAGCTATTCATTTACATGTTATTTCTCCTGTTTGAATGGGAGGTCTGAGAAGGCAGAGACTGGGCTTTCCCTTTTTTTGTATAGTCAGCATTTAGCATAGTGACTACCCCATGGCAGTGCTTAATAAGTGCTTGTTGGGTGACTGACTGGAGAAGGGCACTGCTTTCCCATTAATGAAAACTACATATGTAAAAGAGCTAGCTGAGTACTCATTTCTATCTGCTGTTAACTAATGTGAGATGTCATTTGCTTACAAAAGTACTGCCACTTTTTTTGGTGGTGTTGTATTTCCTTTGTGTCAAGAGCAACAAATCATCTTGACACATTGCCAAGGGAGACGTGATTTTGAATTATCTACTAAGAGTGTGCTGATTATAGCTGAATAAAAGTCATACTTTTTGTGTGGATAGTTCAGCTTTTGCAAAAAAATCCAATTTTTCAAGTATGATCTTTCAAATTGTCTCTTTGCTATCTCTTCCCAATTTTGAATACTGTCAGCCATCCAGGACTCCTTAGCAGTTAATAAATAATGCAAAGTCAAAGAGATTGTATGTAGATTCTTAAACTTTTTCATGTATAGAATATTCTGTTCCAAGAGCTGTGAACAATCAGAGCCTTAACTAAGTGAGGGGTATTTTTGGTATGAATTGGCTCCTATGTTCCAAGGCAGGTGCTGTCCCAAAGAAGGAAATTTAAAGATACTTCCTCAGGTATTGCATTCTTCTAAGAAGGAAGGCAGAAGTAAGTCTGGATGATTAGGTAAGACCTGGTAGTAGTGATGGGGTTCTAGTGGCGGTCAGAGAATTGTGGAAATCCCCTTTGGGTCAGAGACGCAGGTCTTTTGTGAAAGAATTCATGAACCCAAAGAGTTTTAGGTGGCAAAAATGGAAGTTTATTGTTGAATGAGAAGTCAGCTTTGCTAGAAAAACTGACTTCTTCAGTGGCAAAGTCTTATTAGGGAAATGGAGGCTGATACTGAGAAGAGAATGTCTTCTCAGCAGACAGAGTCCTGGTAACTATACTAAAGAGGCAAACCATGCTACTTTTGACCTTGTGCAAAGAAATGAGTAAACAGAAACCTATTATATGACCAGATCTAGGCAGAGGCAGGGAGGGGGGGAAAGAGGGGGAAAGGGGGATGAGGGAGCGGTGCTGAGGGCAGTTTAAACTGATCAGATTAGGATCTCCCAAATGAAATTGCTTTGAGGCTTTTTCAGCCTGAACTTGAATGGAGATCAGACTATCAATGAAGGTGATTTGCCTATATCAGTCCAAATTACATCAGGAACAGTGGTCTCTCAAAAACTGCTTTGTGCTGAGGAGACACTCAGTCCAGGGAGGAGATGGACGTGGCCATGCTGCCTGCTACCAAAGCTTCAGATGGGCTGATCCACGTCTCAGAAGCAAGTCAATACCTATAATTTGACCAAAATCTAAAACAAAAAAACACAAATCTAACAAAGGTTAGAACAGACTGATGCAAACTGTGAAGAGGTCAGTATGAATTAGCCAGCAGCTTCATATGGTTTGGGACAAAAAGACCTACCCAAATTGACTACTACAGAGATCACTCGTAGAAAGCAGAATTATTTATTAGAATCTTGAGAAGCAGATCCCATCCTGGTCTGTGAACCAAATTTCGCAGCAGGATAGGGCCAGAGCCTTGAAAATGCTTACAGCTTTTATACATTTCAGACAAAGAACCTCCAAAATCCCACCTTCTATATATTGTGATTGGTCACATAAGTCTAATGTTCTCCTAATTGGTCAGTGGAATTTAGTAGACAAGGTGATATACAGCTTCTTCGGCCATGTAATCCCTTCGTTGGACCATGGAATGTAGTCCAGGCCTTATCTAAACTCCGGAGAAGCCAAAACTGAGGCTGATAGACTTGATCTACTTTAGCTAACAGTCTCTTATCAATATGTACTTAATCTGTAAATTCTTCATCTTTTCCCACACAATACTGTGCTCATTGTCCTCTCTTATTTAGAAATCTTTAAAAACCTGAATATCCACAGACACAAATATTCAGTAACAGATAAATCAACAGACTAAATACTTATTTGCCCAAATATTTAGGATATAATGATTACATATAACCAGGTTAGAAACAGCAAGGTATGACATAATTAAATTGCATTAACAGTTTCTAGTGACCATTGCTCTGATTATAGAAATCAGTCACAGGAGGAAAAAAATGCAGGGATACAACCATAACATAAGCAGTTAAAACTTAACTTTCAGCAAAACAGGATAAAATAGTTTTGATTTATTTTTACTTCAGTTAATTGTACTGCTAACTGTCAGAGGGTGAAGCTTTAAAACTCCCAAATGGAATTTTACTTCCAATAACAAATTCCATTAGCTGAAGTTTCAGATAAATCCTAAACAGATATTTACCATAACCTTATAACCATAACAGTTATTATTATTATTATTAACAGTATTATACCATAACAGTAAGAATGTCTCAGTAAGTTCATTTCTTTCATATCTAAGTAGATATTTCCATAAGTAAACATTATACATACAAATCAGTTTGCTTTTAAAAATACCCAATACATAGACAAATATTCCAAATTACATATTGTTCATAACAGAAACATTTTCAAAAGGACAAAAATATTTTCAGAGGCTCTTCAAAGGACCTCAGGATGACCCAATTTAATCAATTAAAACTTAGAATATCCTATAGAGAATATCCTAATATCACATAAAAGAATCCAAGAGGTTCTTAAAACTATTAAACTTTTAGAAATACCATAACCTCATATTGATAACAGTAATACATTAGTTTCAGTAAGTTCACAAGTTATCTTTCATATTTAACAGAAACATTTTCAAAAGGACAAGGAAAAACTATTATTTTCAAAAGCCCTTTAAAGGATGGGTATAACCTCAGGATATAATCAATTAAACTTATACAGAATACCCAATTCCACATAAAAGAATCTGAAAGATTTTTTAAAATAGTCTTTAAAGTTTTAGAAATAGAGCTACCAAATTATAGATCAGTCAATTAACTTAAAAGCGAGCCTATCTCTTGAAATCTTTCGCCAAAGCCAAGCCTCTGCAGAAAGAAGCTGGAACATACTTAGTGTGTGTGTGGGAATTCCACATGGTTGCTGTTCCCCCCACTCCACCTCCAAAGAGGCAGAGGGGAGGGAAGGCAGCTAACCTGCTCCCCAGGCTTAACTAGGTGGTCCATAACTGGAGAAGCAGAGAGCAGTGGGGGGCCGAGTTTAATCTTCACCTTTGAAGACAAAAGATACCTACTCCACCCAACATTACATAAAGGAGCAGAAAGTACCTTGACTATGGTAAAGGAGCACTACTTTCTAGTAGTGGGGTGGGTTGGGAGTAAGGATTCCACATGGCCGCTCTTCCCAATGGACTTTTCCTAAGCTCCAACTTTGGCTAGAGTTGGAGCCTTTAGAAAAAGTCAGACCTTTGTTTACCTAACTAGATAAATCCCTTTCAGGTAAGCCAACAGAACTTCACTCCAACAAGTTCTTAAGATCTTACATTGAAAGATAACCAAATCTAGCCTGCAAAGGCAACAGTAAAATTATTTCCCACAATTTAAAAACCCAGCCTAAAATTCCAAATCAGATGTTTTCTCCAGCTTGAGTTTCAATCAGATAAGGTTTTATTGCTCTTTACTCTAGCAGACTCTGAAAACCTTCTCCAAGGAAAAACTGGCTGCCTTTATTAGTACAACAGGTTAAAAGTTTAAAATCACAAGCAAATTTTATACTAAATACAGTTGCAACATTGAAATAACCAATTCCCAAATTTCTTAATTTAGCAGAGCTCTGAACTAAACAAGTCCCAAACAAGTGACACAGACAAAGAAGTCTCACAGAACACAAAGACATTGATTGGCAGTCAAAAACATTTAACACAAAGACCAGGAGCTATCTGGAAAGAATAGCCCTGAGGGAAGTTGTTGGCTGTCTTCCCTCCCAATTTGGTGCATTTCTCTGCCTTCACAGAGAATGCCCAGATTAAAACCAGATAGTACCAAAAGGTACTCGGGTACCCAAACGTACTTCAGAACCAGATAATGCCCCCCTACTGGCATTTCCCAGAGTTGTATGGCTCGTTAGTCCAGCTTTTTCTGGGGACCAGATTTGCTAGCAATCAGACCAGACAGAAAACTTACCCTGCAAGGGTTTCAAATCAGATTCTCCGATGGCCAAATAGAGGTGTCCATGTTAGGCATAGCTGTGGCTGGAAACTGCTCTCTGTTGTGGAGGCTCTGGAAAATAATGCAGAAGATTGGTCTTTCCAAGCAGAGAACCCAGATCCCCAGCCGCCTTGAGACCCAAGGCGGAGACCCAAAGGTCTTCTAATCTCTAATCCTGTTCTCATTTTCTAACATCTCAGTGGGAAGCCTCCAAAATGTAATGCCAGAGAAACTGAGGCAAGATAGAGAATAGAGAGTATTTAATATTTTATTTGAAAGGAGAGATTTACTGGGACCAGATGGATCCATGGTTTGGTCCCAGAACTGAATGAGACTAATGTCTCCAAGAATCAATGACATATATACATGTGGCTCAGACTCAAGAGATAGACTGAGGCAGGGACGGAGTCTGGGTGCTGAGAGCGGGAACGGGATTCTGACAATCTGGTTCTGCCTGGGTGACAGGAGGCATGGGGGAATTATCTGACAATTGGGATTACAGAGTGGGGAGAGGCACCCAACATTCTGATGATGCCCTAGAAGGTCTTTCTCCTTATCTAGATCATCATGATTAGGAGGGAGGGATGGTTGAACAGAACAATTAGGGAAACTAAGTCAGGACTGGGTCAGAATAATTAGGGAAATTGAGTCAGGACAATAAAAGAGAACTATAGCATAACAATAGGAGGGAACCAATCTCTATTGGGGTTTGCCTCTTGCAGAATTCCTCCAACTTGCCCATCCATGATTCTTTCCCTTAAAGCCTTTCTTTCTTACTCTTACTATTTAAACTTTCCCAAGTTTAAAACTCTCAGGGGTGGGGAAAGATGTTGCTTGGAAATTAGGGAGTCTCTGTAGAGAAGTTCTCCTCCTTGTTTATTTGTTCTGAGTCATAATTCAGGACATCACTACTTTGAAAGTTGCCAGCCTAGTGGAGGGTCATTATTAATGATGATGAATCAGGTCTGGCTTTTGTGATCTTGGAACTTACTGTCCAAAGGTTTTCTTGACAAGAATATTGGAGAGCTTTGCCATTTCTTTGTCCAGTGGATGACTTACCCAGGATCACACAGCCAGTAAGTGTCTAATACCTGATTCCAGGTCCAGTGCCCTACCCACTGAGCTTCCTAACTGCCTCTTATAGGAAGAAGGAGGGAATTTTTTTCTAAATGGCTCCAAGAAAGTTAGAAGGACTATTTCTTGCTCTTATCTATATACTCTGGTCCCTCTTTTTCCTCCTTTATAAAATGAATAACTTGGACTTGTGATTTAATTGTTATAGGGGACTCTCAGGCAGAAAAACTTCTACTAATGTAGTTTGACACCCATTTTGCTACCAATTGTCTAAATGAACAGAATAAGTGACTTGCCCGTAGCAACACATCCATTATATGTCAGAGACTGGCTTAACTTTGAGACAGACTTTTCTATCCACTCCACATGCTTCTCAGAGAGAAGGGGTCATTTATGAAGCAAGGGAGTAATAAATACTGAAATGTAGAAGACAAATGAATGGATTAACTTTGAAGGAGAGAACATCATCTGAGACAAAATAGAAGAATAAATGAAAATACAAAACTATTTCATAATGAAAATAAGGAAGGAAATCAATCAGACCTCTTTGATCACACTAAGAAAAAAAAAATTAGGAGTTAAGAAAGAGTTGAAATTTAGCATAGCCATGTCCTTTTCTATTGTGAACCACTAGCTAGGAAGAGACCTAAACCTGATACTTCTCTCAGAAAGAGTTCTGGGCTGCACAGAACAGCTTTATAATATGTTTTCTTGAATCATAGAGAAGTAAATGATGTCAGAGGACATCTAATCCAACCATCATTTTGCAAATTAAAAAAAATAACTGAATTTAAGGCGTATTAAGTGTCTTGGCTAGCATATAGATAGTATCAGAAATGGGATTTAAATATAATTTCTGTGACTTTATTACAGATAATTTAGAGGTAATATCAAAAGAAAAGGGGGTGTGTGGTGGGATAGGAAAGACTATTTACAGAAAGTAGAACTTATTTGAAACTTGAAGAGAGCTGGGAAACCAGGAGGTAAATATGAAGAAATTCTCATTCTTCAGAACCTCTTTTCTCAGTGACCACTACTAACATATTTTCATGTTTTCTATTGGTGTCATGATGGATACTTATATGTCTAGTTCCTTAATTGTAATATATCAATACAAATAATATTTAGACCTTTATATATTATCATAAGCTATATACATTAATAATATATATATATATCGACTCAATGGAACTTCCAGTCACAACCCCATCCAAAAATTCATATTTCACTATGATTTTTCCTTTCAAAATGTTACTTCTTATAGCTCTAGTATCAAAAATGCTGACAAAATAAGTAGATTGTTTGATGTCACTTCATTAAAATGTCAACATATATTTGTAACTTATTTAGGAGTGTCTAATTTCCATAGTGACCAAACCAACTTCGTCCAAGAATCTGAAAATCATTTTATGTGTCATTCACCCCAACTTCAATGTGTCAAAATAATTGTTGAACTCAGAAAAATCCTGGAATACCCTGAAGTCTTTCAAAAGTGATAAAATGAAGGATTTTATGGACATGAAACTTATTCTTTGAGATCTCATTTTCTTATCCCCCTGTCCCAATGAGAAACAAATAAAGCCAAAATTATATCACCAGAAGGAAAAAAGCAAGTTTCTCTACAATGTGATAAATGTGGTTTATTTTAATGTTTTTCATTTTAGTCTATTATGTATATATTTTCAAATTCCTAGGAAGGAAAGAATTTTTTAAACTAAGAATTATAATTTTAAAAAATCTCAAGAATTTACCTTCAAATTTTTGTAATACCCAAATATACAGACTTGCTATTTTTCATTTAGAAATTCTAATAGAATAAATCTTTAAACTTCAGTGGGCCCTGGATTAGGCTTTTAACAATATTCCTTCTGTATAAATAAGACTTTATTGCACAAATCCCTCACTGCCACTGTCAGATGTTTAGGAAAATGTATTTATTTACTCTCTTAAATCTTAAGGAATCATCTCTTTTCATCTAATAGGACAAATGAAAAAACATCCCTGTAGAAAAAAGATCTGGATTTTGAATCATTCTTGAGTTCAAATCCCACATCTCCCTGGAACATTGGAGGCACTTAATAAATCCATGTTTCTTCATGAGTTTTTCTAAGTCTCTTAACTTCTTTGCTTCCAATTTTATTCTTTGTAGATTGAGAAGGAAAAAGAAATGCTATTTAATATCCCTTATGGTTCCAAATCCTATGACCTTATATCCAAAAAGCTACTTTTGCCCAAAGTCAAACGAGTCCTTTATCCCAAATCAGATAGGTCCATGGTCTGTTGGAAGCTTGCTAAATGGAAACTGGGAAAACTGAGCTCTATCCATGTTTAGCCATGAACTGTCTCACTTTAGGAAAGTCACATCATTCCTTACCCACAGTACTATGTTTCCTCTTCTGAAAAATATCAGTGTTGGAGCACACACTCAAAGTTTCTTCCAAGTCTATAATTATATGATTATGCATTCTCTCAAAAATTTTCTCTAGAACTTGGATTTTGTTCTTGGTTTCATTTTACTATAATCATGAATAAGGATGCACAGGATCACATGCCCAGAGATTAAAGGAAAGAGAGATGACTGGAAATTGAGGAAAATAAGAAAATTGGACATTTCATAGGGTCATAAAGAAGTAAAGGACATCAAAAGGTGCCTGATACAACCCCTCTTTTGCAGATTGAAAAAAAAAACTGAATCCCAGGAAGGTTGTGCCCTGACTGACATACAACTAGTATCATAAATGAGATTTACATCTCATTTCTGTGACTTCAGAACTAGACAATTTAGAGATAGTCTCAGAAGAAAGGTGATGGAGGCAGGAAAGACTTCTTACAGAAAGTAGGATTTTAGTTGAAACTTGTGGAGCTGGGAAATCCAGGAGGTAGAGATGAAGAGAGAGAGCATTCTAGGCATGGGGGCCAGTCAGGGAAAATATGTTGAGTTGAGAGATGAATTAATATATTTTATACTTATTTTTCCCTCAAGCAAAAAGCATAGGAGGGAGAACAAGATGCTAATAGCAAATGTGATTACACAGCCTGATTCAGGAGAAACAATGAAAATTTAGCTAAGAATTTAGATTTTTGTAAATTAAATGATTTTCACAAAACCCCAACATTTGTAAGGCTATTTTCACATGGTTGTTAACAGGAAAACAGATAGAATTGAGCTCTATGTGAAGTACTAAGAGGCATATTAAGAAAAGATCACCGAATTTGAACACGAAAAGACCTTAAAAAATTTCTAGACTAAACCTACTGTATTACAAAGAAGAAAGCTGATGCTGAGAGAGGTGAAACATTTCACGAAATTACTCCGATAATAAGTGTGAGATAGGACATGAAACCAAATGTCCTGACTTCTAGGCCACTGTTCTTTCCACTATACTACTTAGCTTCCCTAATGCTTTGGGAATGTCCAACTCCAATATTTCTTTCTAGTATGAGTAATGGTCAAACAGGATAGTCTTCACAACTGATGTAGCTACTGTTCTTTTAATCTTTCCTCCTTCAGACACATTTTGCTTTCTTGCAAAGTTGATTTGCTTGCTTAATGAGTCTACTAAAGTACTACTAATAAATTATGGACATAAAAATAGAATTTTAAAAATCGTCATGACAAATTAAAATGCCACATTGTTCTTTTTTTCCTTTGTTCCTGTTCCTATTTCATTAATGTGAAAACTGTTTTGATGATTCTTTTTGTGATACTTTTTTTCAAAAATATATATTTTATTTTGTTAAATATTTCTCAATTACATATTAAAATTTTAATATTAATTTAAAAATGTTGTTCCAAATTCCCTTCCTCTCTCCCACTTCTTTCCAGTTCATTCAGAAGGCTAGCAATATAATATCAATTATATATGCTAAGTTATACAGAATAGCCTTCCATATAACCCATGTTGTAAAAGAAAACACCAAAATAAAATTAAAAAATGAAGAATTTTTTTTTAAAAAGATGCTTCAATCTGCACACAGGCTTATCTGTTTTCTCTCTAGAGATGGAGAGCATTTTTTATCATGGGTCCTTAGGAATTATATTGGATCATTGTATTTATCAGAGGAGATGTCTTTCATAGTCATCATCCTTACAATATTGCTCTTAGTATGTACAATATTCTCCTGGTTCTGCTCACTTCAATTTACGTGAGGTAATAGATGTCTTTGTAGGTTTTTCTGAAATTATCCTGCTATTATTTCTTATAAAACAATATTATTCCATCACAATCATATACCACAACTTGCTCAGTCATTTATCAATTGATAGGCATCCCCTTGATTTTCATCTCCTTGCCACCACAAAAAGCTGGTATAAATATTTTTGTATAAATAGGTCCTTTCCTCTTTTTTATGATCTCTTTCCTTTGATTTCTTTGGCAAAGAGATCCAGTAGTGGTATTGCTGAGTAGTTTTATAGTTCTGGAGGCATAGCTCCAAATTGTTCTTTAGAATGGTAGCACTAGCTCACTACCCTACCAATAGGGCATTAAGGTCCCAACATATCACTTTCAATATTTCTCATTTTCTCTTTCTGTTATGTTAACCAATCTGGTATGAAGTGATATGTCAGAGTTGTTTTAATTTGCATTTCTCTAATCATTAGTAATTCAGAGCATTGTTTCATGTGTCTCTTGACAGCTTTACTTTCTTCTAAAAACTTCCTATGTTCAGACCACTTATAAATTGTGGAATGGTTGATACAAATTTGATTCAGTTCCTTATATATTTGAGAAATTACAGCAAAATTTCTCCCCTCTCTCCTGTTTTATTCTAATTTTAGTTTGTTAGTTTACTTTGTGCAAAATCTTTCATTTTGTGTAATCGAAATTATCCATTTTACTTTCTGGGAGTCTGTATATCTCTTGTTTCATCATAAACTCTTTCCTAATTAATAGCTCTGACAAGTACATTTTCCCATCCTTCTCTAATTTCCTTACACAATCACCCTTTATGTCTAAATCATTTATCAACTAACATTATCTTGGCATATGTAGTAAGATGCTAGTCTATTCCTAGGTTCAACAAAACTGCTATTTTATTCAGTAATTTTAATCAAATGATGAATTCTTATCCCCCCAAAACTTGAATCTTTGAGTTTATCAAAAACTATATTCTTATGATCATTTACTACTGTGTGATGTGTATTTAATCCATTCTCTTTCATAGCCAGTGCCAGATTGTTTTATTATTAACACTTTGTAACATAGTTTGAAATCTGTTACTGCAAGGCCATCTTGCTTCACATTTTTTCCCCATTTATTTCTTTACTATTCTTAATCTTCACTTATCATTTTTTCTAGATCTATAAAACAATCCTTTGATATTTTGGTTGGGATAGCACTGAATAAGCAGATTAACTTGGTAGAATTATCCTTTTTATTATATTGGCTTAGTTACCCATGAATAATTAATATTTTTCAAATTGTTTGTCTGTTTTTAGTTCTGTGAAGCGTGTACCTGGGTTTGTCTTGACAAGTAGATTTTTAAGTATTTTATATTATTTGCAGTTTTTTAAAATGAAATTTCTTTTAGTATAGCTTGCTATTGTATTTTGTTGGTAGTATAAAGAAATATGAATGATTTATGTGGGTTTATTTTATATTCCGCAAATTGAACTTAATTGTTCCAACTAGGTTTCTAGTTCTCTAAGTATACCATCATATTATCTACACAAAGTGATCATTTTATTTCCTCCTTGCCAATTTTTATTCCTTCAAGGTCTTTTTCTTGCCTTATTGCTATAGTTAATGTTGCTAGTACAATAGTGAATTATTTTAATACTGATAATGGGCATCCTTGATTAACCCCTCATCTTACTGGGAAGACTTCAAGTTTATTCTCACTTCAGGTAATGTTTTCTTTTGAAAAATACCACTTGTTATTCTGAGGCAGGTTCCATTGATTCCTATGCTTTTTGGGGATTTTAATATGAACGTGAGTTGTATTTGGTCCTTAACTTCTTTTTTATTTATTTTATGGTTGTATTTATCTAGCTCTGGGAGGAGAATATTGAAGATCTTCACTAATATAGTTTAACTGTCTATTTCCTCCTGGAATTCATTTAACTTTTCCTTTAAGAATTTAGATGTTATGATAAATGGTGAATATAGTTTAGTGTGGACTTCTGAGTTCGTGTCTTGATCTTCCATAGTAGTTCATTTATGATCAGGTTCTTTTTTCTTGTTTACTCATTTTTCCAATCTATTTTTAACTTTGATTTTGTGCTACTTTTGGCTCTATTTCAGGCTTCAGAGAGTGGGAGGATGGGGAGAAAAATAGATCACTATTCTAAACTTTAGACCTTTTTGACCTGCTATTTCACTTGTTCTGGGGATCTAGAAGTTTTTGGTGCTTCCAAAATAGTGTGATCTGGGGAGATGAGTGGTCACTGCTCTCCTGGACTATACTTTTGTCCTTACCCAAGAAGGACCCACAATCTCTTGAGATTGTAATAGACTCATAGATCCCTGCTTTCTCTTGACTGAAAGTATTCCTTTTCACTCTTGAACTATAATGTGAGTATATGCAATGGAGTGGCCAAACAGCTTCCAATCCTATATTCATTACTATTACAGGGTTCCCCGTCATCACTTTCTGATCAGTTGCCACATTTTCTTAGCTTCTCTGCCTGGAGAGTTACTAGAGATGCTGCACTTTTTATTGTTACCATTGAATCTTACCACCAATCTTGTATCTATGTGCATTCCAAGCCTGTCTCCACCCCCATGTTATAGATCTCTCCTTCCAACTTTCTAAATTTTTGTGGATTATAAAAACATTTCATCCTGACCTTTTGTTGGCTTTCCCACCACAGATTTTGATTTGAGGCATTATTTTAAAGTTGTTTAGAAGGGAATGTTGAGAAAAGTCAGCTATTTTACTCTACCATGTTGGCTCCTTTCCCAAACAGAGTGTGATTTGATGATTTTTCACTCCCTAGAGTGTATTGTAACCAAAATCAGAGGTTTGATCATAGCTATGGATACTATATTGCTAAGCCAGAGACTGAAAATATTACTTATTTATTCACTTATTTATTTATACATATTTATTTGATTATTCATGTATATATGCATTTGCTTATTCATTCACTTATAGGTTTATTTTATTAAAATTAGTAATTATGAAGTCTTTCATTCTAAAAAATCTGCCGGCTAAAATGAAAGGTTCTGGATATGAACTTTATGAATAAGTTCAAACACACTTTTATAACCATCAAAAATCTGTAACTTATAACTTCAGCACTGAAAACAATGACTTAGTGGCTTTCTTCTCAATTTGTCAAACTTCAAAGAATCTCTTAAAGAAAATTTAAAATGTTATTTTATATCACAGTAGAAACAGAATCCAAACTAAGCAAGATATACTGGTGGTAGACAGTGAGGAAAATGGAAAAATCATGTAAATAATATTATTATTAACATTTCTTTTTCTTATTCTTGTTCAATTGACCTATCATAACATTTTATTGCTAAAGCCACCATACTCATATTTCAGTCTAAGCTGATACATTGCACCAAATCGGTAGGTATGGGTCTGGGAGTAGGAAAACAAGATATTTTAGTTTAGTAGGCCTAATTGAGTCTTGACTCTAATACTTACCAGTTATATGACACTGGATAAATTGCTTAACCTAAGACTGAGTTTTCTCCTTATAAAATGACAACAGTATTTGAAATACTTATTTCACGTCTTCTGTGGGAATCAAATGTACTTGTTTATTAATTATTATGTAAACATTCAATGTTTTCTTTGTTTCTAAAAATTATCAAGAGGAGGTATTATTTAATTATTAAGAAGGAAAAGATGAAAGATCACATTTACTCCAACATCTAAACTATACTGTGGTATGAATACCAAAAAAGATTAAAAAAAAAAAAAAAAAAGGAAAATGACCTCTATGCAGAAAATAGCATAGCAGCTCTTTTCAGGGTAAAAAAAAAAAATAATAGAAATCGAGGGGATGCCCATCAATTGGGGAATAGCTTAATAAAGTGTGAGATGTGTTTGTGATGGAATATTATTGTTCTATGGAAAATGTTGAGCTGGATACTCTCAGAAAAAAAAAAAACCTGCAAAGTCCTTCATGAACTCAAGCAAAGTGAAATGTACTGTATACAAAATAATGACAATGTTCTGGGATGACCAATTGTAAATGATTGTTATTCTCAGTAGTACAATGGTTCACAACTGGTCTGAAGAACTTATAATAAAAAATTCTATCCATACCAGAGAAGGAACTAATTGTGCCTGAATACCAATTGAAGCATTCTTTCTTTTTCCCTCTCATTAAAAAAAATTTTTTTTGAGGATTTTTATTATCATTAGGGTAAGGGGTCTAGGAGAGCAACATGATTTTATGGAAATGTTTTGCACATCTTCACATGTGGTTTCTTAATTGTGGTTGGGGATAAGGAAGAGAACCTAGAATTCAAAAATTGTAAAAAGAAAGCCCATAGCCTAGGTCACCTCTAAACATCAGCTACAATTGATGACTATTCCATAGGTCATAAAACCACCAAAATCAGAATTGTCAACAGAGTCTTTTCTCAAAAAAAAGAAAAAAAGAAAAAAAGAAAGAAAAAGAAAAAGAAAAAAAGAAAGAGATACAACACCTTGGAGTGTTCGTTCATCTTTTCTTGATTACTTCCAGTGGCAACAGGAAAGGAAGGGATATGTCCTATTATCTCTGGATTCATCCTGTCCACTTTGGGAAAAATCTTATTGTCACAATAATTGTAAATTATCTCCTTGAAACTTGTATCCTTTGTTCCTTGTTCTGGTTCCCAATGCCAAGCAGAACAAACCTAAATTCTCTTTCATATGAAAGTTTTTCAAATAATTAAAAACAACTATCATTTAGATCCCCACACCAGCATTCTTGAGGAGGAGAGACAAAGATATACACATAGACATACATATATACATATTCTGTTATTTTTCTATCTCAGAGAATAAAGCAATTAGCTTGATTGCCCTTTCTCCATCTCCTCTTAAGGCAGAAATAACAATCTAACAATCTTTCTTGGAGAAGGATAGGAAAGATACCAGAAATAACTATCCATGCTTCCCCACAAACTTTAAACACCCTGAATGGACATACAAAAATCTACCTGGGCAGTATAAACCTTACAAGTCACATATGCAAAAAATCATGTGTTCCTAAATTTAACATACCTAAAGTCCATATACTTAATTGTAGTAGAGTAGAAGTTATTCTTCAACTTCTCTTTTGATTGTGTCATATTGCCCAGCTTCTTAAACTGTGATTTGTGACCCATATGGAGTCATATAATTGAATGTGGGGGGGTCATGAAATTATGATTTATCATGTTATAAATGTTTGAATTGTTTGCCTATACCCATATATTTGTGATCACTTAAAATTTTCTTAGATGAAAAAGGGATTGAAAGTGGAAAAAGTTTAAGAAGTCCTGTGTCTTATAATATTGATCAAAATATTCTAAGCTAAAACAATGTAACTTCCAAGTGAAAATTCCTACAACTTTCTTACTTCATATCAAAATGTCTGTGTTAGAATGAGTAACCTCAATTTTACTACTAAGCAGCATTAGCAAGTAATACATGTGTTAACAGCCCTGTATCCTTTTAATCACCAGAATGTCTATCACATATTCATCCTCAACTGTTATAAATACAACCTGGTACCCAAGTGTGCTTTGGGCTATCATTCTAACTCATACTTCTCTTTTGTATTTTACTAGCTATTTGGCTGCTTCCCACCACAACCTCCACTCCTTCATAAGAGTGCAGCAGAATTTCATAGCCTAGGGTTGATTTGTGTGTAGAACAATCCCACCACCTCATGCCTTAACTCCTATTCTATTTCCACTGAGCCTATTCATACTTCATTTCATCTAAAGTCAGTTACAAAGGCATAGTTCTTTAATCAAAGTGTTAATGAATTAACAATTTAAAAATATGAAAAGCATTCAGAATGGCATTTCTTCCTAAGCCCACAAATCCTGTCCTCCTTTAGTGGGCAAGCCTCAAACCCAGAGTTCACTTCTTCCCAACTATTCCTACAAAAAAAGCATTAGGTACCCACCCCAACACTTTCTCAGTTATGGCAAAAAGCTCTCTAATGATGTCTCTCCTCTAGACTTTTAGAATGATTTAAGAACTTGGGGTGTGGAGTAGGAAGTCCCTGGGAATGTTAAAACATCCTTTAGAAATGTAACTTCTTGTAAAGGTGATACAGCTACATCTATTTTAAACACACAGAATAGAAAGTTCTTGACTTAGAGAAATGGAAATGTCAATATCAAAACTGTGTTTGTCATCAAAACCTCTTTATTTTATCAGTAGAAGTGATATTAAAGAAGAACCATCGTTACCTGCTTTGGAGTCAACCATAAGGACCATAGCACTTTTCTATCTGACTTGCAGCAAAAAGCTTCAAAAGTATTGTTTCTCCTTTATAATGGAAGCTTCTTGAGAGCAGAGAATGTTCTACATTTTTAGCTGTGTCTCCAGTGCTTAGAGCAGTATTCAGCACTTAGTAAATGCTTAATAAATGTTTTTTTCATTCATTCACTTACTCACTAGTCACTTACTCGGGTGATCCCCATATCTACTTCTTGATGCCAATATTTTTTTTCAAAGTGCACTTGAAAAACAGAACCAGAGTGTCTACCTCTTTCATCACTTGCAAAAGTGATGGGAATAATTTTTCCCCTTCAGGAGAATAAAAAACAAAAGTACTAGAGCCTTATCCAAGTGATCAAAAAGGAAAGACACACTGTTTCTCCTGGTAAAGCAGTATTGTACCAATATCTCCCTTTATACTCAATTCTTTCTCTTTTAAGGGATCAGCATAGTATCTATATTCACTTGTAGCATGAACTTTATCCATCAGGTCTAATGGGAGGAAGCAAGGAAGCTTGATAAATTGCCTATACAAACTAAATAGGGCAGCTCCATTTGGGTAACTTCTTTAAAGTAAAGATTGGTGAATTGCAAAACTTTCTCTTTTTTTGAGGGAAGCTAAATGCAGACTGTAAATTCACTGATCTTTTGGCTTCTCCTAAGTTATAAGCCTGAAATTTTATCAAAGACACAGAAGGCATTTTTCAAAATAATTTTGTTTTTATGTCATGTACATTTCCTTCTGTATCCTTCTCTCAGGCCTAGCAGAGAATTTTTACTAGGGAAAAAAGCAGAAAAAAGAAGGTGCTGAATCTCAGCAAAATCAACCAATACATTAAAATAATCTGACAATATGTGCAACATTGCAAAGACATAGACCATCTGGAGCCTCTTATTTTTTTTACCTGGGAATATATGTCTTACTTCTTAGTCTCATCATATTCTTAACAATGACAACCATTCAGAAAAATTCAAAAGAAATTATGTCACCACTATTCTCTCAGTTAAGTCGTGAACTTCTAATATGAAGTAAGTGGTTTGTTGGGAGTGGGGAGTGGGAAAGGAGAGAATAGGATATAAGGGGAAAGGAATGTAAAAATGAACTTAATTGTCAAGAAGCCAAATGGACCAAATTGGAAGAGAAAGAGGAAAAGAAAAAGCTCTTGATTGTTTCAAGAATGGCTCAGGGGATTTCATCAACATTTAAAAATCCCAACCCAAAGAAGATAAACCCCAAATAGCAATATTGTGATCCTTGGGGAAAAAAAAGTTTCCTCAATAACATATCAGTACATTCCAAAGACCTCCTTATCCCAACAATCCTGTTACATTTATACATAGAATACAAGCTATAGCCAAATATATCTTTATATGTGTGTATGTATGTAGGAAGATAGGTAATTTGAATCATACTCAAATAAGCCTATTCTCATCCAAAGAGGTATTTAAAGCCAATTGCCATTAAAATAATACCTCCATATTGATTGATTCCCCCCCCCCATTTATTGCAACAATTATTCCTGTAAATTGGTTTTTATACATCGGCTATCATCATAGACTGACATAATACTTGAAAACTAAGAAATTATTTTATGCACATTATTTCATTTACAGTAAAAACCAAACAATTTTGTTTGTGAAACAAGTTTAGGAATGGGAAAAATAGATTTATGGGAATTCTCAAAAATGTTTTAGAACTGACCAGTGGTAGAGGATAGAAAGGAACTAGGGACTCAGGAGCCAAGAAAAGAAAATATTTCATGATATTGTTGTCTATAGAAATGAGGTGAGATACACCCCCAAAATGAAGCCATTGGGGTTTAGTAAAGTAGAAAACTGGATATTATCATCCTGAGATTATGTTCTGATGCCACAGATTTAGTTAATGCTCTGATTTCTTTTGATCCTTGAAACAATTCTGTGAGACAGTGTTCTTGTAAATATTACATGATTCGATTTCAAGAGAATTTTCTCAGGATATCCACTTACTCTGACTTTGTGTTTATAGTTTAAGTCCCCCCCCAACTAATATAAATTCAATTTATTATGATTTCATCTGTAGATAATGAAATTCTCCATTAAATAGCTTTAGCATTACAAATTCATGCAAATATTTCCATGCCATCTGTTAAACATCACTGTCCCATTGACATAATAAATTTGATCTGTAAATGGCTACAAAGTATCCACAAAGTTATACTGGCATTTATGCAGTAACAAATTAGCATGCAAAATATGATTTGGTTTAAAATATTCCAGACCATAAATTATTGTTTAATAAAGAACCGAATCTACCCTTTGGGGTTTGATAGAAATCTATATCAAAGTTCTTAAATTAATGGAATGAAATAAGAAAAAGCACGTGAAACCATAAGTTATATTTAGGTATTTGTCATGGAGCCAGGTTCCCTGGGTTTTGTATGTCTGACCCTTTGGCATCTTCCCACATAATCAAACTTTTAACCCAGACTTTGAGTAAAGGGAATAACAGCATATTTTTTCCCTTCTGTGTTTAACTTGGCTTAATTTTTTTGTAAGAACTCCTCTTTCCCACAGACTACTTCAAAATCATTGTGAGGTTAACAATGTCTCTAACACTATGGTTAGTAGAATTAATTAACCAGCTAACTTTTTGAAAGTCTAATATTGGCTATAGACCCTTTGTTATCTCAATAACTAGTAAGTAGAAAAGCCACTTAGTACTTTGACCTTTGTTTGTATTTGTGAATTTTCAGCTCTTGTTTTTCCATACTGCATTAGAACCCTCCCTCAAAATAAATAAATAAATTATAAATTTCCAGATGATTCTGTGAAACACATATCTTTCCTCATGGAGAAAAAAGACACAGCTAAGAAGCAAGAGAATGTTAGAAAATAAATCATAGAGGTCTTTGGGAAGCTGTTAAGTAACTATTTAACTATGGAAGGTAGAATTAAATAAGTCTAAAGGCTTTTCCAAACATTCTCCTATTTTCCTTTTGACCTGGAAGAGAATATATAAGAATTTAAAACTCATCCCAAATTAGGAAAGAGTAGGAGTACCAAACTAACCTGTTACATCATCCCCCACTTTCACCACAATTTAGATGGCTAGGAAGATCCACTTTCTAAAAAACGTAGGAAATCAAAATTTGTTGAAGGCAAATTGCTATTGTTTTGTCCATGCTGGAACTTTGGTCTCCTTCCACTTAACAAAGCTGAATCATTTTTCAGAGACTCATCTTGAACAGCAGTCACCAGAATTTCTGGGCCTCCAGGAGCTCTATATTCTACTTGGAGTAGAAGGTTTTATTGCCAAAAGCTAAGGGGTAAATTTAAATGGATCCAGCAAGCCGCTAATGTGTTGTCTAGCTTTGAGCAAGTTTCTTAAGTTTCTTCTTCTGCAAAGGATTAGACAGGAACTTGACTAAAAAAGAAAAAAAAAATCTGGGGGCTTTAGTGAGTTGCAAACTCAGTATGAGTCAGCAGAGTAAGAGCAAAATCCAGGGAGCAAATTTGTTCTTGGGATGCATTGAGAAATAAGAGTAAGAAGTTAATAATCTAGCTATTACTTACCTTAGTCAGACCATAACTGAAGTCTTGTATTCAGTCCTGGTCACTTACAAACATAATATGTATCCTCATAACTGATTTACTGTTCTGTGTTAAGTAGTGCAACCAAAACACCAAATGGTCTCATATTTCCCAAAGCCTGCAATCAAACTTTATTAATCAATATATGTAAATGCTATAAACATCTGTCCCTCTAAGAGCAAATCTCATTGCTCGTAACAGTCCCTCTCTGCCCAATCCAAGGCCATGTGTGTCTTCTGATAAGTTTATTTTAATTAGCACTGCTCTCATGTAAAAACCTGAAATATGAAAAATGTAGGAGTTAGTCCTAATTGCAACCTAGGAGCAAATAGATAGGATCTCCAGCTAGTTTTTCACATTTCTAACTGTATTTCACAATTTGCTTATCACATGATTTTACTGTAGTTGATATAATGAACTGGTAATAAAGTTTTTTTAAATTATTTTTCCCTTGGTGATTTGTCCTATCAGAGGGCTCACATTAGTTTCAGTTATTTAATAATATATTCCCATACGTAATAGTTTTTCAGATTATATCATACAAGTGCTTGTCATTATTAAAAAAGAAAAACACTTAATAGGAAAATAACTTGCTCAAAACAAACTCAATCACAAAATGGAAGCCTAAAATAGAGTGGAATTAGAATCAGAAATAGTATATATTAAAAGAAGGGAAATTAACTAGAAATCTTGTTTATTTTTCTAACTTAATATCTTATTTTTTTCTAATTACTTGTGCCTTATTGAGAAAGCAATCAATTTGATATAGGTTATACATGTTCAGTCATGCAAAACATTTCCATGTTTTTCATTTGGTGAAAGGAAAAAACCAACTAAACAAGAAAAATAAAGCTTAAAAATATGTTTTGATCTGCTTTTAGATCCCATCGATTCTTTCCCTAGAGATCAATAGCATTTTTCATCACAAGTACTTCAGAATTTTCTTGAACCACTTATATTGCTGAATTGATCATAGTATAATATTACTGTTACTTTATACAATGTTTTCCTCATTCTACTCAGTTCATTTTGCTGCAGTTCATATAAGTCTTTCCAGGTTTTTTTCTGAGGGTATCCTCTTCATTGCTTCCAACTTGTTCAGTCATTCCCCAGTTAATATATATCCCCTTTATTTCCAATATTTTGCCATCACAAAAAGCTGCTATAAATATTTTTGTGCATAGGAATCTTTTTCCTTTTGTTTTTTATCTCTTTGGGGCATAGATCTAAAAGTGGTAGGGTTTGGTCATATTTTGGGCATAGTTCCAAACTGTTCTTCAAAATGGCTAAATAAATATAAAATTTTACTAACAGTGCATTAGTTTTGTGTCCTGCTTTCTAGAGCCCCCAAGTTGGAGTGACAAAACATACTATTGCTTTCTAGAGCCCCTACACCGGGGTGATTAAAATATACCTTCCTAGTGGAGAAGTGATGAGGCAAGACTCCTGAGGATGGTGGAAAAATGGAGTCCGTTTATTTCAAGGGCTTTCTCCTTTTTATAATGTAACAGAAGCAACACTGTGCACATGAGACCATATGAACAACTTGCTATTGTATGTAGTTTGCTACCTGGTATCACTCTGCCTCAATCTCAACACAGGTTGTCATCGCCCCTTGACTTCTCAGGAAGTCTGTGAGCCCTTAAGGGAGATGGGGAGTCAAAACAGACATTGTCAGCAGGTTCCTTCTGGGCTGAAGGGTCTTATACCTTATCCAGAGTTTCCCCACTGACTGTGACCCTGTACACATTAGTTCTCAATTTTTCTATTATGAGGTTAATTTATGAGAGATGATGAAAAGTGATATAAAGTGGGAAGAAGAGGATTGATGCAAAGGACATCATTTAATATTTGCAATAATTATCATAAATTGGGCATCTAGATGGCACAGTGGATAGAGTACCAGGCTTCTAGTCAGGAAGAATCATCTTCCTAAGTTCAAATCATTTCAGACACTTACTAGCTATGGGAAATCATTCAATTCCATTTGCTTCAGTTCTTCATCTGTAAAATGGGATGGAAAAGGAAATGACAAACCAATATCTTTGCCAAGTCACGAAGAGCCAGATTGAAACATGACTGAAACACCTAAACAATAACAATATCACTGATCCCCACTAGTCATAGTAAGGTCACATTAAATTATATATATAATGAATTGTAAATTAAAATGTATATTGTAGAAATATTATTGTGAAAATTTGTGAAATATATATATATATATATATTTCACAAACTATTTTCCAACTATCAAAGTATTAAGTCTATTTCTTAAGCTCACCTCCTATTTTGTTTGGAATAGATATATTCATGTGAATATGAAGTTGGATTTGATTATCTCTAAATTACCTTCTAGCTCAAACATTCTCTTATTTGTATTTCTGAGGCTCAGGCTTAGCCTTATGTGTAAAACGGAGGTTATCACATTTACCTTTCCTGATGTTGTTTTTGTTGTTGAGTAATATCTAATCAACATGATTCCTTGAACATTATCTATGTGGCTCTTTTGGCAAAGGTGCCAAAATGGCTTGCCATTTTTTTCTCTCATGTGTCACCATTTTATAGATGAGGAACTAAAATAAATCAGGGTTAAGTAATTTGCCCTGAGTCACACAGCTACTAAGGGTCTGAGGCTACATTTGAACTCAAATCTTCCTGATTGCAGACATGATGCTCTATCCACTGTGCTACCCAGCTGCCCACTTCCCTAATATATTGATGAGCTAGAAGGATTGAATGAAATACTATATGCAAAATGGTTGTTGCACAAAGGTAAGTGATTACTGTTGTCATCTCCTTCCATTTACATGTACAAAATGAATATTTCAAATTCAACTATGCCATTACCTTTTTAGGACTAAATTAGAACAGAACTAATTATAGTTTGTAGTATTTAATTATCATGAATATTTTTTAGAGATTAGATTTTGCTAGCATCAGTTATAGTTAATATCAAATGTGGCACCAAAAACTTTCCAGTGTGTCCAAGCCAGATTAAAATGTAACTGGGAAATATCTAGCACCATAAAAATACAATAGGAAATAGATAATGTTAATATGTAGTTTTGTAAGCTAATATAGCACCCATAGTAATCCTTATGCATGATTTAGTGCATCCCATTTCTAATTGAATTTGATATGACTGCTGTAATAAATCAAAAGAGTTGGATTCTGAGCTATTCTTAATTAAATTTATAGTAACATTAGAGAAATAATTTCATTTCTATGAGTTCTATAAATCAGGACTTCTTAACCTTTTTCCACTAACCAAGCCTTTTTACCTGAGAAATTTTTATGCAACCCTGGGTATATAGGTATATAAAATAAGCCTTTAAATAGTATTTACTGCTAATCAATCATAATTTCATGACCTCCACATTCCCAAAATGTTCCACAATCCCAAATGTGGTCACAACGCACAGTCTAAGAAACTTTACTATAGGATTCTGGGAAAATGGCAGAGTAGGTCTGAAAATTCCAGGCTTTCCTGATTTCTCTGGCAAACAAAACAAAATTGTGCCTCAGAGCAAACACAAACTAGCTAAAACAAATAAGTCTTGAGGAAGAAATGGATGAAAGATCCAGGACTGAGGTTTAACCAGTGTGTAACATGGATAAACTGGGCTAGCTCCACAGAAACAGCCAGTGGGAACACTGAGGTTATCTGGGTTTAAATGTAGATTCAGGCTGAATCACAGGAACTTTCACCTCCCAGACAGTATAGGGAATAGGTGTCTGAGTCCAGGAAGACTGAGGGAAACTCTGCTGTTTAAGAATACCAGGCCCAGCTGTGCTGTGGAGACGACTGTGGGCTAGAAGGAATCAGCACACTGGGAGTGCAGGAGCAGTGGGGCAGGGACACTACTGACATTTGTAGGAGGGGGAAGCTCTTGGTGAAAGCTATGACCCAAAAAGAACCTTGACTCAACAGTACAAGAAATAATCAAAGAAAATTGTCCTGAAGTGATTAGAACAAGAGAGGAAAATAGAAATAGAAAAAATCCACCCATCATCACCCCAAAGAGATATTACAAGGAAAACGCATAGGGATATTGCTACATTAAAAAACCCCCAAATTAAAGAGAAAATTATACAAGAAACTTCCATCTTCTGGTTTCCTTAACTTCTTTTCAAACTCAGAACTGACCAAGTTTTCTTTAGAAGTTAGAGCATCAACTCTGGAGTCATGAGGATCTGAGTTCAAATTTGACCTTCTACCACTTAATACTTCCTAGTTATGTAACCCTGAGAAAGTATCTCAACTCCAATTATCTTGCAGGGAAAAAAAGTAAGCCATGAGAAAATTTGATGCCACCATTCTTTAATTGGAGCAGAGTTGAGTATGAACTGACTCTAAAAACAACCAGAACTGCCTAGAAAAGATAAATATAGTAATTATACAAATGAAGTCCAGAGGAAAAATAGACACAGAGACATTAAAAAGAAGAAGGAGGGCTTGTAGTTCTGAAAACCTACTTCCATTAGGAATGGGTTAAATAGGCAACACTACATATATATCATGAAGGAAATAACACCCTCCAAAATCTATAAAGAAATAAGGAGATAAGGAGGAGTATAGAGGGTGTATAGATTTATATCAGTGGGAGAAGGTATGTAGATTAATGGGAAAGAAATAAAAAGAGGGGGAAGGATAATATAATTAAGAGTACAGAAGGGTCTTTAGATTAATCAGTGGGATAAAGTGTGTAGATTAATGAGAATGGGATGAAGAAGGAAGAAAAGAGTAGGGGGGAGAAGATAAGAGCAGGATGGGGGAGATTAAATAATAGCAAGTCAAGTTAAGGAGCAGAATTAAAGTAGAAGAATTAGCAGGGATAGGAAATAAGAGATATACAGATATACTACTACAAGCATCAGAAATAGAATTTACTAGGGAAAAAAGTAGGGCTAGTAATTATTGATCTTAGTCAATATTTAATTGACATAGTGAATATAAATCAAACTTAAAGACTCAATCAAGAGAGAAATTTACATTATATGCTAGTCATATTATTATTGTTTTAGATGCATGTTTACATACAGGCAAATGCATATATATATGTGTGTGTGTGTGTACATGTATGTGTCTGAGTATATGTGAGTTTGTGTGCATGTAAGTCTATATATGTGTGTATATAGCTATATGCATATGTGTGGGAGTGTATGTGTGCATATATGTATTTTTTTTAATTATCTGTACTTAACTGTAACCTATTTGGGAGTGGGAAAAAGGATGAAAGAAGAAAAAATAATAAAGTAAAAAGTGCTCAGCAGAGAACAAAAGAATAACCTATAAGGAAGCAAAGAAAAGATAGACACTAATGAATATAATTTCTTTTATTATCATATATGCTTTATTGAAATGGAAATTTATTGTTATATATTTTGAATCCCCCCTGATGTTTTGCTGGATACATGATAATTTTTTTTTTATTTTCATTTTCTTTCTTTTTTCTTTTTTTTTTTTTTTCTTATTTTGTGTGTAGTTCAATAAATTTTAAAAAAGAGAAAAAGAAAAGAGGTCTTTATCAATCTCCTTCTTTCCCTGACTCTTTCATCTATCCTATCCACTACTCAAAGGAAGCAAGACTATTACAATTCCAGTTTAGCCATTATTATAAGGGGTGTCTGATCTGCCAGTATGCCTTTGGGTGAACATTCACATGGATCCATCCTCTAGCCCATGACAGTTCTCACCAAGAGTTAGACAGAACATGTATTCACACTTAGAATATTTATGGTCTAAGGGTATTTAAAAGTATTAGCTGGAAGTTCTTTCTTTCCCATCCCTAGGTCACCTGCATTTTTATAGGGCCCATAGCTACTTTTCAAAAAATAGTAATTATGCTTCAGTCATGTCTGACTCTGTGATACCATATGAAGCTTTCTTGATGAAGATATTGAAGTGGTTTGTCATTTTCTTCTCCAAATCATTTTACAGATGAGGAAACAGACAAACAGTTTAAGTGATGTGACTTGCCTACATTCACACAGCCACTAAGTGTCTGAGGACAGATTTGAACTCAGGAAGATGAAGTTTCCTGACTCCAGACTCAGTACTCTATTCACTGCTTTACCCAGCTATCTTAAATAGAGTAACTCCTGGGAAAAGCTTTTGGAATGTAATCTTCCATATAACTCAGGTGAGATAACTGTTATCAATATTAAAACCAGTATCAATAAAAAATCATTTTTAATGAGCCAATTTCCCATTCAAGATTATTAATGCTCTGTACTCTATTATAATTATAGTGACTTTTTTGACTGCTTTTGACCAAATGAAATTAATTTCATGCAGAACATAAGCTTTTCTGGTTAATATTAAATCTCAAATATACACACATAGGAAATGCTTTTGAAATATACTGAAACAATCTAAATTAACTTTTATTTATTTGACTTAATTCTCCTTTTACTCTTTGTGCTACTGCTGTTGTTGTTTGTCTTTTGTTCTCAACAAAGACCATGATTTCAGGGATTTATGATTTCTTTGAGATGGGAAACTCCCTCTATTGTTGCAGGCTTTGCACATAGGTGAGATTACACTAACAAATGAAGGGACAGTAGTTTTTTAGTCATCAAGGAGAGCTCCTGAAACAATAAAGATTTTTATTGTTGCTGTTGTTGTTTTGTTCTTTATAGTATTTTATTTTTCCAAGTACATCCAAAGATAGTTTTCAACATTTGTTTTTGTAAAACTTTGTGGGCCAAATTTCTCTTCCTCTTTCCCTTACCTTCTCTCTTCCCAAGACAGTAAGTAATCTGGTATGGGTTAAATATGTGCAATTATTTAAAACATATTTCCATATTTGCCATACAATTAAATGTTAGCAATCAAATCAATTTTTATTAATCTCTATGTGAGCTTAAGACTAAAACTGATAAGGAAAATTTCTGTTGCAACCAGATGTCACTTCCCAGAAGAAGCAATGATCTCATCATTTCCTCTGCTCCCAAACCACAAACTCCAATCCTCTTTAATAAATCCTTACTAAGAGGGGGGAGATAGGGCTAAATGGCTCAGTGGATAGAACATTGGACCTGAAGTCAGGGAGATTTGACTTCTGATCTGCCTTCAGACACAGCAGCTATGTGAACATGGGCAAGTCATCTGTAAATGTAAAATGTAAAAAAAAAAATCATTTGGAGAAGGAAATGCAAATCATTCTAATATCTTTGCTAAAGCTAACCTCATGGACAGAATGGTCCATGGGGTAACAAAAAGTTAGACATGATTATCTGGATGAGCAACAGCAACAATAATATAACACTGGTATTTCCTCCTACTAGGAAAAAAAAAAAGACCTAAAATTGTCAAAGCCCTAGAGAATTACCTGACTGCCTGAGAGGTCACATAACTTGCCGATGGTCATACAGTCTTATTTGAGGCAGAATTCAAATCTAGATCTTCATGACTCTTAATCCAACTATACATCCATTACACCGCTACATCTCCACTTTTGTCACAGTGAATTCAAATCAGGATTATATAAATTAATAAATGCCTCATTTGGTTCAGATAGCAATTTTTTTTTTAAGAAGATAGATTTCTAGATGCTCCAAATCACTATTGATCAGAGAAATGCAAATTAAGACAACTATGAGATACCACTACACACCTGTCAGATTGGATAAGATGACAGGAAAAAATAATGACATATATTGGAGGGGATGTGGGAAAACTGGGACACAGATACATTGTTGATGAAACTGTGAATGTATCCAGCCATTCTGGAGAGCAATTTGGAACTATGCTCAAAAAGTTACCAAACTGTTCATATTCTTTGACCCAGGAGTGTTTCTACTGGGCTTATATCCCAAAGAGATCTTAAAGGAGGGAAAGGGACCCACATGTGCAAAAATTTGTGACAGCCCTTTTTGTAGTAGCAAAAAACTAGAAACTGAGTGGCTACCCATCAACTGGAGAATGGCTGAAAAAAATATGGTATAGGGAAGTTATGGAATATTATTGTTCTATAAGAAAAGACCAGCAGGATGATTTCAGAGAAACTAGGAGAGACTTACATGAACTGATGCTAAGTGAAATGAGCAGAACCAGAATGACAATACTATTCCTAATATATATGTATAAGTATATATAGATATACATTTATAAATGTATAAAATATAAATTTATGTAATATTTCTCATTTCCTTCATTTTTTGGGTTTTTAAAAAATTAATTTGAAATACAACTGAATCCTAAAAGCAGAGTCCATACATTCTGTGGCACTAGAAAAAAGCTTCATGACTACATTGATCCCAGTAAAACAGCTATTTCCTAATCTGTCCCCCTGTGATAGCCAACTTAATCTGAAGCAAGGTAGTGCTTCTGTTTAGTAAGAGTCGTTTTAAATTACATCTCTTCTGTATTTAATCTTCTTGTTTTTAAAGCCCTATGTGACATAACATACAACTGATGTCTGGAGAATAAATGAGATTTCTGCTAGTCTATCAGGAAAGCTAATGAATCCTAACAGTTTTGGTTTAACGACATCATTTAATTTGATTTGAATCAACACATAGTTATTATGTTACTATGTACAGAACACTGGGAATACAAAGACAAAAAAAGTACCTGCTCTCAGGGAGTTTACATTGTAATTGGAGTTGTACCATTTTACATGGACAAGTTGATACAACTTGGACACAGGTAATATAAATTCCAAAAGGCAGGCAGCACTAACAAGTGACATAATTAGGGAAGGCCTCAAGGACTTGTGGAAGATGTAGCATCTGAGTCGCTCTGAAAAAAGGCCATTTTAATAGAAATATGAGCAAATTTCCACAACAGGAGATGATCTAATTTGAAATACCTGCTTCTAAGGTAGTAGGAATAGTATTATCAACCTCATTTTATAAACGAGATACAAGATTAGTAGGGTTAATGATTATCAGAATGTGGATTGAAGTTTTCCTGATTTCAGGTCTGGCACTCTTTCTTCTCTATTTTGCTTTATAAGCTGTAATATTTATTGAAGAATGTTCTTTCTTAATTACTAGGGCATAGGTGAAAATATGAAAATGTTATAATCCATAATGACAACAGATTATTAGAAACAACAATGCAGAGAGGCAGTTGACTTTCAGAGTCCTTCTCTCCATAACAATCTAGAACTATGGCCTCTAGAACTATGGCCTGGGCTTCCATTTCAACCATAAACAATTACTGAGTATCCATACTGTGCAAAACACTGAGTATACAAATATGAAAAGTGATTTGATTTCTGCCTTTAAGGAGCACTTATATTACACACCTCTGACACTTTCCAATTTTATCCTGGGCCAAAGTTCAGTCACTAGTTTATGGTAACTCCCTGAAAACTGGGACCAAGCTTTCTTATGGGAATAGAAAGGATTCTAACAGCTCTAATGGCCAATTTGTCACCATGAAATCCACTTCAAAGTTAGTTAGTTACATGTTCTAAAGAACTCATTTTTGGATGACAAGTTAGACCTAATATATATAGGATTATTCAATTCTACAGAGACAAATAAATGGGTAATTTGGTGTTTGCTAAGCTACACTGCTTTGAAGTCATAAAATTATAAAGCAGTTCTTCTAGAGGTTCAACCTTTTTGCATTTCAGTTAATGAACTGGCTGTAGTGGAAAGATGTCTGTTTTTCGCTTAAAAATCACCTACGAGGTAAATTTTTTAAAGATTTAATAATCAATTGAACTAAATAAATAGTCCTGTTTATTGTACTGACTTTCTAAAAGATTCTTCTTGGAAAATGGCTGGGTACACTGTGGTACATGAATATAATGGAATACCATTGCAATCTTTAAAATGATGACTGAAATTCAGAGTGATGTGGGAAGATTTTGTGAACTGGTGTTGGGTGTACTATTGAAGGTCATCATTTTGATTGCTTTCCTTTATTACAAAAGAAAGTTTAATAAGAGGTGGTATTGAGGAAAATTACTTTGGTGTAAAAACAAAGTTATTTATAAACCTTTTCTTAAAATAAGCTATTTGTTTCTCACAAATAAATCCTACTTTCATTTAAGATTAATTATTTTTTCTGGATAGCTCCCACTCCAAATTTTGTAAACAAGTTTAAAAACAAATAAATAAACACATTACCTACAAGGGACTAAACTATTCCATATAGTATATAAAAAACACAGAGTACTATATAATCACATCATTAATGTGAATATTCCCCACTACTAAAGAAGCTTATCTATGCTTGTTCATCTTATATAACTATCATGAAAGTCGTCCTATAAATTCGCTACAAAAGACTCAGTTGACATATTAAGAGTCTTTCTCAAAATCTCTTTATATAATAAGAATATTAATATAGCACATAAGTTGTAGACTGATTAATCCTCCCTCTCCTTAAATGTTCATTCTAACATCTTTTTTTTATCATTTATTTCATTGATAGTCATTTTTTATATCGCTGTTGCTCTATATTCCTTCCTTATAAAGCATTGCTGCCTGCTCATGTCCATCATACTTCCCTTTAAGACATTTTCAATTTCATTTCTTTGGAAACTGTAATGTTCCATGATTCACAGCCATACAGCTTCACCTAAAGATATCAATGTTAAAAATATGGATCTTTGTTTAATGCAGAAGTTAACATGAAAATAATTAATTTTCCAAAGGCAGTTCAACTCTCCTATTCCTATTCATTTTTGTGTTGAATTCTTTGTCCATTTACATTATCTATCCACAATTATAAAATTTCCCATCTAAATATTTTATGAAAATAAAATATAAATCAAAAGAACGTTTGATGAGGATATTAGAAAGGAATAGGCAGGATTTTTGCAAGTGATATTTCATGTAAGTCTATCTTTACCATCAGTTAATTGACTGAAAGATATATAGAATATAAGATGATATTGTGTTAATTGTTTTTTATTGATTATGAAAACTTATTTGATTGGGTAGAATGTAATACTGCTTTAAGTAGTACTTAACAAAATATTTTTTCTCCAATAATCTATTTCTCTTGCATAGGTCATAATTACACAGAATTCCTCAAATGATATATCAACTGAGAGAATCTCATTCAATGACCTTTTGATTATTATTGTAAAGTGTAAACTCACTCAAGTGTTCACTCTTGATTACTTAAATTGCTCAAATGCATTTGGATCATATAGATAAAGCTTTTGTTTATTTGTTTAAACCACAAATCAGTAGGTTTAATAAAGGAGATTGATAAAAATGGATTTAACAAAATATCTTGAACTAAAAGAAATATGGGGCCATTTTACCCTAATTTATAGATAATTATTTGTTTTCTCTACAGCAGCAAGAACATGGTAAACACTGTGCAACAAATGTCTAATATTTCATAGATTTTTAATAAGGGAATGATATGAAATAAGTGTTTTTGGAAGATTAGTTCAATAGGATATTGGTTATATTTGTGAAGGAAAAGACTGGAAGGAGGGAGAGAAGCTAATGTGCAGTATATTTGGGATCATGTATTAACTTTACCTATGAGATTCAGGAACAGAATCTGTCTACCTTTTCGTGAAATAACTTTGATTTACTAATTTATACTTTGTATTTAGTTATCTGTATACCTTTTCTACTTCTTTCTATCCTTGAAGACCTTTGTTTTGTTTTAGACTTTTGATCCCTACTAGATTGCCTTATGCATAGTAAATATTAAAGAAAAGATCAAATATACCAAAAATCATTTAAGGAATTTGATTCCATTAAAAAGATGAATACTAAATTTAAATCACAAAGGGTCAGAATCAGGAAGATCTAAATTAAAATTTGATCTCATTCAAGTCAATTAATCTCTGTTTCCCTCACTTTCTTCAAATGAAAATGAATTTCATAAGAAAACTTGCCTCCAAGTGTCACGAGAATCAAAAGCAATATAGCACTTAACACAGTATCTGGCACATAGCACATGTATAAGTGTTTGTTCTCTTTTCTCCTCCAACTCTGCCCTTTTCAATTTCACTAATTCAGAATTACAAAATCCACTGGAGAAAGAAATATAGTCCAAGATCATGGAGAGATAATTTAATGCACTTGATAGAGAGATGGTTTCAGAGACAGAAGATCTTGATACAAATCTTATAATTGACATACTGGTTATGTAACCCTGGGTATATCAGTCACTTAACTTTTCAATTAAAGAATGGTTGCAAATTTACATTGATAAAGAGTGTTACCTCACCAAGGATTTCCTTATCAGGAATTCATACAAATGAAATGATAGACTATAACCAAACAAACATACAAATGAAAAATCAATTCAAAAAATAATCTAACATTGTATTTGGAGCTTGAAAAGATCTTTGAGATAATTTAATTCAGTCCACTTATTTAACAGAAAAATGAATGGAAGGGCCTGAGACTTATAATGACTTGTATAATATTGTACATTAAAATTGACTATGTCAAAACTGAGATTCAAACTCTAAATTTTATACCCACAATAAAAACATTATGTCTTGGTATTTGTCACTTTATCAACTCTGGGGTTAATCATTGTCCCATTTCCCATTTTCTCTACAACCTTGTTTGTCTTACTGACAATTTATTTAATTTCATGCCCATTAATGACCTCAGCCTTTAGAATGCCTGGGCTCTGCACAAACTCTTTGGCTGTTGTTGTAATTGAAATGTCAGAAGCAGGGGCAATTGGCGGCACAGTGGATAGAGCACCAGCCTTGAAGTCAGGAAGACCTGAATTCAAATTTAACCTCAGTCACACTTAACACTTCCTGGCTATGTGACCTTGGGCAAGTGACTTAACCTCAATTGACTCAGAAAAAAAAAAATTGTCAGAAGCAGGTACCATGTGGAACTTCGGGTGTTTATTGAGAAAGAGGTCTATAGTCTTGCTATTTTTAAGTAAGATATAATACTGAAAGAGAAGAATTTTACACATTTAATCCAAGGTAGAGTTAGGACTTAGCAATAATGAACCTGAAAAATACACAGAAGAAAATTAAAAGTAGTTCAGAAGTGGACAAAAACAAGGTAATTGTGTAGCTGTCCTGTTAAATTTTTTTTCACTTTATTTTATTATGGCTTTTTATTTACAAAACATATGCATTGGTAATTTTTTAACACTGACCCTTGCAACACCTACTGTTTCAAATTTTCCTCTTCTTTCCCCTGCCTCTTCCTTCCCCTAGATGGCAGATATTCCAATACATGTTAAAATATATGTTAAATCCAATATATGTATACATATCTATATAAGCACAAGAAAAATCAGATCTAGGGGAAAAAAAAACCTGAGAAGGAAAACAAAAATGCAAGCAAACAAAAATAAAAAGAGTGAAAATGCTATGTTGTGATCCACGATCAGTTCCCACAGTCCTCTCCTTGGGTGTAGATGACTCTCTTTTTTATTGAACAATTGGAACTGGTCTGAATCAAAGGTTTTTTTTTGTTGAAGAAAGCCACATCCATCAGAATTGATCATTGTATAATATTGTCGTTGAAATGTAGTCTGATTTCCTGGTTCTGCTCATTTCATTTAGCATCAGTTCGTGTTAGTCTCTCCAGGCTTCTCTGAAATCATCCTGCTGGTCGTTTCTTACAGAACAATAATATTCCATAACATTCATATACCATAATTTATTCAGCCATTCTCCAGTTGATGGGTAGTCACTCAGTTTCTAGTTTCTAGCCATTACAGAAAGGGCTGCCACAAACATTTTTGCACATATGAGGTCCTCTTCCCTCCTTTAAGATATCTTTGGGATATAAGGCCAGTAGTATCACTCCTGGATCAAAGAATATGCACAGTTTGATAACTTTTTGAGCATAGTACCAAATTGCTCTCCAAAATGATTGGATCCATTCACAGTTCCACCAACAAGGTATCAGTTTCCCAGTTTTCCCACATCCCCTCCAACATTTGTCATTATCTTTTCCTGTCATTTTAGCCAATATGACAGGTGTATAGTGGTATCTCAGAGTTGTCTTAATTTGCATTTCTCTGATCAATAATGATTTGGAGCACCTTCTCATATGGATAGAAATAGTTTCAATTTCTTCATCTGAAAATTGTCTGTTCATATCCTTTGACCATTTATTAATTGGACAATGGCTTGATTTCTCATAAATTTAAGTCAATTCTCTATATATTTTAGAAATGAGCCTTTATCAAAACCTTTGAATGTAAAAATGTTTTCCCAGTTTATTGTTTTCTTTCTAATCTTGTCTATATTAGTTTTGTTTGTATAAAAACTTTTTAACTTAATATAATCATAATTATCTATTTTGTGATCAATAATGATCTCTGGTTCTTCTTTGGTCACAAATTGCTTCCTCCTCCACAGGTCTGAGAGGTAAAATATCCTATTGTCTTCTAATTTATTTATAATATCTTTCTTTATTCCTAGATCATGAACCCATTTTGACCTTAGCTTACTATATAGTGTTAAGTGTGGGTCAGTACCTTATTTCTGCCGTACTTGTTTCAATTTTCCCAGCAGATTTTGTCAAATAGTGAATTCTTATCCCAAAAGCTGGGGTCTTTGTGTTTGTCAGATACTAGATTACTGTAGTTATTGACTTTTTTGTCCTGTGAACCTAACCTATTCGACTGATCAACTAGTCTATTTCTTAGCCAGTATCAAATGATTGTGATGACAGCTGCTTTATAACATAGTTTTAGATCTGCTACATCTAGGCTACCTTCATTTGATTTTTTTTTTCATTAATTACTTTGAAATTCTTGACCTTTTGTTCTTCCAGATGAATTTTGTTGTTATTTTTTTCTAGGTCAGTAAAATAGTTACTTGGGAGTTTGATTGGTATAGCACTATATAAATAGATCAATTTAGGTAGTATTGTCATCTTATTATATTTGATCGACCTATCCAAGAGCATTTGATAATTTTCCAATTGTTTAGATCTGACTTTATTTATATGGAAAGTGTTTTGTAGTTTTGCTCATATAGTTCCTGACTTTCCCTTGGCAGATAGATTCCCAAATATATTATATATTAATGGTTATTTTAAATGGAATTTCTCTTTGTTGGATTTTATTAGTTATGTATAAAAATCCTGATAATTTATGTGGATTTATTTATTTATTGAAACTTTGCTAAAGTTGTGGATTATTTCTAATAGCTTTAGCTATTATAGTTTAGCATTGATTTAATCCTACAACAAATAATGGTTTCCTAGTGATATAATGATTGGTTTGTACTCAGTGTACAGCATATAAACAAGAAGGTCTCAGGACCAGGAAGGACAAGCACACTAGAAGTTCTCAGAGGCTGGGACAATTTCATTCCATCATCCACTTTTGTGGTGACTGGAGGCTGAAGCACAAACCTTTGGAGTCGGGGAGATTCAGAAGCCAGAGAAGGCAGGTGAAAGCTTGAGCTCTCAGAACCAAGGAGAGAGGAAAGCTCCTAGAAAACTAGCCGAGCCCCAAGTGAAGGAGATAAGACTTGGAAAAAGATAATAAAGGATTTGGATTTTAACACTACTCGTGAAGCAATTACTGAATTGAAAGGAAGGCTGCTCCCACAGACCCCAAGGAAACCAAAAAAGAAAACATTACACTACTGACTATTTTAAGGAAAAGTCCATTTATTCCTATACTCTCTAGTATTTTTAATAGGAATGTATGTTGGATTTTATCAAATGCTTTTTCTGCATCTATTGAGATGATCATAGTTTTTATTAATTTGGTTATTGATAAAGTCAATTATGCTAATAGTTTTCCTAATATTGAACCAGCCCTGCATTCCTGGTATAAATCCTACTTGGTCATGGTGGATGATTTTCTGTATTCTCTTTGCTAATATTTTATTCAAGATTTTTGCATCAATATTCATTAGGGAGAGATTGATCTATAGTTTTCTTTCTGTTTTCGTCCTACCTGGTCTAGGTATCAGTACCATGTGTCCTGTTAAATTTAATACATACTTAAATGCAGTTTTACTTACAATCTTGTATTTTTTGTAAACTGTGTTGATTGATAATTATGTTTCTGATTTTAAAAAAAGAAGAAAATTTAGCAACACAAGGCAGGGGAAGAACATACATGTCTACCTTACAAAATACCATGTCTTAGATATAAATATTAGAAAAAAAATTTAGAGACTTATCTATGCAATTTAATAGTTTGTGAGGTACCTAGTCAACATATATAATCATTTATTGTTAAAACTATAGACACATGGTGCCTATAGTTTTTCTCAGTGTTGTTCTATTCGCTCTCATATATGCCACATGATTGACCCTTATTTAGTAAATAGGCACGGTAAACTTAGTGGTGAGTCATTATCTTCTAAAAATTCTTTGTATCCCTAACTTGGTCCTTGAATCCAAGGATAAATTTCTTCCTTGATCCTCTAATTTGTTTTATCTAATTTTATATCTAACTAATGAGTCCCACTAGAACTTATGATATGAAGTTCTGGTCTTACCTAGTTTCTATCAGACTAATTTCTAGCTTTACCCAGAAGTTTTTATTGTATAATTTAAAATTTATATTATGAGTCATTATCCCATTTGATGGGATCTTTGAAAAATGAAATACTAGACTTCTAGATTCTTTTGCTTCAATTATTGTGTTCTTAAAGCTGTTCCAAATCGTGGTTTTTGCAATAGCTTGTGGATTTCTTTTTTGGAAACGATCAGCTCTATCACCATCACTAGTGATAGTGAAATTGATATGCATTAGAGGGAATAGGTATACACTATATCCCCTTGTATTTTTCTAGTAGTCTACATCAATAGTCTTATGTTTGAAATCTAGAACTTGTTGCTTAGGCAGCTATTCCTCCAGTTAATATTACAGAATATTTTCAGGATCCTTCACAAAGACAATTTTTTGTAAAATAGCATTAAGTAAAAATAGTATGTATACATATAACTCCAGAGTAGAGTTAGAGTTTATATTTCTATATTTAACATACAATTTAACATACATTGTAGTTTTACAATGTTGGAGCAACAGAGAGTAAAAATTTCTTTCAACATTTTTATACATACCATAATCCTTCAAATATAGTGGTGAAAAGAGCAAAAGCATAGGAGTCAAAATATTTGGATTCTAAGTCTAATCCATCTCTTGAACAAAGAAATTGACCTCTCAGTTGTCACAACCATAAAATGGGAATAACAGTGAGAATAAAAATGGGGAAGATTACTATGTTATAAGGATAAAATAAAATCATATGGGTAAAGGAATGAACGAAAAGGCTCTAATTGAGTGATTATTATGAATTAAACATGGAGGATGCTAATAGAAAAGTGAGATAGCCACTGTTCTCAAGTAGCTCATATTTTAATAAGGGAAGATAAAATATAAGAACATAAAGACACAAAGAAAACATGGCAGATGGAAAGGTCAGTGGTTCTTAGGCTATGATAGCAAAATAGATGGCAAAGATTTATAAAATCATATTCATTTCTAACACTGAACTTTTCAATAATTCCAAGGACTTTGGTGTTGAGAACTTAAATATGTAAGTTGCAAAATTCAATACAAATGTAAGGTATTATTAGCATTATGATGTTTGCTCTAAAAGAGGAAATTCCTTAATTCTTTTTATGAGGCATTTGAGGACTCATAAAATTTTAAGAAAATAGAAAAGCCTTTGCTAAATCTCATAAAAGAAAAATCAATGTTTTTGATATGACTCATTTTTCCCCTAAGACCTCACACCCAGATAAAGGGTCAGTATCTCATAAACAGAAGCTTCATTTTTAAAAAAATAGTCTTTTAAGCTCTCACTGGGAAGAATGGCTTATCCTTATTATTCTTAAGCATTTTGTAGGTTCCTATTGACCTCAATAGCAGTGATAATTAGGGATAGCATAATAATGATAAAGAAATATCCCTTTGCATTCCCTCCATGTACACATTCTGGTAGCAGGAAAGAAAAAAAATTCTAGATGATTCCTTAACAATTCTAGATATTCCTTAGTGCAACAAAATGTCTCCTCCCCACTCCATCACTGTTTACTGAAAATTAATTTTAAAGGTCCTAGAGATTTCTGAAAGACTGAAGAGAAGCATCATAATATACTCATCATCATGCCCATCATCCAATCCAACATTTAAGCATACTTACCAGTAAGAACTTGACCCATATTATCTCATTTTATCCTGTTCAGACCCCTAAGAGAGAGTAGTACATACATATACATATATATGAATATATATCTGTATATATATACTATATATGTATATGTATATCAGTATGTCAATATACATACCTAATTTGTCCTTTCTTTTGCAAATAAGGAAATGGAGACTGAAAGCAAATAAGTGACTTATCTAGGGTCACCCTGTTGAGGTAGTATTCAAACCTATCTTTCTGACTCCAAGTACTTCCTTGAAAATTAAAGCTAGGTTGCCAACATTGCCAATCATCCAATATTATATGAGTTTCTGTAACCTAAGCAAACAAAGTTTCTTGTTTAATTCTTAGATATATAAATTATAGATCAACTTTCATCATTCCAAAAAGCCCAAGTACTTGGATTTTGCAATCAAATATTTTGGTAAAAGTTAGTTTTTCATTCAACAACTCCTCTGTATCTCACCTCACTTACTCTGACATGAAAATATTTTTACTTCACTGAATATAACCTGAATCTTTTATGCTGAATTACACACACACACATGCACACACACACACACACACAGAGAGAGAGAGAGAGAGAGAGAGAGAGAGAGAGAGAGAGAAAGAGAGAGAGAGAGAGCTTCACAGCTTCTAAATAATGATTTAGGAAAGGAAAGATGTCATACAGTATCCTGATATAATAGAAAGAGGATAGGATATAGATTAAGAGGGTCTGGATTTAAATCCAGATTCTGCTACTCAATATCATATGATATTGGGCAGTTGACTTAAATAAGTTAACCTTGATTACTGAAATGAGGGGTTGGACTCCATGATTTCTGAAGTACTTTCCAACTCCAAATCTTTTGTCAAATGCTTTTATTAGATTTACTAAATAGAGATTAAAAAAAAAAAAACAAAGTTATTTCCCTACTCCCCCAAAAGGGATAATAAACACGTAATTTTCTATTGTATATCCAGAAAGCTTTTATCTATCAAGCTATTTCTGAATGTTTTGATCATAAAAGCAGAAAAAATAAATTTAAACATTTATTAAATAACTGCTACATACCAGACATGCTAGGCAATGTAGATAAACAGACAAAATATGAAAATCTCTGCCTTCAAGGAACTTATATTCTATTGGGAGGGGGAATACATACTACAAAATATATGATATAATAATATAAAGTAAACATTAGGAAGTTGGAGGCAGCATTGGCTAGAAGAGTATTAACAAACTTTGGCAAGAGAATTGACATGGAAATGGGAGAGAAACTTAGGAGTTGAGAATGATGGCTTGGTTGTGAGCTTGAAGGACATGAAGTAAGGTGACTCCTTTGACACTAGTAGGGAAGTTGGGAATAGAGGAGAATTTGAGAGGAAAGATAATGAGCTTCCTTTTGGGTATATCCACTTTAAAATATATGGGACCTCCAGTTTGAGATATTTAAGTGGAAGAGGGAGATGCAAGTCTATTAAGTTATGATTTACAATCCCAAGAAAGCCCATCTCCTTGCTGAATAATGATCAGGAGAGCAGTGACCAAACATTTCTCACATTATAAACTTCTAAACCTCCAGAACTCTGAAAACAGCAGCACCAAAAAAAAAAAAAAAAAAAAAAAAAGCCTGAAGCTAGGAATAGCACTTCTTCTTACCCCAGTGGGAAAAAAGCCCAATTTTATCATAAAATTCAAAGTTAAGAAATAGCCTGGGAAAATGAGAAGACAATAATAACAACAAAATCTGATTAAAAAAAACTACTATGGTGACAAGGAAGAATGTCACACAAACTTAGAAAATGATGATATCAAAACACCTACAAACAAAGAGTCAAAGAGAAAAAATATGAATTCAACTCAAATCCAACAAGAATTTCTGAAAAAGCTAAAAATTATTTTCATAAACAAATAAGAGAATAGAGAAGAAGATGGATAGAGAAAAAGAAGCAAGGAAAGAAAATTATGAGATAGCAATTAACAGCTTGTCAAATGCTTTTTCTACATATATTGAGATAATCATATGATTTCTGTTAGTTTAGTTATTGATAACATCAATTATGCTGAAAGTTTTCCTGATGTTGAACTAGTCCTGCATTCCTGGTATAAATCTCAACTTGGTCATAGTGTATTATTATTTGACCACCACCTTTCAATCTACTCTCCCTTTTTTCAGTCCTATTCCTTCTAATTTTTCCCAGTCTATTTTTGCCCTCTTCTTAGACTCAACCTTTCCTTTCTCCTTTCCCTGCCTACTTCCCTAATAGGGTGAGACAAGTTTCTATACCAAACTATGTATGTTATTCCTGTTTTGAACAAAATCTGATGAGATTAAGGTTCAAACAATGCCCATCCCCTTCCCTTCTTTCCCTCAACTGTAATAAGTGTTTTGTGCCTCTTCCTGTGATGTAATTTACTTTGTTTTATCTCTCCTTTCTTTTTTTTTTTTTCAATACAATCTCTTTTCCATCCCTAATTTGTTCTTTATACTACATTAAGGTCTATTTATACCTATACCTTCTGAGCATACCCCTTCTAACTGCTCTGACAAAGATACAGTTCTCAAGAATTACATGTATCATCTTCTTATGTAGGGGTGTAAACATTTTAATCTTTAAAAAATATAATTTTTTTTCTTCCATTTAATTTTTATGCTTCTTTTGAGTCATATTTGGAGATCGAATTTGCCTTCTACAGTTGTGTTGGAGGTCTTACAGCTGATCTGCTGATACACTGGCCTTCTAATCCAGGCTAGAGTAGACAGCACTGTTACATTTTGGCTGAGTGTTTTTCCCTAAGTTCCCCACAATAGGTGTCCCTATGCTGGGCCTTCCTGTGCTGAATCACATTTCTCCATGCTAAACTGAGGCATATCTTTCTTGAAGTCCTTCTAAGATAATTTACTTTGGAAAATTATTATACTCTGAATATTTGTGGGTATTATTTCAAAAATCTGTTCAGAGGCTTGATCTAGAGTTGATTCTGAGGCAACTGGGGAGAGCTCAGGCAGAGTACTATCTGCCATCTTGATTGCCCTGTTGGAATCTTTACAAAGTGTTAAGCCATTGGAGTTGATTTGATCTTAGAAAGAGATATTTTGGGCCAGAACTTGAAACAAGGTACTAGGTGGAACTGATAGAAATAATGCTTGTGTTCACACCTCTAGAGAGCTCATAACTATCTAAGTACTCAATGGAGTTCACACATTTGGGAGGATGCAGGGCTTAGTAGGGCTTAGTCCGACTTAGGGCCAGAGAGCACTCTGGGAGATAACCCAGAATCCCTCTCCCTCCAGAAGGCGGAGTTAACCTTTGGGAGATCACATATATAGGGAGCTTTTGAAGCTTGAGCTTAGTTCTTCTTGTGGGACTTGGGAGATGGACACTCTGGAAGAAAGCCTACAAGCCCTATCTTCAAGGCAAGAGAGATTCATCATATCTTCTACCTTGGTGCTGGCTGGAGGCTGAAGAAAGCAGAGGCAGAAGCCAAGGACAAAGCTGCAAGATCTCTTGGAGCCAGGCAGAGAGATAGGCCTCAACTAACCGGGCTAATTTGGAAGGAGAAATAAATGTTTGCATTTTTACCAGCTGGCTGTGATTTTGGAGTAATTATTTATTTCAACTGAGACTAAGGCTGCCTCCAGAAAACCTTTACATTGACCCTCAAGAAAAATCATTTCACATAAAAGAGGTATACAAGGAAGCATTTTTACACGGAAAAATAGGGATGGAGATAAGCAATGTTTGAACAAAATCTAAATTTGTTCAAAGAGGAAAATGCAAACACAAACTTACTCAGTTCAGTACAGAAATTTATCTACCCCAATAAAGAAAGAGAAGGGATAAAAGAAAGAGGCAATTGGATAAAAGGGAGGGTTAACATAAGAAAGCACTGGTTAGAAGCAAAACAAACTTTAGTGGAAGAAGATAAGAAGACCAAAAGATAAAAAGAAGAAAATAGGATAAGTGATAATGCACAATCAGGAATCATAATGGGATGAATTTACTCATAAAACAGGTCTAGAGAACAAAATGGATTAGAAACCATAATCTAACAGCATGTGTTATATAAGAAATACACTTGAAACAGGAGACACAAAGGTACTGAAGCAGAATCTATCACATTTGACTGATATTTTAAAATGCAGATGTAGCGATCATGATTTCAGAAAAAATGTTCAAAGCAAAAATAGGCCTAATTAAAAGGAAAAAGAAGGAAAACTATATCTTATTAAAAGAAATCATAGACTATGAAGTAAAATTAATAATAAACTATATATACCATGTGGCATAACATCCAAATTTTTAAAGGAAAAGTTAATTGAATTATAGGAGGAGAAAGTTAACCTATACTCAAACTTTTTTCCTCTCAGAACTAGTTAAATACAACTATAAAATAAATAAGAAAGATGTTAAGGAGATGAATAGAATCTTGAAACAATAGCTAAGATGGAAAAGCAATCTGGAAAGATGAAGAGCAATAGAAAACCATACAAGTTTTTCTCAGCCATGAAGGTGTATAACCATGAATTGACCATGAATTAATGCATAAAATGCATTTAAAATTCATATAAATGCAAAAGTGACATTCAATAAAGGGTTGGAAGGATAGAATAAAAGTTAATTGGAAACAAAATAATCTAAATCTAAAGGATGGTTGTGTCAAAAAACAAATCACAGAAACAATAATTTCATTAAAGAGGACAACAATAAAACAACACACTATAATTTGTGCCATGTAGTCAAAGCAATAAAAAGCAAAACAAAAATTTTGTATTTCTCAAAGTATAAATACATCAATAAAAGAGAGAAAGTAAAGATCAGTGAATTAGGCATGAAATAAAAAAAAATAGGAAAAAGAATAAATCACAAATTCCCACTTACACACCAAAATGGAAATCTTGAAAACTGGAGAAGAGATTAATAAAACTGAATATTTTTTAAAATAATATATTCTTCTTGAGAGCTCTAGGATTTGAATATAATATTCCTAGGAATTTTCATTTTAGGATTTCTTTTAGGAGGTGATTTGTTGGTTTTTTCCATTTCTATTTTACTCTATGGCTCTAGTGTTTTAGGGAAATTTTATTTTAAATTTCACATTATAATGTGAAGTCTAGGCCCCTTCTATGATCATAACTTTCAAGCAGGTGAATACTTTCTTTTCTTGATTTATTTTTCAGGTCATTTTTTTTTTCTCATAAGATAGTTCACATTTTCTTCTATTTAATTATTCTTTTAACTTTATTTCTTGATGTCTCATAAGATTATTAGCTTCCACTTGCTCACTTCTAATTTTTAAGGAATTATTTCTTCAGTGAACTTTTATATTTCTTTTTTCATTTGATCAATTATTTTTAAGGTACTTCTTTGGTATTTTTGTGTCTCTTTTACCAAACTAATAATTATTTTTTCCTAATATTCTTCCCTCACTCTCTTTTCTTTAAATATTTTTTTTCCTACCACTTTGATTTTGAAAAATATTTCAAAAGGTTATTTTAGCAATTCTTATTAGGCTAAGTTACTTTTTTTTCCTTTGAAGCTTTACGTGTAATCGTTTTCTTTTTTCATTGCCTTCAAGAATATATGTCTTGATCTTCCCTATAACAACTGTAGCTTTTCATAGTCAGTTTCTTTTCTTGATGTTTGATCATTTTTCCAGCATATATTGTGATTTTGAATTTCAAGTTAAAGTTGAAGCATGTTCTCAACATGATCCATGAAATAAGAATAGCACTGTTTCAAGCTTCAGGCTTTTTCACACTGCTGTTTTCAGAGCTGGGAGTTTGGGAGTGATACTTCTAAGGTAGTGTGATCTAGGGAGTTATGAGAAAAGACAAAAAGATCTAGAAAAACTTTATGGGGATTGTATAGTAAATTAATTCAGGAGACACAAAAAACTAAGGATCCAGTTGACATCATGAAACCTAAATCTATAATGGAACCAAATAGTACAGTTTTGTGATTTTTCTCCAACTTTATTTAAAAGAATGTGAATGAGAATGAAGAAAGCATATGGTTGGAATAATACAAGGTTGAGACTTTGCAGGGCAAGGTTGGCAATAATTTAAGGGAGCAAGGGCCTTGAGGATCTGTGTAAATTCACAATGTAAGCTCTCAGGAATAGCCATCATGTTTTTAGTCACATGAGGTTTCACTTTAAGAAAAGTAGAATGTCTTAATAGTGAAGCTCACTGAAAAGTTAATTTTATAATATCTATTTCAATTTCTCATTTTTTCCTTCATTTGTTTTCACTGGTAAGTTCAGAATTGTTTGTAAATCCCTAATGAAAATTTCCCTTCTAACATACATTGATATGGAAAATAATAGTCATACTTTGGGGATATGTCCTTTGCCTTTTGACGTAATTTTTTCCTTCACTTTTCTCTACAAAAATATATTAGTTGTATTGTAAAGCTGCATCACTTATCTCTTGAGAACATACAAATATGTGTTGATCCATTATCTATTTCCAAGCTTGTACCTTGACTTGTAAAAGTGCTGAAAAATCAGGGAATGTATATTTGTTAAAAAAAAAAAAATGAGTTGACAATGCACAGCTCTTTCTCTTTTGAATATTCCATCTGTTAGAAAAAAATTATGTCTTTTCTTCTTTGGCAAATCAAATTTCCGACAAATTTATCTTCGTCTATTTTGTACTAAATGTCTAGTTTTGTACACTTTTAGTAAAGTTTTATGGAAAAAAAACAGTCTTTAGTATAGTTGTTGAACAGTGAGGTTATCTTTCCTGGATGTTAGAATTATTTTGGCAGAGATAATTAATAAATAATAATTATAAATGATATTTTAGCACTTAAAATTTTGTAAAACACTATCCTCTATTTAATTTCATTTAATGAGAAGAATGGATTACTACAGTTTCCTTATTTGTAAATGAGAAAGACAGACTAGATGACCTTTGAGGTCTCTTATAGCCCTAAATCTATGACCTCATAATCCTATGATAATCAGGAAAAATTCCCTCAACATACACATTTTATGGAAATAGAAATGCTACTTTTAGGAAGGGCCTCAAGGATCCTTTGATATTTTGGGCACAACTATTACAAAACCACCAGTTATATTTGCTCTAGGAAAATTGCTTAATCTCTCAGGGAAAAATAAAACCCTCTAAACTTATAAATTACAGAACAAATGCTACTATCCATTGGTAGCACAAGTCCTTATTTCTTTTGCATAAAATATTGGTATCTATATCTGAATATGTCTCCCTTTATAGAATGTAAGTTTCTTTTATTATTATTATTATACCTTTTTATTTACAAGTTATACTATGGGTAATTTTACAGCATTGACAATTGTCAAACCTTTTGTTCCAATTTTCTTCCTTTCCCCCCCATCCCCTCCTCCAGATGGCAGATTGATCAATACATGTTAAATATGTTAAAGTATAAATTAAACACAATATAAGTATACATGTCCAAACAGTTATTTTGCTGTATAAAAAGAATCAGACTTTGAAATAGTGTCCCATTAGCCTGTGAAGGAAATAAAAAATGCAGGAGGACAAACATAGAGGGATTGGGAATTCTATGTAGTGGTTCATAGTCATCTCCCAGAGTTCTTTCCCCTGGTGTAGCTGGTTCAATCCATTACTGTTCTATTGGAACTGATTTGGTTCATCTCATTGCTGGAGATGGCCACGTCCATCAGAATTGATCATCATATAGTATTGTTGTTGAAGTATATAATGATCTCCTGATCCTGCTCATTTCACTCAGCATCAGTTCATGTAAGTCTCTCCAGTCTCTCTGAAATCATCCTGCTGGTCGTTTCTTACAGAACAATAATATTCCATAATTAGAATGTAAGTTTCTTGAGGCCAAAGTCTGTTTCACTTTTAGGTTTGTATCTCTGGCAACAAAAATAGATCTTGTCTCTACATTATAAAAAAGCTTATTGATTGATTGATTCTATCATTCTTCTACTCATGAAGTAGTAACCTCTAGCCTATTCTGTATTACTTTGCCTAAAAATGCATTACACAAAGTTGGAGGAAGCAAATTCAAATATATTGACTTATTAACTGTGCTATTCTGACATCTCATTTCTAATCCAGCAAAAGGAAGAGGGCAGAGTAGGGAAATTCAGACTTATTCTTTCTGTTGTCACAATTTCCTGTCCCTTCCAGCCAGTTGTCTACCACTGATAACTGATATATCGTGACAGTTTTATAAAGGAGTAAATTGGATTTCAGATTTACATATTCATAAGCAAATTCATTTTTATAGCCAAAAGGTCAAAATTGCAGAAATATTTCCCTAATGCTTATATGCTATGGAGATACACTCCTCAGGTCTTGATCTCTCTTTAGTCTATAATTTGTATTATAAAGAAAAATGTATGTATAAAATTGATTTTGAAAGGTTATCTTTGACAAAGTCTTTATATGTCTACTTCACTAATCCTTAACATATCTCAGCTTCAAAATGGAGCATTCAGACTTGATTTTTCTATTCCTTCAACATCCTGCCCACACTCTCAGACATCCAAGGAAAAATATTGGATTTTTTCAAGAATAAAACCTACAGCAAAATCCTTAGTACAATTTTTTTTTTCTTCTCCACTGTTCTATACATAGATTTCTTTTGGCAGTAAAAAACATGAGCAAAAATGTTATCATAAAAACAGCAGAGAACAAAAGGCCCATAAGTTTCAAATAATCTTTAATGAATTTTCTGGTACTTAGGAAATTTATCTTACAGCAAAGGAAATAAGGTGTTTCCTTTCTTCTAATTCCTAAGAAAATCATTATTGTTGGTATGGTACTGCTTATAATGGGAATAGAAGTGCTTAAACCCAAAGTTAAAAAATTTACTTCTTTTTATGATCTGATCCTACTTCGCAAGGCAGAAGGATATGTTAACTTGCTTTCTCCCATGATAATTGTCTGACTATAGCTGAAAATTTGGTGACATTTGAGTCAGGAGCAAGGTCGATTCTAATTCTCTTCTCTGACACTAACTGTGTGTAGACAAGTGTGTTTCCCCTCTTTAAAATTCAGCTTCCTCATATCTAAAAGGAAGATGGCCCCTGTATCATCTCTGCTAAAAAGTTATTGTAAAGTTGGTATTAAAGAGCACAAGTTGACATATCTGTAAAGAATATAACAACAAAGTTTCGATGGGACCTTAGTCACAAGAACATTAAAATAGGCGGCTGAATAGGGAAAGGAGAAAGATTTCATGAGGAAAACAGTTTTGTGGATCCATTTCACTTTCTCTGATCTAACCAGTTTCAATCTTATCTAAGCACCTTAAAAAATGTCAAAGCCAATCCAATTCTTAGAAATGCATAGATAGAATATGCCATGTGATTTATTTACCTCCCATATAGATATTGGATCACCACACATTAGTATGGTCTCAAAAAACAATAGTACAACTTTCCAATGCAATTGACTTGTTATTATTAGGAAAATATTTTATATTCAAATAACTAAGATTTTTATAAATGTGAATGGTAATGAATAAGAATGTGGATGAGAATACTGTGGATGAAACTTGAAATCTTCTTTGGTTTTGAAAAAATTGGGAAATTGGATTGTATATCTCTCACAATGTCTTTATTTCATCTCTGAAGCCCAAGATAAAATTTTGTTAGAAAGAGGGAAAAGTGATAAATGTGATAGATAAACATGAAGGAGAGGAAGAAGGAAAGAAAGGAAGTCAGTTAAGAAGGGAAGGAAAAGAAACAAGATGAACTTTGGAAAAACAATGAATAATGCTTGCCCCTAAGTCTAGAACAGCACTTTCAAATCTGCTTGCTCTTGGGGATCTCTAGAACTCAGCCTTGGTTACCTAATTTAATCTTCTGTTTACATTATTCACTCATATCCATATCACTTATGGGAATTACACCTCACCTAACCTCAAGCAAATCTGATCCATTTTAGACAGATGGAATTGATATCATCCAAACTTTATTTCATCATAGGTCCCTAACAGAGGGTCCTAACAGAAGATAAATACACATTTAATAAAGGTTCAAGTTAATTAATTAACTTAGATGAAAAAAGGGAGGGTAGAGGAACAGATGAATGGAAATGAGGAAGAGATACAACTAAATATGTAGATGAAAAAATCAGGAAATTCATTACATGTACCATGATAAATATAGATTTGAAAAAAATGGAGGAATGGCATGTACAAGACTGTTATAATAAAGATTGACATCTGAATAGTGATTTATTCATTGCTAAGAAGAATGTCAGATATTGTACCCATTAATCTAGGATTTTAAGCTTTTTGCAGTGACTTATATTATAAAAATTTATAGAAAACCAAACCAAACAGGTAAAATATCACTTCAAATGTTTTAAAAGACCAATCCAAGGAGAATATTCTACTTCTTTCCAGGGATACTTGCATATAATTCTTATTAGCTACAGTGAGAACTTAATATATTCCATTTATTAGTAGTGTTAATAAAAACTGCGCAGGATGCTTTACCAGAATTATTTTAAAATAATATTTAATGTGATATAATATTATATATTATATCATTATTAATATATTATTTTATAATACTAATATTATTTAATAATATTTGTGCTTTCCTATACATGGACAGGTGCATGACTAGAACAAAAATTGCTGCTGCCACTTTCAGGTATATAACTTGCTATTGAATAAGTGTTGAATAACTTCATTCCAGTTCCAACAGGTTCTCTTTGAAATGGCATAATACACTTTCAGATTGCAAATAAAAAGCTTTGCCTCAGGACCTCCCCAAGGGACCTAAAAAATTAATATATTAAATGCCCATTGGAACAAGTAATCTTTTGCCCATAAAAGACTACAATGGAACAGAAAAAAAGTCATTAACCTTGTTTTATTTATCAAATTAAAGGTGGAGAAAATAACTGTGTGTATATGTGTGTGTACATATAATAATATACACTCATATACATACATATCTATAATATATATTGGTTAACATTCATTCCATGCTAAAACAATTCTCTCCACTAAAATGACAGTTAATTACAGATTGATCATTTAAAACTTTACATTATATTGAGAAATTCTATAAGATCTCCAGAAAAAGCTCTACCTCTAAAGCGCTCAGAGAGCTTTTTACTTCAAACCAATAATTATTTTTTGCATCTATATGAATAATTCTTTTAAAATTAGTCTACCTCTGACATGATTTTGTGTCCTCTCCTACCCGTGTGATTTTGGGCAATGAGAGTTTTAAATCTTGTTTCTTCACTTGCTATGTGATTAGCTCCACTTCCTTCTGTGTTATTCCAAGCAGCTGATTTCCTTGAGCTTCATTTTTCTCTGGAATGAATGAAAGGGATATCTTCTTCAAGGTCTTCCAACTCTTGATCCATTATGTCATGATCCTATGAAATTTAACGCCATTCATTTCATTCATAAAAGAGCAGAATTTCCAAGGTGCTTTTAGAAAATTAAGTGATGATACACAGGCATTGAAGAGACGTGAGTACAGCAAAAATATCCTTTTGTCAGAATTCTTCTTTTGGGTTGATTTTAGTTTGCCTATTAATCACATGTGGGGTGGACTCAGTTTTACCTTCATACCAATTTGCTTACATCATTTCTCACATCCTATTTCCTGTAGACATGAGGGGAAAGGAAGGGAACATGCATTTATGAATGGGGCAAACATTGTACTAAGTGCTTTATATTTTCTGATCTTCACAATAATCTTGGGAGGTTGATCTTTAATACTATTATTATTATTATTGCCATTTTATAGTTGAGAAAACTGAGGCACACAGAAGTTAAATCACCTTTCTAGGATCACATGGTAAGTAAGTGTCTCAGGTCAGAATTAAACTCAAATCCAAATCTAAACTTTAAACTATGGGTTCAGTGCTCAGTTTCCTAATCTAAAAAATGGATATAACAATAGCACCTATCTTGATAGCTATTTTGAAGATAAAATGAAATATCTGTACAACCCTTTGCAAATGCTAAAGGTTATATATTTTTGTTGTTTAGTCACCGTCAGTCATGTCCAGCTCTTTGTGACCTCATTTGGGGTTTTCCTGATAAAGATACTGGAGTGGCTTACCATTTCCTCTCCCAGCTCATTTTACAAAACAAGGTTTGACTACCTACTTACAAAAGATGTAAAAATCCCCTTACACCAATCATTCTTTCTGCTGCCTCCTTTGACATAAAAATTCTAAATTTTTAGAATCCCTGATCCTCACACCAACCTGATCCCATAATTTGTTTTACTCAGTTATTAAACTATACTCATGTGGCTCTCTGTGGTACTGTGATTTCTTGGTCTCTTGTGTCTTTGAAATGTGACAATGGAATAGCATTCAGTAATTGTCTATATGGGCAAACAAAAGCGAAAAGGCAAATATTTTGAAAGGGAAAATTTCTTATGGTAAGAAAAATACATTCTTCCTAGACACTTTCAAAAAAATCTGTTTTAGTTTGATTTATTTTTTGTTTGTTTACTTTTCATCTTATATGTCTTTCAAATAATCCCACAGCAATCAATAACTATATATTTAATACTTACTTTGTGCCAGGCACTTTGCACACAAAGACAAAAGAAAATAACACTCCTTATGCTCAGCAATGAGCATTTTTAATAAGGGAAAAAACATGCTCAGATATAAGGAATTTTAAAAGCCATACAAAGACTATATAATAACTTGGATTTATATTGTCATAAGCATCTAAGTGGAAAGCAACAAGTGTGGAGTCTGGAAAACATGAGTTCATATCTGGCCTAGTACACTGTTTGACCGTGGGCAAATAATTTAACTTTATTTGCCTTAGTTTCCTCATCTGTAAAATGACTTGGAGAAGGAAATGACAAACTATTCCAGTGTTTTTATCAGGAAAACCCCAAATAGGGTCACAAGGAGTTGTACATGAATGATGGTAGCTGAACAACAAATATATAACCTTTAGCATCTGCAAAGGGCTGTACAGATATGATCTCATTTTAATCTCACAATAGCCAACAAGGTGGGTGTTATTATTATGCCTATTTTATAGATGAGGAAAATTGAGGCAGGCAGAAATTAATTAATTTTCTCAGGGTCAAACAGGTAATAAATGTTAGAGGCTGGACTTGAACTCAATTTTGTTTAAACTCCAGCTCCAATGACACCTAGCTATCTGCAAGGTCACCTAGAAAAAGATGAAATTAGTAGCTAGGGGAAGACCAGAAAAGCTTCATGAAGAAGATAACTTATAAAATTAATCTTGAAAAAGATCAAGTATTCCAGCAAGCTGATATGAACACTTGAACATATGTTCTAATATTATAAATATGCATACTATTTCTCGTTCTTAACCCTCATTATTCAGAGACTAAAAGAGTGTTTTACACAAAATGATTCCAAATGATCTTCCTAGAAGGATTTTTTTTTTTTTTAATCACTTACTTTGGTGCTTTCTATATTCCAGCTAAAGTGAATTGCTCTTCCCCCTTCATGGTAGTCCACCTCCCACTCTGTGTCATTACGTATCTCCCCCCCCCCCCACACACACACACACATGTTTTCAGGGCTTTCTTTTTCCCCGTGGAATCTCTAGCTGCTTTCAAGATTCAGCTCAAGTAATAAGACTTTACCTGATGCTCCCATGTGTCCATGATTCTCTCCAAAAACCTTCCCTATTTTGCATATGTTTTGTATTTACTTATTTTTGAGCATGCCCTAACCCTTCAATAGAAAACCAGCACCCTGAGTTCATTTTTTCCCTTTGCATTGTTAACCCAATGCCTGGATTGTAGTAAAACAGTACAAAATAGTTATGGAATTATATTTTTGCACTGAACTGAATTGCATTGAATTGCTCAGCACAGAATCTAAGTTGATTATGTTTGCTGACTGATTTGACTTGCTGGTTCCAAATAATAAGCTAAATAATTAATTATAAGGAGTTTAAGGCCACAAAAATATCCTTTTCCAGTGGTCTACATATCTGGTTAATTGAACCAACCCATCCACCTACTGTGGTGCATATATCCATGAAACAAGTAGCAAAGTGATCTAAACAATAGTGTAGCCAAAAGATGGAAACCAAAGCTCTTGGTTTCCATGGTTTTCCTAGCAATCTTATCTTTGCTTCTCAGTTTTTACTAAATCATCAACCATTTCTTGCCCCATTATCATAAGCATCCCTTCAGAATATATCCTATGTCCCCTCTTCCCCTTTCTCAGTATACTTTCTTTCCTGATGATCACATTAGCTCCATAGATCTAATTTATCACCTCTGACTCCTTGACCTTTTTGCAAATTCGAATCCCCTATCATTAACTGTTTTCTGGGCATCACTAAGATGTCTTGTCATTATTTCACACACAACATATTCAAGATAGAACTGATCTTTTCCCCCAATCACACTCTTTCCTAAACTTCTGAGAGTATACTGCCCACCATCCTCCTGGTCAATCAGGTTCATAACAGAATCATATTTGACTCTTCCTTGTCCTTCAATCTTCCATGATAAATCAATTGACAAATGCTATCAATTCTACTTGCAAAACATATCTCAAATCTTCCCTCTTCTCTAAGGACAAAATCACCCTAGTGATTCAAGTCCTCATAACTTCCCTCCTGGATTACAATAATAGCCTGCTAACAGATAACAATAATAGCCTTTTGGCCACTCCTCTAATTAATTCCTTGTCAGAAAAGCTTTCAAAATAATTTTCCCAAGCCAAGTGACTATGTCACTCCTCTATTAAAAAAAAATTCAATGTTTTCCTCTTGTTATAGGATTAACTACAAACTTCCCATTGACATTTTGTTTTTTGTTTTTGCTGAGGCAATTGGAGTTAAGTGACTTGCTCAGGGTCACACAGCTGGGAAGTATTAAGTGTCTGAGACCACATTTTAACTGAGGTCCTCCTGACTTTGGGGGCTCTATCCACTGTGCCACCCAGCTGCCCCCCATTGACATTTAAATCTATCTGCAACCTGGCTTCAATGTATCTTTCTCTGTATATCAGATTATTTCCATTCTGTACTGAAATTCGGCCTTCTCTGAACTTCATATGTCATCTCCTGTGACTATGTATTCAGATGGGCTGTTCTCCTTTTCTTGAATACACTCTTTCCTTATCTACCCTGCTTACAACCATCTTCTTTCTTCAAAGTTCAGATTATTAGGATCATAGATTCAGAGATGCCAGAGATTTTAGAAGTCATCTGCTCCATCCTTTCCTTTTACAGTTGAAGATACTGAAGTTCAAACAGTTTGTCACTTTTCCAAGGTCACACAAGTAGTAAGTGGTACAGGAAGAATTTGAACCCAGGATTTCTGATTCCACATCCTGTATCTTTACACTGACTTGCTAAAGTTTTATCAGAACTTCCAGGTTTTAGTTCTCTCTCTCTCTCTCTCTCTCTCTCTCTCTCTCTCTCTCTCTCTCTCTCCATTTGAATATAGATTTACTTATTTGTGAATCTTTTAGACATCATTCCCCCCAGCATAATGTAAATACCTTGAGGATAGAGACTGTTTTGTTTTCCTTTGTTTTCTTGTCTTGGAATACCCTGGCCCTTAGTAGCATGTCTTAGACATAACAAGAGCTTAATAAATGTTTGATGAATTGAATTAAATGGATTCTTAAAATGTATTAACTTTTTTCTCCTTTCAGTATTACACTGTAGCCTCATATTGAACCTGTGGTCACCTCAGCCCTCAGATATGTTTTGTATACTGCCAAGTAGCTCTTCCTTCTTCTATAGCTATATAATTAATCTTTGAATCGAAAGGCAGGACTGAACATTTATCACTGTCGAATTTGGTCTTGGACCAGATCCAGCATTCCACTACATCATAGGCTTTTCAAATACCTCTAGACTGTTTCACCTATGGCATTTTATCTCCCCAACCCTAGCTTTGTATCAATTTGCCAAATTGTGCCAATTTAATAGGCTTTTTCCTTTTAATCAAAACATTAATAAATCCAAATAGATCATTGCCAAAGAGAGAGACTAATATTACTTTGAGAAAACAGAACCAAAACAACATTTACTAGTTCTACTAATTCTGTGCCATTAACCTAGCAATGACCCACTCCTTTCTTGTCCTTCTTGCTTTGAACATAGATTTTGGAGCACTGGACTATCTTCCCACATACACTCCATAGGAATTTGGAACGTGTTACTGTCCTTGTTCAGCTCTGAGTCTTCATATCTTTAAAACCATTACCCAAGTCCCCAGAAATTCATTTCAGAGTCATACCAAACAGAAGACACCAAATAGAATGTAAAATCTTTGTGACTTTGTAGCCCCATTGCCTAGCTAGTCCTTGAAGCTTATTAGATGCTCAATAAATTCTTAATTCATCCTTTCATTGACTCTTAGAATGAAAAACAATTAATTAGAGAAGGATAGGAAAGAAAAAAAGAAATTGAAGTGTTTACTGTACCACATTATAAAAATGTTTTCCAGTTACTCTACCTCCAGGGAAGTAAAACTCCACTTTTCAGTCAATCCCTCTATTTTCCACCATTAGCATTCTCCCTTCAGCTTTAAGATAGGAAGAACTCAATCATTTCAGACTAAAAACACTGACTATGAAATTAACCGTCCAAAATCAACTGCTTCTTGAGGTTTGTTTTTCCCTCTTCCAATCTCAACAGAAAAAAATTTTTAAAAATGGAAATTTCTGAACTGAAAAAATGCTGAAGCCTTTTACATGCTATATAGCCAGAGCTAACTTGAACTAACTGTCTTTCCTGTTATTCTGCTGGTTTCTTCTATGCATTCACTTGCATTACTCTCAGGTTCTCTGTTTTGGTTAATTAGCATCCATGCCTGTGATGGTCACCCCAACAAGCCATTCTATCCTACTTCCAAATGAACACAATCTGTTCTCTCCGCATGTGGCCATAGACAAACAAAATTTGTTTTAGAAAGCTTACATTGAGTCATTCTTTTCAGAATTGACTATACCTGTACTTCTCAGAACTTTCTTATCATGTCCATTTTTAAACTCTTCTTTCTTACAGATTTATGTTATTCTTTTTATTGGTTATTATTAGTCTCTAATACTTGAGAGTCATTTGTACATTGCATTCTAAAGTATTAGCTTCCAAAATACAATATAAATTGATTGATACAATCTATTTTATTTGCAATTAAGCTCATAAAATGTCAATAGAAACTTTTTGAATTAATGGATTTGGTTAAAAGGAAATATGGTATAGTAAGAAGAAGTTTAGGGTTATGGACAAGTAACTTTGGTTATAGTCCCAGATCTTCACTAATGTTCATTGACTTTGGATAAGCTTATTAACCAAATTTTTGCAGGTCTGTTTCCTTATTGTTAAAATAGTACTCGTGCAAGAGGAGAGGAATTGAACTAAATTATTTAAAAGGTTCCTTCTAGGTCTTAAAATTCTAGGATTCTAGTAATTTGTGGCAGTGGTTGAATGATGTGATGAACTGCTATTTAATAATTCTTATTTTATATCTTTCATTTTCCTATTAATTTATTGTTCAGATTGGTTTCCTAGTATAAGTACTCCTACTCTGGGAAGTTATATCAAAAGATTTGTAATTCTTTAGCATTTAAAAAAATTTCTGATTTTATCAGCAATATGACAAAACATCTGTGTGATCTCTCTCTCTCTCTCTCTCTCTCTCTCTCTCTCTCTCTCTCTGTGTGTGTGTGTGTGTGTGTGTCTTTCTCTCTGTCTCTGTTTCTGTCTGTCTCTCTCTTTCCCTCTGTTTCTCTCTGTCTCTCCTTTTCTTCTTTTTTCCTTCTTTCCCTCTCTCTCTTTCTCCCTCTCTTCCTCTCTCCCTGTCTTCTCTCCCTCTTTTCCTCTCTCTCTCTCTCTTTCTCTCTCTCTCTCTCTCTCTCTCTCTCTCTCTCTCTCTCTCTCTCTCCCTTCTTCCAAATCAACCACAATTATTTTTTATTTCCAGTAGGTACAGCAACAAGAACAAAAGGTTATAGTTAAACCCTGTTTATAAAGACAAAGTAAATATGCAAAATGGAGAAATGTAAACAGACTTTCCTGTGCCCTGGAAGAAAAGTTTCAGTCTTCCACAAGAACTTTTCAGATTAGTTCATTTTACCCTCATAAGTACCTTCAGTGTTGGGTGCTTTTATTATCCTCATTTTATAGATGAGAAAACTGAGGCAAAATTTTCATCCTATTACTATTTTCCTACTAGAATCACTGGGGCATTAAAAAACTTTTCAAATAAATGTTGAAGACTTTCACATACTATGGCAAGGATTTACTTCAACATGACTGTTTTCTGACAGACTGCTAGTTTCTCCTGTCTGTTTCCACATGTCATTCCTAGGTTCTCTGTCTTTGTTCTTTACAATTCACTTCCAAAAGGAATTCTGACTTACTCAGAATCACAGAGCTAGCAAACTATCATAAGGAGAATTTGAATTCAGATCTTTCTAACTCTAGGTCTTGCACTTTATCTACTGTACTACCTAGATTATGCTAGAAAATAATAGAGGTTCTAAGGTCTGTAGTTGGGTTGTGAAATACAGCTTGAATCTTGATTTTCTTCCTAGCTGATCTTGCTTGGAGAATCCTGGATCCTTTCTTTTTTGGCAGCTATGCCTGTTTGAATTTCTATTCTCTCAGCTTTGCACAATTTCTCATAGCTTTGACTTCTACATCTCCATCTCATCAAGATGCTGTTTTGTTCTTGTGTTAGATTGCTTGAAGATCTAACATCTCAGATTTTCAAATATCCTCGAAGGAATAGCTGTTTTTGTTGTTGTTGTTCTCTCTTGTAACCAGACTTGCTTTAATTCCATCAAAGGAAGGTGTTCACCTTTCATAAAGGGTTTGCCTTTAATAATAGTCAATATCTAATGGTGCCAGTATTTTTAATGCCTCTTTGTTTTCACTTTTCTATGAAAAGTTAATATGTCTTAAACAGCACTTACTCTTTTAAAAGGTGAATCCATACAAGTCTCAAGAAATTTACTTTAGAACAGGAGTTTTTAATCTGGGTCATGTAAACTTTGCAAAAAAAAAAAAAAAAGATAACACCAAGCATCATTGGTTTCCTATGTAATCCCATGTATTTTATTTCATTTATCTTACAACATTCTTCTGAGAATGGGCCTTTAGGCTTCACCAGAATGCCAGAGATTCATAACACACAAAACATTAAGAAATACTGTATTAGATTGTTTGCCTTAGTGAGGGAGGGGACACTCAAGTTACTAGTGTAACATTTGTGTACTTCCAAAAGGATCACAAGATGAACTCTGGCTGTATTCTGAGCCTTCAGGCTTCAGGTGCCCTCTCCCTTCTACAAGTTACTTTCATTCCAGAAACTTTAAACTAAGAAAGCCTAATATACTCTCCAGTTATGTATTCACTAAACAACCCTGTGACCCAGGATGATAACTTCTCTGTTAAAATTTTGTGTGGCTGGCAACAAGAAGATTATATGATGATCAGTTCTGATGGACATGGCTCTCTTCAGCAATGAGATGATTCAAACCAGTTCCAATTGTTCAGTGATGAAGAGAGCCACCTACACCCAGAAAAAGTACTGAGGGAACTGAGTGTGATTCACAACATAACATTCTCAGTCGTTTTGTTGTTGTTTGCTTACATTTTATTTTGTTTCTCTTTTTTTCCTGTGTGCACAATAATTGTATCAATATGTAGGCATATGTTGGATTCAACATATATTTCTACCATGTTTAACATATATTGGACTACTTGTCATCTAGGGGAGAGCATGGGGAAAAGGAAGGGAACTGGAACACAGGGCTTTGCAAGGGGTAATGTTGAAGAATTGTCCATGCATATGTTTTGAAAAATAAAAAGTTTTAATAAAAATAAATAAAATTTTGTGTGCCCACATGTCAAATGCCTTATTAGAAAAGTGTGACACTGATGTACTCTTGGTGGCATCCCCCTTAAGCCCCTCTGCTTGAGAATAAACACTGGGAAATCAACTCATTTCTATTTTGAGAAACAATATATATTATTGATTTTCTCTCCTAGGGAGTACCAATTTCTCTGTTCAACTGGGTTGAACCTTCTAATTCCAAAATTCCCACTGATAGTTACATTTTTATTATCTTTTCAGTAATAACTTATTTTATATTACTAGCTAGGAGGTGCTGTTTCTACTTAAACACATTTCAATAGAAGAGCTATGACATTTTTTCTAATAGCAATTTTTAAAACCTCTATTTTACCTTATTTCTTCAGAAGAGTTTACAAAATTAAAATAAGATTAGTGAAAGTTCAAAGTCTATCTGGACAAATTGAAAAGGTTTCCTATAACTTGAGCACTAAGACCAAAACAACTATTCCATTGTGACTACATATCTAAGATATGTTAAGGAATCTGGGATGCTAAGATGGAAGTCTCAACAGGCGAATTTCAGCCAAAGAAAAACAACAATTTGTCTGTCTGGATGATATACTAAAGTATGGGGATTCTTAGGAAAAATTCAGAATTCACTGTTACAGTAAACAATTATTGTAGCCAATCTGGGTGTTTTGCGGTGAAATAAAAAAAACTAGGAAACCAGATTTTGATCCCAGTCCTGCTCCTTATGCAAATCATTTCCTTACCCATTAAATGAGGGGAACCAAGCCAAATTATCTTTGTGATATCTTTTACTTATAAATCATAGATTATAATGGTTACATATTTGTAATATCCACTTTGGGTTTTGAATGACCAAAATAAATATTTATCACAAGTAAAATTCATAAAGGAAAATGAGTGATGGGGAACTATTGAAACAGAAACCCATATTTGTGAGACTTTCTTATACTTATGGTAACTAAAATTTTTACCAAAATAGCAACATAAGAAGTTGCTGATAGAATATGAAATGCTGGTCTCTTCTGAGTCCCAAAGAGCAACAAAAGACCCTTTAAAGGATTACCATTTATATTGGAACAATATTCTTCAAGTTAGTTTTTCTTTGACAAATTCAAAAATAATTGCTTAAATAATATTAAGCCTTTCTCTGAGACATGATATTTATTTTCCCTGAAAAAATGGCAAAAATACTACGTATAGATCCAATTGATTGGATAAGAAGATTTCCAATAGAAAAATGATATAATTGAAATGAATCAAAGCTACTTAATACTTACAGGGAGCTTGCCAGTCATCTAACTTTAGTAGTTTTTTTTTTTTAAGTTTAAAGGTCCTAATAGTTTATCCTCTACCTTTCTTGAAAAGCTGCTTAATGAAATTGCTTATTTTGAGAACTCATAAAGATGAATTCTTCATATGAAATGGAATTGGACTATGACTAGAAATCACTGAGTATAACATTAGTTTAATGAAACCATCTTTTTCTTATTCCTTATAGTCAGTTACTACTTTCTTCATGTAAGGAGAAAGGAATTTTCCTTGCAACATGATTCTTGTTGAAGAAGTGGAATAGAATTTTGATTTTACATTTTCTATTCAAGTGTTATTAATGCATCTCATTACCTCCTAGTTTGTTTAAGGCTGATTAATTCCTTTAAAATGCTTATATTCCAACTGTGAGGCCAGGTTCCCTATGAAGGCATTGACCTTTTCTAGGAAGCATAAATGTAATCCCAGGGAAATAAGGAAAAATAAAAGATACTCGTTAATTTATATTATCTCTATCCAACACAAAGCAAAGAGCTTTGGTGATTATTTAACTTATTTGGTCAATCTAGACAACTATATTTTAAAAAGAGTTCACCAACACTTTGATAAATTCAATGATATTAGTTATTTAAAAATAAGTCTAAAAATAGTTTCTTAAGATTCATTCAGAATTCAACATTCAGGAAAATAAAGTAATCTCTTTAAAGATTAGAAGTAGGCTTGTAAATGAAATGAAAATTTGCAATAATCATTACCAAGAAATCAGCAGGGCAGTGTTTAATTAGTAAACTTTAATATCATGTAGAAATAACAGATCTCTAATTTCAAGAATTAAGTTATATAGAATAAAGGGATTTAGGCAGGTTGAGGGAAAATCTTATTCTCCTTGAGGAAAAGTCAGGCAGTGTCAGTCACATTGATAAACAAGGAGACTATGTGGTTAGTAGAAATGATGCATAATTTGCAAGATCATAGGTCACATACTCCCTCTGACAATTCCTATATGGCTGATTAGGGCAAATCACTTCTGTTTCTTCCTGTGAAAAGGGCATTATAACTACAACTAGTACTTTTCTCATAGGACTTGTAGGAATCCAATCACAAAATAAAAAGTTGGTGAATTTCAAAATATTATATGATTATTAACTGCTGCTATTTATCTTCCCTTCTTTTTCTGAAAGAATAGGGAGAAAAGTGCAAGAGCTTCAAGTTCTCAAAGTAGTTACGTGAGTGAAGAAAAAGATAATAAAAAGGATTTCCTGGAATAAGCAGTTCTGCAGTATTAGCCCTTGCAAAACCTTGTGTTCCAGTTTCTCCTCCCTTCTCCCATGCTCCTTCCCTGGATGGCAAGTAATCCAATATATGTTAACATGATACATATACATAAATATTTATGCAATTCTTGCTATACAAGAAAAATCAAAGCAAACCAGAAAAGAAAATGATGAAGAAAATAAAATGCAATTAAACAACAAATAAAAGAGTGAGAATGCTATGCACACAGTTCCAACAGTCCTCTCTCTGGGTGTAGATGGCTCTTTTGATCACAAGACCATTTAAAATGATCTGAATCACATACATCAGAATTGATCATAGTATAATATTGCTGTTGGCATGTACAACGATCTCCTAGTTCTGCTCATTTCACTTAGCATCAGTTCATGTAAGTCTCTCCAATTCTCTGTGAAATCATCCTTCTGGTTATTTCTTACAGAAAAAAACAATATTCCATAACATTCATATACCATAATTTACTCAGCCATTCTCCAACTGCACAAGAAAGATCGGATTTAGAAACAAGATAAAAATAACCTGAGAAGAAAAAATAAAAATGCAAGCAAACAATAACAGAAAGAGTGTAAATGCTATGTTATGGTCCATACTCATTTCCCAGTGTTCTTTCTCTGAGTGTAGCTGATTCTGTTCATTACAGATCAATTGGAACTGATTTGGATCCTCTCATTGCTGGAGAGAGCCATATCTATCAGAATTGATCATCATGTAGTATTGTTGTTGAAGTGTATAATGAGCTCCTGGTTCTGCTCATTTCACTTAGAATCAGTTCATGTAAGTCGCTCCAAGCCTCTCTGTATTCATTCTGCTGGTCATTTCCAATTTTCTCAGCAGTTTTTGTCAAATAATGAATTCTTATTCCAAAAGTTGGGGTCTTTGGGTTTGCCAAACGCTAGATTCCTATAGTTATTGACTATGTTGTTTTGTGAACCTAACCTATTCCACTGATCATCTGCTCTATTTCTTAGTCAATACCAAATGGTTTTGGTAATCATTGCTTTATAATATAATTTTTGATCTGGTACATCTAGGCCACCTTCATTCATTAGTTCCCTTGAAATTCTTGACCTTTTGTTTTTTCAGATGAATTGTGTTGCTATTTTTTTCTAGGTTTCTTGGAGCCTGTTTGGTTTCTTGAGAGCCTGATTGGTATAACACTAAATAAATAGATTCATTTAGGTAGTATTATTATCTTTATTATATTCATTCAACTTATCCAGGAGCACTTAATATTTTTCCAATTGTTTAAATCTGATTTTATTTATGTGGAAAGTGTTTTGTAGTTTTATATGGTCACTGACTTTCCCTTGGCAAATAGATTCCCAAATATTTTATACTATTGACAGTTATTTTGAGAGTATAGGAATACTTGTTCATGTGGTATTGTGGTATTACCTACTTGTTCATGTGGTATTATCCTGGGGATGATTTTCTGTAATCTTTTTGCTAATATTTTATTTAAGATTTTTGCATGGATTTTCATTAGGGAAATTGGTCTATAATTCTTTGTTTTCATCCTACCTGGTTTAGGTATCAGTACCATGTCTGTGTCATAAAAGGAATTTGGAAGGACTCCTTCATTCACTACTTTTTCAAATAGTTTATATAACATTGGAACTAATTGTTCTTTAAATGTTTGGTAGAATTCACATTTAAATCCATCTGGTCCTGGGGATTTTTTTTTAGGGAGTTGATAAATAGCTTGTTCTATTTCTTTTTCTAAAATGGGACTGTTTAACCAATTTACTTCTTCCTCTATCAATCTGGGCAACCTATATTTTTGAAGATATTCATCCATTTCATTGAAGTTATCAAATTTATTGGTATAAAGTTGGCCAAAGTAATTCTTAATTATTGCTCTAAATTCCTCTTCATTAGGGTAAATTTCTCCGTTTACATTCTTAAGACTAACAATTTGATTTTCCTCTTTCCTTTTTCTAATCAAATTTTCCAAGGGTTTATCTATTTTGTTGTCTTTTTTTTCATAAAACCAACTCTTAATTTTATTTATTAATTCAATAGTTTTTTTTAACCTTAAATTTTATTGAGCTCTCCTTTTATTTTTAGAATTTCAAGTTTAGTGTTTGATTGGGGGGTTTTAATTTGCTCTTTTTCTAGCTTTTTTAGTTGTATGCCTAATTCATTGATTTTCTCTTTCTCTATTTATGCAAGTAAACCTCTAGAGATAAAAAAAATTTCTCCTTATTACCTTCTTAGCTGCATCCTACACATTCTGGTATGACATTTCATTATTGTCATTCTCTTGGGTGAAATTATTAATTGTGTCTATGATTTGCTGTTTTACCCAATCATTCTTTAGGATGAGACTATTTAGTTTCCAATTACTTTTTGATCTATTTTCCCCTGACTTTTTATTGAATGTAATTTTTATTGCATCATGATCTGAGAAGGATATATTTACTCTTTCTGTCCTTCTTCATTTGAATTGGAGGTCTTTATGTTCTAATATATGATCAGTTTTTGTTTAATTTCCATGAACTACTAAGAAGAAAGTGTACTCCTTTCTGCCTCCATTCAGTTTTCTCCAAAGATCTATCACACATAACTTTTCTGCAGTTCTATTTACCTTTTTAACTTTTTTCTTATTTATTTTGTGGTTTGATTTATCTAGCTGTGATAGTGCAAGATTGAGATCTCCCACTATTTTAGTTTTGCTATCCATTTCTTCTTGAAGCTCTCAACTTGTTCTTTAAGAATTTAGATGCTATACCACTTGGTGCATATATGTTTAGTACTGATATTGCTTCATTATCTATGCTACCCTTTAGCAAGATATAGTGCCCTTCCTTATCTCTTTTAATTAGATCAATTTTTGCTTTGCCTTGATCTGAGATCAGATTGGCTCCTCCTGTTTTTTTACTTCACCTGAAGCATAATAGATTCTGCTCCAGCCTTTTACTTTTACTCTGTATGTATCCCCCTGCTTCAAGTGTGTTTCCTGTAAACAACATATTGTAGGATTCTGGCTTTTAATCCAGTCTGCTATCCACCTCTGCTTTATGGGAAAGTTTACTCCATTCACATTTCTGGTTAAAACTACTAATTCTTTATTTCCTGCCATCTAAATATTCTCAAATTAGCCTTTTCTTTCCTTTCCCTTTTACCTCCTCCCCAATATTGAACTTATGAGCACCACTTGCCTTATGCAGCCCTCCCTCTTTGGTATCTCTCCCCACCCTTTAAAGTCCCTCCCCTTAAACATTTCCCTTACTATTTCTGTATTCCCTTCTATTTAGCCTACTCTTGCCCTTTTCTAAGGCACCTTAATTTCCTTTTTTTTTCATTAAATCCCTTGAAATTCTTGATCTTTTGTTCTTCCAGATGAATTTTGTTATTATTTTTTATAGGTCTGTAAAATAATTTCTTGGGAATTTGATTGGTACAGCACTAAATAAATAGATTAATTTTAACAGTATTGTTATTTTTATTATATTTGCTTGATCTGTCCAAGAGCATTTGATATTTTCTAGTTGTTTAGATCTGCTTTTTTTTTTTTTGGCAGAGAAAGTGTTTTGTAGTTGTGTTCATATAGTTCCTGACTTTCTCTTGGGTAACAGATTCCCAAATATTTCATACTATTGACAGTTCTTTTGAATGGAATTTCTCTTTGTATCTCTTGCTGTTGGACTTTGTTGGTAATATATAAAAATGCTGATTAACTATTTGGATTTATTTTGTATCCTGCAACTTTATGAAAGTTGTGTATTGTTTCTAATAGTTTTTTAGTTGATTCTCTACAGTTTTTTTATGTATACCATCATATCATCTGGAAACAACAATTTGGTTTCCTTATTACCTACTCCAATTCTTTTAACCTCTTTTTCTTCTCTTGTTGCCAAAGTTAGCATTTCCATTACCATATTGAATAGTAATGGTGATAGTGGGCAACCTTCTTTTTATCCCTGATCTTATTGGGAATGGTTTTAGTGTATCCCCATTATATATGATGCTTGCTGATGGTTTTAAATAGATGCTACTGATTATTTTAAGGAAAAAATCACTTATTCTAATACTCTCTAATGTTTTTTTTAAATAAGAATAGGTGTTGGATTTTATTAAATGCTTTTTATGCATCTGTTGAGATAATCATATGATTTTTGTTAATTTGGTTATTGATATAGTCAATTATACTAATATTTTCTTAATATCGAACCAACCCTGGTATAAATCCTATTTGGTCATGATGTATTATCCTAGTGATGACTTCCTATAATCTTTTTTTGCTTGTATCTTATTAGAGGAGGAAGAAATTTGTGACTAAAGATGAACTAGAGACCATTATTGATCACAAAATAGAAAATTTTGATTACATCAAATTAAAAAGCTTCTGTACAAACAAAACTAATGTAAACAAGATTAGAAGGGAAGCAACAAACTGGGAAAACATCTTCAAAGCTAAAGGTTCTGATAAAGGCCTCATTTCCAAACTATATAGAGAACTAACTCTAATTTATAAGAAACCAAGCCATTCTCCAATTGACAAATGGTCAAAGCATATGAATAGACAATTTTCAGATGTTAAAATGGTCAAAGGATATGAACAGACAATTCTCAGATGAAGAAATTGAAACTATTTCTAGTCATATGAAAAGATGCTCCAAGTCATTATTAATCAGAAAAATGCAAATTAAGACAACTCTGAGATACCACTACACACCTGTCAGGTTGGCTAAGATGACAGGAAAAAATAATGATGATTGTTGGAGGGGATGCGGGAAAACTGGGACATTGATGCATTGTTGGTGGAGTTGTGAACGAATCCAACCATTTTGGAGAGTAGTTTGGAACTATGCTCAAAAAGTTATCAAACTGTGCATACCCTTTGATCCAGCAGTTTCTACTGGGCTTATACCCCAAGGAGATACTAAAGAAGGGAAAGGGACCAGTATGTGCCAAAATGTTTGTGGCAGCCCTGTTTGTAGTGGCTAGAAACTGGAAAATGAATGGATACCCATCAATTGGAGAATGGTTGGGTAAATTGTGTTCTATGAATGTTATGGAATATTATTGTTCTGTAAGAAATAATCAGCAGGATGAATACAGAGAGGCTTGGAGAGAATTACATGAACTGATGCTAAGTGAAATGAGCAGAACCAAGAGATCATTATAAACGTCAACAACAATACTGTATGAAGATGTAATCGGATGGAAGTGGATTTCTTTGACAGAGAGACCTAATTTAGTTTCAATTGATCAATGATGGACAGAAGCTGCTACATCCAAAGAAAAAAACACTGGGAAATGAATGTAAACTGTTTGCATTTTTGTTTTTCTTCCCGGGTTATTTTTACCTTCTGAATCCAATTCTCCCTGTGCAACAGGAAAACTGTTTGGATCTGCACACATATATTGTATCTAGGATATACTACGACATATGCAACATATATAGGACTGCTTGCCATCTAGGGGAGGGGGTGGAGGGTGGGAGGGAAAAAACGGAACAGAAGTGAGTGCAAGGGATAATGTTGTAAAAAAATTACCCTGGCATGGGTTCTATCAATAAAAAGTTACTATAATTAAAAAAATGAGAGAAATTGCTCAGTTTAGCAGGATAGTTTATTCTTTGCTGTATTGCAAGTTCCTTTGCCTTTTGGAATATCAGATTCCAGACCCTTCAATCCTTTAAGTTAAAAACTGCTAAGTCCTTGGTAATCCTTATTGTGGCTCCTTCATATGTGAATTTTTTTCTGGCTGCTAGTAAAATTTTTTTCCTTCATCTGATAGTTCTAAAATACTACCACAATATCCCTTGGAACTGGCATTTTTGGGGTCTTTTTCAGGAGGTGATCAGTGAATTCTTTCAATGCCTATTTTACCTTCTGATTCTAAAACATCGAAGCAATTCTCTTTGATAATTTCCTGTAAGATAATGTCTAGGTTCTTTTGTTCATCATGGTTTTCAGGAAGTCTAATTATGCTTAGATTGTTCTCCTAGATCTATTTTCCAGGTCAGTTTTTTTCCCCAAGTAGGTTTTTTACATTTTCTTCTATTTTTTTTTTTCATGTTTGTTTTTGGTTTTGCTTGACTGATTTCTGATAGCTCATTGAGTCATTCATTTCCATTGGTTCAGTTCTGATTTTTAGTGAATTATTTTCTTCATTTACCTTTTTTAGTTTTTTTCTGTATGTGGCCAATTGAATTTTTAGATGAGTTATTGTGTTCTGTAATTTTTTTTTTCATTTCACAAATTCTGTTTCTCAGGGAGTTGTTTCTTGTTCCATTTTATAAATTCTGTTTTTCAGGAAGTTGTTTTCTTTTTCCATTTCCATTTTCCAATGGTCAAATCTATTTTGTAAGTTGTTATATATTTTTTTCATTTCACTAAATCTATTTTGTAAGGAGTTTTCAGATAATTTCTGCGTTTCCTTTTCTAAACCCTCTTGCAAAGTTTTCATTTCCTTTCCCCATTTTTCTTCTAGCTCTCTTTTAAGATCCTTTTTAATTTCTTGTAGGAGAGCCTTGTGAGATGGGGACAAATTTATATTACTCTTTGGGGCTTCATCTGGAGACAATCTACTTTTGGTGATCTCAGAGTTTGAAATCTATTCTTCTCTTTTACCATAAAACTATCTTATGTCAGAGTTCTTTTTGCTTTTTTGCTCATTAAAAACAAACAAACAAACAACAACAACAACAAACAGTTGAGATTTGCTTTTAGAGAAAGGAAGATTTTCCAAGCTTCCTCTATAACAGCAACTGCACTGGGTCAATACTGACTCACTCCTGGTGCTGGGTGGGCGTGGCCAGGTCCCTTTCAAGATTCACTATTTACCTTTTGTGTTTGTGATAGATGTTTTCTAACTTATCTGCTGATTTACTGGCTTGCAGCCAGGGCAGAATAGCCAACAACTGTTGTAGATTCCTCTCCGTAGATTTTCTGCCACATAGAGCCTGCACTACCCTGAGTCTGTGCTGCCTGTGCTGGGATCTGTGCTCGGCCTCCTTGTGTTTGGCCGGCCTCCTTCCATGCCCAGACCTTTTCTGGAGATCTCTGAAATTATTTTCTGCATATATTCTGGAGAGCAGTTTGGAACTATGCTCAAAAAGTTATCAAATTGTGCATACCCTTTGATCCAGCAATGTTATTACTGGGCTTATATCCCAAAGAGATCTTAAAGAAGGGAAAGGGATCCACATGTGCAAAAATGTTTGTGGCAGCCCTCTTTGTAGTGCAAGAAACTGGAAATTGAGTGGATGTCAATCAGTTGGAGAATGGCTGAATAAATTGTGGAATATGAATGTTGTAGAATATTATTGTTGTAGGAACTGACCAGCAGGATGATTTCAGAAAGGCCTGGAGAGACTTACATGAACTGATGCTAAATGAGCAGAACTAGATCATTGTACATGGCAACAAGAAGACTATATGGTGATCAATTCTGATGGACGTGACTCTCTTAAACAATGAGATGATTCAAACCAGTTCCACTTGTTCAGTAATAAAGAGAGTCATCTACACCCAGAGAGAGCCTGTGGGATCTGAGTGTGGACCACAACAAAACAATCTCACTCTCTCTGTTGTTGTTTCCCTGCATTTTGTTTTCTTTCTCAATTTTTTTCTTTCTGATCTGATTTTTCTTGTGCAGCAAGATAACTGTATAAATATGTACACATATATTGGATTTAATATATATTTTAGCATATTTAATATGTATTGGACCACCTGCCAGCTAGCGGAGGGGAGGGGGTGAAAGAGTGGAAAGTCTGGAACAAAAGATTTTGCAAGGGTCAATATTGAAAAAATTGCCCATGCATAATAAATTATTTTCTGCTTGTAATTTGTTACATTCCCAATATTTGTGGGTTCTGACAATTCAGAACTAATTCTAAGGCTGGATTTGCTAATTAGTCTGAGGGTTGTGGAAAGAGCTAAGAAAAAGACTTCTGTCTTCTCTGCCATCTTGGCTCCACTCTTGAAAGCAGTCTTTCAGAGAAGACATACTTACACACATAGTAAAAGGATTCTGGACTTTTTACACTGTCAAAACTACTGAAAGTCTGACAGCATCACACAAATTCTCTAAAAAAGAGTGAGTTAGAAAACTGTGATCTATTTAAACTAGAGGCAAAACAGAATTAAAGCTGGTGGTTGAAAATAGTAAATAGTTGATCATTGTGGTATTGAGCTATGATAAGACATTTGTATTTCTTTAAATCTTTCCTCAAATTGTATTTTATGTTTAGTGGATTTTTTTTTCAATTTAAATGTAATGTTAACTATCAATTACTTAATACTTGAAAAACCCATATGTTAACTCCATTAAGGGGGAACATAAATCTAAAATTCATTATAGAGCAAGGATTTTAACTTTTGGACCCTTTTGGCATTCTGATGGAATCTATCAACCTCTTTTCAGAATATTTTGATACATAAAATAAATTATATAGATTTACCAAGAAAATTAATTCTATTGAAATATGGTTATTCAAAAATTTGTAAACATTTAAAAATACCCTAAAGATTCCTTGAAGTTTCATAGACTCCAGGTTAAGAACCCATTTCCATGACTGAAAACTTCATTATTCTGTGGGCAATCTCAAGAAGATTTAATAGACTTAGCTAAATTGGCCCTTGGGGGACATATATAGCCATTCATCATCTGATTGGCACTTAATACCTTTCTAGTTGCTAGGAACAATAGAAGCTTGTATTTCATTGATTTAGCCTTTGAGTACCCTGAGTCATCTCCAAATCTCAATAAGGCACTAATTAATAATTATGCTTTGTTGTTGCTCAAAACAAACAAATAAACAAAAACCCCTTCAAATCTCTATTTTATGAGAATAAGCAAATATATTCATTTTTTATTGACCATGCCCATGGGAACCCTGGCTGACATTGAGGCCATAGCCCATGCACAACCTGGTGGTAGTTAGCTAGAGTTTCATGTATAATATCTAGGTTTCCTGGTTTCTTCCTAACACATGAGCTATTTAGCAAAATCAAACATGCATTGGGATAGCAAACTTCACAGAAACTCATGTTGTTTAAGACTTTTCTTCTCTCCTCCCTCAAATGCATCCAAGTCCATCTTCTCCTGCCCTTAAATTGAAAGGGGGTTAAAGAGTAAAGGATAAAAGTTAAAACTTAACCATCAATTTAGTAGACTATTACTAAGTATCTTTTATTCAGAACACTTTTTTAGGTTTTGGAAGAAATTTAAAAAATGAATAAGAAATACCTTCTGCTTTCTTAGAGTTTATACTTCAATTCATTATTACAAACATTTAATGTCCATGTCTCATGACAAATATATCTAGCCCAGCAAAACAAATTCTCAATTGATTTTGTTCAGACATGTAAATCTTATTTTTCATTTTCCTTCTATCACATCCTTGGAAATCTTTGGTAATATGTTCATATTTCCTTTTTTTTTTACTGATAATTTATCATTGAATTGAAGTCTTTCAAAGTCTTTTTCTTCATAATGTTGCTATCCTATAAATTATTATCTAGCAAGGTTCACTTCACTCTGTACTAGTTCATAGAGATCTTCTTACCAATTTCCTCTGAAATCATTCATTTTTCTATGTCTATATTATATAGCAATATAGATAATATTTAATTTTTTCACGTCACAATCTTTTTAACCATAATAGGTAAATAACCCCCTTTAATGTCCAATTTAGGGGCTACTACCAAAGAGCTGCTATACATTTTTGGTACATGTTTTGTACATATTATTTTGTACAATTTTCTCTTTCTTTGGTCTCTTCTGAGGAAAAGTATAGCATAACTAGGTCAAAGGACATGCTTAATTTAGTTAGCTTTGGAGCATAACTCTAAATCACTTTCCAGAATGGCTGGATCAGTCCACATCTCCCCCAACAGAGTATCAGTATGCCTGTGTTCCCACAACTCTTCAAAGTTCATGCTTTATTATGTAAAATATATATGTACAGATGAATGGCCAGAGAATGAAGTGGAAAGAATATATGATTGGATTCAAAGAATCTAGATTCAAAAATCTGGTTCTACTGTGTACTACTTGTATGACCCTTCATCTCTTTGACCTTCAGTTACCTCTTATATATTAGGTCACCTAGCATTTATTTCAGCTCAAGATCCTATGATTTACTCTATTTGAGATATATTTTCTTCATAGTCTCTCTAAAAGTATAAACAAGTGACTTAAAGGAGGCATTCCTAGGTAGTTCTGTAATCTTCCTAACCCTTTCTTAGAGTAACTGACATTAATGCCTTGTGAAGACCAGGAGAAAATTCCTGAGATATGGCTACAAAATTAGAATTACATCTATCTTTCTTCCTAATATAGCTAGTCTAAAGGATGATTGATTTAGAACAAAGAACAAACTTACCTGATCACTATCCCTTAAAGGGGAAGAGTAGACATTAGTTTAAATAAAGCAGATTGGTCCTTTCTCATCAAATGCTATTTTCATAAAAGGCCATCACTATGAGTGAACAATAAAGTCCTTAATTCAAATAAATAGCAACCAGCAATCAGAGAAATTTACAGATTAGAATATATCAGAACATATACAAGAACAAATTTCTTTTCTAAGTCATCAGTTAAAATTTATTAAGTGCCTCTTCTCTGTCTTGAACTGTGTTTAGCACTGACGGGAAAAAAAAAACCAGTCCCTAATCTCAAAAGGCTTACAATCTAGTGGGGGAGACAATTACAAATAACTACATTCAAATAAGGTACATACAAGCCAATTTAATCATCTCAGTAGGAAAGCACTAAGATTAAAAACTAGGAAAAGATTTGAGCTGAAACTGAAAGAAACTCTGAAAGTCAGGCAGATATGTAATTGTTTTCATCTTTATCAATCAAGAGAGACCCCAAGAGGAAAGTCCCCAAAGCTGCTAGAGAAACAAGATGGAAATCAAGGATATGTTGAAAAACTCAATTATCCTACATTTCTGCAAAAGAATCTCTCTTTTTCCTTCCTGGAGCCCCACCAAGAGAGCTTGGAACCACATCTCTCTCCCACGAAAGAAACAATAAAGAATATCTTTTCTCTCTCAAGTTATTGTTCCAACTCTATCCCTTATATAGGAATATAACATTGAGTCCATATATTCTTCACCAATTAGGAGATTTTCATGAAAAATTCTCCAGTCTTGGCTGGAAATTCAGAGAAAAAGAGAGAGAGAGAGAGAGAGAGAGAGAGAGAGCGTGCATGCATGTGTGTAATGAATACATATGTTAACTTATAGGAAGATGAAATATTCTGGTTATCCAAATGTTCTAATTGAGCCCTACACTTAGGTGACCATGAATATGTGTGGGACAGCGGCCCTTACCCAAAATTAAAATCAGAGACTCTCAATTAAAAAGCAAAAAGGGATTTATTGAGATCTCTGGAGAAAGGGCAACTCCCAACAGACAAGGTGTTACTAGAGGAGTGTAAACTGCAAACTGCAAAATACAACTTTATATAGACCCTCACTAGAATCCCCCACTCCCCTTCTGATCTTTCTCCCCAAAGGCTGGTGAGTTCTAATTTACCCAGAAACTAAATATTGACCCCAGAACATATTTTACCTATTAGGTACCTAAATGTTAATGAAAAGATGGGGGAAGAGTGGACAGAAGAGAAATGTTTGTTTAATCTAAGATAATTGAATGCCTGCCACTTTTAACTATAGTTCAACTTGTTATTGCAAAGTCTCAAGTCACAATTAGGGCATAAGTCAAGGCCACATTCTTATGAGAGTTCTTCACTCAGTTTATCCCATTCAAAGATATTTAAATAATTGGACTACTCCACTCACTGAACATGTCCAGTAGCAGAGAGTTTCCAATCCTATAAAAAGTATTTGGGAGGATGCCTCAAAATTTAAGAGTCTATTAAACTATCTACTATACAAGGTACAACTGTGGTGAACTGAAGATCTTCAAAAAAAGGCTTCAATATTGGTTTTCTATTTAGTTAAGGCAGGCAATTTCACAATAAATTGTGCTCATTTAATCAATTATTGAGACATAACTAGATAACACAGTGGATAGAGTGCCTGGCCTGAACTCAGAAAGTTTCAACTTCCTGGGTTCAATTCTGGCCTGAGACACTAGTTGTGTGACCCTGTGTGAAATTACACAGTAAATATTAACTCTGTTAATAGATAATAATAATAATATTAAATAATAATAAATATTAACTCTATTAACTCATTTAACATTATTTGCCTCAATTTTAAAAATGAGTTGGAAAAAATTGGCAAACCAATCCACTATCTTTGCCAAGGGTCATGAAGAGTCAGACATAACTGGGAAACAACCCAACAACAATCAATAATTAATGTCATTGATCTCTTGGCCTACATTTGTAAAGTATTAGAGGGAAAAATTTGTTCCCAAGTAATACTAGTTTAAGAGAATATTCAACCCAATCCCCTGAAGAAAAAAAAGAATCTTTAGTGGTCCTCATTGTTTACAAGATAAAATATAAGCTTTTTTCATTTTATTTTATTTTAAATTAAATTAATTTAAATTTTAGTCCACATTGCTTTATGAATCATATTGGGACAAAACAATCAGAACAAAAGGGAAAAACCATGGAAGAGAAAAAAACAAAAAAGAAGTGAACATGGCATGTGTTAAACTTTTTTTTAATTATTTGAGATCCTCTCATTCCTATAAGATCTTTCAAAGTTACATTTCCAGCCTTACTTCACAAATATTACCCTTCATACTCTTTAAACTCCAACCAAATCCATACAGTTTCTTAAGTAATACTTTAAGGACTTGAATTCATCCCCTCTACTTCCTGAACTATTGAAATCCTTAATTTTTTAAAATACAATTTTTGTGTCATTTCTTTTATGAAGTCTCTATTTTTCCCCAACTAGAAGTGATTACTCTATTTAAAATCTCATTTTTTTTCTGTTTGAGATTTATGATCTATCACCTTTTAATCTGTATCACTAATAGTTTTATGTATATTCTGTTCACCCCATCCCCCACCCTTCTGCTCTAAGGTTACAAAATCCTTGAGGGCAGAGACTATGTTTTTTTTCCCTAAATTTTAATATTCATCCTCAGTACCTATTCCAGTGTTTTGAAGAAAAAAAAGGTTGGTTGAAACTGAATTTACTTGATTTTAACATAACTTTATAAAATCTGCCCATAAATTCAAGAGGAAAACTGTTTTCTACTTATACAAAATGATTATTAACAATATTCTAGTCTAGCTGCTGGGAGAAATAGAAATGGAGTAAAATTCAAATTAAAATTCAAAATAGATTAAAGCTATAAAGAAAGCACAAAAGTCACTGAAAAAAGATCAACACATATTCTGCCTCAACATTCACTCAGCAAATGAATACTGTCCTTCTTAGTGTCACAGTGACATTTTAAATAAAGCAGGCTTTACAGAATCCATGAGCTTAGAGTGGAGATATAATGGAGAGGAAAAGGAGACAAAGATTTATGTGTGGATTAGCAAAACTACTTTCCCAGGTACTGGAAATAACATGCAATATGGAAATAAAAAGGAAAAGAAGTAGGGAATGAAATATAATAATAGAAAGATCACAAAATAGAGAAATTTATTTGAAGTACATAAACACTATAAATTGAAATTACCTCAAAAGTGTTCCTATTTTTCCATATATTAACAAATTAATTTAGTACAGTAAGGTTAATAATATTACCATTCCAAGAACAGTAACTAATGATTCCTGGGGCAAATAGCAGGAAACAATTCTCAAATTAACTTTTCAACTTGTGTAGTATAAAAATACTACAAAAAATAAAAGCAAATTCATTTGAGCACAATATGGTATTAGGTACTGATTGGGGTTTTCTTATGCATTTATTAACTGTTTGGGTCATTAAATGACTTCCTATTTTAACTAACTATTCTTCTACATAGAAATAATAATTCAACTAGGTTCTTTTCTTTCAGGTTATTTCTTATACTCTCTAAACTTCAGTGCCCTGGGACAGAGGCTTTATTGTCTCAAAACTTTCCATAGCTCTGATTACAGTTTTTATTATAATATTATAATATAAGGAGAATTATAGTCTCTAATATAGAAGGCAGACTATTGTCTGCCTCTTCCTGAGTTCTGTTAGAGATATTCCTTTTCAGTCCTAAAAGTGAATTAGTCTCTCTGATCTTGTAACTAGATTAGACTCTGACATTTCTGTGTACAACTTTGGGGGAGAGAATTAGAAAATTGTGCAAGAGGCACCCCTATATCATAAAAGAATCTTTCCATATCAGGCCAAAAAGAATTTGTTGAGTTGTGGGTCTCTATTCCAAAAAGCATAAAAAGAGAAAAGGATCCACACAGGCAAAAATGTTTGTAGCAGCCTTTTGTTGTGACAAAGGATTGGAAATTAAGGGTATGCCCATCAGTTGGGGAATAACTGAATAAGTTATGGCATATAAATGTAATGGAATATTACTGTTCTATAAGAAATTTGATCTGATTTTCTGATTTCAGAAAGGCATGGAAAGATTTCTATGAACATATGCTAAGTGAATTGAGCAGAACCAAGAGAACATAGTACATAGCAACAAGAAGATTATGTGATGATCAACTGTGATGAACCTGGCTCTTTTCAACAATGAGGTGATTCAAGGCAATTCTAATAGACTTATGATGGAGAGGGTCATCCATATCCAGAGAGAGAAATATGGAGACTGAATATGGATCAAAGCATAGTATTTTCACCTTTTCATTATTACTGTTTTTTTCTTTCTCATGTTTTTCCCCTTTTTGATCTGATTTTTCTTGTTTAGTATGATGAACATGGAAATACAATTAAAAGAATTGTACATCTTTAATCTATATCAGATTACTTGCTGTCTTCAGGACTGGGTAGGAAGGAAGAGAAGGAGAAAAATTTGGAAGACAAGGTTTTACAAAGTGAATATTGAAAACTATCTTTGTATGTATTTGAAAAAAATAAAAGACTTTTAAAAAGTTTTCCTTGAAAAAGAATTTGTTGAAAATAAGCATTTCTTAATCACTTACTATGTGCCAGGAACTTGGTAAGCATTATGGATACAAAGAAAGATTAAAAATTATTTCTAGTTCTCAAAAAGCTCACAATCTAATGGGGGGAGACTACAGAAAAACAATTATGTTTAAATGAGATATGTACAGAATAACTTGGAGGTGATCTCAAGTGGAAGGCACTAGCATTTAAGGAGAGCAGGAAAGGTTGTTAGTAGAAGATAGGATTTTCACTGAGACTTGAAAAAAGCCAGACAAGTCAGGAAGCAGAGATGAGAAGAGAAAGAATTCCAAGCATGAGGAATAGCAAATGAATGCATGGAGTCAAGAGACACTGTATATTGTGCGGGGAACAAAAATAATGCCAAAGTCACTAGATTACAAAGTACTAAGAGGGAAGCAAAGTGTGAGCAGACTGGAAAAGTAAGAAAGGGCCAAGGATTGTAAAATCCAGAAGATTTTGTATTTGATCCTGAATGTAATAGGAAATCACTGTGTGGTGATGTATGTACGTGTGTGTGTGTGTGTGTGTGTGTGAAAGAGAGAGAGAGAGAGAGAAGAAAGAAAGAGAGAGAGAGAGAGAGAGAGAGAGAGACCGACACAGAGACACAGAGATAGAGCCCATGTTAGACTGCAGACTTGTACTTTAGGAAGATCTATGTGGTAACTGAATGGAAGATAGATTGTAGTGAAAAGAGACTTAAGGAAAGAGGTCATTCAGAAGGCTCTTGAAATAGTCCAGTTTTTGGAAACTGAAAGGATGCCCATCAATTGGAGAATGGCTGAATAAATTATGGTATATGAATGTTATGGAATATTGTGATGACCACATATTTTAAAATCAGCTGCAGTCAGGAATTCAGATTAAGGGGAAATCTTCAATCTTTATTCTTTTTGAAGTGAAGGGGGATTGCCATAGCAATATGGGCAGCTGAGACAGGACCCAGCTAGCAGAGGTGAAGGGGGATCATGATCGCAATGTGAGCAGCTGCAACAGAAAGCCAGCCAGCAGTCCCTTCTGCTTCTCTCTCCATCCCTCTGCCTCTACCCACCAAAATTGTCATTTCCTATACAACACATCAGGACTTGCACAAAGAGTGGGTGGGGGCCATTCTTTCTCCAAGCATATATATTAATAGAGTATGATCCAATTACTATTTAGCCTCATGTGCTTGGGACCTCAGTGCATCAACTCGAGCTTCAGCCCATTACAGAATATTATTGTTCTGTAAGATGACTAACAGGATGATTTCAGAAAGGCCTGGAAAGACTTATATGAAGTGATGCTAAATGAAATGAGCAGAACCAGGAGATCACTGTACACGGCAACAGCAAGATTATATAACGATCAGTTCTGACGGACTTGGCTCTCTTCAACAATGAAATGATTCAAACCAGTTCCAATTGTTCAATGATGGAGAGAGCCATCTACACACAGAGAGAGGACTGTGGGAACTGAGTGTGGTTCACAACATAACATTTTCACTCTTTTTGTTGTTTGCTTACATTTTATTTTGCTTTTTTTCTTGTGTGGCATGATAATCATATAAATATGGCATGATAATCATATAAATATGTATGTATATATTGGATTTAACATATATTTCTACCATATTTAACATATATTGGACTACTTGCCATCTAGGGGAGGGTGTTGGGGGAGAGGGAAACATTAGAATACAGGGCTAATGTTGAAGAATTGTCCATGCATATGTTTTGAAAAATAAAAAGCTTTAATTAAAAAAAAAGAAATAGTCCAATTTTGAAGTCATAAGGAACTGTATCAGAATAGGGGCAGTGGCAGAAGAGAGAAGGGCATGTATATGAAAGACAATGTGAAGATAAAAATCAACATGACTTGGAACTATATTGCTTAGGGAGCAGAGGTGATGAGAGAATGAGGAATTGAGGATGAGATCTACATTTTGAGCTCCGTTGACTGGGAAGATAATGATACCCTTCACAATACTGGGGAAATTAGTAAGATGAGAGAATTTTGAGTGAAAGATACTGAATTTAGCTTTGGAAATGTGGCGTTTAAAACTTTTATATTATATCCAACAAGCAACTGGAGATGTGTGACTGTAAGACACAACCAAAAGAAACAGTATAGAAAGAGAAGAAATAAGACCTAGGAAAATACTTTGGAGAAACATATTATGGTTAGTAGGCATGACCTGTATAAAGATTCCATGAAAGAGTCTGAGACTGAGCAGTCAAAAAAGGTAGGGGGAAAAGTGAGAGAGAATAATACCATGAAATCCTAGGAATAAGATAGTATTAAGAAAAGGATGATGAGGAGAAAGGGTTTTTAGATTTGATAATTAAAAGATCATTGAAAATTTTGAAGAGGGTATAGATGAGATAGTATGAAAGAAAGCTCGGATAGTGTTGGAAGGGTGACTCTGGGGCTTGAAATCAAGTAAGAGCTATTACAGGGCTTTACTGGAACCAGCTTAACTTGGCTCAAAAGACCCGATTTTTAAAATTTTGGTGTGATCCTCAGAAATCCTCAAATGCTACGAATTAGGGATTGATTTATTGTTTTATTGATTCATAGACTTAAGGATGGAGAAAACATTAACAATCAAACATAAATTCTATCATGTGTGTATTTTGGGGAGAGTAGGTTGTTAAGTATTTTACCAGAACAACACTGGAGCTGTTTCAATGAGTACAAGATAGAAGTACCGAGAAAGAAAAATTGTAAGGTGAAAGCTAGTTTATTACCTATAAAAAAGGTATCCCAGATAAAACAGCAGAAACAATGAACAGATCTGATATTGGTAGAGTTGGGTTGAGGGTAATAGAAAAAAGAAAGGTAGATAGGGAATGGGATTAGTATTAGATCAAACATGGTTTGTACAGATGGCTACCCATATCTTAGATGAAACAAATGTCAAATATAATACTTCTTTTCCCTGACCCAGATAGTCAGACAATCTCCAACTCATCGTTTTGCACCCATCTTCCTCATCCTGCTTTCACATCTTGTCTACCTGAAAATAATTATTGTCCTCAAGTTTTTGTAAGTCTATTATCCAAACACAAAAGAATATGTCAAATAAATTTTCCCTGATCTTAAAGTCCATAAAAATGTCTTCACAACTAATCTATATGATCAAATCAAAAAAGTTGAAAGGAATCTAAGAAATTATCTAGTATATCTCCCTCATATTGCAAATGAAAAATCTTCAAAGTAGAGAAGTTAAATGATTTGCAATAGAGCACACAAATAGCAAATAATAGACAGCTAAGTGACTCAGTGGTTATAGTACTGAGCCTGAAATAAGAAAGACCATAGTTTCAATCTGGACTTAGATACTACTAGCTGTGTGACTGGGCAAGTCATTTAATTTCTCTTTGCTTAAATCCACTGGAGGAGGAAATGGAAATATCATCGTCAAGAAAATTTCTTGGCTTGCTATGGTACACAGGGTAAGGGAGTCACAATTCAACAACAGACAAAGAATAACAAAGACACAACTCAATAGACAAAACTCAATAACAAAAAAAAAAAAATAAACAAATAGTAACAAACTAAACAAAGTAATAGAACCCTACTCTTTTGTCCCCTGTCAAGCTTTCTTCCTATCATATTATCTGTATCTGTAAAAATGTGTAGTCTTCCTAATGGTTGGCAGAAGGGAGTATGATTGGAATAAAATTATAACAATGATAATAATAGACTTTTATATTGTACTTTAAAATTTTCAAGGCATTTTCTCTACTTTATAATATCTGATCACGAGACAGATGGCATCTGCTAAAAATAATGAGTATTTAAGACAGTTGAATGGCCAGTGTTTCAAATTAGGGCCATTAGCAACATTCTTTCTCATGTTTTTGGGAATGTGATTCAAAGTAAAGAAAGCAGAACTAAAAGAATATTATCTATATCAACTACAGCTATTTAGTTAAAGATGATGACAGCAACAGATTAGTATTATACACAAAAAAGAAGGTCACAAAGAATCTCAGAAATAAGGAAGACTAGACTACTAATCTCTTAAAGACATTAAATACATTTTTTGATTTGGGGTTCTTCTCTGTGGGGTTCATATATATGAAGCCAAAAGAGATTTTAAGAGATCATATAGATTAATACCTTCATTTTACAATTGAACAAAAAAGTGAAAGCTTTAGAGATTGGATGCCTCATTCAAGGTCACGCAGATAATAAGTTGCAGTGTCTGGATTTGAAATCAGGACCGATTACTATAGGTAATCTTTTCATCACAATATGCCCTGAAGATTAACAAATTATCTAGGAATAAGTCTTTTGGGGTGACCTGGGCTCATAAAAAGTGAAGCATGTTGTCCATTATAGCACTTATATATGTCAAAGTCAGAATTTGAATCCAGGTCCCTGACTCTATATTTGGTCATTTCTCCACCACCTCAGTCTATTCCTCATTGGGATGGGTTTAAAAATCATGATATAATGGAAGTATATAGAATTATGAACAATCATTCACAAGTTTTGGGGGTGGAAGAAAGGGTTACCTTTTCTCCTTATTTTCTTTGCTTATTGTCTGGTTTATATTTTTCAGTAGCTCTACTTATTAATGGAAGTTAAAATAAAAGTCATAGTAAAATATTGAATATGCATAAATGAATGAGTATACAATTATCTTAAGGCGAATGCAAATTAAATGCATATATATATGAAATATATGAAAAAGAATATATAAAACAAAATTTATCTGATATACACTAATAATATGTATTTGCCTCATGATTTGGTAAGCGGAAATAAAAGATATTTTTCTGACATTTAACTAACTGCAAGACTATAAGAAAGTAACAACTTCTCTGTTTTAATTTTCCCATTTATAACACAGACATAATATTTACAGCATCTACCTCCCAGAGTTGTTGTGAGGAAAATCCTTTGTGTACTTAAAAGTAATACTTTACTATTATTAGTAATAGTAATATGCAAAAGATAATCCTAATTAGTATAATTTTTGTAAAATCAGAATTAATGTGTAGTTTTATTCTTCTGTTTTGTCAGTGTCATGGTATCTATAGAATGTAGAAGTTAAATAAGAACAATGCAAATGGCTTCACCAATAGAGAATTAGAACATTTGGCCAAATTACCCTAGTATGATACAATATTAGTGCCCTGGAAACTATAAACAAGGGGCAGTTAGGTGACTCAGTGGATAGAATGACCTGAGTTCAAATTGTTTCAAATACTTACTAGTTGTGTGCACTAGTTGTGCAAATCATTTAACTTCTTTATACTTCTATTTTCTCATATGTAAAATGGGGATAATAATAGCATATATCTCCCAGAGTTGTTGTGGAACCAAATAAGGTCATAATTGCGGAATATAATGCTTCAAAAGTAAGCTATATAGTAAATATAGTAAGCTATATAAATGTTAGTTATTGTTGTTGTTGTTGCTGCTGTTTGTGTGAGTGATAGCAGTTTTTCTTCACACTTGAGATTTAGGAACTCCCTGTGCAAATGCATAGAACTTGCTATATGTTTCTCCTAATGTCACCATTAACTGCTCCCCATGGTAAGAGGAAAAGAAAAAAAATCACCTTTTCTCTCTTTCTGCTCTCATAATAATAAGAGAAAAAGAAAAGAAGAATAAGAAAGATGAAGATCAAGAAGAAGAAAAAGAAGAAGAAGAGGAGGAAAAGAAGAAGAGGAGGAGGAGGAGGAGAAAAAAAGAGGAGGAGGAAGAAGAAGAAAAGAAGAAGAAGAAGAAAAAGAAGAAGAAGAATTAGTCTCAACAAGTAAACAACCATGTCTTGGTTTCACAGTTCACTTGATGTTGGCAGTGAAGGAAGGTATGGCTCTTCCAACAAACTAACTTTCAGCTAATGATTATCTTGGAGACAGACTCTCCCCCTCCTTCCCCCAAGTCCAATCACAGATGTTCCTGGTTGCTTTTCAGCTAGTTGCTATTTCCAGAGTTTGCTCTCCAAGGGAAGGTAGCCTGCAGATTGCTCTTAATATAAGACCACAATCAGGAATCTCAACAAATTAAGTGGGGAACATAGTAAATTGATCAGGATTGTCTGTTTAAACTGCTTACATATACAATTAAGTGCAACTCTCACACACATAGAAAAAAAGGAAAATAAAGGATTATGTATAGTCTGATGTGAGATATTGGTAGCAAGAGGGAATAATGGGAAAGAATTCTTGAAGGAATAATTATTTGAATTAAGCTTTAAAAATGGATAAAAGTTTATGGATAAACATGAATAAAGGATAAAAGAAGCACTAGAAGCTATCTTCAGTATATGAAATAACTTTAGTCATTCTGAAGACAATTAGATGCTCAGAGGGCAGAAAGTAGAATATTTTAGCCAAGAAATGAATTTCTAGAAACAAGTCATTTGAAATAATGTTGAAAGGATATGAGATTGTTGATAGTCTTGAATTCCCAGCAAAGGAGTATGAATTTTTAAGTTTTTTTTAACAAGTTTTGGAGACCTGGATAATGATTACAACTGATATATTCATTGTAGCAGAATTGCAAACAATTTGGAGATCATGAGTATGCTGGATTTCATCTCTATGTCTCCTGTATTTCTTATTTAGAAGACATACTTTTAAGAAAGATAATTATCAAATGCTGGAAGTTGCTCATTAGAATTTGATGAATTACTTTAAGACAGGGATAGGAACTAAACTTGTGACTTCATTGGTTTAAGTAACTCCTGGATGAGGAAATCACTTTCACTATAAAATGTAGGTTGGAACTTTATCTTCAACTTAACAGTCTTGAAGAGTTACTCTAAATAAATAGAAGTAAAATGATTTGCCAAGGGTCACACAGCTAGTGTCAGAGGCAAAATTTGCACCCAGGTCTTCCTAACTCTAAGTCTAACTCTCTGTCCACTATCTCTCTGACTTAATTTGTGGAATTACTTATACTTATAAAGCATAGATATATCATAACATCACTTTATGCATATGGTTCTGAGTTTTTTCTACTTTTCCTTGTTCGTGGAACTTAAATAATATATAATCTATATTCTTGTGCCAACTTAGGCTGAAATTATTTTCTCTTTCCAATCAGTATTTGCCTAGTGCATTTTCTATATATGTTTGAAAAACTATTTGGAGATAGAGGAATGGGGATAGAGATATTTGCATTTTTCTGCAACTCTACCATCTTGGCTCCCCTTCAAGCTTAATTAAATGTTAAAGCCAGTGCCTGGGATACAGAATAGAGTGTTTGTCAACGTATATATATGAGCTCTATAAAGGAATTCAACTGAGATTATCTGTGATTTTATCATATATGAGAAAAGATTCTATATTGGTCCTTGGGGAAAACCTATACAGAGATTTGATAATAAATTTTAAGGCTGAAAAAAATTCTTGGGAAAGGGGAATGATACCATAAGAGTAGAGAAAGGGAAACCTATAGATCAGTAAACTTCACTTTAATTTTTAAGGAAGTTTTTTGATATATTATATATGGCATACTATGAAACACATGGCAAAAAAAAAAGAAACACATGGCACATACATACACACATGTACTATTTTATATGTAGATATGTATATGTGTGTATATGTGTGTGTGTGTATAAATATATAGTTATACCTGTAGGAATGAACATATATATTTGAGAATGGAGTGAAATATACACATTTAAAATATCCTTTGTATTTCATAAAGGTATATGCAAAAGTTGTTTTCAAGGAAAGAATTTTCCAGACAAGGCTCCTACTAATGTTACAATAAAATGTAAAGCTGGTAACTGTGTCCAAATGTTCTACACATTGTGATCTCAGCTTACTTTTTATGTTTATATGATTATTCTCTGCCAGCAGAGAAAAAGAACCTCATGACGAGAGGAATAAGATATAAATAAGTTAATATGATATCCTTTGGAACCACTAATCCTCAAAATCCAGGTAGCTTTTTTCTCCCTGTATATTTTTGGGGGCATTATATTAAACATTGTGTTTAATGTGAATATTCTAGACCACAAAGTACCTTGGGGAATCTTTACACAGAAACTGGTTCCCATCAGGCATTTTCCCTTTATGAACTTGAGTCACAAATCATAGCAAAATGTCATCAACTTGGATTTATTCACTTGCCCTTTTAAGGGGAATGAATACAGAAATTTATGTGTAAATGGAGCTTTTCTGTTTGACATGTAATGCCTAGAGCACAAAGAACTCAGATTAATTAGGAAATGCGGATGGATAAGTAGGTGGTTAATGTCCTATTCCTTTTTACTTGAGTCCCAACTTGAAACCTGGAGAAAGCCCCTTGAATGACCTACCCCATTACACTGACACTCAGGACTTTATTTCCCACAATTCTGGGTTTGAGTGAGTTTTATTCACAAAGACAAATTTTCTAGTTTACTATTTTTCAGGAGGTTATGCATAACCCCATAGCAACAGGGTGTTACCAGGTAAGGACTCTGATAAGGGGAATGTGTGGTACAAGGCAGGAAGTTTAAAAAAGAGGGATAAATGGAAAGGAAGCAAATATATAGGTTGTAATATGGACAATAAAGACAATACACACGTAAGAACTATATGAGGGGCAGCTAGATGGCTGTCATCTTTAGATAGCATACCAGTAGATAGAATACCAGTCCTGAAGTCAAGAAGACTTGAGTTCAAACCTGCCTCAGACATTTAATTCTTACTAGTTGTGTGACCTTGGGTAAGTCACAACCCCAAATGCCTTGAAGAAAAAAAAAGAAAAGAAAAGTATAGTTAGAGCATCCTGCAATCATAGTGTTGTTTTTCCATGATGACTGTAGAATCAAAGAGAAAACTATCAGCTGTTTTTCATTCTGATCAAAGGATTCTATAGGCAACATATAGGAATCCACCTTTGGGACTATGTGTTTCAAAGTGACTATATCCTTCCATTATACAGGGGAATATGAGAAATTTTATGTATCTCCTCCCCCCCCCCCCAGGTGTAAGAGATTGCATCCTTTTGTATTCAAAGATGTTTCACCTCTAACTCAGATCTCCCCCAAATCTCAACCTGTGATTTTTTAATCAACATCATTTCCTATCTTGATGCTTTTACTATTGGATTTGTGCATCTCTGATTCAGTTTAACAACTTAGTAATAGATCAGATAGAGAATCAGACCATTAGTTACAAAAATGATTGTCCCCAAGCACCTCTAGTAATCCTGAAAGTAATTGGAGGTACTTTATGTATATGAAAGCATGCTATTCACAAAATTACTGGTGTTTTATTAAAATAAGGGGGAAATAGAAAATTTCAAATGAGTAACTCACAAAGACACCACAGAGAAAACCCTACCTCATTTATCATAGCTCTAAGTACAAAGCTTCATCTGACTGAGGTTCTCCACAAGTCTTATCTCCCTTTACAAGCTGTTTCCTTGCAGCAGAGTCTTTTTTATACCTTTTTTTCCTTAAAGCCAACATTAGTACTTTTGACACCTGATTAAAAGAGAGGAGAAGCTAGTAACTTTTTTTTTTGCATTAACCATCAGAGAGCCTATGAATATTTTTTATAGATATACTGGGGATGTTATGAAAAAATTGAGGTAAAAACATATCTGAAGCTTTAGGAATAATTGCATTTTACCAAGAAAAATATTTTCCCCAAGATAATAATTTCAATTTCCAGAACAAAAGACTGAAAAAATAAAGCTTCAGAACAAATTTTAAGGTTTTTTAGACTATAACTATTCTTACAAAATAAGATTTGAACACGTATATTCTTTTGCAAGAATATATCAATTTATCAACAAGCATTCATTAAGCATGTAAATATACAAAGCTCTGGAAAGAAAAGTACACAGAATGAAGAAATTCCTTCTCCCAAGTAACTTGTCTTCAGACATGGAGACAACAAGAATGTATGTGTATATACAGTATAAAAATAATGTGAATGAATACAAATATTATCAAAATATACTTATCCGTTTCACATCACAATCTGGAAAATTCATTTAAAATTTTTTGGGCCTTCCTTCATACTAGGAAAGAAATATAAATATTTTTGGATTGTTTATAGTATTTTATTATAAAATTTCAGTTAAATATGTGGTTATAAGCTCTGTTTCATCTTCTGGCCTTCACACATTATCTGTGTGTCTCCATTCTCTTTAGCCTCCACAAAACTCCTCCCAAATCCCCATTTCATTTTTTGTGTGGGAGGCTTTCCTCCCTTCTTCTCCCTCAATCCCCCAACATATCGAAACCCAGATGGAGAAAATCAAGATGTGGAAGGGATAACTGCAGTTTGAGAAGGAGAACACTAGTAGTTGGGAAAGGACCAAGAAAGGCTTCATGCAGAATTTGGTGCTTGAGTTTAAACGTTAAAGAAACAGAGGAATTCTGATGTAGCTAAGGAGAGAGGACATCCCAGTCCTTCAGCAGCATGACCAGAGCAAAGGCACAGAGATGGAGGGCATTTTGGTAGAAAGAGAAAGAAGGCCAATTTGACAATATATAACAACATAGGAGGGGCATTAATGATCACTGTCATTGGCCAGGTGGCGAATGACTTCAAAAAAAAAAATACAAGAGATTATTTTTATCATTGAAGTAATAAGAAGGCACTGAATGTACTGAATAGTGTCAGATCTGCACTTAAGAAAAATTACTTTGGCAGCAGTATGTAAGATAGACTGGACTGGTGAAAGACTTAACCAGTATTCTCCCAATTTCCAAGTAGGAAAACTTTAAAAGCTTCCCAGGACAGGATCTGCAGATCAAATGGTCTCTATTAGCAGGCTAGAAATAAAAGCTTTACATCTAGCTCCCTTCACTGGTTTCAGATCTGGATCAGGACTTAATCTACTGCATTTCAGTTTTGTTGAAGCCTGGTCCAGAAACTTTGGTGAAACAAACTGACTGGTAGCCAAAGCAGCTTATTAACCTTCTTCTGAGTCAGTGTCTAATATCGACAAATTAACAAGCATTTATTAAACTCCATCAGTGTTACAGGCATTGTGCTAAATGCTGGAGATATAAAGATAAAAGTAAAACTTCTGTTCTCAAGGAGTTTACCTTCTAAGGGGGAGAAATGGGGCAGTATCCACACATATAGGTATATGTAGAAAACACAAAATAATGGGGAGATTGGGGGTGTGGGGAAATAGGCATCATAGTAGGTATTCAGAGGAGGGAGAGGCAGGAAAAAACCTTATGCAGAAGATAGCATTTGATGTAATTCTTTGTAATAATAGCTTTTTAGTTTTCAAAATACATGCAAAAATAGTTTTCAACATTCACCCCTATAAAACCTAATTTTCCATATTTTTCCTTCTTTCCCCTCTACCTCCTTCCCTAGACAGCAAGTAATCTAATATAGGTTAAGCATGTGTAATTAGTCTAAACACATTTCCCCATTTATTATGCTGCATAAGAAAATTCAGATCAAAAGGGGAAAAATGAGAGGAAAAAAAGACAAGCCAGCAAACAACAACAACAAAAGAAATGAAATTACGGTGTTGTGATTCCCATTCAATCTCCATAATCTTCTCTCCACCATAAGTCTATTGGAATTGGCCTGATTGAGCCACACCTAACTGTATATCAAGATAAGGTAAAAATGGGTTCATGACCTAGACATAAAGTATGATATTACAAATTAGAAGAACATAGGGTAGTTTACCTCTCAGACCTGTGGAGGAGGAAGGACTTTGTGACCAAAGAATAACTAGAAATCATTATTGATCACAAAATAGATAATTTTGATTATATTAAGTTAAAATATTTTTGTACAAACAAAACAAATGCAGACAAGATCAGAAGGGAAGCAATAAACTGGAAAAACATTTTTACATTCAAAGGTTCTGAAAAAAGGCCTCATTTCTAAAATATATAGAAAATTGACTCAAATTTATAAGAAATCAAGCCATTCTCCAATTGATAACTGGTCAAAGTATATAAATAGACAATTTTCAGATGAAAAAATTGAAACTATTTCTAATCCTATGAAAAGGTGCTCTGAATCACTATTAATCAGAGAAATGCAAATTAAGACAACTCTGAGATACCACTACACACCTGTCAGATTGGCTAAGATGACAGGGAAAGATAATGATGAATGTTGGAAGGGATGTGGGAAAACTGAGATGCTGATACATTGTTGGTGTAACTGTGAATGAATCCAATCATTCTGGAGAGCAATTTGGAACTATGGTCAAAAAGTTATCAAACTGTGCATACCCTTTGACCTAGCAGTGTTACTACAGGGCTTATATCCCAAAGAGATCTTAAAGGAGGGAAAGGGACCCACATGTGCAAAAATGTTAGTGGCAGCCCTGTTTGTAGTAGCCAGAAAGTGGAAACTGAGTGGATGCCCATCAGTTGGAGAATGGCTGAATAAGTTATGGCATATGCTATGGAATGTTATTGTTCTGTGAGAAATGACCAGCAGGATGAATACAGAGAAGCCTGGAAAGACTTATATGCACTGATACTAAATGAAATGAGCAGAACCAGGAGATCATTATACATGGCAACAAGACTATACAATGATCAATTTTGATGGATGTGGCTCTCTTCAACAATGAGATGATTCAAACCAGTTCCAATTGTTCAGTAATGAAGAGAGCCATCTGCTACCAGAGAGAGGACTATGGGAACTGAGTGTGGATCACAACATAGCATTTTCACTCTTTGTGTTATTGTTTGTTTGCATTTTTTGTTTTCTTTCTCAGGTTTTTTTCTTTCTAGATCTAATTTTTCTTGTGCAGCAAAATAACTGTATAAATATGTATACATATATTGGATTTAACGTATATTTTAACATATTTAACATATATTTGACTACCTGCTATCTAAGGGTAGAGGCGGGTGGGAAGAAGAGAAAATTAGGAACATAAAGTTTTGCAAGGGTCAGTGTTGAAAGATTACCCATGTATATGTTTTGTAAATAAAAAGCTATAATAAAATAAATTTTAAAAAAGGAATTGGCCTGAATAACCTCATTGTTGAAAAGAGTCAAATCCAATTTTATGTAATTTTTAAGGGAACCAGGGATTCCAAAAATAACATTACTATGGGTTGCATTCTTTGGCCCTCTTTCCTTCATTTCTTTCTTCTCTTCCTTCTTTCCTTTCTTTTTTACCCTTCCTTCCTTCCTTCCTTTATCCTTTTTGAGCTTTGTTATCAGTCTCTTTGTTTTGGAAACCCTTAAAGTGTGGTATAAGTGATATTGTTACCATATTATTATTATAAACTTCATGAAAATCTGTGTACAGGCTGACCATAATCTTTGCAACATTGAATAATGGAATATCAATATTCCTCCTATATATTGAAACATTTATCTGGTCCTGTTTTGAATGTCTGTGAGATTCTCAGAAGCAGGCTTTTTTTAATTGTAAGTGGGGCTTTGATATTCCTGTCCAATGTATAAAAACTGTTCCATCAGTCCCATGATGCCCTGCAAGCCTTGGAACAGTCACAAATATCTTGTAAAAGAAAATAAAACAAAGCTATCACATTTTTTAAAGTTAATAGCATTCATGGCGGAATGGGTTAGGATTGGAATGAAGTTGTAAATACTTCTTCCATTTGTTCATTTTAAAACCTACTCTGTTGAAGCATCATTTTAGGATAGTCACCTTTTTTGGCAAAGAAAAATGGGACAATGTTCCATTTGGAATTTCAATTCCAAACTTTTTATGAATTGCTTAAATAAATACAGCATTTTTACCCGATACAGAGATAGATTCTCATGCAGATATCTTAAATTATTCTTGGGGGCCCTAAATGAAGCTTTGCATTCCAAAAGGAGAGTCTCAGAGTACCAGATGAGCCATAATTATTGTAAGTGATGAATCAAAAAAAAAAAAAACCAATAAAAAGTATTTAGAAAGATTCTTTTAAAGGGGAAAAAGGAAAACAAAGGAATTAAAATGGCATGAAACAAGAAAGTAAAGACATCAAGAACAAAAAAAAATGTAAAAGACCACCTTACAAATAATTAATTTGGAATTTCCTGTTTTTAACATAACATTTTTTTTCTTGCTCCTCCATCTAATATGTTAGTGCAAACAAACAAAAATATATAGAGAATTGATACCATATATTTACAAAAATATTCCTCAAATACTGGTCCAAGCTGCTGATACTCTCTAGCATTGTACTTCTATACCTCATCCCATAGAATTTCAGTGCTCCAAGAGATCTTTTTTGTTCCACTTCTTATTCTGTAGAGAAGGAAAATAAAGGTGACAACACTGAAGTGATTTTAAGCAAAGTCGCACAATCGGGATCATAGATTGCATGATCTATGCATGTAATCAAGGCATTCTTAGGCGTCATCTACTCTAACTCATATTAAAGATGGAGAAACTAAGGCCTTTCTCATCTTTTCTAAATCATACAAGTAGTAGAATCACCAGAAGAACATAGATTCTGTAACACTATCTCCAGTACTACTTTCACTGTGTATTTATTAAGATGAATGGCTAGAAAATAGATTTTTAAATTCTTCATTGGGAACTTTGTACTACTTTCACTGTGTATTTATTAAGATGAATGGCTAGAAAATAGATTTTTAAATTCTTCATTGGGAACTTTTTCATACATAACAACAGATCAAAGCATCATAAGTTTAGAGCAAGAGGTTATCCTATCTAATGAACTCATTTCACAGATAAGAAAATGCAGTTATTAAAAAAAAAAAAAAACAAGTTTATAAAAGTGGTAGAAATGAAGATTGAAACTTACAGCCCCTAATTCTCATTTCTGATTTCTTATTACTCTTGTTGCATATGTAAATCTAATTAGATTGATTACTGAAAGCTATTCTTTTATCCGTGAATATTAAGAATTCATGGTATGAGTATGTAGATTATAGACCTGGACTTAAACTTTGGCTCTGCTGCTTAAGTATGAACTCTTGAGCAAGTGATTTAACCCTCACAGAACTCAGTTTTCCAATACACAGACATTTATTTCAATTTAGGAGAATGAGGAAAGACTTCATGAAGCAAGAGGTGTTTGAATTAAGGCCTGGAGGATATCAATAAGCAGAGAGAGGTGTAGGATGATATAGTGGCAAGAGCAGGTTTAAAGAGAAAAATTTGGGTGCAAATTTCCATTCTTCCATTTGCCTGTGGGTAATTATTTAATCTCTCTACACTCTCTAGGCTTCTTCTTTCTTGGGGGTAGAGGGAGAGCAAAAGAGAAATAGACAATCTCTTAATATTTTCCATTTCTAAATCCTATGATGAGGGAGAAAAAAAGAAGGAAACTAAGGAAAGACTGAGAAAAACTAGTAATATTAAGTAGTCCAGCCTCAGCAGAGGAATAGGTAGGGAAAAACAATATGAAATGAAATAAAGAAATGGCAATTGGCATTCAAATTTCCAATGAGCACATCTTCATTTGGTAAGAATCGACTGAAGTTTTTAGACAGAAATGATAAGAATATCCTTTTATATCAGGAATATGTATTTGGCAACAGTGTAAAAGATGGGATAGAGATCTTTGAAGACTGGGGACAGAGAGATCTACTAAGAGATAACTAAAGCTTCCTGAGAAAAAATGACTCCCAGATCAGTATTCTTTCTGTCATAACATACTGTCTGTCCATTGTTTCTTAATGTTCTAATTAAAAGACTAGCAACATTGTAGAATACTCTAGAAACATAATGTGTATAGGAGACAACATAAGGAATAGAGAAAGCCTAGGATAATATACTTTTAATTGTCTAATTTTTTCAGGCATTAATAGTCTGGTCTTGCAATGATCTGATGTAATTTCATATTTTGCTTCTCTACATTTTTGGAGCAACAGCAATTTGGAAACCAAAAGAACTCAATGTCCTTTGAAGATTCAAACTCTTAATTAAAACAGAACACTAACAAAGAGATAGATCTCTCTCTCTCTCTCTCTCTCTCTCTCTCTCTCTCTCTCTCTCTCTCTCCCCCTCTCTCTTCTCTCTGCCTTTCTCTCTCTCTCTTCTCTCTGCATCTCTCTCTCTGTCTCTCTCGGTCTCTCTCTCTCTCTCTCTCTCTCTCTCTCTCTCTCTTTACAGGAAGAAGTTGGTGACCACATTTAGCAAGTCAAATGATAAAATCAATGTTTTCTTCAGTGGTCACAAGAATCGTGATGAAATGGTTTGGCAGAAGTTGAAACGATGGTTTTTAAGAGGGAAAGTTGTCACATAGGCAATGGGAAGTGAAACATTTGTTTTGGATATTTCACCTCATGTACCCTTCAAACAGTAATATGATGCATTATTAGAAAGGCAATTCAGCATCAAAATGAATAGGAGAATAAGGCAAAACAAAGCTTTCATATCATGATGTCTTCCATTGTTTGTAGGGGGCAATTTTCCTAATTTTACCTGACAAAAATAATGGCCTGCTCATGGTGCACACATTACATCTGATCTCAAGTAAAGGTGGGATGCTGAGGGGAAAGATGGCAGCATTAAGAAGCAAAGCCAAGTCTTTCAGTGACTCCGCATGTCCTCTGACAGAGGATCTTAGGCTGAACCTGGAATTCCAGGCTAAGTAAAAGTCAGAGAAACTAACTCAAATCATAACCCAGTTGTCAAAACGTTACTGCCACTTCAATCAGTTAACTAGAGCCTTTCAGAACGACCACAAAGTCAAGGAAGAAAGCATAGTGAAATACACCGGCGCTGGCTTCGTTTCCTCCTACTCTTTCTCCTTTGTCCCTTTGGTTTCTACCTCTAAAGAACGGTTGCTGGATGGTTGATCTGGCAGCTCAGAACTCGGTTTGCCTTTTCCTAGCAGAGGCTGGTGGGTGGAGCATAGAGCCGGTAGCCCAAAATACAAGTTTCTGAAGTGAGTTAGGAGACTGGGACAGAGGGAGTGAGAACCTAGGGGAGGGAAAACAGCAAGGAACAACGTCCCACCGACGGAGCAGCCTCAGCAGAAGGAAAAGCTGCGGTGGGACTGACGACCCCAAGCAGAGACGGCCAAATAGACTTAGACAAACAGCCAGGAAGGAGGACGCGAGCGCAATATGGTGAGTGGCGTTTTTCTGGTACACGTCTAAGTCTGAAGAATTACTTTCATTTTTCTGTGCTTGGAGAGAAGGGAGGGTTCAAAGCCTATGGCGTACGGTAGGACAAAGAGAAAGCGGTGAACTGCTTGTGTGTGTGTGTGTGTGTTAGTGTCACTTACACACGCGCGCACAGACACGGTGAAGCAGAAGCAGAGAAGGCAGGTCTCGGAAGAGCTGGCGATTCTCCGATCCCCGCCCGCCCTGGAGCTGGTAAGCAGGTAGGGTGGGTGATTTTAGTGCAAAGCTCCAGGAGGGCCATGCACACGCGTGCACAGCGCACTAGAGGCCGAAGCACGTATCCTGGAGTCCTCAATCTCCCTCATTCCCCCTCCACCCCGGACCCCCCTCTCAGGTCCAGTGCTTGCGATCAAGCTTGGTGGATCGCGTCCTAAAGGCGCTAGGGATCTGGAATTCCGGCTTGAGGTCTGGGAAGACATAAAGTAAGTAATCGCTGCCCAGCCCACTCTGGGGTGGCCTCCTGAGCTTAGGGTTCCGGGGTTTCGGAGTAGCGCGCCTTCGCCCAGTTCCTTCTCCACTCCGGGCTCGGCTCGAGCTCGGGTTTCAGCCCTGCCTCTTCCCCTTAGAAGCCTCCTGCCCGGCTCCCCACTCCCCGCTGCAGCCCAGCGGGGCCCTTGCGCGGCCCTAAATAGAGTCTGTTTCCCACGCTTGGGAGGAGGGATGAAGAAAAAAAAGATAGTGCCCGAGCACCCTGGGTCAAGGCTGGGGGGAGGATGCGAGAGGAAGGGGAGGTTTGGGCCCTAGGGAGATGAGGAAGGGGACTTTGGAGCCTCTCAGCGCCCTTGCCATTCTCGCTGACCCACACTGGCTAACTTCGCTCAGGGCTGGGCCGTGGGAAAGTGCTACCCATACCCGGCTGCGGCTCCGGAGGCGCTCCGGACTCTCCCCTTCCACAGCCTAATATGAGGGCAGATGCACGATGGAGCCCAGTTTTCCTACCTGAGGACACATACGGGGAAAAAAGCCCCTTAAAAGGCGTCGCAAGGTCCTTTGCACCTTTGGGGAGGAGATTAATATCCTGTCTAAAGCCTTCTGCTGCTTCAGTTAGTCTGCCAAGGAATAAGCTGCTACCAACTTCAGATTTTGACCATCTGCAGCTTTGTGTAAAAGAAGCAGCCTCCCTTCTTCAAAATGCAAAGGTTAACTTGAACTCTCATCTTGGCAACTGCTGGTGGCAAGAAGGTCAGGGGTCAAAGAGATTACATAGCGTTTAAGTCATGACCTGACAAAAGTGAAATTTCCGTTTAGGATCCTAATTCAGTGCTTTGGAAATGAGCAGGGTGGTCCCTTTGTCTCTAGGTCACAGTTTAGTAGTAACAGCGAAAACAGGTCTTATTTGAATTTTAGGGTCTGCAGACCCAGAAACTTGATTGTAATTCTGCTAACTTGCACTTTCCTATTACATTTTCTTGTAAACATTGTTTTTCCTTTTTCATTACTGCATTTAAAAAAAATAGCTGTTGCAACATCTTTATAATATCAAACTAGAGGGACTATTTCTTTCTCCCCATTGGGCATATTAGGGCATCTTGTCATTTTCTAACTCCCCGTGAAATTCTTGACTTTTTAATAGCACAGGCTGTTTTAGAATTTGATGTTTCAGGGATGAGACTGTGCTAAGAACTACTTATTTATGCCTTTGAAAGAAAAAACAACAACAACAACACAACTAATAGACATTCTGAAAACCACCTGTGTGATCACCTGGTATTGGTGATCAACATTTAATGATAGAAACAACTTTTTATAGTTCCTTGGCATAGTTGCTGTTTTGGATTTATTTATTTATTTAAATGACTGCTTAGAGTGAAACTGAATTCCAGTTTTCCCTGAAGTTATAAATCAAAACACCCACAACCCCCTTCTCCCAACCTCTAGTTCAAAATTAGCAGCTACAGAGTTGCATACTTCCAAAGACCAAATAAATTTAATATGTTTTACAGGTTAGGTACTCGACTTGCTCTGTAAAACTTTTCTGAACTGGCAGTTTTCATTGGGAAATAAAAGTAGTCCAAAGCACATATATAAACTTTTCAAGACCAAGGACACGCTTATAATTTTTAGAGTAATGATTTATCATTGCAGTATTAATATTCAGTTTTGTGAAATTTTTTCCAACAAAAAAGGGTATTGAAATTTCATTACTTACAATGTGAAAAGTTTATGTTGTACTTTAGATACAGAAGAGCCAGGAAAAAAAGTTCTGATTGTGACAATATCAAGAAAATAGTTTTTTGTCATTGCATAGGAGAACTTTTAAAAATCTGATATCATACAAAGAATTCCATTCCTTATACTTAATTGGAATATTGCACAATTATGGCAAAACTTGGATGCTTTCTGATTTCTTATGTGCTGGAATTCCTATTATCTTGGAAGATCAAGAGCCAATTATAAATGAGAGTTTTAATGAGTTATTGGAAGATCAGGAAAGTTAAATCCATGCCTCTGCTCCAGCACACACACACACACACACACACACACACACACACTCCTCACACATCTCACATATCTCACACAGAGATAGTAAATATATATAGTGTACTTACAGATGTTTGTATGTATGGTTGATGGGAGGGGGAGAGGGAAGATTATGTGAATCCAAGTCTTCCTGGGTCCCAGATCATAACTTCCATCCACGAGTAATAAATAGACTATGTTTCCTTTTTCTTGTAATAGTAATGGGGGGACAGGGAGAAATGAAGTCCGATTCAATTCAGTCACTCAATTTTTATTAAACATCCACTGCATATAAAACATTTTTCTGGATAGCTGATAGGATTAAAAATTTAGAATAGAAGTTTCGCTATCTTTCCCTGAGGAATGGATATGTGTGTATGTATATGGATAAATATATATACACATAATTTACACATAACTAGAACATAAGAGAATATAAAAATACTTTACAGAGATGTAATTAAAGGGCTCTGTGAACTTAAGAGAGAAAGTTCCTTGCTTACTTAATTTATGAAGGCTAGCTCTAGGAGGTGCCATTTTAAATGGGTTTTAAAGGAGGAATCTGTACATTTAATGCAACCAGATAAAAAGATAAAGTTTGTGAGTTGTCACTATTTCAAATACTTTTCATCCCCTCTTTTTGGCACAATACTAATATGAATCTAATGGAAGCATTTATTTGATTTTGGTATCAACAATTCATGATCCTATGGTATTTTATGATTTTGATCACAATATTTAGAGTTGGAGGAGACCTTAAATGTCATTCAGTCCTCAATTTATAGATGAGGCAACTGAGGTCCAAAGAGAGGAAGTGACTTTACAAAATATTTTCCCAACCTGGTGATAAAACAACCCTTGTGATAACAACCTTATAATAAAAAAAATGCAAAAATTATTTCCATTTTCAGGTGAAGAAACTGAGCATGAGAAGCCAGCAGTATAGCCAGTGCCTCTCATAAATACACATAAGAGTCAACAGCAATTTGAACCCAAATCTCTTGACTCCTAAATCAATAGTCTTTCTGTTCACCTGTCAATAATGACAGAAGGAAGAGATTAAAATTGCTTTATGGGTTCTTATTTCTGTTCTATTTCTTAAGAGATTGTTTTGAAAGCCTGTTTCAAAACTAATGTCAGGTAGATTCTAAACTTGAGTAACAAGTAGCAAAATATTCATGTGAACAGTTTAAGTGACTAATAGCAATTGTATAACCAGATAAAACATGACTTGTCACAATCATTTGATGTAGTGTTTTAGTTTTGTCACCAGTATTTCTAAAACAAACAAAAAAATCAAAAGAATCTGAAAACAAACAAAATAGTGCTGTGGCAAGAATATGAGATCTGGATATCAGATGACACTTATCCGATTTCAAACTGTACTGTCTAGCAAGTAATCTAGTTTTTTTTGTTTGTTTGTTTGTTTGTTTTTTTGATCAACTTCAGTTTTGTCCTCTGAAAAATGAGGATTTGGAATCAGAGAAACTATGTCAAAATCTCAGATATGCTCTTACTTTGTGTGACCTTAGAAAGTGGTGCCATCTCTGCAAGCCTCAGTTTCATTGCCTTTAAAAATAAGAGGACTGAACTTGATCAGCTCTAAGATCTCTTTCCAGGACTGAATATTATGAACTCTTCTCATTTGCCTTATGAAGAAACTCAGGGCCAGTGATGTGGACACTGACTAGGATAAAATAAAATTCTTATGACTTTGTTTCTCTAATCCACTTATATAAGCTTTACAAAATTTGGACAAGTTATCTGTTTCCCTATAATTTCCCTAGAAAATCGCATAATCTAAATAAAAACTTAAATTTTTTGAGATTATTTCTTTCTTTGTATTTGTATCACCAGAGTATCACCAGTGCCTGGCATGTAATAAATATTTAAAAATGCTTGTTAATTTACTGGTTGTTTGACTTATTGAAGAATGCTTGAAATTCCTCCAATCTAATCTTTATCCAAAGCTTAGATGGCCACATTGGCTAGCCATAATCATTCATCAGTGATATTCAATGATTATATGTCTACTGCATATAAAGTATTGTACTGGGTTCTACAAAATAACATGATTTCTTCTCTCAAAAAGCATAGAGTATAAAGAAAAAGGACAGTAATTGTACATGTAACCAAACACATAATATGAGAGGTAGTAGTAAGTGCAAAATAAAGCCGATTAAAGTACCAGGATTGTTGGTATTTTAGGAGAGAGCATTTTTACCTGACAGAAGTAGTGTATTTATATTTCGATGGTCTTGGGGTTTAAATTTGGTCTTGCAAAAAAAACGGGAACTTTTACAGCTTGAGATGAGAAGGGATTCTATTCTAAGCAGCCTACTCAACTAAATACCAGATAATATTAGCATGATCTTTATCATACTTAATTTTAATAACAATAATATTTAAAATAGCTAGCATATCTATAATGCTTTAAGGTTTATACACCTGTTTTTTTTTTTTAACAAATATTATCTCATTTGATCCTCATAACAACTCTTGGAGATAGACATTAAATTCCTACTTTGCAGATAAGGAATATAGCTAGAAAGATGGAAGCCAAATTTGAACTTGTCTTCCTGACTCCAGGTCCAGTATTCTCTCTGTTGCCTACCACCTATTCTTTAAAGTTATTGGGAGTTCTCATTTTTAATAGCTTGTTTCCTGTTGGAAATGATTACAATAGGTCATGCTGTAGCAACTAGCATGGCATGTTAGAAAGAACACTGATGCTAGAATTAGGGAACTTGAGTTTAAATCTTGCCCTTCTTACTACTTGAATGATCTTTTCCACATAATTTTAGCTCTATGGACTTCCATATCTTGTTGAAAACTTGGGAGATAAACTCAAAGGATAACCTTTAATGTCCCTGTTTATGTTCAGTTGCATCTGACTCCTTGTGATCCCTTTTGGACAAAGATACCAATGTTGTCTGCAATTTCCTTTTTTAGATAATTTTACAGATGAGGAAACTGGAGCAAAGGTTAAGTGACTTGCTCTAACTCATTTTACAGATGAGAAAACTGAGACAAAAATTAAGTGACTTGCCTAGGGTTATATAGCTAGTGAGTGCCTGAGGTAGAATTTGAACTCAGGTCTTCCTGCCTTCAGGTTTGATGTTAACTGTACTATCTAGTTGTTTCTCAGTCACAAAGTTAGTAAATTTTTGAGGTCAGTTTTGAATTCAGGAAGATTCATCTTTCTGACTCCAGGCTTAGTGCATGTCTGGGTTTCTAAGGCCCCTGTTATCTGTATATCCCCAAAGTTTTTCTAAGGTTGATTATCAAGTCATTTTTTCCCTTTTATTTTTTCAAGTTCAGGGGAAGAGGGTGAATGTCATTATTAGTCAATTTCTCTCCTGGGAGGAAAAGAGAGGAGAAGATGAAGGAAGTTGTAGACGTATAGAGCCTAAGCAGCCTGAATAGCCACACAGATCCATTAGGCAGAAGTGGAATTAGAACAAGGTAGAATAAACACTTCAGTTGAGGTCACTGAGGACATTAAGATAAAATAATGACTGGGAGGAGCTATCTCCCAATTTTAAAGAGAGAATATCACATTCTTGTGATTTGAAGGTGTATCTAATGAATTGAAAGGTTACCATATAGATTCCCAAACCCAAGCCCAAAATTATCCCATCTTTATTATTTCAACTTTTTTTCAATGTTGAAGAGTTTCTAATTATTCTTAGCCTTATTTTAAAATGTAGATCTTTCTGGGATAGCTGGTGCCATAATCTTTTATTGAAAAAGTCCTTTAGTTAATCCTTAAATCTGGACTGGCAGAGTTGAGAAACATGATGGGGTAGATCAAAAGAGAGGCTGCAATACAAGAGATGAAAGAATATTCATGTCTAATAAACATTGTTATGAGATGATAGTGGGATGATGGTTTTTGTAAGTAAATTTCCATGCCAAAAAAGTATCTGTCCCAAACTATCCTTGAGAATCCATCAAATAAAGGCATTCCAATACAATCAAAGTATTATTGCAGATGAAACTGTTGCCCACCCTTGGTTGGATATAACATTGATCCATAAAAATTAAAGAATAGCCTTTTTAACAGATATTACAATGGCAAATACCCATGATATCCCAACTGTGTAGAATGAAAATCATCCAAACGTGTGAGATCAAATGAAGTCAACAAATTATCAACTTTTAATAATATGTTGAAATAACATGTGTGTGTATCCCCAGTCTCCTTTTGACTCCTAGAGTTGTTAGGAAGATGTTTTAGTAAATCTATAGAAAACAAGCTTAGATATCACTTCATGTATATCCTCATTCATTTATAAAAAGTTAGTCACCTAACATTTATTAAATATGGCAGTCAATAAGTTAAGCCCTAAGGATACAAAGAAAGACAAACCCAGTCTCTGTACTAATGAGCTTAAATTTAAATGAGGAAGACAATGGGTAAATTGCTGGATACATTATATATATATATATACACACACACACACACAGAGATATGTATATATACAAACATATATTGTATATCACATGTATATGTATATCACATGATATATATATATATATATATATATATATATATATATACACATATAGTCTTAGTATCTAAGCCCTAATAGAGGGCTTCATAAAAGATTGCATTTGATTTGAACCCTAAATGAAGCCAAGACAGAAAGATAAGGAGGGAGAGAATTTTAGGCATGAGGTACACAGAGATAGGAGGTAGAGTATGAAGAATGATGTAGCTGGATTATGAATTGTGTAAAAGGAAATAAAGTATAAGAAGACTAAAAAGGCAGAAGGAATCAAATTATGGAGATCTTTAATGCCAGAGAGGATTTTTTGATTCTCAAAGGTAATAGAGAATTACTGAAATTTACTGAGTAAAGAAGTGACCATAGTCAGATCTACACTTCAGAAAAATAACTGGCTGATGGTTGGTTTGGAAAGGGGATAGATTTGAGGCAACTAGGAAAAGAGAAAGGACTATGACAATTATGCAGGTAAGAAGTGATGAGGGTCTAAAACTAAAGTAATAGCTGTGTGAGTAGGAAAAAATGGGATGTAAATTATACATGTAAAGGGAGAAATGACAGAATTTGGCAAAGAATTAGGTATGTAGAGTCAGCAGAAGGGAGATGTTGAGGTTGACACCAAGATCAAGAAAATGATGATGACCTCAATAGCAGTAAGGAAATTAAAGAGAGGGAAGAGTTTAGAGGGGAGAATGAGGTCTGCTTTGTACACGTTGATTTTGAGATGCTTATGAGACACCAGCTTGAAATGTCCAAAAGGAAGTTGATATTATGAGACTAGCTCAGGAGAAAGACAATGGCTGGATACACGGTCTACAAATTGTTTGTATAGATATGGTAATTGAATATGTGGGAGCTGAGGAGATTGTCACATGAGATTAAGGTAAAGAGAGAGAGACAGAGACACACAGAGACACACAGAGAGAGACAGAGACACAGAGACACAGATAGAGAGAGAGACAGAGACATAGAGAGAGACATACAGAGATAGAGAGAAAAAGAGACACAGAGAGACCCAGCTAGACACATACAGAGAGAGACAGAGACAGAAATAGACACACAGAGAGACAGAGAGATAGAGACAAAGACAGTGAAACAGAGAGAGACCCAGAGAAACAGAGAGAGACACAGAGACAGAGACAGACAGACAGACAGACAGATGAAAGAAAGACAGAGAGACAGAGACAGAGAGAGACCCAGATAGATAGAGAGACAGGAAAACACAGAGACAGACAGCGATGGCTAAATAATTAATAAAGGAGTTTCAGAAAGAGAACAGTCACATTGGGGTAATTACAGGAATTAAGAATGTCACAAAAGCCCTGAAACACTGAAAAGAGAAAGTATCCTGGGGGAGTAGGTGGTCAACAGGGCCAAACACAACAAAGATGTTAAAAAAAAGATAAGGATAAAGATTGAGTAAAGAGATTTTTCAAATAAAGGATCACTAGTTACCTTCAAGAGATTTCAGTTGAATGATGTAAAAAGGTAGATTGCAAAGTGATAATCATTTTATCTCCTAGTACAATAGTATATAGAACAATATTTTTTAAAAATTGAGAGTAGGATAGCAAATTGTGCTAAAACTATTTCTAGCTGAATTATACCCCCCCCCCTAAAAAGATAAGAAAAAGATATTGACTACACATATGGAACTTTAAAATTCTTTAAGCATGTTATCTAATTTGTGCATCACAATAGCTCTAGAAGGTAGTTACTTTGAGAATTACCATTAATTTACAGGTAGGGAAACAGTCTCAGAGGAGTTAAGTGACTGTTTCAAGATCACACTGCTAGTGACTATTCATACAGTTTACTTAGTTCATCAACTTCACAGTATTGCTGAAGTCTAGAGTCTCCCTCCAAACTCCACCAACATGCCAAGTTTTATCCCATGGTACCATATTTCATGCTGATCTCATATAAAAGCAACATTTAAAACATAATGTTGAAAATTCATAATCCTTCTTAACTGTTCTCAGAACCTGTAATAAAATGGTTGTTGTGTATAAAATCCCACAATATAATCTAATTTCTCTATTAAGAACTACTTTTGGGTAATTTTATTTGCCTCATTGCTGATATAATGCCACCAGAGATTTTTACTCATTTTCAGTTAAGATGCTTCATTGAGTTCCATATATTTTTTGCTTTATCCCTAACTTTAGTTTTCTCATAAAAGTTATTTGGAGACATACATGAATATTTCATTATTTAACTAGATTTATTTTTTCCCAATGAGTTGTTAAAGAATATATAAACTGTAAACCAAGTTCATTTAGTATATACAGAGACTAAAGGAATATTTTTAAAGAATGATTTAGGGCATGATTGTATTTAGTGCAAGGTCACATATTTATTTTATATGAACAGTCCTATTTTATCCTATCAGAATGCTTACAAAGAATGCTGGAACTGTCCCCTGTTTTGGGTTTTAGTTTTAAAATTAGGGAAAATCTTTTGGATTCATCTTGGGACTAAAACCAACTACAGAGAACTAGATCTTTTTCAGTAGTTTCTTCACTTTTCTGGAACAAGTTCCTGCCAATTCTTATATTTGCTATTAGGTTAGGGCTGGCTCCTTAATTGTGGATTTTGCTGACAATAAGGTTGACAGCCTAACTGTCTAGAATCTGCCAAAGCATGTAAAATCCTAAGATCCAGTGATAATATTTCTCTTTATTAACCACACGCCCTTAGTTTAGTCATACTTATGAGATTCCTACCCTACAATTAGTGACCATGAACCTGGAAAAGTCCTCCTTTCTCCTTCTCCATGTTCCCCAAAAAGGAAGACTTTACTAGCTGAATACCAGAATAATTTCAGCTTTAGACTTCAAGCTTTTCATCTCTTACCTTCCTTACCCTGTCAAAGATCTGCGACTCTCCAAACTTGCTTTTTGGTTTTGATTTATCCTTTCTATTCCTGATCAGTGCATTTGAAACAAATTAGTATAGTTGGATTATTTTGACTAGCTCTGCCCTTGGTGCTGAAATTGCTTCTTCCATCAATAACCTATCTAGATTATCAATGTACCTTTTGGCAACAAAACATAATTCAACATCTATATAGAGATAAAAATGAAATAGCCTTTGTTCTTAAGGAACGTCTTACATTTTGGGAGGCAATTAGACTAATACTCTATTGATAATCTCTTTGAGTGTTGGTTCCCCTTTACCTACACATAGTGCCAACATGCATTCCTATCTGAAATTGACCACTCTTGTAGATACTATGTCTGCTGATAGTTATCAACCACTGGAAGATAGGAATTTATAGACTAACTTTATGCACCATGAATTCTGGAAACCATTTCTCCACTATAAGATATTGACTCTAACCTCTTCTCTTTTTCAAGGTACTGAATCATGGCACAATTCTGGGCTTTAATATGTCAGGGAGTAGTGTGAAATAAGGTTTGATAAGTCATTTTGGGCTAAATTATGAGCATATTTAGGAGTTTGGATCTAATGCAATAGGGATCCATCTATTCCATATAAAAGGTGTTTAATAAATGCTTGTTAAATTATAATTTCTCTGCAAACTAAGACAACTCTGAGATACCACTACACACCTCTCAGATTGGCTAAGATGACAGGAAAAGATAATGGCAAATGTTGGAGGGGATGTGGGAAAAGTGGGATACTGATGCATTGTTGGTGGAGTTGTGAATGGATCCAACCATTCTGGAAAGCAATTTGGAACTATGCTCAAAAAATTATCAAACTGTGCATATCCTTTAATCCAGAAGTGTTACTACTGGGCTTATATCCCAAAGAGATATTGAAGAAGAGAAAGGGACATGTATGTGCAAGAATGTTTGTGGCAGCCCTTCTTGTAGTGGCAAGAAACTGGAAACAGAGTGGATGCCCACCAACTGGAGAATGGCTAAATAAATTGTGGTATATGAATGTTATAGAATATTATTGTTTTATAAGAAATGACCAGAAGGATGAATATAGAGAGGCTTGGAGAGATTTGCATGAACTGATGCTAAGTTAAATGAGCAGAACCAGGAGCTCATTGTACACTTCAACAATAACACTATATGATGATCGATTCTGATGGACATGGCTCTCTTTAACAATGAGATCCAAACCAGTTCCAATTGATCTGTAATGAACAGAGCCAACTACATCCAGAGAAAGAACACTGGGAAATGAGGGTGGACCATAGCATAGCCTTTCCACTCTTTCTGTTATTGGTTGCTTGCCTTTTTTTTTCTTCTCAGGTTATTTTTGCCTTTTTTCTAAATCCAATTTTTCTTGTGCAGCAAGACAACTATATAAATATATATACATATATTGCATTTAACATATACTTTAACATATTTAGCATGTATTAGACTACCTGCCATCTAGAAGAGGGGGTGGAGGGAAGGAGGGGAATAGTTGAAACAGAAATTTTTGTAAGGACCAATGTTGAAAAATTACCCATATATATGTTTTATATATAAAAAGCTATAATAAAAAATAAATAAATAGTAATTTCTCAAGAAAGGGAATGAATAGCATGATTAAAGTCATATATTAGTAAGACTGATCAAGTAATGTATTTAATCAGGTTTTAGAAAGAATAAATAAAGGAAAATCCTTTAGGAATTGATTGTGATAATCCAGATGTGTGTCAATGAGGAATTGAACTATGGTTATCATAGTGGAAATTGAGAGAAAATGCAAATTTGAGATATTTTTCCACATTCTTCTTACATTAAAATTTTATACAACATTTTTATGCCTCTGATAATTTTGAAAATTTTTCGAAAGGATTGTGAAATTATATTTAGTTATTGGAGTGATATCAAATTCCCTGAAAGATTAGCAGATTACTAAATGCAGAGGTGGAATTTTCTTTATACTCTTCAAGCGATATTTTATGGAAGAAATAGCAATACAGATTTGTAAAGAGTGAAGAAAAGAAAATACTCCACAGTTTCTGGCCTAGTAGTCTAAAAGACTCTATCCTATTAGTGTCCATGATGAACAAGAATGATAGTGTCTGTTTTCTTGGGCCTAGAGGGAATAACTAGGAGAAATTGGTGGAAGTTGCAGATTCAGATTTAGGTTTCATGTAATTTAAATTTTTCCTAAAAATGAGGAATCTATCCAAATTGTGTTTGCTCCTATTAGAGACCTTTGAGCAAAGGCATGAATGGATTTTGTAGTGAAGATTCTTATCTCATATATAGTTTGAATTAAAAAGCTTTTGAGATCCTTTTTAACTAAGAGTCTGTGACTGGTTATGAAAATAGAACAGACTTTTGTAGGGAAATAGAGATGTATTAAATTTTGCACGTCAGGTTAGAAGTGACAGGGAGGCATTCAAATGCAGTTATCTAATAATCCAATGAAAATGTGGAAATTAAAAGAAGGCAATAATTTCTTAGAACTAAAAATACAGTTTAATATTTATCCATATAATAGATAATAATTTATATAGGAATGACCCTGTGTAGAAAGAGGAGCAAAGGCTAAGACCAGGACACTTTGACTGGATACACACATTTGGGAGTAAGAACATGAGTTAGAGAGCTATAGTTAGAATTGTACAGGATTTATCAGCAGCCACAATAAAAGACTTCTGGTCCTAGAATTATATATACAGCAATTAAAAGAACTAGGCCTGTGGCCAAAAAATATCATATCCAATAAAAATATCTATAATATTGAATGAAAAAATGGAATTCAACAAACTTGCAGATTTTCAGGAGCTTCTTACAACAAAACCCCAACTCAAAATTTCACATATATGAGCTAATATCAAAAACCACTTTCAAGGAACTTAACATGGACAAATTATTTTTGTTTTTGTTTTTTTACATGAAAATGTATATTATATGTTTAAGTTTCCAGTTTTTTACCACTACATAAAGGGCTGCCACAAACATTTTTGGACCCACAGGTCCTTTCCCTTTCCCTCCTTTAAGATCTCTTTGGGATATAAGCCCAGTAGAAACACTGCTGGGTCAAAGGGTATGCACAGTTTGATAACTTTTTGAGCATAGTTCCAAATTGCTCTCCCGAATGGTTGGATCTGTTCACAACTCCACCAACAATGTATCTGTAGACCAGCTTTCCCACTCAAAAGTTCCTCATTATCTTTTCCTGTCATCTCAGCCAATCTGACAGGTGTGTAGTAATATCTCAAAGTTGTCTTAATTTGCATTTCTCTGATCAATAATGAGTTGAAGCACCTTCGCATATGAATAGAAATAGTTTTATTTCTTCATCTGAAAATTCTTCATATCCTTTGACCATTTATCAATTGTAGAATGGATTATATTCTTATAAATTTGAGTCAATTCTCTATATATTTTAGAAATGAGGTCTTAATCAAAACCTTTGAATGTAAAAATATTTTCTCACTTTATTGCTTTCCTTCTAAGCAAAAAGGGAATTCTATTTTATTCTAATATTTTATACTATTGACAGTTATTTTAAATGGAATTTCTCTTTGTATCTCTTGCTGTTGGATTTTTTTAGTGGTGTATAAAATGCTGATGATTTATGTGAATTTTTTTGTAATCTGCAACTTTGCTAAAGTTGTGGATTATTTCTAATAGTTATTTCTAGGGTTCTCTAAGTATACCATAATAATGCAGAGTGATAATTTGGTTTCCTCATTACCTATTTTAATTCCTTTCATCTCTTTTTCTTCTCTTATTGCCAAAGTTAGCATTTCTAATACAGTATTGAATAGTAATGATGATAGTGAGCAACCTTGTTTCACCCCTGATCTTATTGGGAATGGTTCCAGTTTATTCCCATTACATGTAATGCTTGCTAATGGTTTTAAATAGATGCTACTGACTATTTTAAGGAAAAGACCATTTATTCCTATACTCTCTAGTGTTTTTTAAATAAGAATGAATGTTGGATTTTATCCGATGCTTTTTCTGCATTTATTGAGGTAATCATGTGGTTTTTGGTAATTTGGTTATTGATAAAGTCAGTTATGCTGTTTCCCTAATATTGAACCAGCCCTGAATTCCTGGTATAAATCCTACTTGGTCATGGTATATTACCTTGTGGATGATTTTCTGTAATCCCTTTGTAATATTTTATTTAAGATTTTTTGAATCAATATTCATTAGGGAGATTGGTCTATAATTTTATTTCTCTGTTTTCATCCTATCTGGTTTCATCCTATCATGGTATCAGTAACATGTCTATGTCATAAAGGAATTTGTTAGGAGTCCTTCATTCCCTATTTTTTCAAATAGTTTTTAAAGCATTGGAGTTAATTTTTAATGTTTTTATGTTTTAATTAATTTAATTAATAAAATTTAAATGTGATTGGTATTATATTTATATATAAAATTTAATTAAATAAAATTTAAATTTAATGAAAATTAAATAATGTTAATTTTTAATGTTTTTAAATGTTTGGTAGAATTCACATGTAAATCCATTTGGTCTTGGGAATTTTTTCTTAGGAAGTTGATTAATAACTTGGTCTATTTCTTTTTCTAAAATGGGACTATTTCATAATTTATTTCCTCTTCTGTTAATCTGGGTAATCTGTATTTTTATAGGTATTCCTCCATTTCACTTGGGTTATCAAATTTATTGGCATAAAGTTGGGCAAAACAACTCCTAATTATTGCTCTAACTTCTTCTTCATTAGTGGAATGTTCTCCCTTTTCATTTTTGAGGCTAACAATTTGATTTTCCTCTTTCCTTTTTCTAATCAAATTAACTAAAGGTTTATTTATTTTGTTGTTTTTTTCCCCATAAAATAACTCTTAGTTTTATTTATTAATTCAATAGTTTTTTACTTTCAATTTTATTAATCTCTCCTTTTATTTTTAGATTTTCAAGTTTGGTGTTTGATTGGAGGTTTTTAATTTATTCTTTTTTCTACCTTTTTTTTTTTCTCGAAAGCCCAATTCATTAATCTTCTCTTTACCTATTTTATGCAAGTAAGCATCTGAAGATATAAAATTTACCCTTATTACTGCTTTGGCTTCATCCCACAAATTTTGGTACATTTTCTCATTATTGTTATCCTCTTGGATGAAATTATTAATTATATCTATGGTTTGTTTTTTCATTCATTCATTCTTTAGGATAAGATTATTTAGTTTCCAATTACTTTTTGGTCTATTTTCCCCTGGACTTTTATTGAATGTATTTTTATTGCATTGTGATCTGGAAAAAATGCATTTACCATTTCTGCATTTCTGCATTTAATTTTGAGGTCTTTATGTCCTAATATATGGTCAATTTTTGTATAGGTTCCATGAACTGCCGAGAAGAAAGCATACTCCTTTCTGTCTCCATTCAGTTTTCTCAAAATATCTATTATACCTAACTTTTCTGGTATTCTATTTACCTCTTTCACTTCTTTCTTATTTATTTTGTGGTTGTATTTATCTAATTCTGAGAGAGCAAGGTTGAGGTCTCCTACTATTATAGTTTTGCTGTCTATTTCTTCTTGCAGCTCTCTTAACTTCTCCTTTAGGAATTTCCATGCTATACCACTTGGTGCATATATGTTTAGTATTGATATTGCTTCATTGTCTATGCTGCCCTTTAGCAAGACATAGTTTCCTTCCTTATCTCTTAATTAAATCAATTTTTGCTTTTGCATGATCTGAGATCAGGATGACTACCCCTGCTTATTTTTTATTTCACCTGAAGCATAATAGATTCTATTCTAGCCTTTTGCCTTTATTCTCTATATATTGTTCTGCTTTAACTCTTTTTCTTCTAAACAACATATTGTAGGATTCTGGCTTTTAATCCAGTCTGCTATCCACTTACAATTTATGGGAGAGTTAACCTCATTCACATTTATGGTTAAGCTACATTCTGTATTTCCTCCCATTTTATTAACCCCAAATTATACTTTTCTCTTTTCTTTTCCCATTTCTCTTCTCCCCAGTATTTTATTTATAAGCACTACATGCCTCAAGCAGCCCTACCTCTTTAGAGTCCCTCCCCCTTTCTTATATCTTTCCCCTACTATTTCTTTTTTTCCCTTCAATTTAGCCTAATCCTTCCCTTTGCCCCTTTCCCCTCCCACTTTTCTATAAGATAAGAGAAGTTTCTTGGTGAAACCAAATATGACTAATAGTCTTTCTTTGAGCCAAATCTCATGAGAATAAGATTCACACAAAGTTCATCCCCCTCCTTTCCTCTTCTCAATTATAATATGTTTTCTTGCCCTGAGATGTAATTTCCCTCATTTTACCTCCAGTTTCCCCTTTTTCCAGTACAATCCCCTTTACATCTCTAGTTTCTTTTTTATATTAAAATAATAAAATAAAATTACACATGCATGCTCTATGTATACTCATAACTGAGATACAATTCTCAAGAGTTCTTTTCTTTTCACCTTTTTATGCTTCTCTTGAGTTCTATATATGGAGGTCTGTTTTTTTTGTTTTGTTTTTTTGTTTAGTTCTGGTCTTTTCATCAAAAATAAATGGAATTCATTGTTTCATTGAATGTCCATCTTCTTTCCTGAAAGAAAATGTTCAATTTAGAAGGATAAATATATTCTTGGCTGCATTCCACTTTCCTTTGCCTTTCAGAATATCAGATTCCAGGCCCTTCAGTCTTTTAAGGTGGAAGTTCCTAGATTCTGAATAATCCTTATCATGCATCCTAGATATTTTAATTGTTTCTTTCTGTGTGCTTGTAATATTATTTCCTTGGTCCAATAGTTCTGAAATTTAGGCATGATATTCCTTAGAATTTTAATTTTGGGGTCTCTTTCAGGAGGTGTTTGGTGAATTATTTCAATGACTATTTTGCCTTCTCTTTGATAATTTCCTTAAAAAAAATAGTGTCTAGGCTCATTTTTTTTTAATCTTTAGATTATCTCTCCTAGATCTTATTTTCAATGTCAATTGTTTTCCCCAAATAGGTATTTTACATTTTTTCTATTTTTTTCATTATTTTTGATTTTGTTTGACTGATTCTTGATGTCTCATTGAGTCATTCATTTTCAGTTGTTCAGTTCTGAATTTTAGCGAATTATTTTCTTCATTTATTTTTACTTTTTTTTGTATTTGTACAATTGAATTTTTAAATGAGTTGTTTTCACAAATTCTGTTTTTAAGGAGTTATTTTCTTTTTTCCATTTCACAAATTCTATTTTTTAAGGAGTTATTTTTTTCTGTTTCACAAATTCTGTTTTTCTGTGAGTTGTTTTCTTTTTCCATTTGATCAAATCTATCTTTTAACGAGTTATATACCTTTTCCAAACCCTCTTGCAAAGTTTTAATTTTCTTTCCCCATTTTTCTTCTAGCTCTCTTTTAAGATTCTTTTCATTTCTTCTAGGAGAGCCTTGTGTGATGAGGACCAGTTTATATTACCTTTTGGGGCTTCATCTGAAGACTGATCTCATTTTAGTCTCCTCAGGGTTTGAAATCTGTTCTTCTCTTTCACCATAAAAACTGTTTATGGTTAGAGTTCTTTTTGCTTTTTTTCATTTTTTTTAAAAGTTGAGATCTGCTTTTAGGGCAAGGAAAGTTGTTCAAGCTTCCTCTCTAAGAGGCAGTGGCTGCACTTAGTCTGTTCTGAATCATTCTCAGTGCTGGGTGAGTGTGGCCAGGTCCTATGAGTCTCTGGAATTTGGGGGTTCAGTGTTTACCTTTTGTGTTTTTGTTAGATATTTATAACTTCTCTGCTAATATACTGGCTTGCAGTCAGGGCAGAGCAGCCAACACTGCTGTAGATTGCTCCCGGTAGATTCTCCGTGTGAGGAACTCCCATTGCCTGGGGTCTGAACTGCCACACTTGGCATTTGTGATCAGCCTGCTTGCACTTGGCCTGCCTCCCTCTATGCCCAATTGAAACAGACCTTTTCTGCTGATCTTCAAAATTATCTTCTGCTGGGAATTTGGATTTTGTCAATCCAGAACTAATTCAGAGAATGACCTTGCCAATTCTGAGGGTCTAGGGGTCTTAGTCTGAGGGTCATGGGAGATCAGAAAGAACTGTATGTCCTCTCCACCATCTTGAAAATAATTTCTTCTACTGTTATATATCCTTTCTTGAACTGATAATTTGTTTTTATATATTTTGAATCCTCCCTGATCTGCCAGGTATATGACAATGTTCTGTTTTGTCTTAAGTTGTGTTTCTTTTTCTGTTTTTCTTTTTTTATTCTTTTTTAATAAATTGAAAAAGAATGGTTAGAAAGTGATTCATCAAATAAAAAAAGAACAGGAGTAAGGAAACTAGATGCAAGAGGAAAAAAAGAATATGAAGGAGGATTAGGAAAACTACATGGAAGTCAGAGGAAAAAAATACAAGAGAATTAGGTATATAAGAATAAAAAATGTCAGAGAAATTAAAAAGGATGGAGACTCACCAAAAAATCTTTAAAGTGTCATAGCTAGAATTTCTAGAATTAGAATTATATTAATAATATCAATGACAATAGATAATTTTACTTATTGGAAAGATCTCTATCATTTCTCCATTATAAATAATGTCAGATCTTGGTTTTAGAAATTGCTTTTTATTATAAGATAAAGTCCTTTTATTAGTCATTTCAATGTATTGCTAAATGTTTTCAACATTGTAAATGATAACCATTATGGATATCAGTCTATTGTGTTTTTTTTCTTGATAAGGTGGTGGAGTAGTAGTTCATTTTTTATTTTTTGAAAAGCTTTTTATTTAAAAAAAATATATACACGATAGTTTTCAACATTCACCCTTGCAAAATCTTGTGTTCCAATTTTTCTCCATCCCTTCTCCTTACGTCTTCTCTTAGATGGGAAGTAGTCCAGTATATATTAATGTGCAGTTTAAATATATATATATATATGTATATATATGATATACATATATATATTTCCACAATTATTATGCTGCAGAAGAAAAATCAGATCAAAAAGGGAAAAAATGAGAAACAAAACAAAATGCAAGCAAACCACAAAAAAGTGAAAGTACTATATGGTTATCCACACTCTGTTTCCATAGTCCTCTCTCTGAGTGCAGATGGCTTTCTCCATTACAAGACCACTGGAACTGGCCTGAATCATGTTATTATTGAAAAGAGCCATGTCCATCAGAATTGATCATTGTTGTTGCTGTGTACTATGATCTCCTGGTTCTGCTCATTTCACTTAGCATCAGTCCCTATAAGTCTTTCCAGGTCTTTCTGAAATCATCCTACTGATTGTTTCTTATAGAACAATGATATGTTATAACATTCATATACCATAACTAATTCAGCCATTCTCCAACTGATGGGTATCCACTCCATTTTCATTTTCTTGCTACTATAAAAGGATTGCTACGAACACTTTTTGCACATGTGAATCCTTTTCCCTTTTTTATGATCTCTTTGGGCTACAAGCCCAGTAGAGACACTGCAGAATCAAAGGATATGCACAGTTTGATAGTGTGGGTATAGTGGCATATTGGTCTCTAGAATGGTTGGATCATCTACTTTATTTCTTGCTAACATTATGTAATACTGGAGTTAATTCATTTTTTATTGTTTTTGTATAAGAAGCAATTAGTGCTAGTGACTTGCCCAGGGACATAGACCTAATAAGTGTCTTGAGTCCAGATTTGAACTCAGCAGGGCTGGTGCTCTATCCACTGAACTATCTAACTACCCCTATTAGTTTTTAAGTAATAAATTTCAATTACAAATCTATATTGGTCTGAAGTCTTTCCCCCTTTTCTTTGGGAGACCATTTACAAAATAATCAAATGTTTTCCTGCAATATTAGATTTAATAATTTTAATGAGTCATTATATTAGATTTAAATGAGTCATTATTAATCTTAAAATGTTATGCCAGTTATAATAGAGGTTAAATTTCATGAATATCAATAGAGACAGCAAATGTAAACCAATTAAATTTGGCAGTGAAAGGGATAAGAAATAATTAGAAGATATATTGGGGTGAAAAAAATTTAGTCCAGTAGAAACTAGAGTATGTAAGCTCCTATAAGATAGTCACCATTTTCAGCATGTCTTTGAATTTATTGGTTCTTAATAAATATCTGTTAAAATGAACTGAATCAAATTAGAAAGAGAAAGAAAATAAGCCCCATGGAAAAGTAATCATTCTAATGATAGAGGGAAAAATTATAAAGTAAAAGCCTAGAAGAGGTAAGAAGAAATGATATTCGAAATACATAAAAATATGAATAAATTTTTACTTATGAGAGAAGAGAGGAATACGGGAGTAGAGGTAGAAGAGGAAAGATTGTTGTTTGCCCTTCATTCTCAAAGAGGACTCACTCTCTCCTTCAAAGTCATTCAAGTCCAGTGGAAAGACAAGTCAGAAAGATTGTCAGTGGACCAGCATACAGTGGGTAAGGTAACACTGCCCTTCTAAATTAAGATCTTTCCCAGGTCAACTCAGTTTGTTTGAAGTCACACCCCTTTTTAGGGCACAAGGTAAAGATGGAATTCATGAAGAAAATGAGATTTTATGAGTAGACTAAGAGGTTTAGACAAATGATTATATGGTACATGTTAGAGTTTTTAGTATATTGGAGAAGTCATAATGACAACAGAGTTTTAAGAGGGAAATAGATCTTCTACCAGGAAAATAAGTGAAAATAATCATGAAGAAGATGAGTCTTTAAAGATTGAGAAAGTTTTATAGATGACAGAGATGACAAAGGAGTCATTGCCAAAACACTGAATATATTGAGTCAGGATCACTCTGTATGAGATTAGAGAATGTCAAATAGTTCAATTTGCTTTGTGTAGCATCCCTCCTCCTAACCTTCACTGATATTGGCAGATTTTGGATTCTAGGGATAATTGTGGGTGGCAATCCTCCTAATATTGTAGCTCATAAGACCTCACATGTGTGAGGTCTTGAGTGACTTTAATTCCTCTGCCAGTAGACTCAATTTTTAATTAAAAAAAAAAACATTAACTTGAATGGCATGGCAAAAAGAATAGATACAAAGCTCTTCCCAAAAATACCGGGGTGTACCTTTCCACAAATAGATGCAGATTCTATAGGAAGAGAAGCAAACACAAACTTTTAGTAAAATGATAATGAGCATTTATACAGGGAGCCAATGTGACCAAAGCAATTCCCAACAATGGAACTATAAAAAACCTTGATGTCTTTTCTTTTTTGAAAATTCCCTCTTAAAATTTGCAGTGATAGGTGAGATACTTCACCACTAGGATAAGCTGTTCTGTAGGGTAGGTGTTTCAATAGATTAATTTACTGCTGGTCTGGATTACACAGGTCCAGAAAGCTGGAACCACACAGGGTTTAGCTACTGCCATGCATGACTAGACATGTTGCTCAGCCACAGAAAAACAGCCACTCCAGCTGGGCTAGCAGATTGCTCAATTACTTGTCTTTCATAAGATGAAGCTTCACAACTGGATTCCCTATTGGATTTCCTACTGGATTCTCTAGGCTCCCATTTGAATGGGGAGCTCCACCCTTCACTGTATTCAGTATTCTCTCATGACCTAACAATGAGGGGAGGTCCCTGCCTGAAGGACCTTATATGTCCTTGTGCCCTTGGTTTCTCTCAATGGGTTCATTTTACCCTGCTCACTCATTGAAAGGTGTGACCATGAACAAAAAGTCCCAGTCCTGGGGATTTTAGTTCATGTCTAAAGAAGGGAACCATAAAGTGGTATCCTGACCACTGTCAGGGTGACAGCAATGCTGGGGAAGATGTATCAATCACACTTTAACAAGGTAGAAAATACAGAGACCAAAGGGTTACAAAAGGAATAGAGGCAAATGGTTCATATACGTCTAGTAAGAAATGAAGTGGGAGAAGGAGACAGACAATGCTGGAAAGAGATGGAAGAGAAAGAGGAGCACATAGAATCACTTACATAACTGGATTACAGTTGGAAGCACTAAAGCAGTATGGACCCTGTGGCAAAGTGGAGGAAAGCTTGGGGAGCACAGTTTGGGAATATTATTTCTATAGGTTCTAGTGAAGGGGACGGCCTATTTTTCAGTTCACTTTAGGATTTATTCATTAACATATTGATTAATTAACAAATCAATATAATCTCACAGTTATTGCAATTTTAGGAATTTCTAATTAGTTGCATGAATTTCTAGTTTTACTGTATCTGTCTGGAACTTATCTGCAGCTTTCAGAACCAGGAGCTGTTACTGGAGTGGAGGGGCCATTATATTAATAACAAGCTATCTTTTCCTAATTTCACATGTTGTCTCTGGATGTGGCCTTAATCAGTTCAGCAGTTTTTTTTCCTCCCCAAGAGGCTTCTATGTTTCCCTTTAGCCTCTTAATTCCTATTTATAGAATTATTATCTTATCCTAGATATTTATATACCTACTTACTGTATTAACTGATGAGATGATTGGGGAAAACTAAGACACGATTTCAACACACTTAACCTCTGGCTTGGCTGGGGATGATACAGTATTCTACATTTGAAGTGCTGCAGTGCTCCTTTTAGAAAGGGCAAGTGACACTTAGCCTAAAATGGACGTCATCTTCCATTTTCCCCAAAACTATATTTCTGAGTGTTTGCTCCATTTAAGGAAAGATGAAAGAGTTTTACTCTTTGCTGTTGGACAATTCTTCTGATTTTAAGGTAGCTTTTCACAGTTTTGGACTCCCACTTTACTTAAAATGATCAATGAGATTACAATTCCCATTCTGTTTTTGGGACTTTATGAAGTTGAATAGACAGGAACAAACTTGTTGAAGTAGTGTGCAACCTGGAGTAAGTTCGTTATGTTGTAGCTGCCATCTTTATAAACAGTTGAGTTCTAAAAGCTTTAGATTTTTTTAAAGTGTGGAACATTTTCTTTGTGTTTGAAAAGGCTTATCCTTTGGCAACACAAAACTATACGACAATCAATTCTGATGGATGTGGCTGTCTTCAACATTGAGATGATTCAAACCAGTTCCACTTGTGCAGTGATGAAGAGAGTCATCTACACCCACAGAGAGAGCCATGGGAACAGAGTCTGGAACATAACATAGCATTCTCACTCTCTCTATTGTTATTTGCTTGCATTTTGTTTTCTTTCTCAGTTTTTCTTTTTCTTCCTTCTTGATGTGATTTTTCTTATGCAACAAGATAACTGTATAAATATGAATACATATATTGGACCTAAGTTGTATTTCAACATATTTAACATGTATCTGATTACCTGCCAAGTAGGGGAGGGAGTGGGGGAAAGGAGGGGAAATTTTGGAACAAAAGATTATGTATGCAAGGGTCAATGTTGGAAAAATTACTCATGCATATGATTAGTAAATAAAAAGCTTTGATAATTATGATAATGATAAGAAAAGGCTTATCCTTTACACCTCAAAGCCACTGTCCTTCATGACCCTGAAATTTATTGAAATCAAATGGAGTATACTCTTGTATCTTTACAAATCACTTGGGAAAAAAAAACAATAGCTATGTGAAACAGCATATAGGTGTTAGCATTTCATAATTTCTATTGTCAGTACAGGTAACAGTTTCAGCACAAACTATAGTATGCTTTTAATATGACATTTGCTATATATCTTTTTAAAAATTTTTAAAAAGATTTTTATTTAATGTCTTGAGTTGCAAATTCTATCCTTCCCTCTCTCCCTTCTCACTTTCTTGCTGAGATGATAAGCAATCAGATATATTTATACATATGCAATTATATAAAATATTTCTGTATTAGTCATTTTGTACAAGATACAAAGACTAAAATAAAAGAAAAAAAAGAAGGAAGGAAAGAAGGAAGGAAGAAAAGAGGGAAAGAAGGAAGAAAGAAAAATAGCGTGCTTCATCATTAGTCCTTTGAGATTATCTTGGATCATTGTATTGCTGAGAATACCTAAATCATTCATAGTTCTTCATCAAAGAATATTGCTATTATTGTGTACAGCATTCTGCTGGCTCTGTTTACTTCATTATGCATCAGTTCATGTAAATCTTTTTAGGTTTTTCTAAAATCATCTGTTTGTATGATAATTGTGGAAATATGTATAGAAAAATTGCACGTTTGGCATATATTGGATTGTTTGCTATCTGAGAGAGGAGATGGGGAAGGGAGGAAAAAAAGATTTGGAACAAAAGGTTTTGCAAGAGTGAATATTGAAAACTATATGTGCATGTATTTTGAAAATAAAAAGCAATTATCAAAAAAATCATCTGCTTGTCATTTCTTAGCTATTCTCCAATTGATGGATATCTCTTCCATTTCAAATATTTTGCCACCACAAAAAGAGCTGCCATAAATATTTTTTTTACAAATAGATTCTTTTCCCTTTGTTTGGATGTTCTTGGAATATAAACCTAGCAATGGTGAATCAGTGCTGAATCAAAGGGTATAAACAGCTTTATAGCCCTTTGGGTATGGGAGTTCCAAATTTTTCTCCAGAACTGTTGGATCAGTTCACAACTCCACCAACAAAGTATGAATGTCCCAGTTATCCCACATCCCCTCCAACATCCAATATTTTACTTTTCTGTCATATTTACATATTTGTCACCGTTTTTCAGAATTTCCAATTTAGTATTGAATTAGGGATTTAAAATTTGTCTGTCTTCTAGGCTTTTTTATTGCACACTCAATTCATTGAGCCACTTTTTTCTATTTTATTGATGTAAAAATTAGATATAAATTTTCCTCTTAATACCACTTTGGCTGAATCTCATAAATTTTGATGTATTATCTCCTTGTCATTTTCTTTAATAAAATTATTGATTATTTCTATGGTTTGTTCTTGACCTTCTTATTTTTTAAGGATTGTTGTATTTTATTTTCAATGAATTTTTAATCTGTTTTTCCATCATCCATTATCAGTATAATTTTTATTGCATTATGATTTAAAACCAATGTGCTTACTATTTCTGCTTTTGCTGCATCTGGTTGTGGGGTTTTTATTTCCTAGTAGATGGTCAACTTTTGTGTAAGTACCATGTACTGCTGTGAAAATATATATTCCTTTCTAATCCTATTTAATTTTCTCCAAAGTACTACCATATCCAACTTTTCTAGAATTTTTTCACCTCCTTAGCTACTTTCTTATTTATTTTGGGTTAGATTTATCTAGTTGTGTGAGGGGAAAGTTGAGGGTCCTCCTGTAACTCATTCAACTTTTTCAAAAATGTAGATGATATATCATTTGGTGCATATATGTTTAATAGTAATATGACTTCATTGTCTATGGTACCTTTCAGCAAGATATAGTTTCCTTCTTTATCTCTTTTAATTACATTCATTTGTACTTTTGCTTGTCTGAGATCATAATTGCTATCTCTGCTTTGTTTACTTTAGCTGAAGCATAGTAAATTCTGCTCCAGTCCCTTACCTTTATCCTGTGAGCACTATCTGCTTCAAATGTATTTCTTGTAGACAACATATTATAGCATTCTGTTTTTTAATCCATTCTGCTATCTGCTTCCATTTTATGTGTGAGCTCATTCCATTCACATTTATATTTATACTAACCATGTGTTTTCCTCCTGCTATTTTTTTTGTTTATCCCCTTTCTCTTATCCCCCACTCTTTTCTCTCCTCCCAAGTGTTTTACTTCTGATCACCCCCTTCCCCAATATACCCTCCATTTTAGTAGTCCCCCCTGCCCTTTCTATTATCCCTATTCATTTTTACTTCTTTATAGGGTAGGATAGATTTCTATATCCAGCTAAGTATGTATGGTATTTTTTTCTTAGATACACATAATAACTAACTGTATAGGTCCCATGTAACATGACACATACACAAAGAATATGTCAGAGGAGTTTACAGTCTCTAAATATTACATATCATTAACCCAAGGAGTTATAAATCTATGTATACCCATTGACCAAATAATACCACCATTAGGTATCTTTCACATTGTGATTGAGGGAAAAAATGCAATATTTATAGAAGCTCTCTTTGTGCTGGAAAAGAATTGTAAATTAAGAAAATGCCCATCAATTGGGGAATGACTAAATAAGTTGTGATTATGATGGAATACTGCTGTGCTGTAACAAATGATGAATAGTCTGATTTTAGAAAAACATGGAAAGACCTATACAAAATAATTATGAGTAAAAGGAGCAAAACTGAAAGAACATTGTATGTAGTAATAGCAATATTGTTTTATGAGTAACTGTGACTGACTAAACTATTCTGAATTATATGAATATTCAAATCAACTAAAAAGGACATATGAAGGAGGACTCTATCCACCTGCAAAGCAAGACATGATATTATATATATATATATATGGAACTACGTATTATATAGTGCTCTCTCTCCCTTTCTATGCCTCTCTCTCTTTTCTCTTTTTCTCTTTTCTCTCTTCTGTCTGTCTCTCTGTTTCCCTCTATTACTGTCTGTCTCTCTCTCCACACACACATTCATGTATGTATGAAATGTTGGCCTTTTCTAGTGTGGGATTGGAAGGGAGGAAAACAGATAAAAGTATCTTTTTAACTTTAAAAAATTATACACACTAGCATGCATATCAACACTGTTTTCATGATAAAGAGACATGATTAAGTAGCAATAATACATAGAATACTGAAATGCATAGCAAACTATGTTTCATGTTATAGAAAAACATGAATTTTGTCTGATATACCCATGTTTCTCTCAGTCTTAAAAGAAAACCATCACACTGGTTATCTTGCTCATCATCACAGCTAAACTTATTTAAAGATGTGTCACACTTGATACAGCCATTTCTTTCATTTTACTTTCTTCTTTTTCACTTTACTTTCTTCTAAGCTGTCTGCAAGTTAACTTTTCTTATTACCATTCAATTGAAACTGCCTTTTCCAAATGATTTCTTATAAAAAAAATTCTCAATTTAATATCCCAAAAGAGGGCAACAACAGATAATAAAACCATGAATCTCCATTTCAGATTACTTGCTTCTCTTTTAAAAAGTATATAATAAGATACATATTACTATTAAAAGTGTCTTGCTTTTTTGTTCTTCCTTTAAAACTTTCTTCAAATATCTTGTATTTGTTTGTATTACATTATATTATTCTCTTATATTAATTTTGTCAACTGCTATCATAGCCCTTTTTTTTGCTATCATTCTTGCTAACCTCACCATCCAATTAAATACAGCTATAACAAATAAGTATAGTCTGGCCAAATGAATCCACCTAGTATCCATTTGCAATTTTTTTGGTGTATATATGTATGTCCATGAAATTTACATTTCTTTTTAAGTAAATGGATCATATTCTTCATCTTAAATTTTCTAGGAACATGGTTTATAGCAAATTCCCTAATTCTGTGAGGTAGAGTTCCCCCCCCATTCAAGTGTATTTTCTCCAATATCAACTTCCAGTTACAATTATCATCTTCTCTGTATCACTGATTGATCCAATGATTAGCATCCCACTATTGACATCCCCTCTTATATCATTGATATACAATTAATACCACAGATTTTATGAAGCCATATTTACTGAGAAAAATATAGCAAGAATAGAAATACATATACACCCTTCCTCTCCAAGGGGTTACCTTTTCCCCTCTGTTATCATGGTCCCTTGGGAGAATGGGATGAAACTTATTACATAACATTTGCTTCCAAATATGGCATAGCTAATAAATAAGACACTCCTTTACTAACAGGTCACAACATCTCAGCTACCAGATTGATCCATTAAGGGGCTATATTAAGTAGGTTGTCCCTCATGGCTATGTTGACATCATAAACACAGCTGCTTCTGAACATCATTTTCTTCTGACCTTTTGAAACTCATAGCATTATAACCATTTAACCTTCCACTTAAGAGAAGGAAAAAATAGACACAATGAAAAGCAGGCAATGTATTCAAAGGATTCATGTTGGCTCAAGTGGGGAAGGTCTTAGAATTCTCTTTACAGTGTTTTACAACCGTCTTTCCTCCATCACATTAGGAAAGTGATATCAGATTTGATGTGTTAGTACCTTTTGTATTCATAAGCAGTCTGCCTCAGAAGCCAAACAAAAAGTCTTTTCTTCAATAGCCAGCAATCACACAGAAATTTTGCAATGTAGAGTTGGACGCCTTCATTTCATGTCATCACAAGTTTACAGAATCAGGTTCTCTAAATGTTCATGCTCCAGACCTGACCTTAATTGGCCAACACTTCCATTGCTTTTGTAAACCTAGAGTTGACTACTGTAAACCCGGGTCCCAAAACTCATCAGTGTGGGATTCTCCTTAGTAGAGAAGATGAATTTCCTTCTTTGCATGAGGGGTGGGCTGGAGTTTGCAAGAGAAAGAGAGCACCAAACTTGCTCATTCTTATTTAAGCTTTGAATTGCTTTGAGCTCTTCTGGCTTCCATCTTTCATGGGGAGGATGGGAGAAGCCAACTCTATTTCAGGTTGCTGAAAGAAAAGACTCTAAGAAGACAGTCTCCATCCTGTCCTCATCCTTAGTTTATTATACTAGAGACATCAGAGAGTTTCCCCTTGAATAAGATCTAGAACTCTTTTTCTTGATTAAACTGAGTTATCTTGCTCCCAATGGGAGAGCTCTTCACTCTCTATCATCTGGTATAGTCTTTTATGTATGGCTTCTTTATTTCTATTTTGTTACAATTCCATTCCTATTCTATTGTAATTCTATTACAATTCTATTTCAATTTTGATACAATCTGAATAAATGGGTTTTTTGGCTACTCAGTATATGTGTTCATTGAAGAAATAGTGTTTAGGAGAGAGATGTCAAGAACTTAGGCTTCTGCTTCTTTCTAATAACAACAGCAATAAGAAATAGATTGAATCTGAACATGTCTCCTAAATTCATGGTATTTAGGGAATAGATAGTTTCTATTCTAGCCTGGTACCCTATTTCTCTGAGGAACATTTTCAGTCTCAACTTCTCACTTCTCTTGGTAGGAATCAGTTTCACTTAGAGAAGAATAGATAAGAAAAGTCCAAAGTTTTTTTCTTTCTCCCTACACAGTGTGACTTCAAGCTGTATAGTGAGACCTTCCATACTACATTTGGGGGAACAACTCTCCTGATGGAACCTCTCCATCCATGGGGTTCTCTCTACACTTACAATGCTTGACACACAATAATCATTTAACAAACGCTTTTTTGATTGACTGATAAGAACCTCTGTTATTTAAGTTAAAATGTCTATAAAAAGCAGTGTTCATAAAAAGTATCAATTATGTCAATTCATACTTCAGAGCATTAAAAAATACACTTATCATTTCCAAAAACCAAAAAAAAAACCACATTGTCACATTTTTCCTTTCATAATTTAAGATTATCTTTGAATATTTCCTTAGACAATCTTTTGGTTTTATGTATAGAACCTGTGAGTAAAAATTCATACTTTTTATCTCTAGGAATAGGAAATTCTTCATTGTTGTACATCTTAAAGATGTTTTCTTTTAATTTCCTGCAAGTCCAGACAATTATTTTACAATATTGTAAATAGCTCTGAGATCTTTAGAATCCTGAAACCTCATGGTGATTGGCAGAGTTGGCAAGGAGAATTGAGTGGAAAGGGTAAGAGAAAAGTTTTTTTTTAAAACAAGATACAGTGAAGAGAAGTCTAAAAAATGTACCATTATTTCCTCATTCCACTGTACTTCGGTTTCTTAGAATTATTTGTTCCCTTCCAGGCCAAGCTCATATTCTATCTCCTATGGTATCTCCATTCCTAATACCTACAGTTGTCAGTATACCCTCCCTTTGCAAATGATCTTGTAATTTATTACTTTTGCTTACTAGTTTAATCAGTTATTAAAATGTAAACTTTAAAGTGCCAAGGACAGTTTGTCCTTTTTTTGTATTTGTATGCATAAGACCCTAATTTAGAATCTTGAACAGTAGTAGATATATATTAGATGTGTGTGAATAGCAATTATTTCTTTAGTAATAACCCATTTCACTCACAAATAGTTTCATCATCCCTCCCACATTAGCCACTTTAAAAAGACTCCCCCCAATTTCTTGTGTGATATTTAGAGATTTGACATTGGTGGTTAGCTAGTAGATTTTATAGGAAAATTAAGTAACATAAAACAATGAATCATTAATGATGAAATAATTATTTGAGCCTCCTACCATACAAACTTCTACTTTTTCCTTTTATAGTATAAAATGAACAAAACTTTTAAACCAACAAATCTAATTCATCTTATATTTTGGGTCTTGATCTGTTAGATGTCTTTGTATATTCCTATTAATATTCCAGGATTATCTTATTTCTTCTCTTATTGTTATCAGTCAACATTTATTGAATATGTACAAGGTACATTGTGTCATAAAATCAATTTTATTCCAGTATCTTCTAGTTTCATTGAAATCCATTTGTTCTTGAAGTCAATGGCACAATGTCCTGTCACCTTTGTTTAAAATGGTCATCATCGTGCCTCAACATTACAAATCTTCTTCCTAATATTGAAAGAATATGACTATAAAGTTGTCTTATAGAATACTAAGGGAAATAAAAGATCTATTTGGAATAGCTCTATTTTCTGATATTGCTTGTAGGAGTCAATTGCAAGGAGAAGTAATTATTAATTATAAATAGCATTTATATTTACATTAATTATGACAGAATTTGAAGTGATTTCTCAAATTTTAACTGTAGTACTTGACTCTCTATATACACAAATAATGCTTATCTGCATTTACAGAAATAAACCAATGTCATAAGTTTAAAATAGTAATAAAATAATTTCTACTATACTTCACTTGGAAATGCACATTACTTTTCTGTATAAGATTTTCTTCCTCACTATTATTGATTTCAGCTGACAATAGAGGTAGTGTTTTTTTTTTTTTTTGACTGTTAAAAAACTGAGGTGTCACAAATCCATCCTTGAAAATCTTGCATAAATGTAGGAAAAGTTAATGACCTTAGGACCTCAGTATTTTTCATATGTAAAATAATGACATTGTGATACAACCTCTGGGATTCCTTATACATTTGCAGTTTGTTATGATTCCCTTATAGATTTATTCAGAAACGCGAGATTTAGACTCTTCTCAGTTAAAGTAACAGTTTATTAAAGTTTGTTTTGGCCATGTGGTTTTGAAAGATATATCATTTTATGAGGTGTAACTATAGTAGACAAAGAAGAGGCACAAATATGAATTTTCAGTTCATATACTATCTTTGAACTAGATAACAGGGTAACAATCCTTGAAAGGAGTCATGCTTAAGAGAAATTTACATAGGCTGAAAAATTAACTACCAATAAACTATAGTTAGAATAAGAAACATGGAGGTAACAGCATTGAATGCCATCAATTGTGCTCTTTTTTGCTGAGGCATTTGGGGTTAAATGACTTGCCCAGGGTAGCCTTTCTCCCATGCCTTGTCCTACCATAAATACTAAATAGATATTTCACCCAACAAATGGGGGATTTTTCCATATGTCTCTGATATTGCTTGAATACCAGTGGAGCATGAAGGCTATCCAGACATTATCTTTGACACTCACTATATGATCAATTGACTTACTTTTAAAGTGATATATATTGTTATAATATTCTTTAAAATTATTTTCCTACACAGTTTCTGATTGGTAATGTATTGCAACCTACTCCTAGTTACCATGTGCCTCTCCTCTGCCCTTTGAATGACTCTCAATTTGAATTCTTTGGAGACTGCTATTCAGTGACTTATTGCGTTCAATTAAATACTCATTACCAGAATATTCTTGAAAATGATAGGCTTTTGTTTCAGGGAGAAGCTAGGGGTCATTAAAAGGGCCATGCAATTTTCCAAAGACAATGCAGATTATTTCATTTCTGTTTAATTCTAGACCCAGCTCGTTGTCCATTTGCAGTGTGTGTCATGATATACATATTGATTTAAAAACCAATTCTATAATCTAAAAAAAAATTATGACTCATTTTAAATGTTATATTTAAAAAGTTAAATATTTTCTTGGAAAAGTAAGTTTTATGTAGCTATATATGTATATATTATTTATAAATATATAATATAAATAATATATTACATATTTGGGGGGGCATATGTATCACCTATATTTCAACTATTAAAAAATACAGAAAGGGAGAATTATAAGAATTTTTACAGAGGGGGCAGCTAGGTGGATAGAACACCAGCCCTGAAGTCAGGAGAACCAGATTTCAAATCTGGCCTCAGACACTTAACATTTCCTAGCTCTGTGACCCTGGGCAAGTCACTTAACCCCAATTGCCTCAGCGGAAGGAAGGAAGGAAGGAAGGAAGGAAGGAAGGAAGGAAGGAAGGAAGGAAGGAAGGAAAGAAGGAAGGAAGGAAAGAAGGAAAGAAGAAAAAAAAGAAAGGAAGGAAGGAAGAAAGAAAGAGAAAGAAACAAAGAAAAAAGAAAGAAAGAAAGAAAACTTTTATGAAAAACAACTTTTACCCACATACACACATAAATTATTTATTTAAATTCCTTGAACATTCTTCTAAAATTATGATTATCTTCAGATACCATGCTATTTTAAAGATATTATCTGACTTTACAATAATTCCATTAAAAAATTAACTTTGCTTTGAAATAAAGTTATCTGTACCACAGAAGATGTAGTTGGTAAGAGGATAAGTGTGAGTAATAACATCATTAGAAATCTACAAATATTATAATTTTACCATGAAAAATAGACAAAGTAGAACTTGTAGGAGGGGATGGAGAGCCAAGATGCAAAATAAAGAAAACACCCAGATGAGTTCTCACAACATTCACCTATAAACAACTTTAATATAACATAACATAACATAACATAACATAACATAACATAACATAACATAACATAACATAACATAACATAACATAATTCAAGTTGAATTTTGAAATAGCAGAAACAACAAAATATCAGATATTACTCCAGTTCAAGCCAAATTAGGAAGTCTGAAAGAGTGATATGTCAGGGGGTGGGGAGTAAGAGGTGAAAAATTGGAACAAGAGGTTTGGCAATTGTTAATGCTGTAAAGTTACCCATGCATATAACCTGTAAATAAAAGGCTATTAAAAAAAAAAGAGTGATATGTGATATGCAGATGGAGTCCAACTGAGAGCCTATATGGTTAAAATACTAGTGGTGGGATTAAATGGTAGATACAAAAGCAATAATAGCTTCAGAAGCTCTTAAACCAGAAACAGTTAAGGAAACCTTGCAAAGTTGTCAGAAAAAAAATTAAAGGCGCCCCCTGTGCTACCAATGGAACCAGGTGTAGATGCTCTTTGACAAATCCATTACTTATATACATTTCTGGGTCATAAGGCAAGGACAGAGAGGAACAATTTCAGTTAAGAGGAATGGGAGCCATGAGGAATAATATCAATTTTGATCAAAATGGATCAGGGACTGTGAACAATAACATTGTTTCCAGTTCCAAGTGAGCAGGAATTTTGAGAAGTATCAATTGCAATCCCAAGGGTCAAGAGCCCTCCTCAAGTAAGAACCAGAACACAGATCCAGAGATCAGTAATCATATCTGTCCTCAGATCACGCCACCTTGGAAGTGCCAAAAACTTCCAAACCCTGGAAATAACTTTGAAAATAGTTATGTGACAAATCCTGAAGTTTGAGATAGTATTCTTCTCCCTTTCCACTGTGCCAGGAAAAGAATCCAATTTTAAATAAAGTTCACAATAAAAAAATAGAGTGAAATGAGCAAACAACAGAAAAAGAACCCGAACATAACAATTTATTATGGTAACAGAGAAGAACAAAATTCAAACCCAGAAAAAGACAAAAAAGTCAAAATCATTGCAAGCAGAGTATCAAATGGGGCAGGTGGGGCGAAAGGGAATCTGAATTGAATACCAGCCCAATAAAAATTATTAGTATAATTGACCATTTTAATCATAAAAAACAAGATTATATGAATGTATGCAGGAAAACTCTTTAACAAAATGTAATACCCATTCTTATTAAAAATACTAGAAAGCACAGGAATCAAGGTAGCCTTCCTTAAAATGATAAGTAGGATCTATCTAAAACTAAGAGCAAGCTTATTTGTAATGGGAATAAATTTGAAGTCTTCTTAGCAATATCGGGTGAAGCAAGGATGTCTATTATCAAGCCTGCTATTCAATACTATAATAGCAATGGTAGCTAAATGGAATAAAAATAGGCAATGAGAAAACAAAATTATTACTCTTTGCAGGTAATATGATGATATACTTAGAAATCCTAGAGAATTGATTAATTCTCTAGTTGAAATAACAAACAACTTCATCAAAGTTTCAGGATATAAAAGAAACCCCAATAAATCATCAACATTTCTATATACTACCAACAAAACACAGCAGTAAGAGAAAAAAAGAGATATTCCATTTAATTTCAGATGATTTAAATACTTGGCAGTTTACCTGACAAGACAAACCCAGAGACTATATGAATAAAATCACAAAATGCTTTCCACATAAATAAAGATATATCTAAACAATTGGAGGAATATTAGTTGCTATTGTATAGGCTGAGCCTATATAATAAAAATGACATTCTGCTTTAGTTAATTTAATTATTCAATACCAATTCAATCAAACGACAAAGGAATTATTTTATAGAGCTAGAAGAAATAGTAACAAAATTTGCGTGGAGAAATAAAAAGCCAAGAATATCAAAGGAATAAATGAAAAAAAAAGTTAAGGAATCTGACTTAATAATACCGATGTTAAAGTATATTATAAAGTGATAATCATCAAAATAATCTGATAATGACTTATACAAAGAATGATAGATCAGTGGAATATAGTAATTAGACAACACGTAGTATTAAGTGACCATTAAGTTGTGATATACCATTGCTGTGGAATTCTTTTGTGCTATAAGAAATGATTAGCAGGGTGGTTTCAGAAAATTCTGGGAAGACTTATATGAACTCACACAAAGTGAAGAGAGAAGAGCCAAAAAAAATTATATATAGGAAAAACAATATTATAAGGCCAGTCAATCATGAAATATTTAATCCATAATGAAAAATACTATCCACTTCCAGAGAAAGAATCGATAAATTTTTCCTTATTTTTCTTGTTTGTTTGGGTTTTTTGATCTGTGTTTTCCTTTGCAACATGGACAATATTGGAATAAGCTTTGCATTACTTCACATATATAGATCATATCAATCTGTATGCCTTCTTGGGGGGAGATGAAAGGGATAAAGAGATTTTGGAACTCAACATTTTTTTTTAAAATGACTTAAGTATTGTTACATATGATTAAGAAATTTTTGATAAATAAAAATGTTTTAAAAATACAAAGTTTAGTTCTCTTGGGTCAAATGCATAGAAAATATAAAGATACTCTCAGTGACTGGCAGAGGATATGTAGCACTATCAAATGATCATGTGAAATAGTGAATTAAAAATTTATTTTGACTAGATATGAAGAAAATGCTGTCATTATTATCATCATTGATGGATATATTACACTGGAGTTCTACTTTTGTGATGTCAAAAGTGTGTGGGAAATCTAAAAGATGATATCTAAAATCCATCTTTTTGTCACACCACACATGGGATTTGAAGATATTTGCTGATGACAACTTTGATTATGAGTCATTTAGATATTCTTTGAATCTGATGGTCAGTCTTTCAATTGAAAAGTACAGTCTTTCAATTATTCTGAATGTTACTTTTTTCCCAGAATCTTTCAGAAATCTTTATTTTAGAATTATTATTTGATCCAGTAACCAAATTTAAATGTAATTTTATAAATCCTTAAATTATTCAACAATTTTTGTTCAATACTGAATTCTTCCCTTCCTATATCTATTGAGAAAGCAATAACAAAACCTTATAAATATGTATAGTCTTGCAAAACTAATTCGCATATTAGTCTTATCAAAAAAAAAAGAAGAAAATACAGAGTCCATCTGTTCTCTATCTGGAAATGGATAGTATATCTTATTACGAATTCTTTGGGATTGTAGTTGGTCATTGTATTGATCAGAGCTATTAAATCTTTTAAAGTTTATTATCTTCACAATATTTCTGTTACTGTATAAATTGTTCTCCTGGTTCTACTCACTTCACTTTTTATCATTTCATGTAAGTTTTCCCAGGATTTGCCGAAAGCCTCCTTTTCATCATTTCATACAGCACAACAGTATTCTATGACATTCATATGTTATAATTTGTCCAGCCATTCCCCAATTGATGGCTATCCTCTCAATTTCATTCTCTGCTACCACAATAAGAGCTACTATAAACATTTTCATACATATGGGTCCTTTTCCCTCTTTCTTTTTTTCTCCTGAAGCAATTGGGGTTAAGTGACTTGCCCAGGGTTACACAACTAGAAAGTGTCTGAGGCCAAATTTGAATTCAAATCCTCCTGAGTTCAGGGCTGGTGCTCTATCTACTATGCCACCTACTGCCCCCTTTCTTCTTTCTTTTTAAAAGTCTCTTTGATGTTTAGACCTAGCAGTGGTATTACTAGTTCAAGGGGTATGCACAGTTTAAGAATATTTTGGGGGAAATTGCCTTCCATAGTGGTTAATTAGTTTATAGCCCTGAAGTTAATTTAATTATATAACAATTACCTATAAAAATGCTCATAAGAAACATAATCAGAATTGAATGGCATGATTTTCTTTAGTGTTATCTCTGAAATTTCTGAAAGAATGTAAACAAAAATGGAGTACATAAATTATTGGAAAAAATATAGATGTTATTTTCTGTTTCCAAGTTTCAGATGGGAAATTTAGTTATTTTTGGTAAGTGAAAAGAAGGCTTGTGCATTTATTGTCTTCTCTTGCCTAACCATGAAATCTCCTCAAAGGATCAGAGATGCTATAGCCCTGCAACATATCTGAACCTCCAACTAAAGGAGACATAAAGCAGAACAGGATTAGAATGAAAAAGTAGGAGAAAATTGGTGCTAATGAACAAGAGGAGATTAGATACATCTTTTTTCAATAAGAAAAAATTGAAATAAGAGAGAAAAGGAGTTTGGGCAATCTCATCTTTTTTCTTTCCTTCACATTCTTCCCCACTCCACCCAGAGGCAAGCAGTTAATTGCATCATTAGTTCATCTGTTAATGAAAAAATAGTGGCTCTCCAAGTGAGAAAAGCCTAGGTTCAAATTTCACCTTTGACACATCAAGTAATTTCCTAGCACCCCAAACAACTTTTTAACTTTCAAAGCATTGGTAGATGGAGTTTCTTTGATGGGAGTTCCCAACACTAATGAAATCACTAGTCTCAATACTGATGATGATGATTTTTGATGATGATAGCAATGTAGATTTCTGTATTACCTTTAGTTGCACATTCCTTATAATAATATTATGAAGTGTCATTAATTTCATAAATGACAAAACTGTAGTTCATAGAAGTAATTTGCCTAAGATAACTCAACTATGAAATAATACCATCCATACATGAACAAACCTTGCTAAATGTTAAATACTAATTACTAGAATGACTATGAAGGGATGTAATTATTTGGTCACATGAATGCTATCCATACTTGAATGGATAGCATTAAATTACAAATTTCCTATTCTTTTCTCTACAAATTTAATTCTTCCTATGCTTTGGCCAAAATAAAACATTTGCTTTTTAAAGAAATCTTTTCAAAAAGAGAAAAGACAATAAAAGCAGCAGAGTAAAAGACACACTCAGAAAATTTTTACTTTTTAAAAAATACATTTGTTAACAAGGAAAGAAATAAAATGGGAGTAATCATCAGTTACTTTAAATGGTGGTGATGAATGTTAAACTTGCCCAGACAATTTATACTTTCTGTACAAACAATACTACATTATTTATTAAGAAACTTAGGAAAAGAAACTCCTGTTTCTTTCTATTGGTATAATATATAGTGTTAGACTGATTAGTGCTGAAAACATGCTGAACAAATACCTAAGGAAGAAGCTAAGAAATAGAAAAAAAAGATAACACATGAAATGACACAAGGTGAAAAAATTAGTGATATTGCAGTCATGCAATGCACTGCTATTAATAAAGTTGAAGGCAACAAGTTGACAACCAAAGTTAAAAAGAATGGAACATACTGAATCAAGAGGAATATCATAGCTAGGTCTTAATTGCAGAAAATAATGAAGCCCTTAAATGGTTGCATTATTCATTTCTCACTTTATATTTCCATTGGTTTGGAGGAGAAGAGAGAGAGGAGAAAGAAAGAGAAAGAAAGAGAGAAGAGAGAGAGAAGAGAAGAGAGAAAGATAGGAGAGAGGAGAGAGAGAGAGGAGAGAGGAGAAAGGAGAGAGAGAGTGAAAGAGAGAGAGAGAGAGAGAGAGAGAGAGAGAAAGAGAGAGAGAGAGAGAGAGAGAGAGAGAGATTTTAGAATCTTTACATTTAAGAAATTGGGGGAAAAAAGTATATTTCTTCATAAGAAGTTTTCTTTTAATGTCCCAGGTAATAGTACATTATTTGAAGAAAAACAGCTAGATAAAGGAAAAGTTGACACCAAAAAAATCTGAACTTGAAGTATCTCCAGTCACCAAGTAGGTTTGGGGGCTTTTCTGAGTTATTAATATATCTAAGGCTCTGACTTAGTTTAAGCCTACTGTGAGTCTACAGAACCAACCGCCTCTTCTCGACCTTTTTCCTTCTATTTCATTTTAGAAATGTCCTGATAATAGATAAACAATTCAAAGAATTTTCCCAGTTCTAGAAAACTATCAAGAATTCAGTGAATTTATAAGTAAATCCATTTTAATGCAACTGCCAAGTTAAATGATAGTCATCATAAATGTTGGTTTGCCTTATAAAAGAACAATTTAAGGGAACATTGTTTCTTTGACATAAATCCGCAAATCAGAATCATATTTCTCACATCAATAATCAGGATCTTTCATGGCCATTTTATGTCTCTAGTTGATTTAAATGAAGTAAAAATAACCTTTCTTCTTCTAGTATTCCAAAAATAGAGAATCGATATAAAACTGCAAAGAAGAAAAATTAAAGAAATGTGGAATTTTAAAACTCTAAGAGGACTTAGATATCATCTTGCTCAATGTCAGCAACCTTTTAAAACAAGAGAACTATTTTTGTATGTTATTTTCAAATAATATCATATTCATTTTCTTCCACTAAAGTATGTCTCTGATGATCTATGGTTATATGAAGCTGACTCTCTGTTCTTGAAGATTATACCAACACAACATAAGCTTTACTGAGTCCTCCATAAAGCTGGAAATGTTTTAATAACAAGTCAGGTGACATATTTTACATCTGTTGTCTGAGTAAAAGCCTTGCGAAATGTAAAATACTTATTACTAGGATGCCTATGAAGGGATGCATTATTTGGTCATATCAAGATCAATTAGAGTTATAAAGGAGTTGCAGTCTACTTTGGATTGAGGATATAGACACATTAATGAAATTTAAGATAATTGAAGTATTGGAAGGGAATATTCTTTAAGATACAAATATGTATATGATATAATATAACATGATATACTATAATGTAATGAAATATATGTAATACAATGTAACATAATATGTACTACATAATGTGAAATTATAAAATCTAATTTGTTGACATGTTTTTGAAGTTTCATAGTCTATTTTATCATCTATACTTTTTTTAGTTCATGCCCCAAAATATTTTACATCAAAATCATTTACATTGGTTCATACATTTTTGTTAAATTTTAATATCATATGAGGTTGTAGGTAGATTTTATATGTTTATAGATTACAACGAAAATAATAATTTATTTTTTTATAAAACTCTTGTTATAATGTACATGGGTGCCCAGTAATCTGGGGGCAAGAGATTTGAGAACCTCATAAAGCCATCTATCATTCCTGCATTTTTAAACTTAGTTTTCTATTACCTTGAAACACAGGAAAAACATTATATAGGAAAAGTATTTGACAGATGGAAACAGGTAGAAGAATTAGAGAAACATAGAAACACCAACTCCTGAGAAAAGGAAGAGTTGCTGAAGGGGTTAATGACTAGAGAGAGTACATTTAAATGAGGGCACCCCCACTGGAGGCTAAGTGCTTTAGATAGCATAAATGATGGAGAGGTAAGGAAAAAGAGAAGATGAGAGCTATAGATGTATAGATTTCTTTGCCTTTAAGACTGGTTATTAATCATTTTTAATTGGTATGCTCTCGGCTCCAACACACACATTCATTTGTTTTGACAAAAAGAACTACAATCAGCTTTCTAATTTCAAATTGATTTCAGGTATTGTGAATAAGGCAACTGAGACCCAAAGAGGTTAAGTCATTTGTCCCTAATGAGTTTTTAAGAACCAGCACATAATATCTATCGATGCTTTTTCCAATATCCAATCTGCCTCTTTACCAGATATTTTGACCTATTTGTGATGTTCTTTGCATTAACAAAGAAATAAAATAATAAAAAGTACTTAAAACTAATGAGCAGTTAACTTTACTTGGTTGTTTGTTGATAGTGGTACTATTTCCCATTTTCCTTGGACGGGAGATATGGGATATCATTTACATTATTTTAGAGGTGAAAGGGACTTCAGTGGTCAGCTAGTTTAAACTATCCCCAAAAGGATTTCCCAAAAAGTGGCTATCCATTCTCTGTCTGCTGATCAAGAAAGAGGAATATACCCATCTGCTCAGGTAATCCATCCCATTTTTAGACAGCTCTAATTTTTAAAAAAGATTTCCCCCCCCAAAAAAAAATTGTTTAAATGCCCTTCTGCATTTTTCATCTTTTATGTCTGAGTCTACTGCTGGAAGACAACCGAATAAATTAAATGCCTTTTTTTGCATGACAGCTCTTCACATACTTGAAAAAGCTCTTATGTCCTCCAGTAGTCTTCTTTTCTCTAGACTATCTCCAATTCCTTTAACTAGTTCTTGTAACAAAGATTAAGAACTTTTCTTCATTCTTAGTTTGGATGATCTCCAGATCCTGAACAGATATGTGTGGTAAAAAAAAGGAGGTGGGGCAATCATATAGTGAGGGAGCAAGATAACTGATGGATATATATTATGTGGCATTGGTACCTGACAGTATTATAGAGATTTGGAAGAAGGCCTATAGTACATTGAGTAGATCTTCATTGGAGGATTTATGGAAGAACATGAAGTAGAATTACATATAATGAAAAAACATAAATGGGATGTGATTCTCATCATTGGAAAAAATATTCACAAAGACAGATCTATAGTAGAACTATCCCTCAGTATTCAGAATATTTACCTTTCCAGTTCTACAAATCTGATCCTCTAATGTTATAATTTTAAGTGATCTTGTTATTATATCCTTTTGAATTTTTACCACTTTCAAATATATTGTACTTATAGAAAATGTTAGGCACATAAGCAGCATAAGACTATCTTACTTTGTATAAACATGGATTTCATTTTGTGAATAGAAAGAGGGCTTAAGTGTCAGCTTACTGTAAGTAAATAAGCCTTCTGCATATTATTTTAGTAATGGCATTTGTTTGGCCCAATATGTATTAGCAGATAGAATTAAACAAGATGAAATAAAAAGAATTAGTCTCTGCTCTATGCTTTATGATAATTCTATTTTTATAATACAAAAAAGGTTCTATCCATTGACATAGGTGACATTTCCTTAATAACCAATGATTTTCAAAAAGTAGTTTTCAGTTTTTTTTTTCCCCCTCTTTGTCAATTACCTTAAGTTATAGGAAAATAACTTTAATGAGAATCTGGGGGAAGCTATAGAATTTTTTTATATGGGAAATATAATTACCAGAGTTATATCTAGGATCTTTTGAGAATATATAAATGCATATATGTGCATATATGTATATGTATACATATAAATAAAGAGATAGGAAGAAATTTTTGAGTGATGAATGTAAACGTGGCCATTAGCAGATCTAATGAGGATACCTTAGAATATCTTTTTAGAAACTGATCCTAAAGTATCTAGTGGATGAAAATTTCAATTCAGGTTCAGCTGATGCTAACTCCAGCATTCTAGTTATTTTCTTACACCAAATGGCTGCTCAGAAAAAAGAAAGATGACACCTTCTGAAATCTCCAGAATTCTGAGATGTTTTAGAGTTGAAGAAAAGCAACAAAACTGGAAAATCTTCTGATCAAATACAAAAAGGAAAATCTGAAATAGGAAAACTTACTAAATGAAAGCCAATTTCAACTTAAATATCAACAATCTGATCATTAAATCACCAGTAATTTCTTAAATCAATACATATACATATATTTATTTTCCATCATCACTGCTGCTTTTTGCTTTAGTCATGAAGAGTTATTTTTACCAGATTACAAGTATTAAATGACCTGGTATATGTAAAGTACTTTATAAAGGCTTGTTGATTGACTAAAGTGCTATGTAAAGTCAGCTATTATTATTGTTATTAATTTTATTCCCATGAGAGTATATCATTTACCGTTTTTAGAAAATTGTGTCTTTTCACCACATGCCTTTTTCTAGTGTTTCACCGAGTCTATGATATTAGTAATGTATCTAACTCCTCCAATAGTACCAATTGTGACTCCTCACACCTGCTTAGTCTAAATGTTTCTTCTCAACTTCCCATAATTTTACTACATGGAGTCCACCCAATATATTTGAAGAATGGCCTGTTACTGTTTTTGTATTACATGAATAATGATGGAGGATATGATTAGTTTGTATGTCTGAAGGATGAGGGAGAACAAAAAGATGAAGACATCTGTAATGATTTATAAATATCCATGAGTATATTTTCTGAAAATTAAGAAATTCTGTCCACCTCTGTGTTTAATTTTATTCATTTATTGGATAAATATATCCAAAGGTGCAATGAACTTTACATCTCCTAAGATTTGTGCTTTTGTAGTAGGATCTAGGTCTCTGTCTACTATCATATTAAATCACATAGCCTGTAACAGTCAAGGGCCATCTGGAAGTTAGGCAATTTTTAAGGAGAGAAGTAACATATTTGTCTTCATTTCCTCTGCATTAGACAAAGAAAGGGACCTAACAAATGGCATTGAGACAGATTTCACTTGTGCCCATCCTGAATAAATCAATATGCTGACTAGTAATTTGCATGCTTTCAATAATCCAATAGTTATATCAACTCATTTTGGAATTTCATATTTGTTACTAAAAATACTGTATTTAACTAGAGAAATAATCGCATTACTTACAAGTAAGGATAATTTGATAATAAGGATTCTTTAAAAAAAAAAAAAACTTTTCATAAGTTCTACTTAATGTTTGCTTCCTGAATTAGCTCTATATTGCAATGTTTCTTGGATCATTTATTCCTTCCTCCATGGCTACTTTATATTAAAAACAAAGTTGAATGGAAGTGTTATCTGATTTTGCCAACACTGATAAAAGTGATTCCTAGTTTTCATTAAAAGTGAAAGTTTTTGCTGGGAAAATTGGCAACTATTTTGGCAGAAACTAAACATTGACCCACATTTAACACCTCACACCAAGATAAGGTCGAAATGGGTCCATAATGTAGACATAAAGAATGATATTATAAGCAAATTAGAAGAGCATAGAATACTTTACCTCTCAGATCTGTGGAGAAGGAAGGAATTTGTAACCAAAGAAGAGCTGGAACTCATTATTGAATACCAAATAGATAATTTTGATTATATTAAGTTGAAAAGTTTTTATAGCAACAAAAATAATGCAGTCAAGATTAAAAGGGAAGCAGTAAATTGGGAAAACATTTTTACATTTAAGAGTTCTAATAAAAGTCTCCTTTCTAAAATACATAGAGAATTAACTCAAATTTATAAGAATTCAAGCCATTCTCCAATTGATAAATGGTCAAAGAATATTGAAACTATTTCCATGCATATGAAAGAGTGTTCCAAATCACTATTGATCAGAGAAATGCAAATTAAGACAACTGTGAGATGCCATTACACACCTCTCAGATTAAGATGACAGGAAAAGATAATGATGAATGCTGGAGGGAGTGTGAAAAAAACTAGGATACTGATACATTGTGGCTGGAACTATGAAGGGATCCAGCCATTCTGGAGAGCAATTTAGAACTATGCTCAAAAAGTAATCAAACTGTGCATACCCTTTGATCCAGCAGTGTTTCTACTGGGCTTATATCCCAAAAAGATCTTAAAGGAGGGAACAGGACCCATATGTGCAAAAATATTTGTGGCAGCCCTTTTTGTAGTGGCAAGAAACTAGAAACTGAGTGGATGTCTATCAATTGGAGAATAGTTGAATAAATTATGGTATATGAATGTTATAGAATATTATTGTACTATTAAAAAACAATCAGCAGGATGATTTTGGAGAGGCCTGGGGAGACTTACATGAACAGATGCTAAGAGAAATGAGCAGGACCTGGAGATCATTGTATATGGCAACAAGTTTATCAATTCTGATGGAAGTGGCTCTTTCTAACAATGAGATGATTCAGATCTTTTTTTGTAATGTTCTGATTGTTTTTTGGAGGTCTTGGAGCAGCCTTTGTTTCAGTTGAGTAATCACCACAAGAATAGCCAGGTGTTAAAGTCCAAATTCTTTATTTTCTCCTTGCCGGAGGCTGGGCAACTTTCTGGAGAGCCTTCAGACAGGCCTTGTTCTCAGTGGGGGAAGTGCAGGAGGCCAGCTATCAAGGTGGTGTGAAATGAAGTGAATGAATCTGTCCCTGAGTCCGAGGGCTTGTGCTTCAACCTCCAGACCCCATAAAGGTGGATGATGGAATAAATCTGTCTCTTCTTCCCTGCTGGCTGTTATATACTCTATTATAATTACATCATCATAGGTGTGAATCTTGTAGAACTATATTAAGTCCTAAGTGCATGTACTGAACATGAATCACCATGCTAAACTAGATAACCATTGTATTTATCAATTCCACTTAGCACCTTATAAGAATCCTTGTTTTAAGTACAAGAGTTCTGGCCCATAATAATTTCTAATCATTTTGTGATGAAGAGAGCCATCTACATCCAGAGAGAGAGGACTGTGGGAACTGAGTGTGGACACAGGATAGAAGTTTCACCCTTTCTGTTGTTATTTGCTTGCATTTTATTTTCTTGCTCAGTTTTTTTCTTCTTGATCCAATTTTTCCTGTGCAGCAAGATAACTGTATAAGTATTTATACATATATTGGATTTAACACATATTTTAACATATTTAACGTATTGGATTACCTGCCATCTGGGGGAGGAGGGTTAAAGGGAAGGAGGGGAAAATTTGGAAGGTTTTACCAGGATCAGTGTTGAAAAATTATCCATGCATATGTTTTGTAAATAAAAAGCTTTAATTAAAAACAAAAGAACTGAAAGTTTTTAGATAACAAACCTACACTGGAGAGTTTCTTGTGAAAAAAGGGAAGTAGGAGGATATGCGATTTAATAATCAACTTTTGACCCTGTAAGGACCCTCCTGAAACTTTTCCAAATATTTATTCATTTTGATGTTATGTTTCATATTTTTAATTTCAATTATTTGTTGCTTTCATTATCTCATAATTTCCATAATTGGATAAGATCAATTCCCCATTAATATTAAACATAATTTTTATATTTGAAATTGAATTCTTAATTGGCATAGTATTAAGGGGTTTAATTAGTATACAATCTAGACCAATGCATTCAAAGAATATTGTGCATCTCCTTTGTGGTATCAGTAAATTTACTGAGCTAACTTTTTCAAGTAATAGGCAAATTTTTCCACTTACCATACTGTTTCCCTTGGACCCATGTCAGTTTTTCACATACACCTACTAATGTGTTGTTTATGCTAAAATCTTTGCATTCAAAATGTCTTATTTGTTCAGCTTGTAAAGAGTAACCTAGCTTTGAAGCCAATAAATAGATGAAGACATGGTATAATGAACTAAATGTAAATACATGCTGATGGAATGTAAATCAATGTGATGAACTAAATGTAAATACATGTTTGTGGAAAATTAAATGATCTTAAAATTTCCTCAAAATTGATCTATCCATCTTGAGAAAGATTACAGTTGAAGAGACCATTGGAGATTAGGAGAGGAGCTAATATAGAGAGCATTAAGACTTTACAGCACCATAAAAATATGCATAAGAATGCAAAGTGGTTGCAAATTGTGTCATTTTTTTCCCTTCCTAAATATGCAATCTTCCTCACTTGTTATTTTTCTGTCAGCTTCTTATCTTATATCATATACCCTTAGATCTGTTGTTATCAAAAGTTTACATTTATGATTATACTTGTCAAATCTCTGGAAGGAAATGCAATATCCACAGTTTAGGTTGAGTTTAGGTTTTTGAGGAGAGAATTGCCTCATCAATGTTCAATTATGGAAGTCAAAATTCCAAGAGATCAATTTTGAGATTATTTAAGATGGAGGAATCAACATATAAGGTAATGGAATCAACATATATTTAAAGTGTAATTTTTAAGACTAAGTTAAAAGTTAGTTATGACTAAAAGGAATTTTTAATTGAGGTGAATACATTTTATTTCAATGTGTGTATCACAAGCAGTAATTTTATTTTGCTTTATCTTCTACAAGGGAATATACCGTCTTCATCTTCATCTCACTTTCTTTTTTCCAAGAGAGTAACCTATATAGTGAAAAGCATGCTAGATTAGCAGCCAGAATACATGGATTCTTGTTCTAACTTAAATCTTTACTAGCCCATGTGATCTAGAACTCAACTTCTTAAACAGTGATTTGTGACACCATATGGAATCTCCTAATTTAATGTGAGGGTCACAAAGTTATCATTTATTATCAATAAATATTTGCTTTGTATATCTATTTTGTATTCATATATATCTAAGGTCACATAAAAATTTCTTGGACAAAAAGGGGTGAAGAGTAGAAAGCCCTATTCTGGAACAAGTTACTTTGACTTTAAATCGTGTGTGTGTGTGTGTGTGTGTGTATTACAATAAGATATGTTATAAATAATTACAAATAATATTTACAGTCATACATATGAATGATAGCAATATCTTCCTTGTCTATTTTACTGAATTTTTATGAGGATCACATACATAGATAAAATAGGAAATAGTGTAACACTTTATTGTAATAATTGCAATTCAAATAAAAAGATTAGGAACCCATGATGGGAAATATGGTAGAGACTCAATAGTGCAGTTAATTGATGTGCTATTGTTTTAAGACAATATACTACAAACCATTTACACAGAAGGCTGAAGTATATGAGTTTGACATTTTGGAGAAGCTGATCATAAATATGACATGGAGATATGATATACTGTGGGGAGCTGGCACTAATCTATGGCCACATAAGGCCACATTCCTAACCTTGAATAGGAATCTCCTAAGCACATCATACCAAAGACTTCCTGAATAGGAATCTCCTAATCACATCCAAGCACTGCCCTAACTTTGAATAGGCAGATATCTAGGCCTCCCCTAATGACATCATAGAGCTTCCTATGACCAGAAACACCTGAGCAGTTCATCCTTGGGCGGGATACCAACCCTTTGTCTAGGATCCCCACCCTGTACTGTGTTTGTACAACTCTGCCTTCTTTCCTACTGCTATATATATATCTGTACTATTTCACCCATTAAAATGAGGCTTGATCAGATGGATTTGTCTTGCCTCCATTTTGCGCGTCCCCTCTCTCTTGCCCTTATCTCTTTTCTTCCAGGGTCCACACACTCTGCCTCGAGGGCCGAGGAAATATACTATTGGTGGGGAACTTCATTTATGTGCTGGAACATTCTGAGTCTCTATGTATCTGTCTCTTTTTTTGGCAAACATCTTTTAAAAGATCTTTCAAATGATGAGAATCAAAGAAATTTCATAAAAGTGGGGAGAAAGAATTCACTACTAAAATTTTACTATTAGGAATATCTTATTCCATTTTTAATAATTATGAAAAATGAAACATACAACTAGGAGAACATTTTTCTCCACTGGAACTTTTTTAGATTTTACAAACAATAAAAGAACCACCAAAATCAAATTTAAAAACTCATTAGGATTCCTCGATTCTTTATCAAATCAAGTCCTTGTGTTTAATAAAATGTACATTAAAATCGAATAACTGGAAGTGTCATTTTTTTGTCTTTATGACAAGCTTCTTTCATATTTGCTCTCCCTCCTCCCTTTCTCTATAAAGTTATAAGAAAATATTTGTTTCTGTTCTACTTTCTTTTGCCAATAGACATCAAAGTCCCCGGATTCATCAGTCTGTCGGGAGCTCCGAGTATCCACTTAACACGTAAGGAGATCACAGCATATCCCAGGAGCAGGGGCAGTCAGTATCCTCGAAACTTGCCCAAAGGATGTTCTGCACCAAGCTGAAAGACCTTAAGATTACTGGAGAGTGCCCTTTCTCTTTACTGACTCAAGGCCATGTCTCAGAAGAACAAGAAGAGGAGAGCGCAAAGCGTTCTGCTAGTTCTAAGGCAGCCCTGCCCGTCTGCCAGGAGGTTACTGAGAAACACGTCGGTGCAAATCTTCCTCAAAGAAAGACCAGCCGAAGCCGGGTGTATCTACACACTTTAGCAGAGAGCATTTGCAAACTGATCTTCCCCGAGGTAAATAGTGACTCTTTGACAATATTTATCCTTTTAATTTTCTGCCTGTTGAAGCTGACCGAGATCATGAATTCATTTAAAATCAATCCATAAATCTCATTAAAAAAACAAAACAGAACATAATGAAACTCATTTTTTTCCTCTTACAAATAAAGTGTTTGCATTTTCTTTTTTAAGCTTCCTTTTTCCAGCAGCTTCAATGAGCAGAATGTGAACCCTGTAGGACTGAGGGGGTTTCAAAAACAGCTTCTCCACCCTCTCTGATTATATATTGGTTTGATTGGAGACTGCTGATCTGGAGTCAGTTACCCTAGTCACTAATCCATAATAGCTGCCAGCTCTTGTCACTTCCTTGATTATATATAGGAGATGGTCTGCATAATGACATATTGAGCTCTTAGTGAAAGAAAGTCACATCTTCACTTTTGTGTAGTACATAAAAATACAGAATTTTGCTGAGATCCTTAGATACCTTAGTAGCTTAGTGGAAGTACAAAGAGTGTTTCTGTTTCTTCCAGGGTATATAGTGCAAAAGGTGGGGAATGGCCCAAAGGATTACAGTAACATACATCTAGATCTGAAAGGGACAAGTAGGATGATGGTCTCAAACTTCTCATGTTACAGATTAGCTGAAGTCAAGACTGGTTAACTAACTTACCCAAATTCATATAAATTATGTCAGAGATATGATTTGAACTCAGTTCTTCTGGTTCTAGAGCCAATTCTTTCCCAAAACTCATTATTTCTTTCCTTTTGGAAATTTATAAGGCATCTCCCTTCACAGATTTATATAAGCTGTTGACAAAGCCCAATCTCTAATCCATGGGACAAAAGAAAAAAATCAAATCTATCATATTGATGGATAATCATTCCTTCATTTGTCAACTTTTTGTGACCAGATTCAAATACTCAAATGGGTCTGTGATCTCATTAATCTGAATAGTGCCTCCATTTCTGTAGATCTCATCTCACCTCTACCTCTTATAAAGATGATGATGATGATGGTGGTGGTGGTGCTGGTGATAACGATGATAGCACCTATATAACATCTATAATATGCTAGGCACTGTGCAAAATTGTTTACAAATATTGTCTCATTTGAGCCTCACAACAATACTGGGAAGCAGGTGCTGTTATTATCTCCATTTTACATTTGAGGAGAATGAGGCAAGCAGAGACTTGCCCAGAATCAGAAAGCTAGTATCTGAGACTGGATTAGAACTCAAGTCTGGGCGTACTGCTTTATCCACAGTGCAATCTAACTGCCTTGTTCTATATGGCTTTTCTCCTTTTCTTCCTACAAGTTCACTCCAAGAAATCCATCCAACTTGTGGGAACTATTTTTACTTTCTTTTTGGCATTGTGAGGGGATCAGAGGAGCATAAAGGCAGCCTAATAGTTATTGTCAGTCTTTCAGGGTGGCCTGCCCACCTTATCTGTCAGTCATACATTTCTTTGATGATATCCTCTGATTCTCCTTCACAATTCCCTTTTGTGATGGAATTGATCCTCTTTATGTCCATGGTGCATTAGTATATAACCTCTGGGAGGAAAAAGCACCAGAAGGAACCTCAGAGATCATCTAATACAAATTCTTTATTTGACAGGAAAGGAAACTGAGTTTCAGAACATTTCTAATTGTAAAGTAACATCTGGTTCCTAGGAGGATGTGACCAGTGTAGGTGCTATAATAAATATACAAAAAGGAAAGTATATGACATACTCATATTATGTCATATCATATCATATACGTATAAGAGCCTCCAAAGCTCTTAGTTTAAGAAATAAGTGCATGAAAATTTTATATAATAATATAATTTCTAAAATTTACAGAGTGCATTACAATTTGAAAAGAGCTACATCTATATTACCTCATTTAATCTTCACCACAACTGTGTGAAGTAAATACTATAATTATCCCCATTTTACATTTGAGAAAACTGAGAATTAAAAGGTTAAGGAAATTGACAGCCAGAAAGTTTCTGAGGCAGGGTTTGAATTCAAATTTTCCTAATTCTAAGCCTAGTACTTCAACCACTATGGCCTTATGGCTTCGTGCCAAAACATGTGATACAGATAATAAATGTTATGGGAACTCATGGAGATTCAGAGAAAGATATATAGAAATAATAACAATGAGGATGATAATACAATTGGCATTTATATAGCACTTAAAAATTCATAAATAGCTTTGCCTTCATTTTCTCATTTGAGTCTCACAACAACCCAAGAAGTGTGTGGTAAAAGTGTTAACATCACTATTTATAGGTAAGGAAACTATGGTTTTCTGACTTACCTTAGGTGATATAACTGGTGAATTTTAGAGATGATTTAATTCCAATTCTTTCTGACTTGTAAGTCTACTTTCTGAGTTCTGCTGTGTGTTGCCTTTCCTAAGAAAGTGTCTGGAACCAGGAGAGGAAAGATTCAGATATCAACAACTTAAATTTGTATCATTCTTTCAACTTTATAGGGTGCTTTTTTCAAACCAACTGGTGAGAGTGACAGATAGTTTAAATATCATTATCTCCATTTTAGATGTGAAGAGAACTAAGAGTCAGAGAATTTAAGCAACTTACTCATAGTCATACAGCTGATAAAATCTTGTAGTCAGGATTAGAAAACATCTCACTATGAATTCCAAGTTCATTGCTTTTTGTGTCACACCATGCTAGAGATATATAGTTCCTCTAATTCTTCTAGGCAAAAAATGAGAGAAGACTTAGGGAGATTATGTGAATATGAACAAGTCTTCATTTCACAAGTTAAGAACAGAGACAGTGTTAGTGTTCAGATGTTACTTAATCCTTATCCGTCAATATTTATTCATCTATGATTTCATTGCTGTCCAAATCATAATCCCTCCTTGCCTTAGTAGACAGTCTTCTTGAGTTTAGTGCCTGAAAAAAATTTCACTTTCTGGAGGCCAGTCCCTTCAAACCTCCTCAGCAGATTAAATCGTAGGCAACAAACAACTTACTTGACATATTTTCCCTTTGATAGGGATAAGTTTCCCATGGAAATGTTCTATTAGGATGTCATTGGAGGTCTCATGGTCCCTTTTGTGCTATTATGAAGTATGGAAGTAGGACTTTCTCAGAGATATTTCTCATTAAGTATAACCAAAAAATTCATTGTAATAGATGGCTTTTATTCTGTTTTGCTTTTTTAGACAGTCCAAATTTATTCCACAGTGGGAGTTTGTGTCCCAAAGTTTCTTGCTAGAAGTTGTATTTTCTTAGAACGATTTGACAAAATTTGGTGACAGAATAGATCAAGAGGATAAAGAGTATGGGTTTTTTTTTCATAAAGATAACTTCCAACAGTTGTATCATGGAAGACTGGAATAATAGTGGCAATTTTTTTTGGGATTATAGAAAGTAGCTTAATATAGTTTTTTGAGGGATGATTCAAGATAAAGAATTTGTTTTGGGCTATGTTGCTATAGATAAGACATCCAAGTGATGATAGTGAAATAACGTGAAATGATACCTCAGAAACAGATTTAAAATGATTATACTATAGACATTTATTTTGGAACTGAACCAGTTTCATTTTAGGGGCAGGGAGCAGAAGGGAAAGGATAATGGGATCATCCATAAGAACAAAGTCTATGGGACACAATACACATCTATGCCTTCCCGGTATTTCACGAGGTTTTAAGTAAATACACACACAAAGAAAATGACCACCAGTTTCTGTAGTAGAAATTGATTCTGCTCTTCACTAAAATAATATTATTTGTGTTTTATCTTATGAAAATGGCAGGTTCATTAATTTTTTTATACCCTCAATTGAATTGATATTTAGAAAGAATTTCTAAACTTTTTTTGTATTTGTAGAATGAAAGACTGTGTCTTGCACTTCAGAGAACATTGACAAAGCATAAAATACAAGAGAAGAGGTAAGTTTAAAACATTTATAACATAAACAAAAATGAATAACTAGCATTGGAGTTGGTAGAAATCAAAGCTAGTAACATATGGGAAAGATAAATAACTCCAACAACACTATGAAAACTGTTACTGAAGTTATTGTGTTCTACACATAAAAAGTAGATGAAAATGAAAAGATTGAAAAACTTACTGAGAAAATTCTGCTAATACCTTGATTGTTAAATACTCTTGGGGAGAGTTATTCTGGTTATTCAGATATTCTGGATAGCAGAAGATTAAAATTTTCGAGTTGTGCCTTTTTTCTTCATTTTAATGGAAATCTTTAAAAAAAAATAACATCTTTGCCCTCTAGTCTTTAATAGAATATATTAAGCATAATCACTTATTGTAATATTCTGCACTTGTAGCTATTTTTATAATATTATAGTTATTGTATAGGTAACTGTTTTCCACCTCACCCCAATGCCACATACAGAATAAATATACCTTAATCATAATAACACAGCAGTATAAAGTAATTGACAGTATAATTTGATGATTTAGGTAGAACATAATTGCTATCCCCATTTTCAAAGAAGGAAAACAAAATTAAGCAAAAATAGGGGACTTGCTTCTTTTTAGATGGATAATGAGTGACACAGCCTGGATTCAAAATAAGCTTCCTGACTCCAGTTATAAAACTTAACCATACATTAAGGTATTTCACCATAAACTCACTCTTCTTCCTGTCAAGATTGTAGTTACTCAATTTTCTGTCTATCCCTAATTTTCTTTCTGTTGTTGATGTCCAAATTTGTTTGTATCCATTTTTACTTGTAACTACCAGTCCAGTGTCTAATCTGCATCACTCTTCTTTTATCTTCCTGATATTTTATATGAAAAATGGGATTTATAGATACCTTTTGTTTTTGCATGATAATTATTTTCCAATATATCCAAATAAATGTTATTTCTTTTCTATTCTTGTTGTGTCTTCCAAGTTTTTTAGATTTTGTGCATAAAATTATCAATGTTAGAGCACATCAAAATTAGAAACAGAATCAGAACCAGAATCAGTTTCAAGAATGTAGGAACCAATGAGGATATATTAAGTTCACCAATAATGGAGCCCTGCCTGCACCAGTGGTGATTTCTCAAAGGAACTTAAAGGACAAAGCTTATATAGATTTTAATTAGAGGGGAGCTAAATTGAGTAAGAGGGTATCTCTTATTGGGGAAAGATTTGTTATTGGAGTTTGAGAATAAGATTGGGGACATGTAACAAGAAAGGCTCTTATTTGAATTAGCTGTGTCTCAAGACTCTGCCCTAATAGATAGGACTATCCTTCAGTAGTAAAGAAGGTCATAAGCAGGGGCAGGAGTTACAATACAAACAGAATCAGAGACAAAATAAAGATTTACAGACAAAATGGATTTGCTTCAATTTTCGTAGCTACACAGACCTACCTAAGAAAACTGGTCATTTCTAGACATTGTTAGTGTCATCTAATGTTTGTTTGTTTTTTATGTGATTAGTGATCTATTTTTGTTTGTCACTTTGATTCATTGTGTCTTTGCTACTAAGGAGATTCCCTTTTCCCATTTTTCTACTTGTGGATCTCAAATTACCTGGAAAACCTAGGAATCTAAGATGACACAAATTTGGAAATAGGTTTTACTCTAAATGCAGCAAATTCACCACTAGACATGAAGGGAGAATGTATTTTGTGAATTATCCATGATCACTTTCCTTCCACTGACAAATTGCTGGTCAGTAGTATAACTAAATTATGAGTAAGATTCAGAATTTGGGGCCATACAAAAACAATGGAGAGAAACGTGAAGATAGGCATATGATGAATAAAACATTGCATACAAGCAGTATCATTCAAAATATGGCTAGAAATATATAACTAGAAAAAAAAAGGAGTGGACAAGAGCAAAGGATACCACATACTATCCCATGCTAGATCCATATAGCAAAAGATCTAAAGAAAGTTTGCAGCTTGTTGCATTACCTCCTATAGGTGAATAATGGGAGAAAATGGATGAGAATCTTACAGGCAATAAGCCATGGGTAGGTTACAATTTAAACTATTTGTAGTTCAGTACTCAAATTACTGAGATAATAAATCCATGGTAATTTGTCTGTTTATTTTTAAAGTATATTTATATTCTTTTTTACTTTCAAACTAATGTTATTTGAAGAATGCAGCCTCAACTAATGCAGTCCAAACTAGAAGGCCTGCAGGAAATGGAGGGAGGGGGAATTTTACAATAACTTTCTCTGATAAAAGTCTTATTTCTTGAATATATAGGGAACTGAACCAAATTTATAAAAAACAAAAACCACTGACCATTTAATAAATGGTCAAAGGATATAAATAGTAGTTTTTGGAAGAAGAAACCAAAGCAATCAATAGTCATTGGGGAAAATGTTCTATATAACTAATAATTAGAGAAATGAATATCAAAACTCAAGTATTACCTCACACCTATCAAATTGGCTAACATAACAGAAAAGGAAATGAGGAGAAATAGGCACATTAATGCACTGTTGGTAGAACTGTGAACTGATCCAGCCATTCTGAAAAGCAGTTTGAACCCATGCTCAAAAGGCCATAAAGTTGCATATATTTTTTGAAATAGAAATTATATTACTAGCTCTTTATCTCAAAAAGATTAATGTGAAAGGAAAAAGATCTATATGCATAAAACCATTTATAACATATCTTTTTATGGTAGCAAAAATTGAAAATTGAAGGAATGGCCATCAATGGGGAATGGCTAAATAAGTTATGATATATAATTGTGATAGACTATTATTGTGCATGAAAGTATAATAAAAGTGATGACTTTACAAATACCTATGGAGACTAATATGTACTGATACTGATACAAAGTAAAATGAGCAGAACCAAAAGACAACATAGACAGTAACAGTAATATTGCAACAAGAATCAACTATGAAAACAACTCTGATTAATACAGTGATCCATGATAATTCCAAAGGACTCACAATGAAAAATGCTATCCTCTTCTCAGAAAGAGAACAGATAGCCTCTGATTACATAGTGAAACATTTTTTTCTTTGTTTTTCTTGCTTTTTTGCAACAAAGCTAATGTGGAAATTTGCTTTGCATGACTTCCTATGTATAATAGGTATCTTATTTTGTGCCTTCTCAATGAGTGAAGGAGGAAAGAGAGAGAAGGAAAGAATTTGGAACCAAAAATAAAAAGAAAGAAAAAAATGAAGAACAAAAACTCTGTTTGGACATAGCTTATATTTAGATCCCAGTTTTCCTATTTGCTTAAAGTCATCATTATGAAAATAAGTTACTGTGCTGTGCTGAAGCTATATAGGTATATTTTTATTAATGTTAAATGGCCCCAAGCAGCAAATTTTCTCCATTTCTTTGTTTCTCTAGAACTTAGCATGATGACATATATGAAGAATAAAGATGACTAGGAGATACCTTTTGCAGAAGATGAGACTTTATCTGAGATTTACAGGAAGTCAGGAAAATCAAGAGGAAGAAAAATTGAGAGTTTTAGGCATGAGGGAAAGCCAGTGAAAATTCCTGGAGTATAATAATAGTAATCTTTATATAGCAGTTTAATATTTATTAGCTCCTTGGAAGTGATCCAGCAAACTCCTTGAAAGCAGAGATTGTTTTTTGGCATTCTCTTTCTCAGAAATTAGCTCATTATTTGTAGGTATAGAAGGCAATAAATGCTAATTATCTGATAGATTTTATACATTTTATCTCATTTTATCCTCCCATTACTCCTGAGAGATAGGTACTATTATACTCCCCTTTTACAGATCAGGAAACTAAGGCAGAAAGAGAAAAGATGACTTCCCCATTGCTACATAAGTAGTAAGTCTTGACTACAGGTTCAGAGCTTTATCCATTGCATCTTTTAGATGTGTCCCATTTGGCTATTTATAGATGCAGGGTTATTTTGAAAATTGGAAATTCAAGAAAATAGAATTTGAAAAAAATAAGATTTTATTATAAATTATGTCAGTGCTCATTAGCCATGAGTGGGATAAATGTTTTGTGAGTAGTCCATGATTTCTTACCAGCTGAATTCCAGGTTTCCAGCAATAGGACCAAATAACTTCTTGTGATTATCAAAGCTACTGTTTTAGTTGTGAGCTGAGAAAACAAGTAAGGTATGACATAAGGCCTGAAAATCTCTTGTGTGAAAAAAGTTCACAGACTTCTTAATGCATGGACTTTATAACATTTGTCTGCACTCCTTAAAAACCTGTTTGGCTTACTTTCCTTTTGGTATGGAATATGTTCTGACTTGAGTTTGTCAGATAAATCATCCCTCAATGCTAACGGTATTACTGTGAATATAGGAATAATACAAATGCAACATGAATGAAAGAAGAAAACCTTTTTATTTGCTGTTATATCATGTTTGCAATTATCTAAGCTTCTTTGGATATTGAGAGTTTAGTGGGGTTCATATTTTTTTCCACACATATGCCTTCATTCTATAAAAATCCAAACAAATTCTGCTTAAATGACAGAGGAAGCAAAGATAAGGACATATTAACATAGAGAAATACAACCTGTGATTTTTGTGTTACATAGACATAATTCAGAGTTAAAAGTACTTAGTACGTGTCATTATGGGTAAGGATATACCCTTTATTTTGTGTAACCATTGTAAGAAACATATGCATGATATTTCAACATAATATGTCAAGGATTTTTTCTCACGAGACATGTCTATAATCTCTACCCATATACCAGTTGTCACTGAAATTATTTCAGTTACCAACAAATATACCTATTTGAAAATTTGTAGCAAACGCTTAAAATGGTTGCCTCAATTGCAATGAGGATTTATAATATAATTTAAAATTCTTTAAAATTATACCACCTTTGGCCAAAATTAGCCAACTTATTAGCTAATCCTGAAACATACAGAGTCACTTGCCAATAGAGCAAGTACAAACGGATCAGTACCTTTATCTGTATACAAAAAAAAGCATGGGACTTGAATTTGGATGAGTCACTAAATAGTGTATGCCTCAGTTTCCTCATCTATAAAATAAGAATGATACTAATACTTGTACTACCTACCTTTCAGTGTTATTCTGAGAGTTATTTGTGCAAATTTTAGAGTGATATTAATTCCTATTAAAATTATCTAGTGATTTAATAAAATCAAAACTTCAGAGCTTAATAGAAATAGATCAGAAAGCATCCCACACAGTTTCTCAAATTTGAAAAAAAATAGGATTATGAATTTTATCAAGGAAAATAACAAAATTGTCAAAATTTAAATAATCTACAAAATGATATAGTAAAAATATTTCCAAATTTTGAGTCAGAGAACATGAATTTCCAAACAATATACTGCTGCATATCCAAACAATATACACTGCTGCATATAATTTGTGTGACCTTGAGTAGTCAATGCCACTGGGATTCATGTTCTTGATCTCTAAACTCTATCTTTCTACCTAAAAGCCAATGATTTTATAATTAGATTATACTTCTTGATTGAGTTGAAATTTTAAAATCTATTTAGGTTTTTTTTTTCCTTACCAGTTGACACTTTTTGGAGATATTGTTCTTCTAAGTGTTCAGGGTTACAAAGCTGATTTTAATATTAGCTTAAAAAAAACACAAAGTAAATTTGTTTCATTGAAACACTACAAGGTATGCTATAGATATGTCCTTGTTTTTATTGTTATTTGTTGTTCTAGTTTATCATACTACTATCATAAGAATAGTGGATATTCTTATCCACTAATCTGGGTAATCATTAAATGACCCTATACAAAAAAGGAAACTTTACACTTTACATTGGTCATTTCTTTGTAAAAGAATCAGAGGTTTAATCATTCTTTTGCTAATTCTAATTTATGTTGTTGTGATGTTTTTCAGGAAATCTTTGGAAAAAGAAGATTTTGAAAAATTCATTATAGATCAAGCAAATGCAGCAGGTAATAGCATGGTTAATAAATTGGTATTAAGTGACTGGGAAATATAATTATTGAATCATCAAATATTAGATCTGGAAAATTGATCCAAAGATTATATTGTTCTAATATAATAATCATTAAGAATTAGTATATTTTAATAAAATAGACAAGATGTATATAAAGCAATGGTTTCTACATGCTACTAGATACAAAATATTTTTCCCATTTATGTTATTTATCTGTGAGGAATGAGAAAAATATAATCTAGGGAGCAAAGTCTTTAAAAATTAATCTCAGACTTTGATACTTAATTACTAATGGCCAATTAAGGTTTGAACAAAGAAAACTCAGCAATTAGAAAAAAGAAAAAAGGAGTTTTCCATAGAAGCAAAGTAAAATGAAAGTAAAACCATAGGTACATATATATGTGTGTGTGAATATATGTATAAATGTATATATGTATATATGTGTGTACATACATATACATCTGTACACACATACATATATGATCTATAATGTATGTATGTGTGTGTGTGTGTATACAACAGTACAACCTAGTGCACTAAAAGTCATCTTTATGTGACTTTATGTGACAGCAGACATAAAATATGGTTGTCTATGGAGATGAGACATGAAATGATGATATAGCTTTCTATAAATTTGTGTAAATATACAAAATTCAATAAATTATTGGTGGATTAAAGTCACTTGTGGGAATCAACCCTGATATTGGAGCAAGAAGTAAAGTCCATCTTTGAACTGTAACATTTTTGACAATACATGTCCCAGTTCATGGATCTTCAATGCCATTATGCTTCTTGTGACTTCCTAGGTCATTCCATGCTACTATTAATCCCAAAACAATATGGATTTAAATTAGCAAATATTTGTGAACTGGAGCAAAAACTGAGATTTTAGTTAGGCAAATTACTTAGCATAGAAACTGAAAAAGGACATGCATTTTTTAGCTTATTACCACTGCTGTAATAGAGGGGAATAAAAAAATTCATATCCTTCCAGGTATTTCAGGGGATGTTATCAAAGAATCTCTGGGTGAAGAAGTCTTCAAAATATGCTACGAGGAAGATGAGCACATCTTAGGTGTTGTTGGAGGGACCCTCAAAGATTTCTTGAACAGTTTCAGCACTCTTTTGAAGCAGAGCAGTCATTGCCAAGGAGCTGAAAAGAAGGGCCGACTTGAGGAGGTGTCCATACTCTGCTTGGAGAAAGACCCCAATGTCTTAAATGTTTACTATTTTTTCCCTAAGAAAACAACTTCCCTCATTCTTCCAGGCGTTATTAAGGCCGCTGCTCATGTATTATATGAAACTGAAGTGGATGTGACCCTAGTGCCTCCCTGTTTCCGCAATGATTGTAATGAGTTTGTGAATCAGCCCTACTTATTATATTCTGTTCAGGTGAAAAGCACAAAACCTTCTCTGTCTCCTTGCAAACCTCAATCCTCCTTGGTGATCCCAACCTCCCTCTTTTGTAAGACCTTTCCTTTCCATTTCATGTTTGATAAAGACATGGCCATTCTACAGTTTGGCAATGGGATTCGGAGGCTGCTGAACAGAAGGGACTTTCAAGGAAAACCTAACTTTGAAGAATATTTTGAAATCCTTACCCCCAAAATCAACTACACCTTTAGTGGGATCATGACCATGTTGAACATGCAGTTTGTCATAAGAGTGAGAAGAGGGGACAACTCTATCAAGAAATCTTCTGGGGTAAGGACATATACATATAAAAGAAGAAAGCTGGGAAAAGAGGGAAGGAAGGAAGAAAGGACAGGAAGAAGTAAGGAAGGGAGGAAAGGAAGGGAGGAAAGGAAGGAAGGAGGGAAGGAAAAAGGAGGGAGGGAAGGGAGGGAAGGACGTAAGGGAGAGAAGGGGGAAGTGAAGGAAGAAGGGAAGGAGGGAAGGTGGGAGGAAGGAAGGAAGGAAATACATTTATTATTTGCTCTTTGCAAAACATTGAGATAAATGCTGGGAATGCATATTTAAAAATAAGACAAGCCCCTAAGAACTTGCATTTTAGTATAGTGAGACAATATATATTAAGAAATGGTAGCCAAAGAAGGATGTTTAAGTCTGAAAAGTCTCAGAAATAACACATTTTTCTACTAGGAATTCAGTTTACCTCCCCTTCCAAAAAGTAATGTTAGTATTCATTTGTTTATTATACTTAGAGGAAGGTGTAAAGGGGTATATATGGGGAGGTATGTCTTATATGATGTCAAGGATGACAGACTATTTAGATGGCTGTCTGGGGTATGTAATATAACATATGGTAGTTAGATATAATATGAAGAAAGAAAAGAAGCATTTATTAAGTGACTACAATATCCCAGTAATGGTGGAAAATGCTTTACAAATATTATTTTATTTGATCCTCAATAAATTTGAGAATGATTTGCTATTATAGTTGAGGAAACTAAGGCAATCAGAGGTTGGGCATCTTGTCCAGATTCACAAAGCTATCTTGATTTGAACTCAGGGATTCCTGACTGCAGGCCCCATATTCTATTCATTGCAAAAACATACTGCCTCTAATATGCTATATGAATTCATGTTTACTCACTCAACTATCAGAACAATGAGGGAAGTTCAAACCCAAGGCAGGAGTTCTAAAGTTGAATGACTTAGAGCATGATTTCTATCTGTCCAATAGTCTGAAGGACACATCAATGATTGACACCAGATGGCAGTATCAATAAATGGCAGGGTGTGGGGGAGGTAACGGGATGGGATGTGAAGTATTATAGACTCTTTATATCCCCAGACTAGGCCACACTTCACATCTGTGTTGATCATTTAAAATATGAAAAAGCTATGAACAAGAACATCTAAAGCATGCACCATTCATTTTGGCAATACCTATGGAGTACTAATTTGATTTGATTCAATTCATCAATATTTAAGTTCCTACTGCATTCCAGAAACTGGTATAAGTTCTGGAAATACAAAGAACAAAACAAATGAGTCCCTATCCTTAACAAGTTTATGTCCTCCTGGTAACTATGAAAAAAAATGTTTTAAAGGATTGTTTTTCAGTCTTTACAACTTATCCAAAATCCCGATTAAACCCTTCTTTTGGAAAATGGGAAAATGCCTATTTAAGATAGGTATTTTACAATTTAGGTAAATTACAATTTAAGATAGTATTTTACAAATCTTATACTTACTGACAAAAAGATGATTGAATTTGAAATATTAGAAAAATAGGATTAGAAAAAATCATTTTACAAAAGACAAAAAAAATATTTTCTCATCTTCATTCATTACAACAATCCTTTATTAATAATAATAAATTTTATATAGGACTTTACAATTCACCAAGTGTTTTGCTTTTATTATTCCATTTAAACCATCCAACAATCCTGCAAGGTTGCTTTCATTTTATCAATGGAATTTTATTATACGTTTTATCAACAAGAAACTGAGGCTCAGAGAAGTGATGACTTATCTATGATCACATGGCTAGTCAGTAACAGTGATAAAATTTGAACCCAGAACTTGTTGACTGCACATTTAACACTGGATCCTTTTTACCAATCCTGCTCCTAGCATGTGCTTCTAGAGCACTGAATCAGGCATTAGAGAAGAAAACAAAACTAAAAAGATGGAGTTGGGGCAGCTAGATGGAGTGATTGATAAAGCACCGGCCCTGAAGTCAGAGTATCTCAGTTCAAACTGGCCTCCAACACTCACTACTTCCTAGCTGTATAATCCTGGACAAATTATTTAACCCCAATTGCCTCAGAAAAAAATAATGATAATAATAAAAATGGAATATTTGCCCTCATTAATAATTACAAGTAACGCATATGTTTTTGCTTTGAAAATTTCACTATTACACAATGTGAAAATCAGCAAAGATGATTGCTACCTCATGACAGAGAGCTCTGGGTGATTTTGTATTCATACGAAGGCACGCTTGTAAAAACCAAGCTTTCTTGCATTACTGTAAATCTGCATTCAGCTTATGGTAGATATCTGTGCCTTATCACATAAAACTATCTAGGATTCCATGCTCTTTCATGGCTGAGCTCTTTCGTACTAATCTTGTAAAAGACTTCTTTAGAAGGAAGAATTTAGTGCTGCTGTATGCTGTTAAAATGATTGAATCTCCCTAGTGTTTTTTAATGCCATCTAATACCATTGATCTGTTTTCCCACAGACAATGTCTCCTGTTACACTGGAGTTCTTTAGACCAGTTCTGTCTTTCTCTCCTCACATTTGGTATAACATAGACCTAAATTGAGAAAGGTCCTCAGAAGGCCATCTTAGACATGAGTTACACAGCCAAAGACAAGATGGTTTTGCACATTTAGGGAAAATCAAAAATTTGTGCCCTACTCCCTATTTGTGAATGTCCACCAGATTATATTTGAATCTTCATTGAAACTCATGCAATTTATAACAAACAAGTACCAGTAGGTCATGGAGAAAAAGACTTTTCTGGCCTACATGTGCCTACAAAAAGCCATATTTTAAAAAATGTATCTGTATCCCTTTACCATTGATTTTACCCTTAGTTGTTGCCCTAATCTAGTGATACTCCCCAAGTGTCATCTACAACAGGATTGTCTAGGCACATGTAATGGCACCACATCCATAGCCAGGGGATATAATTTCTAATCTTGGCTCTCCTATTTGACATCATTGTGACTTTGGGAAAGTCATGTCAATTCTTTTTTTTTTTTTGCTGAGGCAATTGGGGTTAAGTGACTTGCCCAGGGTCACACAGCTAGCGCATATTAAGTGTCTGAGACCAGATTTGAACTCAGGTCCTCCTGATTTCGGGGCTGGAGCTCTATCCACTGCACCACCTACCTGCCCCGATCATGTTAATTCTTTGGGCATTCATTTCCTCATTTTAAAAAATCGGAATTATTTATTATTTATTGTTAAATAATATAATTAAATTAATGATCATTTAGTATTTATAAATTGCTTTCCATTTATTTTCTCTTCCCTGAAGGGAGTTTTTTGAGCATAGAGATGGTCATAGAATAACAAGTTGTCCTGTGTACATTTCTTTTTCATAAATAATAGGAGGTATAATAATAGCATTTAAAAAATACTAAACAATGCTAACTTTTTAATGATGCCCAAAGACTCCATGTGACTTTTCTAAGGTCACAAAGGTAGAAAATGTCAGAGCCAAGATAAGATTTGATCTCCCCTAGCTTTTACATGCAGCACCCGTAACAGTATAGCACACTGACTAAAGATGATGAGTGTTCCTATTGACTGCAGTTTAGTTGATGGGTGTTATGATGGCATTAGAAATTAAGCTGAAACTAATCTATTTGATTATTTAAAAGGGGTGATGTAACCAGTAGATAGAGTAAAAGAATTGGAGTCATGAAAACTTGGATATAAACCCAGACAGTGACACTGGTGGTGTAACCATGAACTTGATACTTCTGTGAAATCCTGGATTCTTTAAAACTTTGAGTAATAAAAAAGCTGAAGTCTAAATTACTGGAGAGAGATCCAATACTAAGGAAATTTTGTTGGATAATCATATTTAATCACTTTATTATGAAATCTAAACCAGGGCACCTTGACTTTTGTTGTATCGTGGACTCCTGTGATTGTTTAGTGGCATCTGTGCATCTTCAAAGAATAGTGTTTTCAAAACAAAGTAAAACACATGGCATTACAAAGGAATTGAAATACTATTACCTAATTTTAAAAAGTTATGGGCCCACATTTAAAAATTTGTGATTTAAACAGATGGTTAGAAATGGTCTCATTTCCTAAATGCTAAAAATGAGTTCAGGAATACTTAGAAAAAATCCTAAAAACAATGAACAAAAACATTGTAATATTACTTTTTAAAAATGAAATCCCTTATAGTACATTACATATGTTTAACACTATAACAGATGTTATTCAGAAACCAATTCAGATTTCCAGGCAAATCTCATATGCATTATTTCTTTCCTCTTTTCCTTCTTTTTTAAATTTAACATTTTTCTCCAATTACATGGGAAAACAATTTTAACATTTAAAAAAATTTTGAACTTTATATTTTCTCTCTCTTTTTCCTCCCTCCCTCACTGAGAAAATAAGAAATTCAATTATACATTCACAATCATGCAAAATATATCTCTATATCATATGCATTATTAAAAAGCAACAACAAAAAATAAAAATCAAAGGCAAATGTGACCAAAATAAAGAAGGAAAATATAGTAGGACCTGAAGAGAAACTGTAGGAATAGAATTATTGTTTATATAGATACCTTAGCAGAAGTATCTTAAATCCAAAATTCTTGGTTTGCTTTCCCCTTTAAAAATTTAATGGGCATTCATGTTATGTGTTTAACAAATTTTTATGATTCACTCAATAATCTTTTATAAAATTCCTACTATATTTTGTGTGTATTAGACACTGGGAAAGATAGAAAAGTTTCTTCCTTGAAAGGAGCTTACTCCTAAATATAATACCTACATACATTCTTATTTACACAATCACAGAATATCAGAGTTGGTAGGGATCTCAGATACGATCTAGTTCAATTGAAAACAAAAAATAATCCCTTCTACAACATATCATATGAGTGGTCCTATTTGAAGACTTCCAGTAAGAGAATTCTTTTTTTTCTTTTTTTTTTATATTCTTATTTTTTTTTAATTTCTTTTTTTTAATAGCCTTTTATTTACAGGTTATATGCATGGATAACTTTATAGCGTTAACAATTGCCAAACCTCTTGTTCCAATTTTTCACCTCTTACCCCCCACCCCCTCCCCTAGATGGCAGGATGACCAGTAGATGTTAAATACATTAAAATATAAATTAGATACACAATAAGTATACATGACCAAAACATTATTTTGCTGTATAAAAAGAATCAGACTCTGAAATATTGTACAATTAGCTTGTGAAGGAAATCAAAAATGCAGGTGGGCATAAATATAGGGATTGGGAATTCAATGTAATGGTTTTTAGTTATCTCCCAAAGTTCTTTCTCTGGGCATAGTTGGTTCAGTTCATTACTGCTCCATTGGAAATGATTTGGTTGATCTCTGATCTGATGCTGAGGATGGCCAGGTCCATCAGAACTGGTCATCATATAGTATTGTTGTTGAAGTATATAATGATCTCCTGGTCCTGCTCATTTCACTCAGCATCAGTTCGTGTAAGTCTCTCCAGGCCTTTCTGAAATCATCCTGTTGGTCATTTCTTACAGAACAGTAATATTCCATAATATTCATATACCACAATTTATTCAGCCATTCTCCAACTGATAGACATCCATTCAGTTTCCAGTTTCTAGCCACTACAAAGAGGGCTGCCACAAACATTCGTGCACATACAGGTCCCTTTCCTTTCTTTAGTATCTCTTTGGGATATAAGCCCAGTAGTAACACTGCTGGATCAAAGGGTATGCACAGTTTGATAACTTTTTGAGCATAGTTCCAAACTACTCTCCAAAATGGTTGGATCTGATTCACAACTCCACCAACAATGCATCAATGTCCCAGTTTTCCCACATCCCCTCCAACAATCATCATTATTTTTTCCTGTCATCTTAGCCAATCTGACAGGTGTGTAGTGGTATCTTAGAGTTGTCTTAATTTGCATTTCTCTGATTAATAATCAGTAAGAGAATTCTTGACCTCCCAAAATGCTACTTTGTGCTACTTTGGGATAGCTTTGATCGATAAGAATTGTTTTAAACCTCAAGTACAAATTTGCCTCTTTGAAGCTTATCATTGCTCCAATTTCACTGTGGGGTTCTTAACAGAACAAATCTAATACCCTTCTACAAGGCAGTCAAAGAAATACTCAAAGACAGCTATTATGTCATGCTCAAGTATTCATTTCAGCAAGCAAAATTAATTTTAAGATTAATTTGCAAGTAAAACATAAACCCCCTAATTCCCTTGGACTACAGAAAAATAGACTAACAGCTTTCTATGTAAACATGATGGACATAATCATTCCTAGTTCTCCTAGCCTTGTGTTCTCTGATTATTATACAAGTAAAGCAAACAAAACAGATAACTCATGAATGAATTGTTCCCATGCATCTGAACTGCGATTCTCTTTCTGCACAGTAATATGCTAATCATTGATCAGTGTTGGTTTTCTCAACATTCTTTTTATAAATATATTCAGTTCAAATTTTGATATGCTCACTTGCAGTTTTTTGGCCAATGACACCCTGTAGCAAGGACATGATTTGAATGGAGAAATAGTACTTTTCGATAGAATGAGACACTTACAAACTAAAGTATAAAAAGCAGACAATATTTCCTTTTATTCTAGCTTTTTAGTGTAAACTTGGGAAGGCACTATGTAGAACCACAGTGCTATATCACTGAGTTTATATAGATGGGGCCTTTCAATGAAGAAAAAGGATTCTTCCTACCACAGTCACTGTAAAGTGATTCTTAGGATTTCCTGAGTCTATGAAGTTTTATTAGGTTACTAAGTGTCCAGATAATAGGGACAGATACATGTTCATATCAGGCTCTCAAAAGATATTTGTCAAACTGAATTGGGATAAACGAGCAGGTTACTTAGCTTTACTTCCCCTATAGATCCCTCCTACTCTTCTACTGTCTTAAATACAAGATGCTCTCTGTGTTTTCAGGGGAATATATTCTTGATATTTGTTAGAATATATGTGTCCTTTCATATTGTGCCTATAGTAAAGACCCCCCAAAGGCTCTTAACAAGGCTAACTATAAAAAAATTAACTTTTTTACATTGGGAATAAACTTCTAATATGTGTAATGAATCCAGCATGTCATAATGGTCATGATAACAGTGAAAGGATTCTTTGTTCTTTCTCTTATTTCTTTCCATTTCTGAGAAGGGTTTGGAATAGATTAAACACAAGGATGAGTAAGAGAACTTTGGTGAGATTAGTTAATTATTAGAGAAGAGAAGAAAAAAACTAGATGTTGCCTGCAGAAACTGAGTCTAGAATAGGTTTATTAAAGAGTGATTCATGTTTCTGTGATCCAAAAAGAAAAACTAGCCTAAAAAACCACTCAAAGGTATATTTATTTATTATTTTTGAATAAAAATGGATAGAAACAGTACCTGGATAAGAGAGGAGAGCAGAGGAAGGAAGGAGGAAGCTAAAACTTCAGGGCACTACATGAAATTTATTTATTTTTTGTCAAGACTGGGACCTGAACATGTAATGTCATTACTTTAGGGGAAGCTTTTTACATATTCATGTCAGAACATCAATTAAACTTCCAGTGTTACCCTAGACATTGAGACATTAAGTATTGCTCAGGGTAATATAGACTTGAATCCAAGTATTTCCCATTTTAATTTTAGTTTTCTATTACCTATATTACCTTGCTTCTGTTTTTATAGAGACAATAATACTAGAACATGAGTGGCAACCTGGTATAATGGATAGAAAACTCTCCTCAGAATCAGGAGGACCTGTAATGAGGTCCCACCTCTCATACAGACTGTGTGACCTTACAGATCACTTAACCAACCTCTTTGTGCCTCTATAAAATCAAAGATTAAAAGCTCCTAAACAATTGCTGATCAGCTTTGAAAAAGGAAAGTGGCTTTTTTGTTATATATTTTTTCTTTTTTTTTTTATTAAATTCTTTATAACAATGGTCTTTAAGATCTGGGATGGATGCTTGGGGATAAGCACAGGGATTAATTCTAAGAGCTATATGGTTGGACAATCAGAATGTGGAAGATGGGTTTTCCAGATAACCAATCATGGAGCTTTTTTCCAAAATACATACTTTTTACCCATTACAACCCCATATTGTCCCTCTTCCTGCACCTCCATCATATATAAAATCTCAACTTTCCTCTTTTCCAGCTAAATATTGAACTAAAATTATACAAATACCAGCAGCTCCAGCTGTAAGCATCATTAAAACATTCCCCACCACCAATCTCCAACCCAGAAATATGAAAATTCTTTTTTATTTACTTCTGATGTGATCAGCAAAATTTGAAGATTATCCAATTTGCTACTTTATACTAATCAAATCAAGAAGATAGAAGACTAGAACATGGGGCCTGCAGTTGGGAAGACCTGAGTTCAAACATAACTTCAGGCTTATTAGTTTATATACTCTGGGAAAGTCATTTAATCTCTGTGCCATTTTTTAATCTGCCAAATGGAGATATTAGTAACACCTACCTCCCAGGATTGTTGTGAGGATCAAATGAGATAAATGTAGTAATTATATAATTATAGATATCATATCTAGAATCATATACTTTTATATATTGATATTTAATTTAAATTTCATAATTTATAAATATATAATACATAAAAATAATTAAAGTTAATATATAATCATTATTATAGTAGGTGCTATGAAATTTTGGTTATTATTATTATAAATTACAGAGCCAGTAAAAAAAAGTTAGTTGAAGATTGATAAATTGAGGAGAAATAGTTGGAAGTAAAAAATCACATTCATAAAAAAAAAAACTGCAGATCCTAGAAGGGTTAAACGATAGAAGACAATGCCATTCTATATAGTTTAGTATTGTACCTAGTATCACATGCTAAGAAAGTATAACCTTGATATTTAGGGAAGGGGTCGTCAATCAGAATTTATTAAAATCCCTACAACTTCAATGGTGAATCCCATGAGATTCTAGGACTATTTTCTGGATATCACTTCATTTTCTCTTTAAATAGCTTCATCCATTTCAAAGCCACAGTGATCTGATGGTAGAGCTAAGTTCACTGCTATTTATTTTCATATATAAAAAGAAAAAAAGACAATCATATCATTTTAGCTACTGTTTCTTCTGTAGTTTGCTAATTAATTTAGAAGAAAACTGAACTCTGAGTTAATTGTTCATAACCATGAACAACAAAAAATAAATGAAACAAATCAGCCCTTTACACAAATAACGTCACTGCCCAGAGCCTTGGTTTCTTCATCTGTAAAAAATGAGAGTTTGGGTAGGGTTAAATGGACTAAATTAATCTTATTTTAGATCTATGATCCTCTTAGCAGAAATGATAGTTTGATGGGCATGTGGGGGATGGAGTAGCAAATAGTCATTTCCCCCCCTCTATTTTAAGGGATAGTTCTATGATGACATGGTGGTAGTATGTGTATTTGTGGAGAGGTCCAGTGTCTCTAAAGTTGACAGGACTCTTCCCTTTGCTTCCTAGGTAATGGATCTCAAAGGCCAAATGATCTACATCATTGAGTCTAGTGCCATCTTGTTCTTGGGATCTCCCTGTGTGGATCGGTTAGAGGATTTTACAGGTCGTGGACTCTACCTCTCAGATATCCCAATCCACAATGCTCTGAGGGATGTGGTTCTGATAGGGGAACAAGCTCGAGCCCAAGATGGGCTGAAGAAAAGGTTGGGGAAACTCAAAGCCACCTTGGAACAAGCGCACCAAGCTCTTGAGGAGGAGAAGAAAAAGACAGTCGATCTCTTATGTTCCATCTTCCCAGGCGAGGTTGCTCAACAGCTGTGGCAGGGGCAGGTGGTACAAGCCAAGAAATTCAACCATGTCACCATGCTTTTCTCTGACATTGTTGGATTCACAGCCATCTGTTCCCAGTGTTCCCCAATGCAGGTGATCACCATGCTCAATGAACTCTACACTCGCTTTGACTACCAGTGTGGAGAGCTGGATGTGTATAAGGTAGGAGTGGGGAGTGAGAAAATGAAACTCTGAGGGCAGCAGATGGTTCTTTGGGATGCAGAAGTACCTATAAAAAAAAAGCTTTTGTTATATACCTGAATTAGACTCATTTGTCTTAATCATGAAATGAAAATTGCCTGGTGAACTACGCAAACAAATTGGAGGCAGGCACCCCAAAGTGATCAGAGTGAATGTTTGCTGTGCCAGAAATAGCACTGCCTTACAAAAAGAACAAGGAAAAAGAAAAGAAATCAGAGAAGAAAGCCATAGTCCTGCTTAAACAATTGCCATACTTCTGTACCAGAATGGGAATAAATACATGGTGGCCTAAGAGTAATGGCAATTAGGTAAGGTAGCGTTAGGTTTGACTGGAAATTGGATAAAATCCTGATTTTCAGTAAGCATCGGTTTAGTAAATATGGACATGATAGTTACATTCTGTGCTACTTTTAATGGGTTGGTCATTCATTTTTGTGAACCCAAAAGAGCAAGTTTTGGGCTCCAAAATAGGACTTCCTATTTCCAATAATAAGAATCTATCTGTGTGTATATATTTATTTATGTTTATATATATGTATTTGTGTATTGTGTTTAAATGCCTATATACATGTGCAAATATATACTTATGTATATATATAAATTTATGTATGCATATAGTTATTTTTTAAAGTTGTAACACTATATAATGATTTAGCTTGTGACTTTCATTTGTTCCAGTGTCTATACCTCCTTACACTCTGCTAAATGTTTACAGTTCCCTGAGATACCCAGGGAGATGAAGTGGCCTGAGATTTCTAAATGATCTGAAAAGAAATATATAGTGTCAAATCATTTAATTTATTCTTAGGGTAATAAAATAAGAGACAGCAGGTATAGTGGATGGAATGCTAGTCTTGATGTAAAAAAGACTTGAACTTAAAGCCTGCCTCAAACACTTCCTAGCTATGTGGTCCTGAACAAACCCACTAACTTATTTGGGTCTCAGTTTCTCCATCTGTAAAGTGAAAGGGTGGGATCTGATGGCCTCTCCTGGTGATGCAGTGGATAGAATGCTAGGTTTGGAATCAGGAAGACTCATCTTCCTGAGTTCAAATCTTCTTAGATACTTACTAGTTCTGTAACATTGGAGAAGTCATTTAATTCTTAGTTTCTTCACCTGTAAAATGAGGCGGAGAAGGAAATGGCAAACCATGCCAGTATCTTTGCCAATAAAACCCCAAATGGAAATAGAAATTACTGAACAACAACAAAAAACAGCAGATCACTTCTTGCCCTAAATCTATAATGGTATGGTACTTTAAGGGGAAGAGATATTATTGTAATATGTCTTATATGACTGAACATGTATAACCCATATCAAAATACTTATATCTCAGGGAGGGGAAAGGTAAGGAAAGGAGGGAGAAAATTTGGAAATCATTTTTTTTTCATTAAAACTTAAAATTGTCTTTATATATAACTGAGGGAAAATAAAATATTTTTAAGTGAAGAAATAAATATCTAAAGGCTATTTTCATTAATTTTCAATGAGATAGGCTGATTCTCACTTGAATTTTAAAAAGGAAATAAAAGAAAACAGAGCCACAAGTAATATGTTTAGATTTAAACATGTAAAAGAAAAAAAAATCTAGTGTAATGCCATTTCCCTTGAGGTTTAAATATAAATTGTTACAACTAGGAAAAAAACCAGACTCTGGAGCCTATGACCTATGTTCAGACAGTATCTCTGACATTAACAGCATGATCTTAGGCAAGTCGCTATAAAAAGTAAAATAAAAGGGGGCTGGAGTAAATGGAACTTGAGATCTCTTCCAACTGTACAATCAAAAATCCTATAGCATTCTTATATATAGTACATATATTTGAATTACTGAGATTCTTTGCATTCATTCATAGATTTCTATCAGTCTTTTTTTTTTACTAGATAGATATCAATAGAAATAAAGATATTGACTAGGCAAAAGAGAATGTTGCCTTAATTATCCATCCTCAATCACTGATTGGGCATTGCCTCAGTCAAATTAAAACCCAGGAAAGACTAGCTTAAAAGGGCCAAGGTTTTACATTGCATCTATATCTGGCCACTGGAACAGATGGCTCCAGAGGGAAAGTAAGGTAGGTGACCTCTCTATTATCAAATCCAGTATACTTGCATGTCATGTCATCAGTTCCCTGATGTCATGGTCCTCTTCGAGAAGAAAGGCAAATAAAAATTACATTAGTTTTGTAATCAGAAAAACTGAATTTGAGTTTCTGTGTGAACCTGATTAAGTCACTTATCTTGTCTCAATACCCCCAGCAACTCTACAGACTTTTAAATCAAGGCCAGGTGCTCATTTGTATCAATTACAAGAATTATAATTCTTGTAATTCCAGTGAATTGCTATCCATTGTTAAACTATAAGTAGTGTTTTTCAGATGTTGACATTAAAATCAACCAATCAGTAAATAATTTCACAGTGTACACATTGCTCTTCCTCAACTCTCTCTCCCCAAAAAGCTCTCCTCCTTCATGAATTGCCTCATTGCCAGTGTTTTTTTGTCATTCTAATCCTTCTTGGCCTCTCTATGGAATTCAGATTGTAGACTCCTCCATTTTTTTTTTTTTTTTTTTTTTGCGCTTCTTTATCTTCCTTTTGCTTCTAGATGCTAGTCCACTTCGATCCCCACTTTCTTTCTTTCTTATAAGATTGTGTACAGAACACTGTTTTGTTTTCTGAGAGGAATATGAAATCAAGATAAAACAACATCCCCACCTTCATGGAGTTCATTGTCAAATAGAGAAGACTGTACATGTGGTCTAGTCTACACACATCTGTGGCTCCTTCCCCCAACATCTTAGATTCATATGATATCCCTAAGTGTGCAACATTTGAAATTGAAAATAGCTTCAGATTACTTCATTTATTTTCTCAAAACTCCTTTTAGAGAAGGAGAAACGAAGCACAGAATGATTAAGTGGCTTGTCATTGATCACACTAGGTACAGTTAATATCAAGGCTTAGAGGAGAATCCAGATTTCTTAAGTCCATTTTACTCTGTCTTGCTCATCTTTTATAATAGTATTGCTCTTGCATAATAAACTTATCCTCTACTGGTCAGGACTTCTGTCCTAAAAGAATTCTCTTACTTTTGTGGGTTCAATTATCCCTCTTCTTCTACATATTAGTTCTGGGACCTAAGTCACAGAGGTGAACTCAAGAAATTGGAGAATTCTTTGTGCCATGTTTTCTGCATCTGAAAATGATTCCCTCAGATTATATATTCTCTAAGATCCTTTGTAATACAAAAATCACATGATCTAAGAGCTTATATATTTATAATCATATAACACCATTTTTAGAAGTATTTCATATATTTCATATATTCCATATACATCACTATAGTAAGTAAGTATGTATTTTTTCCTGTCCGATTTTAAATGTTTGTTGTCTTCTGTTTGCTTTATCTTGTGTTTACTCTAAGAAACCAATTTGTATGCTTAGGTGGAGACAATCGGAGATGCTTACTGTGTAGCTGGAGGCTTACACAAAGAAACCGAGACACATGCTATTCAAATTGCCCTCATGGCCTTGAAGATGATGGAGCTGTCTGATGAAGTGATGTCTCCACATGGGGAACCCATCAAGGTCAGGTGGATGTGTTTGATGTCTATGGGATATATTTGATTCCAGCGGGATGCTGAGGACAAAAGGCTCATTAGGAGTATCAAAAATGGTGTTTGAGGCAGACATAAAAATAATTCATTGTCAAGTTATATCCAAGAATTAGATAATTGACTAAAACCCTGATTCTCAGTAAGCATCAATTTTGTAGATGCAGATATATTTATCATCTTTTGTGCAACTTTTAATAGTTTGATCATTCCCTTCTGAAAACCAAACAGAGCAAGGTTTGTCCTTCAGAAACAGGAGTTCTGTTTGTAATAATAATAAAAAGCCTCTATATTTTCCATATACAACATGAACCTAAAAAGATATATAGTTGTTAAAAAAAAAGTTGTAAAAATGTATAGTAATTAGTTTGTGACTTTCATTATTTCTAATGAGATTCATGTCTAAACCTCCAAACACTCTGCTAAATATTTACTACTCACTGAGATACCTAGTAATGTCAGAATTATAGTAAAATTCTTAACTGATCACCATCCCAAAATTAATCCTATAATTCAATGGAAGGATCATTCATTTTTTTTTTAATTTCAGTATGACAAAAAAAATAGCCTCCGGAAATGTGAGTAAATATGGTGATGGTAGATTATTTTCAAGAAATTCAGAATTATGTATGTATTTAATTTTCACAATGATAAGAATACCCATTAATTACAAACTAAAGCATTTTTGAGTGTTAAAATCTACTTAAAACTCAAAAAAGAATAGTTGAATTTTATCACATGAAAACTATTAAATTAGACAAATAAAAACTGGAGAAGTTACAAATCATTCATTGCTGATAACAACCAAAAGTCAAAAACAAATAAATATAGTTGGTGGTTCAAACAAAATTGGATTCAGGGAGAAAGGAAAAATATAAGAACAATATTCCTTTCCTCTGAAACCCTGTGTACTTTTTCTCTCCTATTTAATTTCCACAATTACTTGCTTAGTCTTATTCATTTACCCACAAACATAGGTAGGGAGCCTTGAATTAGAGTAAGTAGAAGAAAAGATAATGAGAGATTTTCAAATGGGAGAATTGTAGATAGAGACTGAACCAAAGAACACAATTGTGGAGCCAGGTTTTCCTACCACACGAATCATGAAACATAATCATGAGATTTCCACTGCTTTTCTTAGTTGAATTGCTGTTGCTGTTATGTGCTATATGAAGACTGCTTTTCCAAGTACAATGTGTTCCTACGAGTCTCAGTTAGGTTCTCCCCATTCCTCCAACATTGTTCCTCTTCATATGTCTCCAGGACAGGACATTAAACTATCCTACATAACTGTGTGGTTTCTTTGTTTATTTTTGCTAAAATATGAATGAACTCAGGGTATACTCGATATAGATTTGAGCTAAGTTTCTTACAGAACTTGGCACAGTTTTAAAGCATTAAGCAATCTTTTCTAGGTGTTGCCAGTTTTTACCATCCAGTTTTTCTCATTGACCTTATTTGAACCCTCAGTCCCAGAATGAACAACTTCTCAGCACTTGAGTTGAATAAAAATCAATTTTTTTTCCATCTTGGTCCTTACTTTGCCTCAGATCAAAACAACTTCTGTATAGCTAAGCCATTGATTCAGCTGGTGTCTCTTGGGTTATGTTCCATAGATAATTTCAATTTGTGTTTCCTCAGGTTTGAGGGCAAATACTATCTTATTAAGTTTTTTTGAGCTGTTTCCCATCTTACTGAGCTTTTACCGGGTTTTCTCAATTCACTCTCCTTTTCCATGCCTTTGCTTTTTTTTTTCTTTTGCTTTTAAAACAATATTCTAAGAAGGAGGTTATTCCAGCTCAAATGAAAGCTGGTTTCCAGGATCTACTTCTACGATTTTTTCTTAAGTAAGAAAAATTAATGAATATGTTCAGGGAATGATAACTCGGAAAATCTTCAAATTGTATTTGCATGATTAATCTATCTAATATTCTTAATTTGCTTTTTAAATTTTCAGTTATGACTTGAAAGAAGATCATGAAAATTTGACAGATCCTTGGAGTCTTACATGTGTATCTGTTATGTATATTTCAAATAGTATGCTCCCCAAAAGAAAAAAAAAACTTTTAAGATAGACATTGCTATAGACCATATTTTTGGGTGTGTGTATTTCTAACTGTACTGTAACTGAGTCACAGAAGTAGAAGGGTACTTAGATATCATCTTAGCTAATGGTTTTTAATTGTTTTTATGTCATGGATCCCTTTGGCAGTCTGGTGATGACTATTTCAGAATAAGGTTTTTAAATGCTTAAAAGAAAACACATAGAGTTACAAAGGAAAGAAGTCATATAATTATCAAAATATTAGCAAAATAAATTTTGATATGTTCATAAATGCAGTGAAGGTCTAGTGGCACAGAACTGAAAACAGTCTTCACTTGTTATGCCTTCCATTCTATTAGAATGATAAACATACACACAGATAGGTAAAGAAAAATCATGTGCAAAATTATAAATAGTTTAACTAGAAAGATTATCCTAACATCTTTCTGGCCTGGAAAAAGTTTCTTGTAAGATCTAAGACCTGAGCTGTGCTTTGAAGGATGGTTGGTGGGAATTCATCTTGTCATTTTCTTTCAGATGCGTATTGGTTTGCATTCTGGATCTGTCTTTGCTGGAGTGGTTGGAGTTAAAATGCCCCGTTACTGTCTCTTTGGAAACAATGTCACCTTAGCAAATAAATTTGAGTCCTGCAGTGTTCCTCGGAAGATCAATGTCAGTCCTACAACTTACAGGTACTAATTGTATTAGACAGCTAAAATCTGTTTCTACTATTGTATTTGGATCTAATGCTATTTTTTATTATTAAATGTTCTTTCACTTTCTTAGGTAGTAAGACAATCCACAGTTTTCATTTTCAGGACTTTATAATTGTTTGTTTTAATCTCAGTTGCATTGTATCCCTTTGAATTACTTATTACTTTTTTCCTGGAGGTTGCATTTTTAAAAACTTATAACATCTCCTATGGAATTCCTGAAAATAACTAATTTTTTATTCATTTATTTGAAAAACTTAGTCTTTTTAGGAGAAAAATTTGGGGGAGAAGTGGGAGACAAATAGCTAGATATCCATCATTTTGTGAAGTTGGTAGACTACTGTGGGAAGATCCTAATAAAGAGACCATATGTAACTAATAATAAAGAGCAGGGCACAGACATTTACACTGGAAACTCTTTACAAGCAATCAGAATCATTCATTCTGCCATCTTAATAACATGTTAATAAATTATTCCTATTTAAATAAGGAAATAATAATCAAAATCCAGAAAAGAGGTAATATATAGCATGGGTTAAATCACATGGGGAGGAGATCTTGATAATAAAAATCCTTATGCAGCAAAAAGCTTTCCAGCTCTAGCTGACAGTTTTCTTGTTTCAGTCATGTGATATTCTCTAAAAGCTCTGTCTACCCCTGCCTTCTTGTGACATAAAGATAATTCTGAAATCTTAAAAGCAAAGGGAGTGGGACAAAAGGCTCATTTCAGAAAGAGGAAAATTGTCTAGAACAAACATTAACTACTTTCTGAGAACCTGTTCCACCTGAACACAGAGAGTATCATCACTTGTAGGTAAACCACCAGATGATGAATTCTTTGGTATGAAACAAAAGCAGATATAAAATAGCCCTTATTCCACTATGCCCCCCTTTTTTCTGCAGTGTTGGTGGAAGAATAATAGGAAAGAAGATCAATATTTATGCCATTTCCATACAAATTTAATTGTGGCATTCTTAATCTGAGATCTGAACAAATGGAGGAAAATGAATTAATGCTATTGCAACCCCCCAAAAAAACATCAAGGATATCAATAACTCCTGATCTGTAGTCTCACTTTCATAGTTCTATAAAGAGGGAAATGATTTAAATTTCAAACTTACCCAGAGAATGGGTGAGTTTTCCTGAAAGACAATCAGCCATAAAATTTACATTTACAGCCATACAATGGGCTGAAAAGTACAAAGATTACAAGATTCTTTGGAGTTATTATTTGATTAAAAAAGAATTTTAGGAGAACAAAAACACAGCCTTATGAGTTCTCTATAAAATGTCTTTTACTCATATGTTAAAATAAGTCTAGATTCTTTGAACAATGAAATCAGAGACATAATTTTATTTATATGGAGCATAAAGTGGAAAATATGCTTGCCAAAGAGGGTTATCCTTATCACAAAGGATGTCCAGTACTGAACCCAATTGGAAAAATGATTTGTTGTGATATAAAGTCTTATAGATGTTTCTATCTGCATTACGACTTAGAACAATTCCGAACATCCAAAATGTCTTATCTATAGATCTATAGTCAGTCAAAATGTATCTAAATATTAACTCAATAAAAAATCTAGTAAGTGAAGTATGTTGTATTCTTTTTGTCATTGCTCAGTAAAAAGTTTGATTTTCATTTTCTCATCAACAGAATTGACCTTTGATAGATTTATTCAATTAGTATGCAGTGAGTTCAATATCACCACCTATTTGAAAGTATTCTTACAGTCTGTGCACAGCACATGAAAATGCAATATTCTCTTGCAATATTGTTCTTGGAAGTTTTCATTCTGCATATGTGGAATGTGTAGTTGAAAGACGGGATGGCAAATACAAATGATCTTCTATGATATGTCCAAAAAAAGTCTTGGTGAAGTTTGAAGTTTATTAAGGTTTTATTTGATCTATGTATTAATTATTTAATAAGCTTATTTAAGATTCTTAAGGTTTAAAAATGCATTAAGGGTTTTGGGAAAGTGCATTAAAGTTTTAAGTTTTGTATATGTAGAGGGAGACAAGTAAGTAACTTAGTGGACAGAATGATGTACCCAGAGTCAGCAAAAGTTGAGTTCAAATGTGACCTCAGACACTAGCTGTGTGACCCTGGGCAATTCACTTAATCCCTGTTTATTTTATTCCACTGAAAAAGGAAATAACAAACCACTGTATTATCTTTGCCAAGAAAACCTCATGGACAATACTGCTCACAGGGGCATTAAGAACCAGACACAACTAAGTAACTAAACAACAAATATACAGAGTGTCACAAGAATCTTAGTACAGTTTTAAGCTTGAATAAATTTATATGTTTGTTAAAATAAATAATAATTAAATTTAGCTAATTGAAGTAAATTAAACAAAGTTTTAATAAGTTTGAAAATGCACTAAGACTTTGACACATCCTATATATTTCTACTTTTAGAAAGATTTTATATATCAATGGGGAGTTGGTCCTCAAGTCTGTTTCTTCTGTTTTGATTTATTCCAACCACTCTACTGGTCCACAGTAACCAGTCCACAATATTGCTATTACTTTGTACATAGTATATTTCTCTTTAAAATATTTTAATAACTCTATTTCAATATAATTGGTTTCCTTTGTTATCCTTATTCTGAAAAGAGATCCACAGATTTCACCATACTGTCAAAAGGATTTATCCCACACAAAAAAAGTTAAATACCCTTAGGTTAAAAAATACCAATTTGTGGGCTTTATGTCCCTAAATTTTATGAACCAATCAGCAACAAACATTTATTTAGAACTTACCAAATGTCAAACACTATTACGTACTAGATTACAAACAGAAAAATAAAATCCTCCCTTCCCTAAAGAAGCTTACATTCTATTAGCACATACAGAAAATACACAAAATAAATACAAGATAATTTTGGCTAACCAGGGTCTGGGAGGATCAGAAGAAGTTTTATTTAGAAGACATTGTTTGAATTGAATCTTGAATAAAACAAGAATTCTAAGGGACAAAAGTGGCCAAGGAGAGCATCCCAGACATGTGAGACAAGCAGTGCAATAATATGGAGATGGAAAATGTAATGCCATTGTGTGAGGGATAACAAGAAGTTCAGTTTGATTGTTGTTCAGCAATTTCAGTCATGCTTGACTCTTTGAGATTCCATTTGGCATTTTCTTAGCAAAGATACTAGAATGATTTGCTATTTCTTTCTCCAGCTCATTTTACAGAAGGAGAATTGAGGCAAACAAGGTAAAGTAACTTGCCCAGAGTCACAGAGCCAGCTAGTGTCTGAGGCCAGATTTGAATTCAAATTTTCTTGACTTTAAAACTAGTACTCTATCCACTGCACCACTTATCTATCTATATGTAAGGAACAATAGCAACAGTATCCCCCCAAAAAGACCAATCTAAATGGCTCATAGAAAGAGGAAGGGGATGTGGTACATAATAAGACTAGAAATGAAGAGACCAAGTTATGAAGGATTTTAGAATAAAAAATGGAGGAATGTATATTTAATCCTAAAGATAATAGAGACCACTGGAATTTATGTGTGCGGAAGGGATGGGAGTGAAGGTATGACCTCATGAGATCTGAACTTTTCACTTTTTCAAGTGTGGAAGAGGATATATTAGAGAGATGAGAAATTTGAGGCAAGTATATCAGTTTGGAAGATCTACTAAAATAGCCCAAGGGCCAACACATTGAAAGTAGTGGGCTTTCTGGTATTCACAGAATCACATAATTTCTGATTTTTAAAGAAATATAGAGCAGTATGTTTATCTGGGCATGAAAATAAATGATCACACTCAAGAAAACTTTTGAGAGGGAGGAGAAGAGAAGGGGGTCTAGATCTGTGACTTAATCAGCATGGAGAAAATTTCCTGGTGTGAAAATTAGCTGCATTCATACAGCTCAGCAAACTCATCTGTAATGTACAATATTAATTGCCTGGAAAAAATGAAAGATGGAGCCATTTTCCAAGAACGCTACAATTACTTACATGAATACTAGAGGCAATACTTAAAGCTCAAATCTTCTTGACTTTGAGGTCAGCTCTCTCTACTTGACCAAGCTGTCTCTTCAGAGGAAGTCAGTAAAGTTACTTCAAATGATTTCTCTTAATAGAGCCTCATTTTCCACATTGTAGTAAGCTTCAGGAGGAAAGGGACAATTTGAAATTTCCATCTGACATCTGTGCTTTGTAAATATATAATTAATAATTGACTTTAAAACAAAGACAGACAGTTTAGGTTTAAATCTAGTTGCAGTCTTAAGTGGTCGGCACAAATGGACTTTTGTGTAAAATAACCCAGAAACCCTATTTGTCATAAAGTGTAAATATTTCTCTTGACAGGCCTTTTGGTAGCACATTCGTTAAAAGCTGAACTCTGGAAGAAGGTTCCTCTGAGAATAAAATTCATTGTCTAATGTCAAGGATCTTTTTGATATATTTATGGCAAATATGATGCGAATTCAGAACACGGAGTACATGCAACACACAAAAAAATTATCTTTTGTGGATAACAAAAGAATGACCTCATGCTTAAATTTCATTAAGCCAGACTTTGACTAATAAACCAAGATATTTCAGTCATAATAGCAATTTTATAGCCATTCTTTCCTAAAGTGTCTTAAAAATTTTATGTCACCATTCTAAACACTGCTAATTTTCCATTTAAAACCAGATTCATTTTATTATGATTGTACTATAATATGGTAGTCAGTATAATATAGTATATAATACTATATAGTATATAGTATTCAGTCTTAGTTCTATTGACAAATAGAAGTGGGAAGTTTAAATGTGATAAAGAATGTGAATATTTTGAGCTTTGGGGTGTGTGATGCTACTGAAGTTACAAGGTATTTGCCATAAATATATTAAAAGTGATAGAAAGGTGGTGATAGTAAAGAGTTCAACAAGGACCAAAATAAAGCAATACCTTTCTGTACAAAAACGCCTCCCAAGATTATGTGTGGGAAAGGGCAGCTAGATGGCACAGTGAATAGAGCATTGGTCCTGCAATCAGGAGGACCATGTTAAAATCTGGCCTCAAATACTTAACACTTATTACACTGGGTAAATCACATAATCCCAGTTGCCTCAAATCCCCTCTCCCCCCAAAAAAGATTATGTATCGGAATAGTTGGCATAGTGAATATTTCAGTGGAATTGGAGTCAAGGACCTGAATTCAAATCCTGCCTCTGAAATTTACTAAACTTGAAACCAAAGTAAATCATTTAATCTCTCTCATCTCTTCATCTGCAAAATGGTGACCACTGAAGTACCTCTCTCCCAAGTTCATTTGGATGATTAAATAAGATGGTATATGTAAAGAAGTTTGAGAATCCTAAAGTGCAATATGAATATTAGGTATTGTTTTATTGTTAGTCATAATAAAATATTTTGTTGAATTATCTCAGACTTTAGGAAAAGGGTCTGATAGTAAGAAAAATGCTAAGAAATAGTATTAAGGAAAAGGATGTGGATTATGAAAGTGAAAACTTTCAAAATCAGACAAGAGAAATGTACCAAAAAAAGGGGAATAGAGGGGAAAAAAAGTAATTGAAAGAAACTGAATCCAGTAGAAAGGAAGAAGGAAAATTTGAAGAAATAAAGAGAAATACTGGTATTAGGTGGGGAAACGGGTATAAGCATTGATATAGTACCTATTCTCATTTGATCTTCACAATAATCCTATGAACTGGGAACATTATACCCATTTTACAGTTGAGGAAACTGAGAAAAAGGATTACACAATTAATAAGTGTCTGAGGCAGAATTTGAACTCGGGTCTTCCTGACTGACTATACATCCAGCACTATCTATTGTGCCATCAAGTTGCTGTAGATAACTAAAGAAGAACATACCTTCCAGACTTTTTTTCTGTTTTAAATTATTTGTCTTGTGTACTTTGTCTTATTCTTAAAATACAGCAAAATAGCATTCTCAATTGCATGATAGTTGAGATGAAATCATTTGACCATCTTTACCATCTCTATGGGGAAGATTGATATTTCACAGGTATAATAGGTAAAAGGCTGTTGTGGCAGTTCTAGATAATATCTAAGAGTTTGAGAGAATTGTAGGTTCAGAATGTTTCCAGTGTACTAGAACAGTGTTTGAAAGTACTATCAAGCTGCATTAAAAGAGGCATTAGACAGACCAACAGGAAGAAGTCTTTGCACATAATAAACACTTATTAAATGCTATTTTATTCCTAATGTTCAGAATATCTGAAGTATTGCATTCAGTTCTGGCACCACAACATAAGAAGGATATTGAAAAATCATAAGTGTTCTAAAGAACAAACAGAATGATGAAGGATCTTGAATTCAAGGCTCTTGAAGACAGGTAGTACATTGTGCTAAAAGTACAAATGAAACAAAAAGAAAGATAACATCCGCTCTCAAAAAGCTTGCATCCTAATGGGGAAAATCAATATGTAAAAAGGATTTGAAAAGTAGTAGCAAAAAATGGAAATAGAATATGATATACTACAGCAGGGACACAGTGGCAAAGCCTAGAGACTTGGACTCATGGCTCAGAGGAAAATTGAGCCTGAATAACCTATACCCATTCACACGATGTAGCCATATCTAGAAAAAACTCAAGATATAATGTTCTGTTGAAGAAGCTAGAATAATTTAGAAGACTTACTGGAAAGATAATTGTTATTTTGAAATATTTGAAGAGCTGTCACATGAAAGAGTGAAGTTGTCCCAAAGGGCAAAACTAGTAGTAATGTTATGAGTTACCAAGGAAAATTTAGACTTGAGGGAAGGAAAAATTCCCTAATAATTAATATGATCTAAAAGTGTGATAAGCTGATTGAGGAAGTAAAAAAGCTTCTCCTCATCAAGTCATCAAGAAAAAAATGATTTGGGAATGTAGTAGGGAAGATTCATGTCCAAATATGAGTTTAGATTAGTTTTTTAGATGAGATTAGATAGTTTTTTATATTTCTTTCAACTGGGATTCTATCTCTTTAAATACTGGACAAATTGGAATGTGAAAAAACCCTTAGAATTATTTATTTTACTATGAACTAGAATTAATTCAGCAACAGCAAATGCTACCAATGAATATCAATGCATACCAACTGAATATCAATACCTGTTACAAGCAAGTCCATGTTCCAGGTACTGTGGACATAAAAGCTATGCATATTTCCTTCTCTCATAAAGCTTCCATTAGGTAGACTGGTGATATGAACAGAACTATCTTAGTTCTTCTTCAATGTTATTTTGCTTGACTCATACTCACCACTAAATTACTAGGACCCAGTTAGGCTAAAGAATTTCTAGCACATAGAGTCCTACTCAGGTTGTGCCCCATGGAGTGGTCAGAGCATATCACAGAATCAAAAGTTCTTACTTAATCACTTTACCTCTTCTATGTGGACACAGCATCATGACATTGATTATTAATGGATCATTGTTTACTTGGGAAACACAAAGAGTGTTTTTTATAGAAGTTGGTTCAGAGCCCTGAGCTATTCAACATTTTCATTCTTGACCTGGATAAGAGAATAGAGAGAATATTCATCAGGTTTGAAGAAGACATAAAGCTGGAAAAGGGGAAAGGAAGATCAGCCAAACAACTTTGGAAGGACAGAATGAGAATTCAAAATGGCCTTTGACATTTAGAGAAATGGCCCAAAAGAAACAATGAAACCTGTGGTAACTACTAGGTAGTATTTTTAGAGAGAAAAACAATTGTAAAAAATAAAAGATGGAAAAGATTGGTTATATTCAAATATAGTAAAAAAAAAATTAAGTCTTAGTACATTGAGATTCATTATAATTTCAAAGAAATAACTAAGTAGAAGAATTTTACAATAAAAAGAATACTGGATTTAAAGAGGTCTTAGATTTTGACCCTGGATTTTATACTACTTTCTACAATTATGAATTTCCTCTCTGGCCCAAGTTCAATCATCCCTAAATAAATAGAGTTGATCACACAAATCCTTGCTAGCTTAAAAAAGTCTATCAAAAATTTACTTTTTATTGTTTATTTTTAAAAGAACAAAGTAAGCAAGTAGGTTTTGTTTTGATTTGATTTTTTATAGATTTTTAGGAAAGAAAATGTTTACCTGACTTAAAATTGATTAATTTTACCAATATTTGGACCAATTCTAGGTCCAATTCCTAGGAATAGGAACTCAACAGTTTGGAACTATACCCAAAGGGCTATACATGTGCATATCTTTTGATCCAGCAGTGTCTCTACTCGTTCTGCATCACAAAGAGATCATAAAAAAGGGAATAAAAGACCCACATGTGCAAAAATGTTTGTGACAGCCCTTTTTGTAGTGGCTAGAAACTGGAATCTGAATGGATGCCCATCAATTGGAGAATGGCTGAATAAATTATGGTATATGAATGCTATGGAATATTATTGTTCTATAAGAAATTATGAGCTGACTGGTTTCAGAAAAACATGGAAAGACTTAACATGAAGTGATGCTAAGTGAAGTGAGTAGAACCAAGAGAACATTGTACTCAATGACCATAAGATTATGTGATGATCAACTATGATGGACTTGGCTCTTTTCAGTGATGAAGTGATTCAAAAGCAATTTCAATAGATTTGTTATGGAAAGAGCCAGCTAAAACCAAAGTGGACTATGGAGACTGAATGTGGATCACAGCATAGCATTTTCACCTTTGTTGTTGTTGTTGTTGGTTTACTTTTTTTTTTTTTTAATTTTCTTTCTCATATTCCTGCTTTTGAGCTGATTTTTCCTGCACAGCATGACAAATTTGGAAATATGTTTAGAAGAATTGCATATGGCTTCTTCTATATTACATATATGTGTGTATATATGTGTGTATATGGTATATATAAATGTATATATATATATATATATAATAAATCCAATATTTCTATAATGGATTACTTGCTGTTTAGGGAAAGGAGAAGGGTGGAGGGAGGGAGAAAAAATTGAAGCACAAGATTTTGCAAAGGTGAATGTTTAAAACTATCTTCACAAGTATTTTGAAAAATAAAAAGCTACTATTAAAAAAAGGGGGGGAATAAGAACTCATACTTTGATGTCATTGGTATAGGTAACTCCCAGGTGAGGAATATAATGTATCAATAAAAATTATCTATCAATGAAGATTACACCTTCTCTGTAATGTGTAGTCCTGAATAGCTATTTAGAACTCAGAGATTGTAACTTGTGTAATTTCATATAAGTCTATAATAGAAGTCATACCTGAATCGAGTTTTTTCCCAACTTCAGGGTCAGCTTTCTATCTATTTTGCCATTAATCAGTTGAGCAAGTATGTAAGTGCCTACTATGTAGCTACCACTGTAATAGACTCTGGGGATACAAGTATAAATAATGAAATAATTTCTACTTGCTTAGAGCTTATATTTTAATTGGGGAGATATAAAATATATGCAAGTAATATATAAATATATGCAAAGTATGTAGGTATATAAAGTGAGTTCCAATTAATATATTCAAATTGTCCAACGTAAGATAGTATGAAAAGGAAGGCATTAACAGTTGAAGGAATCAGGAAAGGCTTCATATAAAAGAAGTTGTCTTAGCTACATCTTTATAAGGCAGAGATATCTAGGCATAGAAAACACAGAATAATGGCATAAAAATGAGAAATGGAAGATGATATGTAAGAAACTAAGAAAGAGTCCATTTGTCTAGATTGTAAAGAAAGAAGGGTAAAGTCCAAAGAGTTTGAAAAGATATTAAGATCAGATTGTATAGGATTTTAAGAAGTCCTATGCTATAGGTGATTTTTTCCTATATATGATTAAAAACCCCTTGAGTTGGCTGAATAAGCCAATATATGAACATACCTTCATTTAATGAAAATAACTGGTTTGTTTTATGGGATGGACCACACTGGGAATGAATTTGAGTCAGAGAGACCAAGTAGGAGACTGTTACAATCTTAAGTCATGTTAGCTATTATCCAAACCATTAATATTAAAGTTTTCATCTGTTAATTGAATAAGGATCAATGGATTCCATCCCCAAAGGTCCAATTCAATGGCTTGTGATGATATACTGCTATTTGTGGGTTTGGGTTCTTAAAAGCTTTGCCAGCAACTCTTAAAAGCCACACTGGGCTAACAAGATGTTTTGCATTTTATTATATTATGTCTCTTTTGAAGACCAGGTTGAGTGCATATAGATATGCTTATCTTCAGGAGGCTGGCTACTAGATGATTAATTCTTTGACCATGAGACTAAGAAAAAAATGTGGAAACTTTTGCATTGATAATGCCCAAGTTGGAAAAAAAAGTATGGAATTCTAAAAAGTATGCAATTTTAGACAATCTATAAACATTAATTTAGTAATTAATATTCTAAATGTGAAATTCTTGTTCAGTGACCAGTGAGTTAATATTCTATTGGAGGAATTGAATCATACCAGTTTAAATTTTCTCACCATAAACATAATCAGCAGATATAAAGAAACTATAGTGAAATAGAAGGATGAATGACAGGTGCTCCATGGAAAAGGCAGATAAAAATGTTGATTGGGTTGGTCTCATCATATACCCTAAGGCTCCAAAGTTAGCTACAAAATCATATTTGATATTCATAGCCTTGATAATATGTGCCCTTCCTACCTTTTCAGTTTTCTAATATTTTATTCCCTTTCATGAACTCTGTGAGTGATCCAGGACCTCCTCCATTTCCCAACTCTTTGTTTATTCACTGACTGACCCTTATGCCTGTCGCTTTCTCCCTCCTCACTTCTGCCTCCACTTCCTGAATTCGCTAGGTTTCTTCAAGTGTTAGCTAAAATCCTTCCTCCTGCGAGAAGTCTTTTCCAACTTCCTTTCACGATGGTCTTTCCCTCTGAGATTGTCTGCAGTTTATGCTGTGCAGATCCATTTTATACATAGCTGTTTGCCTGTTGTCTTCCCTCTCTGCTACCCATTAGTTTGTGAGTACTTTGAAGTTAGAATTTGTTTTTGATAATTTTTGTATACTAGTACTTTGCATAGTGTCTGGAATATAATAGGTATATAATAAATGACTAAAGTAATGAAAAACAGTATTCCATGGAAGTGCTTCAGATGAATATAACCATGAGTTTAATTACAATGTTTGAGAATTTACCAAACTAATTTAAACTTGGTTACTAATTTGCAGAAATGGAAACTGGAAAAGGAAAAAAAAAACTGTATTGAAAAATATCTTTCAGATGTAAGAAAGAAAGATTCCAAAAGCTTGAATCAGAACGCTCACATCTTTAAAAATATGAATATTTTCTAAAACAATAATCATAAAATTCCAGGCATTGCAAAAACCAAACATCACTAAAAAAAATGAACTTGATTACATCTTAAGGGACAAGAAATAACTAGTTATAAATATAGAAATTATTTTCAAGAAAGTTCATTGACTTGCAGTGGCAGAGATCAAAATTAACACTTAATTAGAAAAAAAGATAAAGATGAGAAGATGTATCCTGTAATTATAACAGTTCCAACCATTCCTATTTAAGGATGCAATAATGCTCAAAAGACCCTAGAAATCACTTCAGTCAGCCTGAAGCAATATTTATCTTCCAACCAACCAAAATGAAAAAGTGGCCAAAACCAGCACTGCTTATAATTCAGAGTCATTAGCAAAATATTATGAAGATGGCTGAGAAACAACTATGAGAAGTATTATTTCCTAAAAGACTGAGAAGGAAAATGCATACATTTTTGAGAAGCATGGCTTGAGAATCAATTAAACCAGGCCATCCCTAAAACATTTAAAGTTTAAACTGGAAAGGGATTAGCAAATACATAGAAAACAAAACATATAACAGCATTTATTTAAAAAAAAACTTCTCCTATGTTTTACATGATTGCACATATATAACTATATCAAGCTGCTTACCATTTTAAGAAGGAAAAAGGAGAGAAAGAGAAGGAGAAAATGTGGAATTCTAAAAAATTAATGAATAATAATAATGAATAAAAATAAATGAATGTTAAAAATTGTTTTTACATATATTGGAAAAAATTACATATATTGGACACATCTTACTATTTAAGATGAATAATATTTCCTTATCAATAGTAATAGAATCACAACATGTGAAATCTAAATCTCATATCCTGATAAGTCATATGAGGAAGCTGTTGTTGTTTGTTCCTTTTTTCTCAAAGAGGAGACAATGATTTATTTATTTAGATTTTTTTTGTCTCAAACACACATACACACATTTATATACTACTGTGGCAGCAATAGATAGTGAATAGTCTCTAAACTTGGAGTCAGGAAGATGTGGATTTAAATATGACCTGATCCTCACTTCTTATTTTTGTTAAAAAAAAAAAAAAAAAAAAAAAAAAAAAAAAAAAAGCCTTCATAATGAAGATGAAGATAGGAAAGGAAGCTAGTCTGGAAGTAGATTTGAATTCAGGTTTTTCCTGATGTGAGACACAGTACTCTATCCACTGTGCCACATACATTCTGCCCTGGTCAGATCGAATAACCAATTAATTCATAAACATTTATTAAGTATCTACTGTTTTCTGGCCTATGAACTAAGCATTGTGTGAGTTCTAGAACATAAAAAGAGTCAAAAGTTAGTCCCTGATGTCAAAATTACATTTGGATACACGTGTTCAATTTTGATACTATGAAAAAGAATGCTAGACGGAAAATAATGAGAAGCGACAACTAGGGTGATAAAATGTCTCAGGATCACACCCTTTGGAAAACAGTTGAAAGAACAGGAAATATTTCACCAAGAAAAAGAAATAACAGTGAAAGGTGTGCTCACTATCTCCAAGTATCTGATGGAGAAGAGAATTCAGATGTGTTTCGCTTGGCTCCAGAGGACAGAGCTCAGGACTGTGAAAGGAAGTCAAAGATAAGTTTTGGTTGATGCAAAGAAAAACTTCTTAATGATTAGAACTGTCCAAAATTGCAAAGAATTAACTCAGGAGCTTAGGAATTTTGTTCAGGCAGGTTCTTGATCAGAATCAGTTTGCATTACTCAGCGTCTAAATCTCCTCTAATTTGTGAGATATTGTGATTTTTCAAGGAATCTTTAAGGTCAGTGCCTTTAAGAGATATTGGCTGAGACTTTCTCTGAAAGATTTTTAAGAATACACACACACACACACACACACACACACACACATCCTTTAAATCTTTTAAAATTTTAAGAAGAGAAATTCAGTGTTTAATGTTTATTATATCTGGCATATTGCATGTAAGTAAAATTTATTTATATACTGTGGGCCTACTAATATCAGACTTAGAGAAAATCTTGAAATTTTGTTTTGGATCATCTTTGAATTATCTCCATTTTATGCTATATTATTATACATAATTATAATTGAATCAATATTGTGTACTTGGTCAGAAGCAATCATTACATTTTGACTGTTCTCTCTTGGTTTTCTTCTCACTCATCAGACTATGGCTACTATGTTAGATGGATTGTCAGCATTGTCCTAGAAACAGAAAAAGAATGTCAGATATCTGTTGTGATGAATAAGACCAATAGGGTGAGACAGTGGGGCTGGCATTGAGATAGATTGTCAGATAAATCTACTAAAAATAGATTATATAATTATAATTGATTTCATTCTCTAATTCTTACTCATTCACCTTACATATCTGATCAGTCATAAAATCATGTAATTTCTTTCTCCACAATTTCTCCTACATATATTATCTTTTCTCTGGTCATAAGACCACTGTTCTCCCTTTAAACTCTCATCATGCTTTGTCTGAACCATTACAATGTCCCCTAATTGTTTTCCCTCATCAAGTTGACACCCCATTCCAAAACATTCCCCCACATAGCTGCCAAAGTGATTTTCAAATTTCAAGAGTACACCTATTCTACTTTTCAAAACAGGACACTTCTTACTAGGGATAGCCTGTGCAAAAGTCCCAAAGTGAAAAAAAAAAGGATGGTAAGTATGAGGAACAGCAAGTAGAATGTTTACTGGAACCTTAGAAAGCCCAAATTGAGAATGAGAATGAGAAAAAGTCATCAAATTCTTTCTTCTGGTCAAGATTAAGGTTTCCACCTCAATCGATAATCTCAAGAATATCTCAGATATCTTTGATCTAACCAATTGTGCCCTTTTTCTTGAATTTTCTTTGCTGAACATTTGCTTACTTTATTTAGATAATTTTAACAACTCGTTTTTAATTGTCTTTCAGACTACTCAAAGGATGCCCTGGGTTTGTATTTACTCCTCGTTCGAGAGAAGAGTTGCCTCCCAATTTCCCCAAGGAAATTCCTGGAATTTGTCACTTCCTAGATGCTTACATACAAGGAGCAAATCCAAAGGCATGCTTCCCAAAAAGAGATTTTGAAAATGGCAATGCTAACTTTCTGGGGAAAGCATCAGGAATAGACTAAGTTGTATCTTCATCAATTCAATCAATATTTGGGGGTTTGAATCCAGAAAGAATGTATGAAGCCTCAGAAAGCACTTTAGGATTGCAGATGCCTGAAAGCCAGTATTACTGATTCAGGTGTGAAGTCCCCTAAGACTTGTTATTTCTCTTTTAAATGACAGACTATATTTACTGAAATAATATTTCAACTCCTTTATTTTAAGATCATGGCTCTTTAGATACCTATTCTTTTCTGTGACAGATAATGTTATGTAAGTCACTTCAAATCAACCTGTACTAAGAATTCTAGACCCACTGTACGTAATATTAGAAAAGTTGAATGCATTATATCAAGAGATAGATTTGTCTGCAGTACTATTCCTTGTTGGAGTGCCAATCTTGCTTAAAATGTATTATTCACAGTGTTGCTAAGAACAAAGTCACACGAAGTTATTCTCCCTATTATAAATTTTTAAAACTCACTGCATGTAATTATCCAGCCTCTGACACTTACAAGCTGGGCAAGTCACTTAATCTCCTAAGGTTGTTTGGAGGTTAAAATGTGGTATTTGTAAAACACTTTGGAAAACTTAGAATGGTATATAAATACTAATTATTGTCATTATCACATGCTTTCATTATGGCTGTTCATATATAGCAAAATAAGTCAAGTATTTTTCTGTCAAGTCTTCTTATTTTAAAAAAAATAAGAAAGTATGGGTCACATATTATATAATCACAAGCTACATTAAAAATAACACTGAAATATTATTTTTAATTTGTGAATGTTTTTTAAAAAATTAATTTTTCATAGTAGCATGTATCATAGCAATAAATGTTATTTTCTTTTCATGTATTATTTTTCATGTTTAAGTAAGATAAAAGCTTTCCATAACATACAGACATATGAACAAAGTGTCCAGGTGAACACAGAGGACACAAATTTATATTTACTAAGAATTGAATTACTTTTTGTAATTTAATACGCTTGATTTGATCACCACAGTTTAAGCAGAAATGATATAGGTATGAAGGAAGATAGAGACTGAACCATGACATCACTGATACAGAGCAGGGCTTTTTAAAGTTTTTACATTCACAGTCCCTTTTCACATGAAAAATTTTTTACACAAATAGGCATACAAATAAAACACACATTGATAATAAAGCATAATTTTGCAACCCTCATACTCAGTTATGCAATCATCCACAAATCACGGTTTAAGTAGCTTTGAATAGAGAATGTTTAGATGGAAAGCCCTGTACTTGTAAAAATTAACATCTTTTCCAGAATATTAGGTTAAATAACTGATCCAGAATTGCATGGTCAGCACATGTCAAAAGCCAGACCTGAACTCTGGTCTCCCTGGATCTAATGCTAGCTCTCTGTCTAACCTCTTGGGATTAAAGGGATCACCCTCCCCCAAAAAAGGAACCATTATGCAGTCATAATGAGGATAGTGTAATTTGGTCCTGGACCAGTAGAAACTGTCTGTTGGCTTTTTAAACCCATGGGAGAATGAGTAGAAAAAAGTTAAACTATATGAGTAGATGTTAGGTTTGTGACTTTTTATTCTGGTTTTGTTTTATTAATGAGAACATATTGACCATTTTATGAATATGTATATGTATTCAGAAAAAGATAATAAATTTGCTAAACTCTTTAATGCTTAGACAGGTATGGTGGATAGTAGCAAAGAAAAAGATACATTATGTAAATGTCTTAGCTTTTTAGAGGCGGCAGGATTCTTTGAGTCCAATTTCTTCACTCTACATATGAGGAAACTAAATTTCTAAGAAAAGTTTTTCCAAAATTAATTGGGTAGCAAGAAGCAGAGCTAAGACTTGGACCTAAATCTACTTGATTCCTCATCCATCATATTGTGGGCTGGATTCAATAATGATTTTTGCTTTCAGTGTTGGTGTTTCAACAACTTGGCAGTGTGAGCATTACTTAAAACAAAAAACAAAAACAAAAAAAACAATATCCAAGCACAAGCAGGATGCAAAGAATGGATTTTATATCATGTTATACAAGTGACAGATGTTTAGCAGAAGATTCTAACCTGGTTTGGATCTAATCAAAATGATTTCATGTGCAAGTTTTTAAATACTTCCATTGCCAATCACTTATTCCTATTAACAACAGGATGAAAAAGTTACCCTTAATTGGTCTATTTAGTATTCTTCTAAGTCATTAACAGCACCCCCAGGTATCTGGCCTCTTACTAGGAAGTGGCTTTGGCACTAGAGGGGACTGAGCTTTCATTCTGTTGCAGTCTTGAAATAGTATTAATATTATATGTTGCTGTATAAGTGAAGAATTGAAGACCCTTTTCTTTCTGACTCTGAGCCCTTATCAGAAAGGGGGAAAAAGAAATAGAAAATAAAGCAAAGAAATACACAAAAGAAAAATGTTCTCATTCCCACAAAGATATTTTACTTTCGATCCACACTTAAATCCCATGTATTTATATTCTTCATTATTCTGGAAGGGTTGAAGTATTTTTCAGAACAAGAAGAGTGCTAAGCAGAATTCTAAATAAGAAAGGCAAAAAACCCAGTCCTTGCTCTTGAGGAGCTCATAGTCTAAAGAGGAAGACAATAGGCAGACAAAGAAAGGATAAATTGGGAGTGATCTCTGAAGAGAAAGCCAATAAAATTCAGAAGTCCTGAGGGAAAGCTTCTTGCATAACGTGAGGCTTGAAGGTAGCCAAGAAAGCTAGCACTTTAAAATTAGCTATATGCTGTCCTCACAATCATACTGTGAAGCAAGTTAGTCCAGAGTCATTATGTCCCTTTTACATTCTAGGACAAGTTATGAGTTGTACAAGTTCACACAGTAAATGTTGAAAACAGGATTCAAATCTAAATCCTCCCAAATTTATGACCAGGGCATCCCATGATGCATCTCTAGCACTACTGTTAGAGGAGCTCTCTCTGGTGTGCTCATCAGTATTGCTTATGGGATCTATATTTTTCCATCAAAGATACAATATCAGAAATGTGTTCTTTTGGTATTTTCCCACCCTTGATGAATTATTATTTCAAAAATGAAAAAAAAAAGCAAAATTTTCCTGAGGATTAAAATAGAAAGAATTCTTAGATAAGCATGACCAGACATGACCCTTTTGGTAATATGTTCTAGAGTTCCCAAATAGAAACCAAAAGTTATAATTTTTATTACACAATGAAGAATTCTGACCTTATTAAAAATATCTATGGAAACTTAAGGCTATAATTCCCATTTTATTTAGAAATAATTTATACTCAAGAAAAATGACTACTCTTTTTGACTTCTGTCTAGCAAAAATGGAAAGTCCATGTTCCCCCCAAACCTATGAGAAATATAGCATCTGGGTTAAAATCTATTAGTGTTTCTTTGTTCAGGTCAGCTTCATTTTAGACACACATACTAATTTTTATGTGAGTGCAATTTTATTTTTTGTTCATACTTCATCAGTTAGAATAATGCTTTTTTATATAGATAAGGTACTCTTTTTCTATTAGGAAGATTAAACACCTAAGAGTTATTTCTTTCCCCATTTCTTTTATTTCAGAATTCTTCCATCATTCTCAATATTTTGTTAGGCTGTAGAAACTCCTTTGGCCATATTCTTCATTTAGCAATATCACTTACTCCAGTTGTCCATCACCATCATGACACTTTCATAAATTGATTAATTGGAAACTCTGTGAAATAAGCAGACCTGGAAAATCAATATGCATGACTACGTCAGGGGAAAGAACAGAACAGTAAAACTGAAAGTTATACAATTATAATGGCCAAGGCTGGTTCTGAAGAAGAGTGAGAAAATGCATCTTCCTCCTTTCTATAGAAGTGAGTTATTTATATCTACTGGAGGATATGGTTAATATATTGTGTTTTTTTCCCTGAACTGCTCTGTGATCTTTTCTTTTTCATCTTCATTACAAAAGCATGAATTGCTAGGTAATGGAAGTGGAAAGAATATGTTTTAAAATGAATGTAATGTAATATAAAAAATAAAAAGATATTAATAAAAATAAGCTAAAATGTATAAAGACTATAAATTCTGATCATCTTAACTACATGCAATATATATATATATATGTACATATGCGTATATAACCCTAACAATAACCATCCTAACTATGCCCAGAATGACATCACCAGAGTTAGATATCAGGTGATTTTATCTTTTTTCTCTTGCTAAAACAAACATACCACCATGAAGTTCAGCTAAGTCTACCCTAGAACTTTTGCATTGCTCTGGTGCAGTTTTCTGCCTGTTCTCTGTGGAAATTCATGACAAAAGTTCTCTCTCAGCAGGCACAAAGCCACATCCTCTTATGGACTTGGATGTCCTTCTGCCTCAGAATATTCCTTTTTTTGCCAACTTAAATTTGATTCCTCACCATAAAGAACATTGAGCCACAAATTTAAAAGTAAAGTTTTGAGAACCACGTTAGTGGTTTGAAACTTACCTGTTTTTGAGAAGAAAATTGCTACATAAAGATATTAATATAAACTCAGATAAATCCAATCTACTGGTTGTTTGAATTTGATTGAATTTTGATACAGACTTGTGCTTTCATTGTCATTAGATACTCTCTAAATTTGTAGTTTCCTAGTTTTGATTTTTTTGAGGCAGAAAGGGACTTTTCAGCTCTTTGGTGTAAAATAATTCATGGAGAGTCATATGCCAAACAAGATTTAAGTTTTTATTTACAGCAATTACTTCCCTCTTCCCTATGTCATCTGGTTAATCTTTATTGCTGCAGGTGGAATATTTCTTTTGACTTAATGGTTTGTCTAAACTTCAATTAATTGAAAAAGTAAAACAAATGTTAGACTTTAGAATGAACAGTTGCATGATGTTTAATATGATGATATATCCATAAATAAAGAGAAATTTTTCACCATTATCTTCAGCAAATTTTATACCTGGTTTTTGCTTCTGAAAAGCTGCACTGTCTAAGAAAATGTCATCCAAAATTTTTTGGAGCTTCCTTAATTTGCTGCCATATAAATACTATATTGTAACAATTTAAAACATAATTAAAAATATCAATGTATATAAAAGAAAGTGAGTCTTTTTGTTGCAAAATGAACATTAGATTCATGTAAAAGAAATATTATTCCAAATTATGCAATTGTACATTCCTTCTTCTAGACAATTTGTTAAAAACATGAAATGCTTTATGATAACAATAGAAAAGACTGTCATTCCCAATAATTGTACTCAACCCAAAATCTGGCACATGTATTACATGCATTGTTGACTTGGTTTTGGATCATTGGTAATTTTACCCATATTTGACATATCTAATATTACTACCTCCTTGTTGATAGGAGACAGAGGGTCCATTTCTCCTCTTCTTCTTGCTTCTTATTGACCAGAAGGACTCATAATTGGCTACTGAGCTGGAATTCCATGGATACATCAATGTGATTTCTGGATGTCACAATTTCTCTGTGCCTCATTTTCTGAATAAGCAAATATTACAGACTCGGGCTAAATGTTTTCTATTATCTTTTCCATATATAACAGTATATGATTCTCTACTCGGATTAGGCTTTAAATATGTTATGAGGGTTATACTTCCCTCTTGACGAAGCATGGTGGTTTCTTTTTATGACTTGCAGAGAGGCAGAATAGATATACTAGCATCTTCTCCCCCTGCCCTTCTCCAAAGGAGACTTTGATGAGTGATAAGAGGAGAAATAGGAAGTTGGGACCAAAAGCTTGGCCATGTTGCTCTGTTCAGAGAGTAGGGGTATTGGGAATAATTACATTTATCTACTTCCTTAAATATTATTAGGTTAGGGGATGCACTTTTTCAGGTTTCATCTAACTTCTGATCACAGCTTTATTAAATGGGGGGCAAAAGAGATCTTAAGTTATATCCATCTCTTTTCTTATCACATGCTACTTCCATAATGAACACACATATAGGAAGTAGCAAATAAAGACATTTATCTATGTGGTAGTAAAAACAAGAATCAAAGAAATTATACATATGAGAATATATACCAGGCAATAAAGGGGGAAGGAATTCTCTCATTGTGAGTGAGGTCACTCCCTCAACTGAGAGAGCAAGTTCTAGATCTCATCCAAGAGAAAGTTTCCTAAATCTTTGGAGCCTGCTATCTCCTACCTTATTGACCCCTTTCATAAAGTAAAGGCTAGCTCCCTGGAGGGCCTCAGGATCAGCCAGAGTCAGGATAAATCAAACTCCTTGGTCTTTAGGGGGAGAAGTGAAGGAGGCAGGCAAGCTGCCACATAGCTTGCCAAAGATGTATCCTGGATTCTGGAGTCTGGAGTCTCCAGCCTCTCTCCTCCTCATCCTGCCAGCCAGTGATCCTCAGCCCTCCAGTCCTTGCCTACGATTATCTCACCACCAGGCATTCAGCAAGCCCCAATCATGAGTAGAGCCATCATCTAAATATATGCTTATAGAGCCATTATCTTACATGGAATAAGTAATTATCCTTAAGTGCTCTCTTGTCTGATTCAAGCACACTTTTTTTTTTAGAGTTTCAGCCCTCTACATTCTTTCCAGAGTCTTTTCCTTCAGGAGCCTGAAGTGGAGTTGGCTTTGTCCATCTTTTCTCTCTATCAAAACCAGAAGGCCTGAAGTTAAAGATATTAAGCACTCAAAAACAAAAACAAAAACAAACAAACAAAAACACCTTTCTCTGAAGCTTTACTCCTGCTCATCATGAAAGCATGGGACATTGGTCTCTGCTAATATAGAAAGAATCCCATATCAAAGAGCTTTGGGATTAGAGTTCAAATATGTGTCATTAATCTGCATACTGTTTATTTTTAGTATAAAAAGTGGACCTCGTGTGGCTATGTAGTTTGCTGATAGCAAATTTTAGTACAACATGTTTATTGTCCTGTGAAAAACCTATTTTTTTAATCATCTAGTCAATAAACTTATTATTAAGCACCTATTATGTACCAGGCACTGTGCTAAGCATTGGAGATATAGGAAAGGTAAAACAGAGTCCCTCCCTCCAAAGAACTTATTGAGGAAAACAATATACAAAAAAAGAAGCTAAAAGGAGGAGGGAGAAGAGAGAAAAAGTAGAGTGAAGGACATGATAAAATCGGAGTGTAGCCAGATGGGAAATGATGAGGGTGGAAAAGTATGAAATGGTTGTCATGGACCCCTCTAATATGGAGGATCTGGGAGGGGGTAGCTCTCCACTATCCACAGCTCTACCTTCTTCAACCAGAAGGAGGGAGCACCTGACAGGTAAAGGATAATAAAAAGTATGAGATTCAGGTTGATGAGATTTTGCAGGATAATGAGATTCCAAAGGGAGGGAATAATGATGAAGTTCAGGAATACAGTGGGTTGGAAAAACATTATGTTAAAAATAAGGAAAGCTCTGAGATGAGCCAAGTTCATAGACCCATAGATATAGAATGGAATCTCAATAGCCTGCTAGTCCAACCCTTTTGTCATTAGGGTAATTATTGCAATTATATCGAGACAGTACGGGCTAGCTCCCTGGAGGGCCTCAGGATCAGCCAGTCAGGATAAATCAAAGTCCTTGGTCTTTAGGGGGAGAAGTGAAGGATTATCACCAAACCATGCTGAAAGCCACTACCTATTACACATTTTTACATTTCACAGATAAAGAAATCGAGACCCTAAAGCCTAAATAACTTGACTTGGTCCACAAATACTAAGTAAATGACTACATATTCCTTATTATTAGGGGGAAATATTAAATATTACCACACTTAAGACCTTTCCCTTCAGAATCTCACTTTAAGGGTAGCCATTCTTTGTTAATGCTTTAATATTAACTCTCTCTCTCTCTCTCTCTTTACCATAATCCTCCTTAGAGAACACAATATATTCAACAAAAACTCCTGAGACCATTTGTAAGTTGCGTGTATTATACAAATTAATTACCTTGTTATAGATGACTTTGAGTTCCTGCTCTATTTCTTACCAACTATATGACAAGTAATTTATCTTCCACAAGTCCCAGTTTCTTGCTCTGTAAATTAAATAAAAAAGTTAATATTTGCCCTATCTTAAGAAAATTTGTGAGAATCAAATGAGGTAATGGAAATGCTTTGAAAACTAAAATGTGTCCTTTTTTAAAATATGGAGAGTTGAGAAGCATGGGAGATAGCTGGCTTGCCTCAGGATCAAGAAAAGCCAGGTTCAAGTCTTATCTCAGATACACATCAGCTGTGTGACCATGAGTTACTCAGCTATTTAATGTAAATTCTTTACAGGAAGGATATCATGTTTCCAACAGCATGTTTCCCTAAATACAAGTGAAACATTATTACAATATTACAGCTAAAGATCTAGACACAGAAGGGAAAAAGTCATGACAATAAGTCATAGATTTGGTAGGTTGCAGAAATGTATTTTGAATAAGTAGGGAAATACAGTGGTAAAAGAGTAGGAATGAGAAGATTTACCTGGATTCAAAACATGGTCATGCCATTTACTACCTGTGTGACTTTGGATAAGTCATTTAATTTCTCTGAAACATATCTGTATGACAAGTAGATGATAGTAGATAAATAGATAGACAGAGAGACAGAAAAGAGAGAGGCAGAAACACAGAGAGAAACAGATTGAGAGAAAATAGAGATAGACAGACGGGGAGAGGATGAGGAAGAGGTAAAGGAAGAGATTAGGAAAGGGTAAGGGAGAAAGAGAAGGGAGGAGAAAGAGTGAAAGAAAGGGGGAAGAAGAAGGGGAATAAGAGGAAGAAGGAGGAGGAGGAGGAGGAGGAGAAGGAGGAGGAGAAGAAGAAGAAGAAGAAGAAGCAGCAGAAGAAGAAGAAGAAGAAGAAGAAGAGAGGAGGAGGAGGGGAGGAGGAGGAGGAGGAGGAGGAGGAGGAGGAGGAGGAGGAGGAGGAGGAGGAGGAGGAGGAGGAGGAGGAGGAGGAGGAGGAGGAGGAGGAGGAGGAAAAAGAAGAAGAAGAGGAGGAGGAAAAAGAAGAAGGAAAAGGAAAGGAGAAGGAGGAGAAGGAGGAAGAAGAGAAAGAGAGAGAAAGAATTCATTTGGTGCTTAATAAATGCCAAGCACTATGTTGAACACTGGGGACAGAAATGCAAACAAGATAGAGAGTTCTTATATTCTACTCCGAAAAGACAAAACATAAGAGAATCTGGAGGGCAACAGGCAGCAGCAAGGTGTGGAAACAGGTTGGAATTGTTATGAAGATTGAATTCCAATCAAATAAGGTTCAAGTTCACCTAGCCCAGCCTGGTATCCTGAGAGCAGATTTCAAGTTTGAAGTGGGTAAAGTAGAGAGATGAGGATGATGTGAAGTCCAAGCAAAAGGAATAAGTGAATTGATTGGACTAGGTGACTTCTAAAGGTCCCTTCTGATTCTAAATCTATGATCTTATTCATTTAGTTCTTTTCCCAGTATAGGTACAAATGGAAGCTGTGTGACTTTTCTGTTGACAGAAGCATTGGAGGGCATGATTTTTCCAAAATGATTTGCATTCCTTCATAAATAATTGCTGATGCTAAATAATAATATAACAACACATATAAGAAAAAGTCACAAACACAAGACTTGAGTGAATCCATGCCATAGCCCACATTAAAAAAAAGAAAAGAAAAGAAAAGAAAAAAGACAACAAGCAAATAAGCATTCACAACATTTAAGAGGGGATGTGGAGGAAACAGTAATGATGTGCTGATAAACATAAAGCTGTGTGGGGGGGGTGAGGGTGGGGATGTGTACATGACATACATTAAAATTTAATCTCCATGTTCACATTTTCTTCATCACTTTTTTAAGTTCAATCAACAAAATTATAAATTAACTCCTCGTTTGTAGCATTCGATGGTTTCCAAGGTGTGAAAGTTTACACTAGAAATTTTACAATTATTTGTAGAAGTTTGAGGTGGTCCAGGACAGTCCTAGGAGAGGATGCTGGATATGTAGAAAGTAGATATGAATATAAATGCTGACTCAGACTCAATAACCTTGTGACATGAAAAAATCCTTTAACTTAGCAAAGTTCTTATTTATAAAAATGGCACAAAAAATACTTCTCAATACTTAACTCATAAAGATATTATTAGTTAAGTGCTTTATAAAATATCACAAAATATTACATAAATGAGAATTTAAAATTATTATTTTTAACTCCTTTTCAGGTTATAGACTTCAGGGATTCTTAACATGGGATACATAAACTTGTGTTTGTATATTATATATATACACATATATACACATGTGTATGCATATGGATATGGATATGTTTATGGAGTGTATGTTTATATTTGTATGTGTATGTATATATGTGTGTGCATCTTTATATATAATTGCATTTCATATAATTAGTTTCCTTTAAAATTCTTATTCTAAGCATTTCAAAGCATTATTCTGAGAAATGATCCATAAATTTCATTAGACTGCCTAAGGTGACCATCACATACACACACATTTACCACAAATACAGATAAGAATCCCTACTATCTGACATTAAATTCTAAATCCATGGTCTTATTGAGAAAGATTGTTTCAAATAATATTATCTTCAGAGCCAGTTTGATGCTAAATAATTACCAAACTAATTTTTGTAAAGTAAAAAAAAAAAAGTGTTTGTGAGGGTTTCATATTTTTTCCCTTCTTTAAAGAACTTAGAGAAGTCCCTACTCAAATATGGATATTCAGTTTCTAAATATGCATCTCCCATATTTCCAAGGTAACATATGGAGATTTAGTTGTTAGGTAACTAATTCTTCCTTGAAAAAACTCAAAGCTGAATTTGCCATAATGATGAAAATCCCTGCTCATCTCTTCTTGGAGTTTTTAGTTCTTTTTAATACTCAGTTCAGATGTCATCTCTTACCTAAAGTCTTTTTGTATCATTCTGGTTGTGAATATACTCCCTTTTTTTTCCAAAATTCTTTTTTTACTTTCAACTATAGTAAAATGTAAACTCTCTGAAGGTAGAAACTGTTTAATTTTCTCCTTCTATTAGTTCCTGCGTCACTTATTCATTCAACAAATATTTATTAAATATCAACAATGTACCAGGCATAATAATAAGCACTGGACTAACAGAGAAAAATGAAATAATTCTTGTCCCTAAGGATTTTATATGGTATTGAGAGGATGAAATTGGGATGGGGAGAAGAATGTATATACAAAAAAGGGGGGATATGCAGTATCTATATAATTTTATAACACATATATGTATGCATATCTGGATAACTGACATATTTGAGAATTGTTGTATGTACATATAATATATGCCTGTATGTGTATATATACATATCTCCATATAGATATGTACACATACATCGCATAATATGTGTACATATATTATATATGCTTATATATACATACATATATATATATATACACACACATATAAACCTATATGTGTACATGGGAAATTTCAAAGCCCTGGCCTTAACCACAGGAATTTAGGAGTCAAAAGCCAGTCCAAGTTCATTTGCACAAATGATATCTTTACACTTTCCATGATGAAGGATAGCAAAGCATTTTCTTTACAGACTTATTGTTTAAATATATTATTTTCCTTAGAGCTTGATTTTTAGTACTCCTCCCAGGTCACCAACTTCTTTGTCTTTTCCCTTATAATCTTTCTGGTTTTAATACTGGCCTCTTTCCAAACCCCAAACTGGTCTCCTAATGTGAACCACCTTCCCCCATACATTCCTGATCTAAAAAAGACTCCATTAAAATGTCAGAGATAGGCTATTTAGTGATGGTGAATACACAGGGAATTTCCAGTTGTGAAAAGGCATAAAAAATACCACCAGACAGTATTATATTCCCATGACTAAAAAGGTCAAAACAGACTTTTCTTAATTTCTAAATTTATTCACTACTTAATTCAATGCTCTTTCCTTATAAAAGTTACACAAATGGACTATGAACTTATCACATGATGTGTACAAAATAATGTGGTCAGTGACTCAACATTACTGACCAAAATCAAACCCCTAAGTTTTTTCACTAGTCATAAATGGAATTTTAGAAATAACCTGTGGTTTGTGTTTGTTGTTTCTATAATTGTATTGTTTAATAGGTTTTACTTGAAGGCAAAAGGAAAATGGGGATGGCAGAGGATAAGATGGGGAGATAGTGTTACAGGAACAATGAACATGAACTTGGATAGGCTTGAAGAGATAGTAGAGGAGAGAAGAGCCTGGTGGACTCATTCATGGGATCGCAAAAAGTTGAACATGGTTGAATAACTGAACAATAACAAAAAAACCTGTGGAGGATCACGATCTATGCCTTGTATATCTTCATTTAGTGAGTATACTTAAAATTTTACTGATTAGAGTAATTCATGTATATTATTGAAGTTTTATTATATATATATATATATATATACATATTAAAATATTTCATCAAGAAAATATAAGATGAGGAAAAAACCCATAGATCAATCATAGACAATGATTAAGGCACAATTTATGTGTTTCATTGGGCTTTGTGGAATGAGAAAAGTAAGAGAGAAGGCTCCTCCCTACCCCCACATGTTGGTTGGACCATATGTGTTGGATTTATAAGAGGATATGAATAAGAATTACATAAGATGGGTAGTTTTGAATAGGTTGAATCTGCAAATGTGAAGAGCTTATATATGGATAAAGTTACAATCCACTGGAATATTGAAACATTATATATATATATATATATATATATATATATATATATATAATTGTTAATTGATAAATTCTTGTTTATTATTAATTGCTCTGCACTATAGATATTATAGATTCTTGAATTATGCTTATGTTCCATTCTGGAAATAACTAAGGCATATTGTTACTGAAGAACCCTGAAGGATGATACTTTACAGAGTGCTGTGTATATTGAATATATTATTGATGTTCATTGTTTTCTTTTGTTCTCAGTTGATGTTATCTATTGGTTACATGGAATAGCAAGAAAATCACTCTTTTCATTCAAAGTATTGGTATTTGTGATTACGCTATACAGGTATAAGTTTTAGTCTTACTCCAACCGATTTTTACAAAGAATTGCAAAAATGTTTAATCCCAGGAGAGGACATAGCCCCACTTTCATCCAGGTGAGCGCGAGACAATTTTCTCAAGTATAGCACTGTGCAGAATAGACAAGTGATATGTGAATCCTGATGGGTGAGAGAATTCTAAATATGATGTATGTGTGAGTAAGAAAAATACTTCAGTCATCTGTAAAGACCCTTGGGAGGGACCCAAAGAGAAAGGATCTTCTGGGAAACTGATGCTGTTTCTGCTACTTACAAATGATTTGGTAAAACTATATGAGCTCTAAGTGTCCTTTCAATTTTAACTCCTATAGTCATTGTGTAATAGTGGGAACTATTTTTTGAGTGGTAAAGAAGACAAAACATAAACAACATTAGATTCTGTATATGTGTTTTGCAGACTTCTCAAGGAATTTAAATTAGATTTACCCAGATTCTCACTCAAAATTGTTTCATTGGTCAAAGATATTTCATGAACATGATTTATTTTCACAACATCGTGGGGTTGCCAAAGTATCACTCTAGGAAGGGATGTGTCCTATTGTGTAAATAGATTTGTAAGTCATTTGCCTCTTTCTTATTACTCTTGCACATAATTCATTTGTTAGAAATTTCATCATCTCAATTCATCTTCTGGTTTGTCTGCAAAAAGCTGCAAACTCACTTACATGGGGATGATTTAAACAGCTTTGAGAAGAACCAGTCATTTATTCACAGCTAACTTTTTCTGTTTTTTTTTCCCCCCTGGGACAGGCATTAAAAAAAGAAGAAAAACAATCTAAAGTTGAGAAACAGGAGCAGAAAGTGACAGAAGAATCTCTAATTTGCCAAGGCCCAGTAAATAAGTTATGGGAAAATTACTTAATAGTCCCAAATATACAATAAAGGACTTTCATCACAACAACATTGTAGAGATAGTATATGTACTATGATTTCCATTTTAATAGGGATACAAAGCTTAAATCATTTGCTCAAATACATACTATAAGTTAAAGAACTGAGATTTAACTTAGATCTGCTGGTTCGAAGACCAAATTCTTCTATGGGATGTTTACCCACCAAAGAGTAAAGGAATCCTGCAAGTGAACATGATTGAGTTGACATGATTTAAAAAGAAAAAAAAAAACCAGCATCAGAGAAAAATCTGGATTTAAAAATCCATACATCTATTATGTTCATGATGGATATAAATGGTTATATGATCACTCCAAAACTTCCTTCAGTGTATTCTCTCCTAATTCCACCAAAAAAATATTGAATAATGGCTACTTCAGAAAAGTATGACTCGAAGTGAAATCCATCTTTCTTTAGATCAGTAATAATCAGTCAATTCAATTCAGCTCAGCTGTTTGTTGAATAATTATTTAAGTTCATAGCATAAATAAATTAAGAATAAGCATTGGGGGGGGGGAGAGTACAAAGTTTGAACATAACATGAGAGTCTTTGGGAATCAATATAGAGTGATTAAGTAGGGAAAATGAAAATAATTATATAATGCTCTGGAATAGTAAACATCAATCTTTCAGAGGCCTATGAAAATATGCTCTAAGCTTTTTTTAAAAATCATTGTTTTTATGTCCAGAGACCTGTAGCTAAATAGAATAGATTAGAAATTGCATACTATCCAGTCTGGTACCAGATGTATTCTTTGATATGGGCTTCCAATAATGTTTTCTGATTTTTCATCTTTAAACTTTAAACAAATAAACCTCACACAAATATGGTAGAGAGTTTGTGGCATAAAAGAATAAAAAATGAAAAATGAAATAGATTCCATTATTGGATTGCTATTTATTATAGTATCAGAGAAAGGTGTCATATGAAAGTGCTCTGAACCCAGACAGACAAGAAGATTCAGAAACTTAGAACATAGAAAATAGTGAAAGTAATATTAAAAAAAAAGAAATTAGTGAAAGGCAAAAACCTTATGAACAATTTAGAATAAAAGAGAAAAACATTTTCTAAAATTGCAGATTCTTTTTAAAGGAGATACATAGGATAAGAATGTAAAAGTTCACAAGAAGGAAAAGTAATATAACTTAAAAAAGAACATAAAAAAGAAAATAAGAAAATTCCACAAAATAAATGTTTTATAACAAAACTCTCCAGTCTCAGTTTATAAATCGGGGTTCTCAAAATGTGGTCTAGAGATCTCTGAAACGTTTACAAAAGGTTTACAAATTCAAAATTAATATTTATTTCTAATACAGTACATATTTATAAATATAACCCACATAAACAAAAGTTCTTCTAGAGATCACTATTGACTACAAAATAGAAAATTTTGATTATATCAAATTGAAAAGTTTTTGTACAAACAAAACTAATGCAGATAAGATTAGAAGGGAAATAATAAACTGGGAAAACATTTTTACAGTCAAAGGTTCTGATAAAGGCCTCATTTCCAAAATATATAGAGAATTGACTCTATAAGAAATGAAGCCATTCTCCAACTGATAAATAGTCAAAAGATATGAACAGACAATTCTCAGACGAAGAAATTGAAACTATTTCTAGCCATATGAAAATATGCTCCAAATCATTATTAATCACAGAAATGCAAATTAAGACCACTCTGAGATACTACTACATACCTGTCAGATTGGTCAGAATGACAGGGAAAGATAATGTGGAATGTTGGAGGGGGTGTGGGAAAACAGGGACACTGATACATTGTTGGTGGAATTGTGAACACATCCAGCCATTCTGGAGAACAATTTGGAACTATGCTCAAGAAGTTATCAAACTGTGCATACCCTTTGATCCAGCAGTGTTTCTACTGGGCTTATACGCCAAAGAGATACTAAAGAAGGGAAAGGGACCTGTTTGTGCCAAAATGTTTGTGGCAGCCCTGTTTGTAGTGGCCAGAAGCTGGGAAATGAATGGATGCCCATCAATTGGAGAATGGTTGAGTAAATTGTGGTATATGAATGTTATGGAATATTATTGTTCTGTAAGAAATGACCAGCAGGATGAATACAGAAAGGCTTGGAGAGACTTACATGAACTGATGCTAAGTGAAATGAGCAGAACCAGGAGATCATTATATACCTCAACAACGATACTGTATGAGAATGTATTCTGATGGAAGTGGATTTCTTCAACAAAGAGACCTAATTCAGTTTCAATTGATCAATGATGGACAGAAACAGCTACACCCAAAGAAAGAACACTGGGAAATGAATGTAAACTACTTGCATTTTTGTCTTTTTCTCAGGTTATTTTTATCTTCTGAATCCAATTATTCCTGTGCAACAAGTGAACTGTTCGGTTCTGCAAACATATATTGTATCTATATGGATATATTGTGACATATTTAATTTGTATAGGACTGCTTCCCATCTGGGGGAGGGGGTGGAGGGAAGGAGGGGAGAAGTCGGAACAGAAGTGAGTACAAGGGATAATGTTGTTAAAAAAAAAACAAAAAAAAAACAACCCAAGGATGGGCTCTGTCAATAAAAAGTTAAAAAAAAAAAAAGTTCTTTGGACAGATCTTCAATGTTTTAATACTATAAAGATACTGAGAACAAATTTTGAGAACTGCCCTTAACCGTTATTCTCATTGGTAGATTAAGCCCTCAGAAATGGCTGACTACTTCTCCCCTAGAGTTGATACTCTGAGGATTTGAGATTTCAAGTACTATTGTACTTGAACTAACTTCCATAAGTACTAACTTCCATAAAAGGGAGCTTCCACCCCATATCATTAACCAGTTGATATCAATTATCATGTACAAAGATATATTTACCAAGTAAGTATAGCAGGACCAGAAATAAAAAAACAAAAATAAAAACAAAAAACCCTTAAATTGGAGATGCATTCTTTGCCATGCATAGACTCAATTCCCATGGGTGAGTTGGCTCCTCCTTAAAGCACAACATTACATAGGTACATGTATAGGGCATATAAAGGATACCTCCTGGTTCTGGAAATCCATTTTTCCTTTTGTCAACCTCCCAATAAGTTTGGTTTTGGGTGAAAAGTAGCCAGTGAATAAGTTAATTCAAGACTGGGTCAAGAAAGTCATCCTCAAAACTTATTACTCATTAAAATTAGCTAATGACAGTAGTCCCTGCTACCTATTCCATTTGCTAAGGGGATTTCTATTGTCTCTTCTGACCTTGCAAAGCTCACAAGAAATAATCTGATCCATTCAAATCAAGATATTCATTCTCGTAAAGTGGGGAGAAAATAAACACAACAGACCTAAGTTGTAGCATGTATTCAAGGATTCATGGTGACTAGGTGAGGAGATAAGACAGCTGCTACCTTTCCACTAGTCTAATGGCTCATAACAGTTCTTGTTTCACTTGCATCTAGGAAGAAAAAAACAGTACAATTGCAAGGAAAGGTGGGTCGGTCTTTTTATATTCATAAATATGAATATTCATATATAATCTTTTTATTCATATCAATGGGTCCATCTTATCTTTCTGAAGGCATTAGAAAACTTATCACCACACAAGAGCAGACCTCCAGCCAATCATGATGGGAAGAAACTTTGTACCAAATTTTACCAAATCTCCATGTATTGGATTCACATCAAGCATGGAATATTGAATATATACTGTGTATGTGTAAATCAGTAAAGGTTCTAAAGTCTGGGCCATCATTGATCAGGACCTGATTATACAAAATTATTGAACTTGAAGATGAATATGAGGAGGTAGTAAAAAGAATATAGGTATTCTGAAAAATAAGAAACCCTGAAAAGGAAAATGTAAACACTATACTTACCAAAAAAAAAAATCAGCTAGAACCATGTCTAGAAATATTTCAACTAAATTAAAAAGAAAACTTTTAAAAAATAGAGTAAAAAAAATCCACTGAACAACCTCAGAAGTAAACATTGTGGTCAAATTAAAAAACTATATCATCAAAGAGTAGTTTTTTTTTCAAGACAAGGCAGAAAACATTCTAATTTCAGGGGAAAATTAATCCTAATGACACAGAATATTTCCATGTTTACAGGAAATCAAAGAAAAAAGTGAATAAAATACTCTGAAGATCTAATCATACTAAAAAAAATAACAATTGTTAAGCCCAATCATCAAAGAACCTATACAATAATTCTCCAATTATTTAGGTCTATCTTTCTGTGGGTAAAGAAGTAGTTTTATAGTTATATTCAGAAATGGACATTTCTTGGTAGGTAGACTACCAAGTATTTTGTACATTCTGCAGTTATTTTAAATTGAATTTTTCTCTCTATCTCTTCCTAGTGGTTTTCCTAGTAATGTGCAGAAAAAATAGTGATTTATATAGGGTTATTTTATCTTTCAACTTTGCTTAAGTCATTTCTTTAATTCATTTTAGTTAATTATTTTGTGTATCTATAAAAAATAAAAAGGCAAAAGTAAATTAATTCATTAAAAAGGCAGAAATTTTGTTTCTTCTTTACCTAAACTTACTCCCACAATTTATTTTCCTTGTTTTATTGCTAGAGCTAGCATTTTTAGTTGCAAATCAAATAATATTGCTGAAATTAAGCATCATTTGTTTTGCCCCTGATTTTATTGGAAATGTCTTTAGCTAATCCCATTATATATAATTCTAGTCCTTGACTTTAGATAGATGGTACTTACCATATTAAGGAAGGAAAGATCCATTTATTCCTTTGTTTTTAGGATGCTTAACAAAAATAGATGTTGTGTTTTTAAGTGTTATGTTGTTCTTGTTATTGATATGATCTATTATCATTATTTTTTTATACTGAACCAATCCCACAGTCCTGGAGTTCATCTAATTTGATCATAATATATAATCCTTTTGATATAATGCTTTATATATTTTTGTTTTATGTAAACTTTTTAAAATAGATACCCCTTAGGGATATTAATCAACAATTTTCTTTCTGTTTTTGACTCTTCCATGTTCATATATGAAGATCAAATTCATCTCATGGAAGGAATTTGAGAAGATGCATAGGTTTCTATTTTTGCAAAATTTAGATAGTTAGAATTAATTTTTATTAGACAATTTCATAGAATTTCCTTATAAATACATTTAGTCCATGGTTACCTCCTGTTCCATTGGAAGTTTATCTATTTATTGTTCAATTTCTTTTTAAAATGAGATTTGATTACTTAATATTTTTCTTTCAATATAGGCTTTTTATATATTTTTATAACTATATACATCAGTTTTATTGGCATATAATTGGGCAAAATAGTCTAATAATTTCCTTTCTTTTTTCTTTTTTTTCTTATTAATTTTTTGTTAAGTTCTTTAAAAAACCTAGGTAAACTATAAAATATTGATAGTAATATAATAATACTAGGAGATTTTAATATTTTTCTTTCAAAACTGGATAAAGCTATAATAAAAATAATATAAGCAAAAGACAATAAAGCAATTTTCTAATTGAAAAAAATTGAAAATCTAGGGTTGTTTACCCTATTTTGGCTTCTAAATGAGAATATAAAAGAATATAAATATCATTATCACTTAATACATTCACAAAAATTTGCCATATGATAGGACATAGACATTTAAAAGAAGTATTTTAAAAAATTGAATGTGTTAAATATATTCTTTATAGATGATATCATAGCAACATTTATAATGAATAAAGGAAATAAGAGAAAAATAAGGATCTAAATGAAGATACACTAATGCATCCTGCATGATGATTGAATCAAATTCATTCATGTAATATATAATTGTTAAAATAATCAAAATTAAACATACCAAAACTTATGGGACAAATCTAAAGCATTCCTCAGAGAAAAGTAATCATGTCTCTGAAAATTTCTTAGAAAAAAAGAAAATCTATGAACTAAACACTTAATGTAAGAGACTAGAAAATTTATAAATTAACAATTTTAAAATAAGTACAAAAGAAAAAATCTTTAAAAAAAGATGACAAATAGAATATAAAATGTATTAATCCTATAAAATTGAAAGCTGATTTTAAACACTGTAATAAAAAAGAAATATCAAATTACTAAAATAAAAATGAGATAGTTGAATTCAAAATTATTTATATGACCACATAATTTGGTCATATAGATACAAAATATACTGGAGATATAAAAATAATAATTGCAATAACAGTAAATATTAAAACTGATTTCTTCATTAGATATCTCAAAAACATTTGACAGAATCATTTATATTAAAATAATAATGCAAAAATCCCTAAGAAAGAAGGAATCCTTCTTTAATATAATCAAAAACATATATTTCAAATTAACTAGTACTTTTTTTTTTGCAATGAAAAGTTACTAGAAGTTTTCTCAGTAGACATGGGAATAAAGCAAGGATATACCATTTCCTTACTATTATTTAGCATAGTTTTAGAAAAACAATGTCATAATGATAAAAAAGAGAACAAAAAAAATTTAAAAAGAGAACAAAATTAGATATATAAAGAGTCACAAAGTGAAAATAAAATTGTATCTATTTGTAGATAATATGATTATCTATCCAGAAAGTTCCAGAGAATCAGTGAACCAACAATTTGAAGTGGTAATAGCTTTAGCAGGGTAATAGGATGAAAATAAAGTGCAAAAATCATTAGTATTTTTTAACAGTATTTAAAACATCAGAAATGTGTTTTATAAATCCCACTCAAAGTAATTGAATATCTATAAAATATCTAGGAGTCAAGCTACTAACACACCTAATATTTCTTTTATCTGTTTTTAATATTTTAATTTTTCCAGTTACATGTAAAACATTTATTTATGTTGTTTTTAAAACTTTGAGTTTCAGATGCTCTGCTTTTATCCTCACCCACCCCTCCATTAAGAAGGCATATGTGAAGCTACACAAAGCATTTCTGTAAGAGTTATGTTCCAAAAGAAAAAAGAGAAAACATCTCTTCCCCTGCCTCCATTCCCCTCCACCCCCAAAAAAGCTAAAGAAAAATAAAGTTTTAAAAAAGTATGTTTCAATCTGTATTCAGACATAATCAGTTCTTTCTTTGGATATGGATAACATTTATTTTTTTATCATAAGTCCTTCAGAGTGAAAGACCACTATATTGCAAAGTCATTCACAGAAGATCATTCCACAACATTGCTATTATTTTGTAAAGCACTAGTCATCAAAATTCTTTAGACCAGTAAAGTGGACAGAAACGGAGATAAATCAAAACAAAAGATAATTATCACATATTTGATCAATGCAAGAGCATGAATCACTTTGAGGAAGAACTGTTTTAAACAAGAGCTGCTGGGAGAAATTAAGAACTGTTTACACCAACAATCCGTACCCCATCCCAGAATAAGTGTACTGTTTTTAGAAATGTGTTTTTAATCCACAAAGCAGTCCAATGTGGTAAACAAGGTAGGTATTATTATTTTTGTTTTTCTGATAGAAAAGTCAAGGTCAAAAGAGATTTACTAATGTTTTTTATCTTTATATCACAATCATTTCACTCTCTCCCTTGGACCAAGAAAACCAGTTAAGATAGGAAAGGTGATATCTGACCAAATCTAATAAAATCTCTTTTAGCCTCTCTTCCTTGAAAAAATGTGTATGTTTCGTTATCTGTTCTGCATAACTTTATTTTAGTGTAAGTGATTCAGTGAATAGAGCATGGAGTTCTAGTCAAGCACCTGTGCTCAAATTCAACCTCAAGACACTAATTAGCTGTGTAACAACAAATCATTTATCCCTGATTGCCTGCATCCAAAGCTTTTTTTGCCTACTATGGAACTTGAGAACAACTGAAATAGTTCAAGACTGATCTTATCAAACTATGAAGAGCTGTAGGCAGCAGTGGAGCGGTGGAAAGTCTACCGTGCGTGGTACAGGAAGAATTTATTTGAATCCTGTCTTTGCTGCCTTTTACCTGGGAAATCTCATTACTCTTTCCAAATATTACTTCTTTCATCTATAAAATGAGGAAGTTGAAGAGATGACCTTTGAGACTCAAAACTGGGTTCTAAATCAACAATGGTTACAGGATTTCAAAAAGCAACAAACTTTTCTACCCATATTGACCTCTTCTCACAAAGATATGGGAGTAAGATTGTAAGCCCCTCAGAAGACTACATTTTATTTGCTTTGCAAACCCCAATAGCCACCATAGTTATAATAGTCACGTCATAATCATTAAGTTGTCAGTTGCTGAGTCACTTAAAATAATGGTTACAAATGGCAGAGGCACAGATTTTTTGCATTTTTCCTTATTTCTCCTCAGCCCTTTGCTGGACATGGAAATCTGTGCCAAATGCCCAATAATGAGACAACTGGAGATGGCTGAGCCAAGAGCTAGCTCCAACTTTTGCACTGGAATCTTTCCAACACATCAACAGTCACTTGAGAAAGCAATAACAGATTCAGACACCAGCCTTTACTTGAGAATTAAAAACCACCTGGAGCAATGGCCTTGGCCATCTGCCCTAGGTCTAGAAGCTAACCTTTCTTTGTCTTCCAAACTCTACTGATGTCCAGGAGTCTAACATTTGCTGAAGACTTTGCCTGCTTAAATAAACATATTCTTTTGTGTAGAAATTCAGTAGAGTATGTAAGTTGGGTGCAGTGATCTCATAGAAAATTGTCTTTAAAAAAATGAATAACGCAAATAATCTTTTTTCTAATGGTATGGTGGAGGATGCCCAGTAACATTACTCGGTAATATTAGGCATATTACGCTCTAGAATTCAATTTCTTTTTCCATAAAATGAAGAGAAAGTTAAGGATGAAGAGGAACAAGAAGAAAATCTTATCTGGATTACAAATATAGAGCTCCAAGAGAACTTCATTTTAGAAATGAAAAATTTAGGCCCAAACTTGTCAAATGCTGCCCAAGATTATAAAGGTAATAAGTACCAGAGGTCGATTTGGAACCCAGAGGGGTTAAATCATATGCTCAAACTTACGCTTTAAATACATTTATTTCTATTGGTTTGACATTATAGCGAATAGACCAAGACCCTAGAGAATAAATTTCAGAACTTGACGAGGGCTCTTTCAAATAAGGAAAGTGAATATATAATCACACCCATAGTCAACAGGAGATTTGGGTTACTGGATGGCAGCGACCCTCATATTTATCCTTAACAATCGGCCTCTCGAAAAATATTCTTCCTGGAAAGCAACAACTAGCCCCAAAGCCGGACTCCAGACCTCTCTGCAATAGTTACAACCGCTTCTTCCCAGTCCCTGGCACCCTAAGACAGTAGAGGTGACTCTGGGAACATTGTAGATAGCTTCGTTTCAGGGCATCCGAATTCCCTCCTCTAGAGTTGATTGGTCGAGAGGCAGAGGACAAAAAAAAAGCAGCCCCACGGCCGAACTCTTCATTGGCCGCTTGGAGGTGGCAATCAGGGCGGAGCGAGGGGGGCTTCTGCTCCCGGCTCTGGCTGCCACCGCTGCTACCCCCGCTACCGCCGCCGCCGCCGCCGCCGCCGCCTCCGCTGCAGCTCGGTTGCGCCTTTACCACCTCTCCGGCTGCCGCTACCGTTGCGGTCCTGGTAGCTGCCGCGACTGCAGGATCGCTCAGTCGGCGTTGGGGCTGGGGAAGGGATTCCGGGGAGCTCTCCCGAGGAAATTTGAGGCCCGACTCACATTATGGTAAGTGCAGCAGCTTTGGGGGCCTGTGTTTTCTTTCACCTGGTTTTGGAGAGGGGGCACTTCTGAATTGGAACAGTGGCCCCGTCGCCTGGAGAGCCAGCCCTACCTCCTCCCGAATGGAAGGAGAAGCGTGGCCAGGGAACATCCTGGGCTGTTTTTCCCGGAGAGATGGGAGGGGTGGACGGAGATGGGGTAGTGGTGGTTGTAAATGGGGATATGGAGAAGGAGAAAAAGGAAACAAGTAAGCAAGCTGTCTATTTCATCTTCCTCCCTTTTATCCCATTCCCTTTCTCCTCCCCTGCCTCCCGTTTTTGGCAGGGATTGGGGAATGGAGTAGAGGGGAGATAAGGGCTTGGCCCCAGGAATTAACCCAGCTTGTCCTGTCGCTGGGGGTAGGGATAGTGCAAGGAAGGATGAGTGCAGCACTGTGGCGGGGGCTGGGGTGGGGTGGGGGGGGGAAGTGTGTTCACCCCCTCCCGCTCTGTGCGGATGCTCAGCTCCGCAGATGGCAGTGGCAGCAGGTGAGCAGAAGATAATAAGGGAGCCCTGTGGCCTGGAAGAATTTGGGACCTGGCTCTTGGTGCCCTTGAACGTATGCAGCAGCCCTGGGCGTCTGAGCAGTTCTCCAGAAGAGAGTTGCACCCAAGGTCCAATCCGAGGAATGACACGGGCACAAGCTTGCAAATTGATTAACCCACTGCGTTCCGGGAGGTGGGCGGGTAGGTTGGAGGAAGGGAGACGGTGGTTTCTCTTTTATTGTCATATGCCTTTTATCTCTAATTCTAATATTTAATGTCCCTCTGTCTTTCTAATTTGCAGTACGGATTCGTGAATCACGCTTTGGAACTCCTAGTAATACGGAATTATGGCCCTGAGGTCTGGGAAGATATCAAGTAAGTGTGGCACTCCTCTCTTGTCATATGAGAGAGAGAGAGAGAGAGAGAGAGAGAGACAGACAGAGACACAGAGAGAGACAGACAGACAGACAGACAGACACAGAGACATAGAAACAGAGACAGAGACAGAGACAGAGAGACAGAGCAAGCGAGCCCTGGTTACATTCCTAATACTCCTGAACAAATTCAGAGCTGCAGAAGGAACAATCTCTGTATCCTTCCACCAATCCCGAACTGAGCAACCCAGGCTCCTTCCTCCTCCCTAGAGAAACCCCCTTGCTTCTGCTCCCAGCTGCTGCTCAGTCCCAGCGCGGCCAGAGCTCCGGGTTCCCACGCTCTGAAGGGAAGGATGGAAGCAAAGGAATCAGTGAGTGCCGCCGAGAGGGCGCGGTTCAAGGCCTGGTGGAGGGATAGAGAGGGAGGGAGGAGGACGAAGACAAGGGAAGAGGTCTTGTGGTCACCACCATCTCCCTACAGAATCTGCTTTGCTGTGTTTCTGGCCCAGCCGTGGGAAAGAGCTGTGAATGCCCCTGTGTGACCCTAGAGCTGGTCGGTTCCTTCTCCCATACTGTTTGGGAGCCTAAGGGCCACTGGCAGGCTGTGCATTCCCTTGCCTCCAAGGAATTCCCCGGTCCCCACCCCGCAAAGTTTTGGAGTGAAATAAAGCCATGGACCACTTGGGGGCAGGGAAAGGGAGAGGGATGTTGCACAGTGTTTGTTAAAAGAACAAAGTCATGTTATCCTGACATGATTTTTGGATAATTGGATAATTCTCATATAGTTTTACTGCCGTAACCCTAGAAACATAAGACAATGAAATTCAATTAGTTAGCAGTCCTAGTTGAGTTCATTACAGGTTCTGAAATGCAAAGTGAGATGTGCAGGAATTTGTTTGCCCATCTCAATCTTTTCATGGAATCATTACCAAGCTAATAATTGATAGCTTTAACCCTGGTCTCAGCTATGGAACTGTCAACTATTCATCCAGTACATCAACAAGCATTTATTAAATACCATCTATATACCATGAACTTTGAGTCCGCAGCAATCAGAAAAATCAGTGTCTGAGTTTAAACAATGAAGCTTCCATTAACCCAGAAGCCTTCTGTAATGACAGTCATCACTTTGTAGAGGCGCAACATTAATCACAAAGACTTTCCTTCAAAAGAATCTTGGAATTTGTGGTTATTCTGTTGTAAAATTAACTGATAATACCAACCAGATATTTCTGGAACTAGTTCACATTTGTTAAATAATAGAATGTTGCCCACTCCTCCTTTTAAATTATTGCTGATTTTTATTTTCTCAACGATGTGTCTTGATGATGTGATATTTAAGGATAATTTTCTCTATAATAACATAATAATTCTATATTAATTGTTCTCCAAACTTTTTACAGCTATGATTAATTAATTCTTAAATGTTTTGTTAGGCAGTTAAAATTTCTTGTGCTCTTACAAAATCTGCTTTCATGGAAATAATCAGGGTTTCAAATTGAGACTAAGAAATAGTTTTATAGTTATAAAGTTTTTCTAGGGCTTTTTTTTTTTCTTTACCTCTTCCTGACTGGGAAGAGTTTTATCTCTTGAATCATAAGGAAAACAAGTTTGACAATTAGTCTTTTGAATTAGCTGGGTCTCAGGAACTTGTTATTTACATAGATAATTGGATAATTCCCACTTAGTTTTATTGTCACAATCATGGAGAGTAAGACATTGAAATTTAATTATTTAACCATGTAATTTAAATATTAGCACAAACTTCAATAAAATTGTTTCATTGTTAGATAAAATAGATTCCTTTTACCAAATAATTTTACCCCATCTGTAAAATGGGAATACTAATCATTTCTTTAGTCTGAGATCCAATGAGAGCCAATCAGTGCTTGCTTTTTAAAGATCTAGTCATCACATATTACATTCTATCACCATACCCTTGTATAGGCTGTCCTTAGAGTCTGAAATGCATGCTCCTTTAAAGTGACTTTAAGGTGAAGCTCAAATATCACCTACTATGTAAGATCTTTCCTAATTTCTTCAGATACACTTAGTGACTCTATACTAAGTAGTGATGGAATTACTTTGCATGTTTTGTCTATACTCATAGGTATGTATATTACCTTCTCTCATAAAATATAAGGTCTGAAATGATAAGAACTGTTTGTTTAAAACATTTTTGTTTTTGAATCTTGGGTACCTAGTACAAGATCTTGCATGTTATAGGTACTTAACTTTATCATCGAAAGAGAACAATATAAGCATATAAATTATGCGATGATTAAAAAAAACTGCCCTGGGCTAGGAGTCAGGAAATCTGGGGTCTGTATCCCAGCTTTTTCATCTTTTACCTATATAACTTCAAAGAAGCCAATTAGTGTCTACGGGATTCAGTGTTCTCAGCGTAAAATGAAGTTTTTCAGTGAGTTGATTTCTGGGGTTCCTTTCAGCACCCTGATTTTTTTTTTATCTGAATGACTAAAATAGAAGCAAAGATCACATATTCCCAACTTCCAGTTCAGACTCTTGTCAAGTGATGATGAAGAAAAGACAGTTTTAAAATGCAATTTGTTTCTAGATAATTAAAAAAAGATTGATTTTACACTGGCCAATAATAAAAGCTCCCACCATAGAACTTTAAACATTCTCCAAAATTTAAAAAAAAAAAAAAAAAAAGTCCACACATGCGAGGCTTTTAGTTAGCCAGTTGATGCTAAAAACATAGCCATATCCCATAGCTTTAATAAAGCTAAACCTATTTTTTGTTTCTTTTTGAAGGCAGATAGCTTTTAACTCATTAATTCTTGTTACATCAGTGTAAGTAATATTCTTACATTCTGCTTAAGAAATTATGTTTAAACAGCATAAGAAATGAATTGGGTCATGTGAGAAACCACATCAGTATTTTTCATGCATAATTGACTCAAAGATTATGTTGCCTTGGAAAGGAAATACTGTGGCTTAAAATAGAATCTAGAAAGTGGCTTGGTTGCTGATTGGTCTTATCATTCCAAAGAAGATCTCTGTTTATGGAATTTAAAATATGATTTCAAAAAATTGGGTTTCATATATTAAATAAAAATGTTTCATGAAAATAAAAACATTACAACAGCTTTGCATAGATATCATATTTAGCTAAAGCTTTTTCCCTCTCTCTGATCTGCTAGTGGCTTTTTATAAAGCTGACAATGAAAGCTAAAATATTTTTGGTAACTTTAGTAGAATAAGATTTCTGGAAAGGCAAATCTATCTTGCATCAGAAAAACTGCTAAACATTTAAAATATAACCTAAATGACAGGTTCCAGACAGAAAGTTCTAAATGGATAAAAGCTCTAAATATGTTTCATTTTATTAATTTCCACCTTCTCTCTTGACCATCACATAACCTTTTCATTGCCACTTTTAATTGTCCTGTTCTGGAGGGGGATGGGTTAGAGTTAAGAGCTAAGGCAAGAAATATCCCTAGGCCAAAGAGAGGCTAAAGCAGAGAGACATTTTTGAATGTACTCTCTTATATTTTTCCTTTCTGCAAACTCTTCTGTTGCTTTAAAGGAATCATGATATTGCTAGCAGCTATTGTTTCTCTCTAGTAAAAACAATGAACCATTTTGTATCTGATTTGTAAACAATTAGGAACCAGGGAAAGTGCAGTGACTAATCTTGAAGATAGTAAACTTTGGATTCACATTCTACTGATGACTTTGTTCGGTTTTGTGACCTTTGGCATGTCTTTTTTAAACCTCTGTAAGCCTCAGTTTCCTCATCGGGAAAATTAGGGTAATGGTATCTCACAGAGATGTTTTGGGATTCAAATGAGATAATAAATAGGTAGTTTCTCCACATTTAATCTCAAAGACTTTGTTAGAGCAAAGATTTTTTTTTTTTAATGTTCTAATATTTCCATAGGGAAAAGCATAAGACAGTATGTTTCATGTAACTTTGGAGTTAAAAAGGTAACTCTAGACTATCAGACCCAAATTGCCTTTTCCCCAATATTGCATTTGTAATTTAAAGATAGAATAGTTGTTTCAATAGCCTCTGTGAGAGAGCTCAATGAAGCAAGTATGAAGCAAGTATAAAGGGTTTCAACAATCTTAAACTAGTAGGTAAATGCCTACAAATTTTATTTTCATAGGATCCTATCTTTAGAACTTAAAAGGGCTCTCTTAAGGGGTCACTTCCTCTACTACTATCATTTTATGGAATAGGAAAACCAAAAGGGACAGTGTTTTGCCTGTAGTCATATATAGTAGTAATAGAGGTAGTACTTTAACACCACAATGCCATTCCAGGATGTATCAACAGTAGGAACAGGTTGTAAAGCATATTAAGTCATCAATTAGAAACTAAGGCTGCCCAAATGATAAATAAAATCATTGTCCTATAGAAACTCTGGGTTGGGTTTAAAAAAATATTTAAAATTTTGAGATTTAAATTCTATCCCTTCCTCTCTTTCTCTCCTCACCCTCTCCAAGAAGTAAGCAATCAAATATACTGAAATTATGTAAAACATTTCCATAATTGTCATTTTCTACAAGAAAACTTGAATAAAAGGAAAAAAGAGTGAAAATAGTATGCTTTTGTATTCAAACAATATCAGTTCTTTTTCTGGAGGTGGACAATTTGCCTTTAGCATTATTTCTTTGGGATTGTCTTGGTCATTGTATTTCTGAGAATAGTTATTTGCAATTCTTCATCAAACAATATTGCTGTTATTTTCACAATATTCTCCTGCTTCTGTTCACTTTACTATGCACTAGTTCATGTAAGTCTTTCTAGATTTTTTCTGAAATCATTCTGCTTGTTATTTCTTATAGGCCAATATAGCCCATTAAAATAATATTCCACAGCTTGTTTAGCCATTTCCCAGTACCATGAGCAAATTAAGAATGCATGGAATAGTTCATCAGATTTATAGATAAGTGAAGAATTTGGAACCAAATAAGATATAGAGAGCATTACAAAATATAAAATAGATAATTTTGATTATACAAAATTCAAAAAGCATTTTGCAAAAGCAAAACCAATGCAACCAAAATTATAAGGAAAGTAAAAAACTGAAGAAAATTTTTGCAATAAGTATCTCTGATAAAAGCCTCATTTCTCAAATATATAAAGAACTAAGTCAAATTTCTAAAAAATATAAGTCATTCCCCAATTGATAAATGCTCAAAGGATATGACCAGGAAGTTTTCAGATGAAAAAATCAAATATATCCCCTACTCATTTAGAAAAATGCTCTAAATTACTATTGATTAGAGAAATGCAAACTAAAACAACTTTGAGATATCTCCTCATACCTATCAGATTGCTAATGTGATAAAAAAGGAAAACATTGGATGTTGGAAGGGATATGGAAAACCTAGGACACTAATGCACAGTGGGTGGATTTGTAAATTGATCCAACTATTCTGGAGAGCAATTTTGAATATGCTCCAAGAGCTATGGAATTAAACATACCTTTAACAGTACCACTGCTAGGTCTATGACATCAAAAAAAAAAAAAAAAGAGTAAAGAACCTATTTGTACAAAAGTATTCATAAAAACTCTTTTTGTGGTAGCTAAGAATTGAAAAATCAGTGGATTAAATTTTTAGCAAAGTACTAGGTCCAATGTGAAATTAAAGTGTGTAAGTGTACATAGCCAATTTGTGGAGGGTTTTAAATGGAAAGGCCAAATAAATTAAAGAGTTGGAGAATAAGAACTTTCAAGAATATGTGAAGGATCAGGAATTATTTAGTCTGGAGAATAAAAGTCTGAAGGATAAACTAAAAAATGACTACATATGCAATAGCATCCAGCTGTTCTCCCTCTCTACAAGGACAAGTAATTCCTAAATGGACTTTTGTGTTTGATGCTTAAGTTTGACATAATGAAAGGTCATGGATTTGGAATAGATTGGATTTTTCCAAGTGGTTAACTACCTCAAGGCCAAGACTTTTCATCTGTGAAATGCTTTTATGTCAGGTTCTGCCTAAAGGCAGTGGGACACGCTACTTGATTATACAAGAGCCTGTAATTCCTGTTTTTGTCCTATATCACTGGCTGCCTGCCCCATGACAGCTTCCTGGTGGATGGATTGAAACTAACATGCACACACTCTCTCTTTGTCTCTCTCTCTTTCTCTGTGTGCATATGTGTGTGTGTGTGTGTCTCTCTCTTTATATCTCTGTCTCTATCTCTGTATCTTTCTCTCTGTTTCTGTCTCTCTCTGTGTGTCTGTGTCTGATTGTCTGTCTGTCTGTCTGTCTCTCTCTCTCTCTCTTTCTCCCCATTTCTTTCAAATCTTTCTTTCTTCTTCTTCTTCCCTAATAGAAGTCTCTGTCTGTGCCCCACCCTTCTTTCCTATCCAATCTTCTTTCTCCTTATATTGCTATAATAGCTAACTTTGTCTATCAGGAACTTTTTTTGTTCTAGTTAATTTAGTCAGTGGGAAGTTTTAAATTTTTGCCACTATGGATCCCCCCAATCAAGAGAAAAGTAATAATTATCAAATTAAATATAACCATCTTTGACTCTATCAGGTTAAAATAGACTTGATTGTTGTTTTAAGGGACAGACACTACTTAAAGTCACAACTCAAGCTGAAGGGATCATTGCATGTTATGTTTAAAGAGACACATAGCATAAAATATATATGAAAAATATTGCTCCTGTGTAATTTTTCATTTTAGATTTAGTCCAGCTTCTGACCACAGTACCACCATTTTTCAGTCTTTCCAGCTAAAACCTTTTTTGATGAATTCTTTCTTTATCAGAGCCATCTAAGTGGTGGTACACTAGATTACTGTGGCGTCGGGAAGCCCCGAGTTTAAGTTCAGCCTCAGATAACTTGCTAGCTGTGTGACCTTGAGCAAATTTAACTTCTGATTCAGTGTTCTCCACTGTAAAATGAGGATAATAATAGCACCTATCTTCCAAGTTGTTGTCATACTCCAGCACAAAATGAGAAAATATTTGTAAAATACTTTGTAATCTTTATTATGTAATAATTGTATTAAACAGATAATATTTATATGGCTCTTACTATGTTCCAGGTATTGTATTGAGCACCTTACATAAGTTATTCTATTTGATCCTCACAACAGCCCAGATGAGAACTGAGGCAAATAGAACTTAAGGGATTTGTCTAGGACCACACATCTAGTTAAGTGTGAGGCTATGTTTGAATTTAGGTCTTTCTGAGTTGAGACTCCAAATTCTTCTTATTATTATATTATAAGAATAATCTCTTATTATTCACTTCAAGAGAGAGAAGCAATACCTAATGTAAGGTAGAAGAAATGGGAAATGGAAGGAAAATGTAATCTAAAGATTATTTCAAAGGAAGAGAGAACAAGACTTAATGACCAAATGGATATGTAATTATAATAGCTTACATTTATATTTATGCTAAGCAGTACCGTAGTTAGAATTTGGAGTCTCAAATCACTGTCCGTGGGATCAGGGTGTTTAGCTGTGACATTCTCATGGCTAATCACTTCTCTGAGCTCCTGTTCTTCTGTCTACAAAAAAAAAAAAATAAAGATACTTGTATCACCTACTGATTTTACCAAGTAATCATGAGGAAGTGCTTTGTAAACCTTTGAGTGCTATATAAATGTAAGGTATTAAATCTGTCCTGCATACTAATGCTAGAATAATTTATATAGAATAATGCAATCAACATGTTATCTCCTTCTTTAATTTTCTATGATTCATTCCCTCCCTCATGAAATCTAAACTCCTCTGCATGTCTTTTAATGTCCTCCACAATCATACCTCATCCTATCTACTACCTACTTAACCTCATTTTTCTCTTTTTTCCAAGACCTATTCCTTGCTGTGGTTGGGCCACCCCACTCAGCCTATGCGGTCTTTTTCCTTCTCCATCTTCCTATCCACTAAAATGCCTTCCTTCTTCCCCTCCAATTTTCCAAATCCTGTTTAACTCTTCAACGTCAAGCTTGTGTTCCAACTTTTTCTGTGAAGTCTTTTCCAAACAGTTCCTCACAACTTTGTCTTTATTCTTCACTGTTTTATTTCTCTCATTTGTTTCTAAATTCCCTGAGGGTCGATGCATACCCTGTATCCCAGATGTGCAAAACTTACCTCAACAAATATTTGATGGATCAGACTACATTACATCTTCCTTTATTTTTGAAAATACAAGTTTTAGGTCTTCTGCTGCCATTTTGTTGTTAGCAGTTTAGTGGCAACTAGGTAAAGTCTTGGAGAAAATTGTAAATCTCATACCTCAGGAGCAAGAATCTGCCCTTAACTTTTTGGACAGCTTTTAGCCAACATTAACAAGACATATATCAGTATGCATATCAACATGATTTTGTATATCTGGAACTTGATTTTACATATCTCACCTTGTCCTCCCTCCCCCATTAAAAAAACAACATAAGTGCCTCAATCTTGGGAATTACATATTATTTTACCTTTACAAAAAGTGCCTCTTGATCCAATTCAGTTCCAATTGGTCAGTGATGAACAGAACCAGCTACACCCAGAGAAAGAATGCTGGGAAATGACTGTGGACAACAACATAGCATTTGCACTCTTTCTGTTGTTGTTTGCTTGCATTTTTGTTTTTCTTCCCAGATTATTTTTACCTTTCTAAATCTGATTTTTCTTGTGCAACAGGAGAACTGTATAAATATGTACACATATATTGTATTTAACATATACTTTAACATGTTTAACATGTATTGGACTGCCTGCCATCTAGGGGAAAGGGTGGAGGGAAGGAGGGGAAAAGTTGGAATGAAAGTGTTTGCAAGAGTCAATGTTGAAAAATTACCCATACATATGTTTTGTCGATAAAAAAGCTATAATCTTCAAAATATTTTACATGTATTGGTCAACCTGCCGGCTGGGGGAAGGGGTTGGGGGGAAGGAGGGAGAAAGTTGGAACAAAAGGTTTTGCTGTTGTCAATGCTGAAAAAATACCCATGCATATATCTTGTAAATAAAAAGCTATAATATAATAAAAAAAAGACAAAAAAGTGGCTCTTCACAGAATAAGTGTTTGTTGAATTGAATTAAAACACCCCACTAGCAGCCTCAGCTCCTGAAATAGCTGTGAACCCAAAAGCCTGGATTATTGGAGCAAACAGATTTTCATAAACCAATCTAAAATTATCATTACAAACAAAACAAAACAAAAAAGACCGCATATTCCTTAGTTCAAATTCAGCCTAAGATACTTACTAAATGTGTGACCCTAGGTAAGTAACTTAATCCTGTTTACCTCTGTTTCCTCTTGATCCAATTCAGCTCCAAAATGATCTTGGAGAAGAAAATGGTGAGAACCACTTCTTTGCCAAGAAAACCTCAAATGGAGTCATGGAGAGTTGTACATAATTGAACAATGACTGAACAACAACAAAAATACTCTGCTAGACCTTAATTCCTATTTTTATGCTGAATAAAACATTTTAGATTTTTGCTTATATTATGGTTTAAAACATGATTGTTCAGGTACATTTCTCATATGATCTTTAGCTGAGCAGTTTACGGCTTTCTCACAAAAATCCATTGATAAAACAGTAATTGATAATTTGTTAGAGATAATACTTTTCATAGATAACAAAGCAGCTCCTTCTTTTGTTTCCAAAGCAAAAGTTTGTGTTTTAAAGTTTTATGGACTAATCCATCACTGTGTTCTTTCAGTGAGGTTTTTCATTGTTCGAAAATTCCAATAATTGCAAACCCTTTACCAAAGTCATTTCCTAATGGGCATTAAAATCACCCAAATGTACCTAACTGGAAAGCATTTGAGAACCAGTAGTATCTTCTCTTTTCCTATCTTCTGCCTCACTGGGTGAGATTTCTTAGCTCTCTAACATCTCAGCTAATATATTAGAAAGGAAGCCAGACAATCAGAAATGACAGTCTACCTCTCTGGGTCATATAAGCAAATGATTAGGAGCTGTGTTATTTTAGCCATTTTCTAAGCAGCACTTAGCACAGTACCTGGCACATAATAGGTACTTAATAAATATTTATTAGATTGGCTTGGCCATGTCAACATATGTGAAATTAAATAGGAAAGAGAGGTAATTATTTAGAGAATTTCAACAGATATGATTTTGGACAGAAATTACCTGCTAAATATGGGAAGGGAAATTTCTGAAAGCATTAATGATTCAAGTAAATCTTTCACTTATCTACCAATTTTTTTCCCTGAATGAACAATACCTTTGGCATGCCATAAGATTACCTTATTTGGAAAGATGTTGTTGTTTTTTCATTTATTTATAGAAAACAATGACACACATTGTTCATTAACTGCTTTGTATTGTGATATAGTGGGAAAAGTATTGAACTTTGGGTTAGAAAATCTACCATTTGTTAGCAAGATAATCTTGGTGAATTCATATAATCTCTTTTTTATCTCAGTTTCTTCATCTATAAATAAAAATAAGAATATACTGGCTTATCTAATTTTTATTGTGTCTCAGTATTATGAGATGGGGTAGATGAGATAGTTAATAGGAAAAAACTTTAGGATCCAGAATGTAGAGGAATGAACCTCCATTGGAGTCAGACTAGGTGGGCTTAAATTCTAGTTTTATCGATTACCAGCTATGTGAGCTTAGACAAATCCCTGAAATTCTCTGATTCTTATTTTTTAAATCTGCTAAATCAGTTGGAATGGATATATGACCTCAGTATTCCTTTTCAGCTCCAAGTCTGTGATGCAATGAATTGTAAAATGTTATTCTAGTAGGTTTTCTGCTTTTTTAATTAAGAAAAATTAAGCATAGTGTTAATATGTTAGAAGTTTCATTTCACATATGATGAAAGTTACTATGGGGGGAAAAGTTCCTGGAGTAATCCTTGTCTTAATTTGGGTTTCAGTCTTTGGGGTTTAATTAGTTGAGACAAAGGAGCTTATCCTGTTTCAGAGAACTATATACACATGTTTTTGCATCAGAGACTTTCTCTTGTTGATTAGGAAAGGTAATGAATGTGCTACTCTAGTAGCTTCCAGGTCTCAGACACCAGACTGTCCCCACATAGTCCCTGGTCTTCCTGACTAACTTTGGGTCTTTGTTCTGTGTCTGGAAACAATTACATTATCCCCCATTCCTTATTATGTGATATCATTAAAATGTCTTTTCTACCATTCTGTAAAAACAGTCACATATTGTTTCTGATGATTTTTTATGCCATAGGCCCATATGAAATATTAAACTGATTTCAAATTGATATTATTGAAATAATGGTATGGTTAGTAAAATCACCTATAGATGGAAATCTAGTATCTCTGGACAAATCACAGAATCTCAGAATTAGGGAAGACACAGATATAACTTAGATTAACTCCTCTATAAGCAGGAATCTCCTCTACAACAATCCAGAAATGTCCCTGAACATAGTAGATAGAGAATCCCACTATGAGTTGAGGCAACTCATTCCACTTGAGATCAATCATAATTGTTGAAAAGTTATTTCTGATATCAAAACCTAAAATCTTCCTCTTAGCAGCTTTCATCCACTGTTCCTATCCTGTCCTCTGGACTTAAGCAAAGCAAGTCTGATAGTCCGTCATATGACAGCCCACCAGGGACTTAATACTTGCATATTCTAGCCCAGTCACAAATTTTCAGACTAACAAACCACAATTTCTTCATCTTCATGGACCAATGATTGTGTCCATTTCTTAGAATTCATCTTGGACTCCTTTCTCAGAATGTGATATCATTTTTAAAAAATTTACTAGACCTTTGATTTTATTGGTCAATCATTTCAGAGGAGCCCAACTCTTCTTGAACACATATGGGTTTTCCTTAGCAAAAATACTGGAGTAGTTGGCCATTTCCTTCTCCAGCTCATTTGATAAATGAGGAAACTGAGGCAAACAAGATTAAGTGACTTGCCTGGGGTCACACAGCTAGAAAGTGTCAGAGGTCATATTTGAACTTAGGTCTTTCTTGCTCCAAGCTTAGAACTTTTATGTACTGCTCCACCTAGGTGTCAGTAATTGCCCCCTTAATTGGTGTAGAAAAGAACAAATGAGAAAACATCCTCCACCAATGCAAATAGGCATCTGTTCTTCAGTTGTATTTCTAAATAATTATTTGAGGGCACTGAACTGTTCAAATGACTTGTGTCAGAAGTAAATCTTGAATGTAGGTCTTTCTGATTCAGAGGCTAGCATTCTACCTAATATGTCCCATTACCTCTTTAGAGACAGTCCTACAATGTAGTATCCAGAACCAAAGCTGTACCTCAAATGGAGCGTGAGGAAGGGAGACTAAAGATAAAACTTCCTGTTATGAAAGAATGTGGGTTAGGAGGCTCAATGGGCAGTATTGAAAAGATCTCAGAAAATAGCCAGATTTGCAAATGTTATATAAAGATGGTACCAAAAGAGCATTTAGATAAAAGTTATTATATATTAGACTATTTGCTGTTTAGGGGAATGGGGTAGGAGAAAAGGAGAGAAAAAAATTTGGAACACAAGATTTTGCAAGGTTGAATGGTGAAAACTTATCTTTGCATATGTTTTGAAAATAATAAGCCAATTTCAAAAAATAAATTAAAATTTAAAATAGATAAAAGTTATTTCTTGAATCATTTCTTTAAATTTGTGTATTAAGAGGTATTCTACAAAACAGTGAGGGCTAAGGAGTTATTGCAAAAGCTTTATGCATCCATATGTGTTCCAACCGTAGTAATTTTGTCATGCTTTTGTCAGTCAACATATGCTAGAGAAATAATTACATCAACCCTGAAAACTTTTTTGTATTCAAACAGAGATCTAAATACTCAGAAAATATGAGAAGAGCTGGGATAGATCCATCTTATAAAATCTCTGAAAAGTATTTTGCTGTGCTAAATGCTTAACTTAATTTTTAAAATTTTTAAAGAAAAATTGCTTTGTGGTTTTCATTTCGACAGTGGAAAGATAGTTCAGGGAGAGAATTGTGCCCAAACATACTTTTACGAGTTTGCAAGTTGTAGAGAAGCTAGGTCAAGACATATACTATGTGTATATGTTTATGTATGACACACTTTTTAACTTAATCTAAATTATTAACATTCTCTTACTTCTAAACAACTAAAAAACAATATATCAAACTCAGTTTGCAGACCTTTCCCATTTCCAAGGTGTAAATATTCACATTGCAAATCTAACAATTGACTGCCCATTTAGAGCTGGCACCAATAGTTACTTGGTCCTTTTCTAGCCATTCTTCTGTCACCATGCACACAAAATAAAGAATTTGTTTGAAAGTTCTGTCTCATCTGTGCACTTCTTGTGTCAATTTTTTCCTATTTCATATTAAATTTTTCTTCACCTTTTGGACATGTCCAATGAATTGATTGAAAATGATTGTTTTTGTTGTTTGATTTCATTTTTTGACAAGGATTTTCTTTTTTTTTTCTTTTTCTTTATTTTCCAATTAAAAGAAAATTGGTGAAGAGAAGAAAAAATCATTTATTGATAATTGAATAAAATCAGTTTTTTTATAATCATAGATGCAGTACTCATCCCTATTTTGGAGATGCAATATTTATTAGCAATATTTATTTTTAAAAATAACAAAGGACATATAAATGTTCAAATGGATAGTTCTTATATGTATAAACTCTGTAAAAGCAAAACATGAAACTAATTGAATGAAAACATTTCTGTTGGACACTGAGATATAATTGTTCAGATACTTAACTTTGCAATGATCTAATTTGCCACAAGACTAGAGCTTGGTTGAGCAACAGAAATGGATAGTTGTCATACCTATGGTATTATTTGAAGTGTAGATTTTCTATGTTGCTTGTTAAAAGGCAATTATTTTAGGTTGCCATTATATTGTGAAAGTTTTAGTACCTAACTTAAAATGTATGGTAGGGCAAAAGGGGGGACAATTTTTTGTGGGAATCAAGATATCTGAGAATATTTGCAATTAGAACATTTTTTTCCTCAGAAAAATGTTTTTAATCTTCTGAAATAATTTGAGTTTAAGTATTTGCTATGAATGTGTTAGTATATATGGAATTTTTCTTACCATTTCTCCTTCTCTATATATGATCTTCTGACAATAAGCCAAAGGTTCTGTATAGTAAATCATATAATGCCTGACCCTTGCCAGATGCATGGGGATTGATATACAGGATAATAAAGCTGAGTGAGTGTTATCTTTGTGCTATGCTAATATATAATTCTACCTTGTTTTCCCAGCCAATGTCCACTCTTTGTAGATAGACTAAATGAATCTACTTCACAGCAATTGAGGATCCAAGTACCAGATATCTTATAATATAGCCCTTTGCATCCCAGACTGGCCCAGAGTAAAAAATTAGATTTCATTTCCTTTCTATTTTGTTGAACATTAATCTAATAAACATCAAAGCTAAACCTTGTTTCTAATCTACTTTTGCTTATAGTGGAATCCTATAAGAATCTGAAGTTCTTTAGCTAGCAGATTTTCTCTTCCTCTTGTGATTTTGAATTGCTGGCAACAAAAGTCCATCCTCCAGTTTTCTGCTACCAGTACTTATTCTCCCTTCCTCATCCACATCAACCTTATTTCTTCAGTGTCCCCATCCCATTCCACCTTCCTCCATCATGTTCTTTGGTATTCTCACTCTATTTTTGTTCATTCACAAACTTCTATCCATAATCTCTCTTTTCTTTTCATACTTCTTCCATATCTTTAGAATCACAGAAACCTGGTTCCCTCTAAATACACCAGAAGACACTGGCATATTCAAGTATTTTGTTTTACAGAGTGATCTAAATTTCTGTGGAGCTAAAGCTTGGGGAGAGTGGATATTTTCTATACCCATTAGATGGTCTTTATCAAATAGTCTTGACCATCTTTGCCAAAACTGGGTTTCCTTTCCACATTTCCCCAATACTGGAACTATTAAAGAGATCCTAAATCCAATTCTTTTTTTAGTCTCGCTCAAAGCTTTCCTTCCAAATAGAAAAATAATGAGCATAAATTGAAATTCTGCTTTGAGGAATGCCTCAGTTGTCACTTCCAGAAACGTTTCCTACCACAATGAGATTTATTACCCTGATCCTTATTGCAGTTCTCTACTGGTCTCCAGGACATTTTCCTTCTTTTCTCATATAACTCAAGGCCTCACTTTTAGTCTTCTCTTTTAGCCCAGTACCTTCCTTTATACTTGATAACTTCACCATAGAAGTTGATGCTTTTCCAGATATCCTCTTTCCCACTTCATCTACATCCTTAATTCCCACCAGTAGCACTTTTATTCCATCTGAGCCACACACAAAGATAGTCATAACTTTGAAATCATCAAAGTATTTTGCCTTACCAAAAGTATTTTACCTCCAGAATCCAAAAATTGAAATTTCTCTGTTTGGCCACCATCACCTATCTTTCCTTCTCTCATGTGTTTAATATCTCTAAAACTTATTATTCATCTTCACCATGAGCTATATTTATAGCATCTTTCATCTATAAAATCTTTCTCTAATCAACAATGATTTAGAGTACCTAACTGCCCTTATCAAATTACATAAATTCAATTACTATATTAAAATGCAATCAACTCTACATTCCTACTCCTTATCTATTTTTTGTGCTATAATTTCTTGTGCATCACTAATAGCCTGCTAAATCTTTTTACTTGTATGTGTTGCAAGTATTTCAAACTCAACAAACTGAAAACACAACTCACAAAATTTGTATGGCTATGTTTCTGCTTAAAATGCTTTAATGACTCTCTATTCCCAATAATAGGATAAAATACAAACCCTTTTGTCTAATACTTAAAGCTTTTCAGATTATCCCCAAACTGCCTTTCACATTGCCAAGCTCCTATAGAAAATTGTAGTTATTTCCCCTAACAAACATTATAATTCATTCAAATTGGCCTCTTTATCCCACCTTAGTGGATATTTGATGTGCTGTACTTCTCTGTGTACAAGTTGTTTTTCCCATCCCTTGAACATAAACTCTTTGAGGGCAGGGATTTATTTTAGTCATTACCTCCAGAAACCTTTAGTACTTGATTGCAGGAACTTACATTTAAAAAAAAATCAACTGGAAGCTTTGAAAACATTGTGTAGTATTTTTATATAGGTTTTCTTGAAATATAAATTTATTGTTCTATATCGAATACATTCTTATATTTTGATGTGCACATGGCAATATTTTTTCTTTTTTTGTTTTGTATTTAAGTTTAAAATAGAAAAATATTTTTAATTAAAAAAATTAACTGATTTGATGTTTTTGGGAAGTTTAAAATACTTAGAATTTTGAAAATGATTTGAATGTTGTTATTGTATTATAGCTGATATTTCCAACATTTATAAACCTTGTTACGTTTTCTCAGTAATTTTTCCTCCTTTACAAAGGATAAAAGGCAGAAACCCATATCCCTGATCTTCTTTTTTGGCTTCTATGTTTTTCTCACCACTTTTTTGTCTTCTTTTTCCATTCCTATAATACAAGAAAAAATATCATAAACATTTTATTTTTAAAAAATGAATGTTGGAGGATTTATTCATGGAAATAACGACCAAAAAGAAATGAGACAGAATGGTTGTCTGATATTATACTTAGAGCTCTCATATCAGCTACATCCTATTACATGTTCATTTTGTTATCTAAAAAGAAATTAACTTTTATTTTTAGTTCACTTAATTGGATTTTACTAAGATTATTTATACAAATTGTAAGATTTAAAAAAAAAAATAAAAGATTACTCCTGAATTATCTTAGATCTTTTTTCAGTTAAAGGACTTAATTTAGGATTATTCAGAGCTGGCAAATTCTTCTTCATTGTATATACATTATTTTAGAGTTGGAAAGGATGCTTAGAGATCATTTAATTCAACCACCTTTTATAAGTGGAGATATTGAGAGGTAGATCACATCAGCAATAGCATTCCAGTCCAAGTCCTCCCAATTCCTGTATTTAGGTTGGCCTATTTAAAGTTTACTGTGGATAACTAACTCTTTTATATATCTTTGTGGTAAATCAGTGGTTATTGTTTTTAAAAATAACAATACTCATTGTAGAAATCTTTAGATTTTTGTCTCTTACAATTAAAAATTAAATATCTTGCTTTGTTTCTGAAATCCAAAGGTGACTTGATTCATAAATCATTTTGCTGTTTTGTTTCTGTTTAAGTTGGAAATTGCTTTTCAAGAACTGCTTCCACATGAAAGCTAGAACTTGGGGTACATGGCTATTAAGTATCTATGGCTGCATTTGAATTCAGATCCTCCTGATTTGAGGGCCTGGGGTCTATCTATAGGGCCACCTAGCTACCTCTTCAATTGCGTACTCTTTCTACCCAAGTTTTCTTAACAAGAAAAAAAAGCTGCTTCTTTTTTTCTTTCCTTCCTTTTCTTTTTCTTCTTCTTCATCTTCTCCTTCATCATTTTCTTCTCCTCCTCCTTCTTTTCTCTCTCTCTCTCTCTCTCTCTCTCTCTCTCTCTCTCTCTCTCTCTCTCTCTCTCTGTCTTTCTTACTTTCTCTCTCTCTCTCTCTCTCTCTCTTTTTTTCTCTCACTCTCTTCATTTGGTTCTCCACACTTTAACAAGATATCACAAGCCCCTCTTTAAAGCTTTGATATTATAATAGCTTGGCCACTTTCCTCTTCTTTGAGTATTATTAATGTTACACTACAAAAAAAAAAAAATTTCACCATGGCAGGCTTACAGATGAGGCATGAATTATAACAGAATCAACAAGTGTTAACAAGAGAGATAAAGAAATTTTTGCAAGTCATCCAGAAAACAGTTCAAGTCGTTATATGAGCCAGTATAGAAAATAAAATTCTTTTAGTTGATTGAAACCTCTATACTACCAGAATTCATTTTAAACCAATTACCCGAGAAAACTCAATTTGTATGTTACTAAATCACCAATAAAAATAAAAATTTGACATTAATCCACTTTCCTGCCCAGTGTTAATCATCCACAGCTAATCAAAACTTCTGACTTAGGGCTATCATAGAAGCTTATCATTTTTTCATACATCTCTAGTCTATGACTATGTGGGCTTAGTATAATAGAGAGTTATATGATGGCAGAGCCTAAAATGGAGCTTTGTATATAGATGATTAACAGATGCTGAATCATTTCACAAATAAATGAGGAAATGAATGAGTCCATGTAACTTTTATCAAAGTTAATAATCTTTTAGAACCAAAAAGTCAAACTATATCCAAATTCAAAATATGAATGCTTTTACTGCTTTGTAAAACTTAAATTGTTTCTTTTAGCTCTCTCTCTCTTCCCCCTCCAAGTCACCCCTCCCCAATTTGGGTATAAACTATATCCTCCACTCCCCACTTAGAATAATGTAACTCTCCTGAGGGCAGTGTCTGTTTTGTTCCTGTTTTTTTATAGGCAGTGCCTGGCACAGTTTCTTGTAAGTAGTAGGTGCATAATAAAAAAAATTGATTGAGATTGAATTGATTGAAAGAGCCAACCTAAGATTACATTTTATTTAATATTTTATTTTGTCCAATTAAATATCAAAACAATTTTAAATTTTTTTTTCCATTCTGAGTTCCACATTCTTTCCCTCTGTTCTTCCCTTCCCTTCTCACTGAGAAGGCAAGCAATTTGATATAAGTTACACATGTGCAGTCGTGTAAAACATATTTGCATATTAGTCAAAAGATTATATTTTAAAATCATTAACTGTATAGTATATCAATTCAATTCAGTTCAGTTCAAATATGCAATTAATAATCTGTGACTTAGAGAAGTCCCTTAACCCCTTTGTGCAATAGATAATTGATTTCAGCAAAACTTTATTTATGTAACATCAAGAAGACCCTGCAGAATAAAATTTTTAAATTACATAATCCTTGTTCTCAAGGAGTTTACATTCTGCTGTAAAATGAAAGTATTAGACCAGATGATTTCTGTGATCCATTTTAGCTTAAGCAAGCTTTTGGCAGTTTTTCATTCCCTGCAATTATCTGATTTCTTGCCCAGACATCCTTCCTTTTACTAAAGTCCTGTCCCATCTTCTTCTCACACTCCTTATCTCTTCTTCCTTAGGTCCCACTTAGAGGACACAGGAGTTTATAAAAGATTATTGATTAATTTGAGGAGTATTGTGTTCTTAAAAGTGAAATATACTTGGACTACAGATTGGACTTGAAGAAACTTTTACATTAACTGGTTTTCTTCCTTCCCCCCAAATACTAGGCTTCCAGCCTCAATGTTAGAATATATGTATGTAGAAAGAGATGGAGGGAAGAGAAAGTGAGCATAGAGCTCATGCCCATATCCAGGTATCTTGAATTTCTATAGGTGAATGAATAAGAATGAGCAATCAGGAAAAGATGAGAATGAGTTGAATGATATTTATGAATAACGGATTATAGAATCATAGATTCCCAGAGCTGGTAAGGACCTTAGAGATAATGTATCCCATCCCTGACTGAGTATGACTCTCTTCTACAGTATTAATCATGATGTTAATCCACCCTTTCAGTGAAGATCTCCAGTAAATGAAAATTCATTGTCTTCAGGAATAACCCATTCTGCTTTTTCATATTTCTAATTATGAGGAAAATTTTCCTTGTTTTCAAATAAAGTCAACCTCACTGAAACACTTTCCTGTTATTTTCTATCTTCTTCTTTAGGGCCAAGTAATAATTTTTATTTCCTATTATGACCTGTCAAATATGTGAACACTGCTATCTCCCCTAATTCTACTATTCTTTTGTCTAAACATCCTCAGATCCTTTAATTGATTATGATGTGGCATCAGAATTTTGCCGTTTTGATCCTGTTTTTCTAAACATGCTTTAAGTTTGTCACTGTCCCTTTTACTGTGTGGTATTACAGAACCACAGTAGGATTCCAGTGATGCTCTGACTAGGTATTAAATAAATATTTGAGAAAACATAAAAATCCTTGGAAAATATTATATGGCAAAAGAATTTTTTATTGATTTTGAAAGAATTAGAGAATCAACCCTCTCCCCAAGGAACCTAAAGGCAGAAAAGACCAATTTGTGAATAAAGAAAAAACATTTTAAGTATCAACTATTCATGAAGCATCATAATAAGTATTGGGAATATAATGAAAAAAGGAGTCAGTCCCTTCTTTGAAGGAGGTGACATTAAAATGGAAGAGAAAACCAACATAGAAGGGTAGACATGGATATGGATAGCACCATTTTTGGTACCAAAAAAAACTGGAAAATCTCTAGTGGCTTTTGATTTTGGAATGGCTAAACAAACTGTGATATATAGATACAATAGAGCATTCATACATTATATAAAAATTTAGAATGATGTTCTCAGAGTGAAGTAAGCATAATTAGAGCATTACACATAATAATTTCAATCCTGTAAATGAAAAGAACACTAAAATGAAGCTATACAATTATGGCAGCACATTGTTAACTACAGAAGAGAGATAAGAAAACATTTACCTTCTTTTGGTAGAGAGGTATGTGGCTATGAGCTTAGAATGTTGTAAGTAAATGTCAGAAGTGGCTCCTATATTGGTTTGTTTCACTTAACTTGATTGTGGTTACAGTTTCAACGTTTTTCATGGCCATACTCTTCTTCCTTTTCAAACAATAATCACCCTAGTTTGAGCTTTATCATCTTTGGCTTGTATTATTGCATTGGCCTTCCAATTAATCTTTTATTCATCCATCCATTCTTTTCTAATCTATCCTTTACCCAACTACCAGATTAATATACTTAAGAATATGTGACATCATCAAATCCTTTCCTCTCTCAAGAATTCTTAGCGGCTCACTATTTATTTTTGGATACAATATAAGCTCCTCTGTTGACATTTAAAATCCTTTCAAATACTTTTCTATCCTATCTTTCTAGAACTCTCTGGCTGCATCTTTGTGTCTCTGGCTCTGACTCTGTCTGTCTCTCTGTCTCTCACTTTCTTAATATGTGTTTAGTCAATATTTGTTGGTTGATTGATTGATAATCTCATATTAGTGAGATCACATCAGAGGTTCATTGGAATAAATTAAAATATATTTTTCTGTATTTCAATGAGATAAATTGGTAACATTACTTACACAAAGACTTTTATGTCTTTCTTGCTATTTATAATGGGTATTAAACAGTAATTAAAGTATAATTAGCTAATTCAGTGAACTCATTTCATTAAGGTCGAAACGTTGTTCACTAAAGTCTATTCTCAGAAAGAATTGAAAATGAATTCTTGAAGTTGTCTCAACAAATTACACCAAAATGGGTTCACCATGTGGCTGGACATAATGAAATAAAATTAGTTTTGCAAGTTTGCTTAATCATGATTCAGAATATAGGTTTATTGAAAATTTGGTCATTATTTGACCCAATCTAGCAATCTGTTGGGATAAATTATGTCACAAAGGCCCTGCCTTCTTAACCAAGAATCATGGACATGCCTGGTATTTTTTTTTTTTTTTTTGAGAAGAGCTTGATTTATCCTTACTTAGCAATAGTATAGTAATATAACTGAGACTACTCCTATTCAGCAAGTGTGTACTATGAGCTGCTATAAAGAGAACAGAATAAGGAGAACAATTTATACTGAAACAATGTGAATAATTAACAACTTTTAAAGATGTTAGCTTTTGATCAAAGTAATAGCTAACCATGATTTCATGGTGAAGCATGTTACTCATCTCTTGATAGAGAGGTGATGAACTCAGTATGTAAAATGAGAAATATATTTTGCTATGTGGCCAATGTAAGGATTTATTTTGCTTGGCTGTGCACATTTGCTGTAGTCTTTTTGTTTAGAGCTTTCCATAATTAGAGGAAAATAAGGACAGAAAATAGACGTTTGATCACTGAAAAGAATAAAGCATTTTTTTAAAAAGCATCGACATGGCATAATACTAAATGCTAAGGACACAAAAACAACCAAAACAAAAAGAATAATTATTGCTCTCAAGAAGGATTCAACCTACTGGAGCACAGATAGCCCAATTTTTAGTGGTAGTGATATATTTTCAATATGCTCATCAGAAATGAATAGTCAGGAAAGAGGTGAATTAATTCAGAAAAAAAGGGCAATAACAACACCTTAGCACTCCAAAAATTTATAATGAAGGGTCATTTCCACCATCTATCACCATTATCTATTTTTTTTTGGTCAACAGCTGATATCTTGCACCTTTCCTTTCCTTTGGTCAGGGGTACATGGTGAATTGATCTTCAAATGTATGCAGACAATTGAACATAATAACTTTGGGAGGAACTTTAACAATCATCTAGTGCAGTTCCTTCTTTTTAGAGATCCATAAGTGGCAGGCACTAAGAGACTTTTGACTAAACCAAGTCAAATTTCAGAGACTAGTCTTGATTAATATATAATAGGTCTTAGTTCTATTTATTTTCCAGAATATTTTCAGATGTATTCAGGTCCTGATTAGAAACTAGTAATAAACTGAGAGAAGTTTTGCTCATTAGACCTCTTTTTAGTAACTTGTGGGGAAAAAAAGGAAGTAACTTTTTTTTTGCTCAACTCTTGAGGCCCCCTTCTTCCTCTTAATCTGTCTGTAGAAAACTGTCTTTTTAAGAATTCTGGAACATTTAATAATACCCAACATTTATATAATGTTTACTGTGTGCCAGGTACCATGTAACACTTTACATTATTGTGTCTGTTAATTCTCAAAACAACCCTGAGAGATAGGTGCAATTGTTCTCATCTTTTTAGAGATAAAGAAACTGAGGCAAACAGATTAAGTGACTTGCTCAGAATCCTATCAATGTCCTATTAATTTTTTTAAAAGAGCTTTATCTTACATTGACTTAAGAATAATGCTAATTTGGAATAGTATTTGGAATATCCTCCCATTAATGTTAGGATTTTGCTAACCATTTAAGGTTAGAGTTTTGTTTGTTTTTATATCAATATTTAATTTGGCTTATAAAATTGCAATAAGGACAATATTTGTACAGTGATGATCTTTCTAATAAATTTTATTGATGCCTTTGAGGATTTTTTGGGTAGTCATTTCCAAATATAATTCTCTTTGGTCATACAAAATTGAACTTCCAATAAGAAAGAAAAATAGTTAAGCAAAGCCATTTAATATATTGACTGTATCTGACAATATATGTCATATTCTGCATCCATTGCCTCTTACCTCAATGATAAGAAGAAGGAAGTATTTTCAGTATTTCTCCTCTGGGGCTAAAATTACACATTAGAATTACTCAGGATACATGATTGTGGTCACTATATATATTTTTCTCCTGGTTCTGTTATCATTCTATACAAGTTCAAATAAATCTTCCCATGTTTTTCTTTATTTCTCATATCTTTCTGTATAATAATATTGTGTTACATTGAGATTCTATTTTAACAGCACAGAATGAGGCTAAAATGAGTATATTAATTATCATGCACAGAAACCCAGTGCTTACATTGTAACTCTCATCAAAAAAATGCTTTTTGTGTGTATGCTTACATTTTTAACATTCTTTGTGATGCAATAACCCCTATAGCCTAATATTTGCAATGATGGTGGGGATCAAAGGAAGAAACATGAATTTGTAGGAAAAATTATGTTAAGGTATTTTATATGTATATCAATCTAATTTTTGTAATTTGGGTGAATTTCTCATTGATCTTTAGTGCTTCAGTTCCATAAAGAACTATTGTTTATTCTTATAAGTTTTATAACATTAAACTCTGCCTTGCTGGTTGTTATGTTTTTACTTTTTGCTGTTTTTTTCCCCCTAGAAAAGAGGCACAGTTAGATGAAGAAGGGCAGTTTCTTGTCCGAATAATATATGATGATTCCAAAACATATGATCTGGTTGCGGCAGCAAGCAAAGTTCTCAGTAAGTACATATAAATTAAAAAGCACACACAACTTTTTTAACCTCCCTGCTCATATTTGAGGAGAAAATGATCTCACCATTTCCTTTTTTATTTCCATAAGCCCAGGATCACTAGGGAAAATAAGAATTCAGTTAAATTCAATTTGACAAAAGTTTACTAAGTGCCTTCTCTCCGCAAAAAACACTGGGATTAAATGTACAAAATGAAAAAAAGTACTTTCCCTGTTTTCAAGAAGTTTAAAATCTATCCAGGGGTTATGACATTAAAAAAAATCAGTATAATATAGGTAGCGTATCATAGGAACAAAGGAAAGACATAAATAATTCTTTAGGGAAATCTCAGGAGAGAGAAAACCTTTTCAGCTAAGAAGAGGGCATGATGGAATAAGGTTTTAGTTTGGATAAGGTTTCAGCTGAGCCAGGCTTTGAAAGAAGGAAAGAATTTCAGTAGTTGGAGTTAAAGTGCATTCTTGAAGAGAGGATACAATAAAAGGGAACTGGAAAATAATGGGACAAAATCAGGTAGCCAGGAGATTGAATAATCATTGATTGAAAAAGAGCTGAAAAGATAGGCAGGAATCAGATTGTGGAATCCCTTAAATACCAGGCTAAGGAGGTTGAGTTTTATCTCAAGAAGTAGAGAACCATTAAAGTTTTTGAACAAGTAAGTTGTGGTCTGACCTGTATTTATAGATTATTTCAGCAAATGCATGACGGATGAAGTAAGCAGAATATGACTGGAGGCAGAAAGTATCATTAGGAGGCAACTATAGCAATGAAGAACCAAAACCAGGAGGATAGTAATGTGAGTCAAAATAATAACAAACACAAGAGATACTGTAAAAGTAGAAACACCAGATTTGATAAATATTTGAATGTACCAGAAGAGTGAAAAATTATACTCGCGTTTCAAGAATAAGAAAGTGGGGATATGGAGAGTTGGGTGGCACCCCTAACAGAAACAGCAGAAAGAGGCAGATTGGGGGGCAAAATTAGTACAATTTTCTATCTGTTGAGCTTAAGGTGCTAGTAGGATATGTAATTGAAGATGTCAACCCTGGCAATTGGAAATATAGAGCAAGAGATCAAAAATGGATAAATATGTTGAGGAGTCACTTTGAAAAAAAAGACAGGCTTTAGAAATTGGTAAGAATCCAAAAACAGAGTTGATAGCTTGATTCTTTAACAATATGACAATCTACTACAGGGCTTTAAATGTAGTTATGCTCAAATACCTTAAGACCATTTCTAGTTGTACTGATCTCTATTGCCACTGGAGCAAGTGGCTCTGGAGGAGAAAATGAAGCTCATGACTTTGCACATTCCTCTCTCACTTAAATCCAATACAGTTGCATGTCATGACATCACCTCCCTGATGTCATGGTCCTCTTCAAGAAAGGAGGACAAACAACAGCTTAAATATACTCAAAAGTAGCTTCAGAATGCTTCAAAGAGGGAAAGTGGTACAGTAATTGGCACAAAGTGGGAGAATAGCTGCATAGATGTCCCCAGCTTTGTTTCTACCTAACCCTGTATCACTTCCCCTTCTGAAAATGTTTCTGGCTGATCCTTTCATGCATAGAAAGGAACTCTAGATTTCATACCTCACATCATGCAAATCTAATTTTGAGCAGAAAATCTGGGCGCAGTGAAAGAATGATTTACCCCACCTCCAATTCTTAGACTGAGTAAAATAAAAGGAATTAAAAAGAGGATGTGGGGGAAAAAACTGTTTTTGTTCCTTCTTAACTCCCAAACTCTGATGAGGACCCTTACACCATCATAAATTATTACATTCCATCTCCCTTTATCCACTGTCCCCAGTATGTTACCAAAGAGCTGGAAAGATTTTTAGAGTCAAATTTTGATTATGCTAAGTGAAAAGCTAGTTTTAGGCCCCTAAACATGGTTTCCATTATCCTCCTTTATTCACTGAATGCAAAGACCACTTTATTATTAAGGAAAAAAATTAATTCAATCTGATAAAATTTTATCATGCATTTCATGTGGAAGATAAAAAGACAATGGAGGTAAATGAATAAGGTTTAAAATTAACAAGAGGGGCAAAATTATTCAAAAAATAATTCATAGGCAAAGTAGTGTGATAGGAGCAAATTAGAAATACAGATAAATGACTAATAAAATCACAGAAAGGAGAGAGAACACTTTTAATTAGGAAGTTATGGTGGGGTGGAGGGAGATGACAGAGACTTTGTGGAGGAGGTGAATTACAGGATAAGGGGGTGCCATAACATGAATGTTGACAGCAGCAACACAACTACATCAGGTTGTAGATTATGCCATTCTAAGTTCAAAGGAAGAGTTAGGCTTAAGGTATATAAAAACCTCATTCTGTTTTATCACTTTAACATTTTTATTGTCAACATTCAATTAGGAACAACTATTAAGCTATCCAGTTTTCTGAATATTTTATTTGAAAACACATTGTCTGCAGTGGCTAAGAGTAGTATTAAATGGCTTAATGGTGGAATCTATTCACTTCCTATAGGTATTACTTCCTTGGCATAAATAACCAGTGTGTTTATAAAATTTTTTCAAGGAAGGATTCTAGGGTAGAAAGTGATTAAAAATTAAAGTGACATCAAAAAGAAAAGAATATTAACAAAATTGTTAATTTTTAAAGTAGCTTAGTGTTACCCAATCACTGTGGTTTTGAAACTATTGAACCTAAATTATCAACAAATAATCAACATATCAATAATTATTTATTAATTTTTAATATATTCCAGAATTTGTGCCAAACAATGCATATATAAGAAAAAAATCCTTACTCACCAGGATCAAATATAAATATAAATAATATATGTGTGTGTTATGTTTACATATATGCACATGTATATATACATATGTGTACATATATCATACACCTGTGTATATTACCTTCCATATGTTTAATGTAAAGTTAATATGTATATATGCACACACAGTTGTTAAATAAAAAATCATTTGCATGAAGGACACTGGCATTTGGAAGATCAGGAAAAGTTCATATAGAAAATAGTATCTCAATTATATCTTACAAGATGCTATGAGGCACAATTAAAAGTATATTCTGGACACGGGAGAGATGGGAGATGTAGTATTTTGTGTAAGATCAGAAAGAAGGCCAGTTTGGCTATATGGCACTGTGGGAGGGTGATTAAAAATGTTCATCGAGACTATAAAAGTAGAATGGAGTGAAGTTATATGGGGGTCTTAAAAGATGAGCAAAAGTGCTTATATTTTATTCTGGGGGTATTAAGAAGATATTGGAGTTGGTTGAGTAGGAAAGGCATACGATTTTATTTACACTTAAGAAAAATATAGTGTGTAATGTATAGAGTTTGTGTGTGTGTGTGTGTGTGTGTGTGTGTGTGTAGAATGCAATGGAGTGGCAAACAGGGAGTTCAATTAAAAAACTATTGAAATAATCTAAGAGAAATGATGAGGCCCTGAATTGAGACAGTAGCTATGTGAGTGGAAAGACATATAATTAATTTCATGAGTCTAGAAATTACAAGATTTGTTAAATGACTGGATATATAGGATGAAGAAAAAATCAGTTGAAGAAAATGGTGCGATAACAATCCAGAGACACTTAAAACATATTGATAACTTCAACAAAAATGGGGAAGCTTGGAAAGATAATGACTTTTAGACATGTTGAGTTTAAACGATATCTAGCTTGAAAGGTCCCACAGACAATAGATGATATAAGATTATGGCTTGTGGAAGAGACTGAGACTGAATATATAGATCTGGGGATAATCTGCATATAGATGATAATAAAATGCTTGTAATTGGATCACCAACAGAGTGTAGAGATAGAAGAAAAGATGGAGAATAGAGCCCTGCCAAACCCCATAGTTAGAGGTAGTGATATGAACTATTTAGTTTTTACTCAAGCTCAATAATGAAAGAATTCTTAATAAATAAATCATTTTCTTAACCACAATATATTATAACTTTGTAGAAAGAGATGCACAAAGAAGAGATGTTAATACGGGGGGAAATATGACTAAATATTGACCAAGAAAAATTAAGGAAGCCTCAGGTGGAAAAGGAAAGTACCTAGTGGTGAGAAACAAGCGTGATTTACAATCAGATTATACCTTAAGAGAGGGAGGAGGAAGCTCAATAATTTTCCTATTCTAACCTGGAAGCCAAATAAATTTACAAGAAAAAAGTCAAGTGTTCTTAAACTCAGTAATTCTTTGGTTTAATATTACTTCAAAATGGCAGACAGACTTCAAAATAGAAAGGTTCTGTAAGTAATGTAAATTGCTATTTTCCCCAAACAATCAACATTCATTTCAATTTCATTCCTAAATGAAATAAATTCAATGTTAAAATAACTTCCCAATTAGCAAAATATAAAATGAGCACTAAAAAAGTTTGATGGAAAAATGCATTAGTAATATACCATATGAGAATAAAATCATCTGATATATATATTCTTTTGAAAAAATATTGAAAACTTTCTCTTTTGGTTTTATTGTGTGACAGACTTGTTCTAAAGTCATATATAGAAGCATTGAAGATGCTTTAGTTCATTTTAGAAATAATAATTTACAATGATAATTCCCCACTTCAAGTTCTTAAGTAATCAAACTTTCCCCCCTTAAACTTTTATATAGATCTCAATGCAGGAGAAATCCTCCAAATGTTTGGGAAGATGTTTTTTGTATTTTGCCAAGAGTCCGGTTATGATACCATCCTCCGTGTTCTGGGCTCCAATGTCAGAGAATTTCTACAGGTAATAAATATGTGTCTTATTTGTATTGTCTTAGTTAACCCTTGACTGGAGAAAGGTCAGATTTTTTTCCTTCTAAATCTACTTTAATTAGCAGGAAAAGTCAAGGCTTTCTCATTAATATTTATCTCTGCTGTTTTTTAGCAAATGGAAGGCTGGGGAAAAAATGGAAGAGGAAGCTATTTCTGGGTTGAGTGGGCTATTTTAAGCACCCTCACTTGTGAGAGAGACCCTCTTCTGGAAACGTGTTAGCTCTGAAAGTGATGTTCTTGTTTACAATTGGTATTTCTGATCTGCCTGCTGCAAAGTCTTGGGGAAAGTGATGTCACTGTGTGACACCAGCAGAGCTGAAGCCCAGCTTAAGAGAATGTAAACCAGTTCCCATCCAGCTGCATTACTGATTTAACAACCACAGTAAGAACTCAACTGTTTAATCAAAATGGCTGGTGTTTACACAGGAACATTTTTCCCCCCCTGCTGAACTTAAAACAGTATTAAATCAAGATGGAAACTGGTTTGCCATACCTCCGGGGATTTGCTAGAGTACTGCTGTCAAAAAAAATTCTTCTTCAAGAAGTAGCTACTTGCAGAAATGTAAATTGAAATTAAACATGCTATATTTAAATGGGTTTGTTGGGAGATTTAGTCTCTGCTCATATTTTTGGATTTTGAGTAAATATTCTGCATCTTGGTTATATAATTATATACTCTACTGTACTGTTCTTAGACTAATGTCATATCTTGCCAAGGTTCCAGCTTTAATTATCCTCTAAGTCATCCCAGAACTAGAATTTGACAAATGTTTGCCATGTCTACATCACAAATACCAAATTGCATTCTGTTATTTGTTGCAGGATTCCTTGTGATTGCCTTCACGTAATATACAGTGAAAGTTAGCAGTCATGAAGTGTATATTTATTTATTTTTAATTGGATTATGCTGTTTTTTACTCCCACAACCAATAAAACATTTTTTAAAGTTAAGCATAAACATTAACAAATAATGATAGTCTATTTAAGTAATTTTTTTTTAACAGAACACGATAGTAAAGCAAAAAGTATCCATAGAAAAGGGTACATTTCTCATCAATATTTATTTATCATAAGTAACTACTGAATGCAATGATTGGTTTTCTTGAGGGTTTTATTTATATAAAATATCTCAAAGCATTGGCAAACGATGTTTTAAAATTAAATCGAATGACTTTCAGGAATGAAAGGAAATAGGATTTTAGAAATCATTTGTTTTAACCCTTCATCCACCAACAGTCTAGGGCACTTTATAGATTAAATCCAATCTCTTCATTTTATATATGAGGCAACTGAAGCCCAGAGAATGAACAGATCTGCCCAATGTCACACAAATATTAGTAAATCGCAGAGCTAAGCCTCAAACCCAGGTCTCTTAATTCCTAATCATGCTCTTTTTTACTATATCAGGCATTTCTACCAAATTATGCCTCTATCTATGCTCTTACTAGCTTTTCTACCTGACAAAGACATTTAAATATCTGCAGATGCTGTTTCCTTAGTGGTGTGACATCATGGAGGGAAAAAGAGTAAATACATCTGTTATCATAGAATTCATATTAGGCTCTGCATCCTGCCACTTAAAATGTTTGTATAAATTTGGTAAAGTCTTTACACAGATGAGTTCCCTCATCCCTGAAATGTTGGAGTTGAACTAGACCTCACTAAGTAATTTTCCATTCTTAATCTGTGCTTTTAAGGGGATATACTTATGTCAGCAAGCCTGTGTTTACTGATTAAGGCCAGCCAGTGGCCCTGAAGTACAAGTGTGACTTTACAGTAATCAGGACAATTCTCATTTATGGTTTGTAGAATGAGGTTCATTCTGTTAGAGTCACACTTCATAAGTGAACATTGACATTTTTAGAAATACTAAATTATGAAACTGATTTCTGTAGTCCTTGGTGTTCTACTATACTGTTATTGCCTTTGAGGACTTAGAATATTTTAGACCAAACACTTAACAGCAGCTACAAATTGTCCAGACCAAGATTTCATCAACTTTAATTTTTTTTGCAAGGTATGTTTTAAACATTCTCCACTGAAATCTGACTCCAGTGCTTCATCATGACCTAGAGGTAAGCCAGGCTTCTGGAAGACTATTTCAGTAGAATAAAGAGTCTGCAAAATCCTCCCCAGTTATAAAAGCTGCAGGTATAAACCCACAAAACTGACTCTATGACCATACAATTTTTTGGCCAGTTACTTATGCTATTGAGACAGTGATGTAATCTCTGTTCGGAGTGCTATCCACTTATAAAATTCATAGATCCTTGAAGTATTGAAATACAAATATCTTAAAGCACAAGTGTTTTTTAAAAGAAATATTTGAATTGGGAGTCGGTGTGACAGTGACTAGGGGAGTTAGCCTTGGAATTAGGAATATCTATATTCCTAAACAGCAGCTCAGTGACCCCAGGTAAGAATAAATTAAAGAAAATCATTAAGCTGATGAAATAACTCACACACACACACACACACACACACACACACACAACAAAACTTGGCATCTGATCAGCTGTAACAGGGATGGGACAGTAACCCATTTAAAAACCTACATGACTGGAAGGATACTGATGTCTGCTACACAAAGAAAGGGGAATTTGGAAGAGTAGTGGGTTTGGAGTTGGGGCCAGAAATAGCAAGTTCTGTTTGAGCACAGTAATATATTAATTAACATTTGGATAGCACTTTAAAGTGTAGAGTGCTTGACATGATATCTCGGTTTATCTCACAACTGTGCTATGAGGTCTGTACTGCAGTTATTTTTATTTCCATTGTATAGAGGCAACTGAAGGTCAATGATTTGTGGAGGATCGTATACAACTATTAAATTTTGGAGAAACCTAAGTCTCTCCAGACTTCAAATCAATGAACCTGAAGACTTGGGTTTTGCAGATGTTTTTTAGACTCTTAATATCATAAATTTTTTCCATACTTGTTAAAAATTAGCATCTGTATAGAGGAAACAACCCAATTATGATTTTTGAAATATAAAGGCATTTATAAATTATATGAATTACATAAAGCTAGTTCTTTTCATTCTGTGGGACTTTCCATCCAGTTTCTCAGTTGGTATATCTTACATTATGTCCACTGACTGAAAAAGTCAGTCTTTTACAAAAAGACTGAGATTTGGCCTTTGGGTAAGAGGAAACACACTTTTTGAAGATTTTGTTTTTGGCTTTTGAATGGCATATATTCATCTAGATATGTTCTGTTGTGGAAAAGTCTATAATTCAAGAAGAATTCTTCTATACTGCCAAATTTCTTCTTAAATTAGAAAAAAAAAGGCACCCATGTTGTTGCTATGGCAAATTGCTATTTGAAACCTCTGTAGTATTGATGTAAACACTGGAGAGAAACATTGGAAGACTGATATGGAGAAAAGACAGCTGGTCAGGAAGAACTAAATGATAGTGAGATTCTCATGTGTCTCAAGCCATGTTTCTACCAGACAGATGTTTTCCTCTTGTCCTCTATTAGCCCCATCGATTTTTAATTTCTGTAAATTAGGCAAGAAATTGAAATGTTTGAATTATGGAATAGGACACCTGAGAATTGTACTCATTATGTTCCAAAAAAGAACCTTCTATTTTCTTTCTCATAGCACTGCAGGCCGGTGAGCTTTTAGTTTGATTTAGGACTCAGAGAATATTTTAGGCCTTGCCCTTGGAGGCCCTTTATTCCAGCATATGACTCCCCTACTCCTAACTCATAATTGTTGATACAAAAAAAATTAACATAAGTCACTCCCAGAATGATTTCCAAGGAACCCTGATTATTCTCTCATCCTCTCTCAAGAAAATATGATTCCCATAATCCCCTAGAATCCATGCCCATCCCAAGGAAAATTCAGGGCCAAAGCAAATCCCCTGATAAATGGCTTACCCCTCTCCTCCTTTCAGTGTTTTGAAGCAGTTCACATAAAATAATATTAATAAGCAATATTTGCTTTAAAATGGAAAAGGGTAAAAGAATCTCTGATGGGCAGAAAATAGTTTGAGAAGAAAATGTGGGGTTAAAAGGAAAAAGATTTCTCCCTAGTTTTAGATGAATCCTGGAGACCTTTTTCCCTGATCCAGTCTTTGGCAACCTCACTATCTTTTTCAGCCAGTTTTAATGTGAAAGTGTGATTTGGCCAGGCCTATCAGGAACTGTCTAGAATTGATGACCTACGTCAGATACAATGTCTGAGTGTTCATGAGAAGTGCTATTTTGGGAAATATGGTCATTTTCCCAAACAGCTGTAAAAATCTGTCACTTTGGATTACTTATGTTTCTTAGAAAAATGCAACATTCCCTTGCTTTTAACTCCTGAACCTCAAAGGAAACTGCTTTCTCATGACACAGAAAGGCTGTCTTCAAACCCTGAAGTACACAAAGGGCAGGAGGAAGCTTAGTCACTGAGGGTGCAGGAAAAGGAAATAATAAACAAGATCAACAGAGATCAGTAGCACATGACATACTTTTTCTCCTCCCTGTACAACTACTCTATGTTTTCCAAGTCTTAAATAGTGTTGAGGCCTTTGATTCATTATCAGACCTGATGAATGTTGTCTTGGTTGTTCGTTTTTTTTTTTAATTTATATATTTAAAGGTTGCCTGGGTGAGTATGAAAACACAGTGAAATCATTCCCTTCCCCCACCCTTCACCTTTTGTATTCCTGAAAAGAATAGCTCATTCTTAAATATATGACATAGGTCTATAATGACTTTCTTTTTTTTTTTTTTTAAGTTTAAGTGGCTTTCCAGGAGTAACGATCGCAATATATCTTAGAAACATTGCCATTTTAACATTTTTATTTCCCCCCCCCCCCAGGGAATCCAGTTATAATTCCCCCCCTTAAGATCATACATTTAGAAGGTTTCAAAAAAATAATTTACTTATTCATTGGTAAAATTCCATTTTCTTAATAGTTCTATCTCAATGTCTAATTTCTATCCCTAACATTAATGTCTCTTCAGTTTTGCTCTTCATATTTCCTGAGCCTTTTTCTCTATATCTGTTGAAGCCTTGTTGATCTTAACAACATTTTGATTTGTGATTCTCTAAAACACTTCTCATTTCATATTACATTTTAGAATTTTTATTTATGCCCATATCTTCATCTTGTTCATTAGAGTACAGGAAGTATACTTGATTGTAAAGTCAATTGAGGTAGAAACCCTATTTTTTAGCTAGTGTCTCAGGTGCTAATTCATTCTCCATGGGGATTGCCTTCCAGCTACTTTCTCTCTCTCCCTATTTTATGAACTTAATTACTTGTTTTCTCTTTCATTAGAATGTAAGCTTTTAGAGGACAGAATTTTTTTTTCTTTCTTTATGTCCCTTATACTTTACTGCAGCCCTAGCATAATAGTCAGCACTTAATAAATGCTTATTAGCTGATTGAATAATTTATCTAAACTTTATTTCTTCTCCTGGATCTATCATGGTACTTCTCACCCAATAGGTTCTGCTTGATTGTTGAATAAATGTTGAATCATAGCAGTTATAAGAAGGAAGCAAAAAGAAGAGTAATAGCCAAAGCCTTAGCTGTTCATTTGCCTCATTCTTAATCATGCTTACTCATACCCAGGCTCCTTTCTTCTGAGGTCTACAAAAAACATAAATATGCACAAACAAAAGAAAAACCAAATCGAAGCAGATCTGAAGTGCCATCTAATATAGAGCTCTCTATGTGACTATTTGTTTTTAGTTTTTTAAGTTTTTTTTCTAAAAAGTTTTAAAGGAAATGACCAACTTTTTTTAAATGAACTGATATAAAAATTTTGTTTTTCTTTACACATAATAGTAGGTTTTATTCTTATATTCCTCATTTGACAAAGATTAAAAAGGAATTAAAACTTCATTCTCAGAATGTAGTTTAGAAAAAGAAATGTGCATTGCTAAACATGGAAAAAAAATTAACTCAAAAAGAAAAGGTTAATAAAAATGACTGAAAGCATTCATTTTCTTGTCTTCAGTTTTTTTATCTGTCCTGCATGCAAATTGAAACAGTGAGATTGGTGCTCTGCCTTAATAGTGGAACTTTTGGGCTCTTTCTGTTAGTGCTAATCAGGTGCTAAATATTGGACCCCAATACTGGAAGCACATTGTCATAATTACTCCATCCAATCAAACAGAGACCAGTTAATCAATAATCATTTATTAAGCACCTACTAAGGTGCAGCTAGGTAGCAAATGGGGTCTGGAATCAGGAATACTTCTTTTATTGAATTCAAATCTGACCTCAAAAACTTACTAGCTCTGCAACTTTAAGCAAGTCACTTAACACTATCTGTCTCAGTTTCCTCAGATGTAAAATGATATGAAAAAGGGAATGATAAATTACTCCACTATCTTTGTAAAAAAAAAAAAAAAAACCCAAATGGGCTCACAAAAAGCTGGAAATGACTCATATACATGAACAACAAGCATCTACTAATGTCAGGCACTGTGCTAAGAACTGAGATAAAACACAAAGATAGATGAAACAGTCACTGTATTCTATTAGATGAAACAATATATTTGTATATGTAGAGGTGTTCACATCTGAGAATATACAAAATGTCATCAAGGACAAGGACTATGTTGTGACTAGTAGAGTGCCTTCAAAATAATCAATAATTAATTATGCTTTTGTCAAATTGAATTGCTGAATTAAACTGAAACAGCTCACTGAATAAATTGAGCCTTAAGCCCAAGAATTTTGAAATAATATGTTTAAAATTATCGTGCATTTATAACCTATGTCAGATTGCTTGCTTTCTTGGGGAGGGGTGATATAAGGGACAGAAGGAGAAAAAGATTTGGAACTCAAAAATCTTACAAAAATGAAAGTTGAAAACTACATGTATTTGTGGAAAATAAAATATTGTTAAGTAGGAAAAGACAAATGTTAAAAATTGTAATTAAAAAATAAAATATTGTTACTAAAAAAGAATTTTAAAATAAGGACTAACCCACCTATGGGGAGATGGTTTAAATCTCTAGATGTCTGATGTCAGGAAGATAAATCTCAGAAATTCCATTTTTCTTTTGAGTGTAGGCTTATATATAAGCTTATTTTTAGTTTATATATTTAAATGGAGAAACTATTTCCCCTGGAAACATCCCAAAGGGATAGAAAAACCTGAATCTTTCACACATTTTTAAAGGGTATAAGTTACAGTCATCTGGAAATCAAAAATAGTATCCTAAATCTGTAACTAGACTGCACTTTCCCAAAATTTGAGAAATAATTTTCATCTATAATTGGTGGACTCCAGCTTAAATCAGAAGTAATGATAAACTCCTTGAGAGCAATAACCATGAATAAAAAATATCCTTTTGGCATATGGAAGATGAAGGAAAAATCAGAATTAAGTCACTAAAAAATTCAATAGACACTCCTAAGCTGACCTCTTGTTTTCAAATGATGACAAAAATGAATGTACTTGCTCTCCTTTCTATTTATTTCTAAATTGAAGTAGCTGAGAAAACTTTAACAGTTATGAAGGGGTGAGAAAAAACCAGATTATTTGCAGTTTAATCACTGCTAACAGGTGGTATATTTGATCTACATTTGCTTAACTTTATTTCAAAATTAGTTTGAAAACATAAATATATGTATGTGTAAGAGATTTTAATTAGCCACTCTGAACTTTTTCCTTTAAACAAGACTTCCCCTACTCCCCATAAAATTAGGGCCTAAAATGATGTTTTCAGGAGAAAGTCTTATTATTCACAATCTGTGGATAGAACTATTAGTAGCCACTTTAGTGAATAATGGAAAGGCAATTTATAGGCAATATTGTTAACATGGAATAGGGTTTCTCTTTGAGCCTTGATGAGAGAATCCTGGCTATGTTTAGAATCTCTTCTTGTGGTCTTAAAAGCTCCTAAAAGCATAATATAACAGTAATTGTGGCAGAAAAATGTGGTCAGGTATAATAGAATCAAATCCTTTACTTTTCCCATGATAGTCATCTCTATAATATCAAAAGAGGGAGGAGGGGGAAAAACAGAGACAGAGACAAAGAGAGAGACAGAGACAGAGATTAAAGGTAATTGTAACTGAAAAAAAAATCTCAAGAGTGCTTTTATATGAGGTTCTACCTAAAGGAAATCAATACTGCACTAAAGTGGTGTTATTTCTTATGTGCTCCAGGAAATTTCTTGGTTTGTCCATTTAATTAATGGTAAACTCGATAAGACATTTGATATTTTGAGGTTTGGTTGCCACAGACAGCGATAAAATTTAGTACTGCCTATTCACATCTTAGATTAATTTGCTATTAAGTGGTAATATAATTCATTGATCTAACAGTCAAGCATTTAATAAGAGATTTCTATTTGTAAGAGACTCTGGAGATATATCTGAATGAAAAACAGACCTTTCCTTCAAAGAGTTTACATTCTGTCTTATTTTCTAATTGTAATGGACAGTAATTATTGAATCAGATAATGTCTGTATCTTTGCATAACAGACATGATCATTTTGATTCACTACAACTTATCTCCTTATTGTTTCTACATATATTAAAGTAAAAGCTTATTTCATCAATCACAGATATCTAGTAGAAAATGTTTCTGACATGTCATTTTTTTGTTTGTGAATTTTTCATAGGAAAATATTTGTAGTATAGAAGTAGGTAATTTGTAGGTGGATGATTTATAAAAAATAACAATTCTCTGTTAGATGGCACAGTAAATAGAGTGCTGAACTAAAGTAAGGAAAATTTGAGTTCAAATCTGTTCTCACATACTTACTCTGTTGCAAATCACTTAACCTCTCTCGAAAAAGAGAAAATGTAGAATGGGGATAATGAAAATACCTGTCTCTCAGGGTTGTTGTGAGAATCAAACAAGATATTTGTAATGATTTTTGGAAACTGTAAAAATCCTATGTGAATGTTAGATATGATTATTAAAACTTCAGTATTTCAAAAGGTCCATGATTTTTATCACTGTGAGTATGCCAATTTCATCATCTCTGTGTCTCAGTCTTCATAAATCTCCCAAACAGCAAAAATCATCACCTATTAGTAAATTCTCTACTTGTGAACCTCTCTGACTTTAGCTGAGCTAGGATCCTTACTCAAAGACAAGAAAGCCCTCTACTGGCCTAATGTTCAAAAAGATGGGGATCATCTTACACAATTATAAAGCAGCTGAATACCATTTTACTGGAAAGACTTCAGTATAATTATTTTTAATAGTAGAAATGCATGATCTATAGTGTTGTTTTTAACGGTGGGTCATTTGATATATCAAACACACATATTTGATGTATCAAATCATTACTTGAGCCATTTCTGTGGTTTTTTTTTTTTCTGAAAAGTAATGAGGAATGAAATTTATATAGCACTTGACTTGGATTTTCTCTTAAACTGAACTTGATAGACTTTATATCTATTTGTGTTGGAGGGAGATAAATATATGTGTTTGTGTCTTCCCTACCCATATCTTCACTCTTAGACTGTAAGTTCTGGATGATTGAGCTAGGCTCATATAGTTTTGTATTCCCACTACTGTAGACCAAGGCAGGGCTTTATCTTGTTAAGACCTAATTCATGTTTTTTAAATTGAATAGAAGCATATGGCTACTCTTTCATGATAATAGAGCTTGATTGCTTTAAAGAAGCTCAGAAATAGCATAAGCCCCAGTTGATGATTTTGCAAGTAAGACAGAAAACAATACCACAACTTCCTTACTGATTTCTGAATGTAAGGAAAAAGAGGGGTACAGAATCTATGAATAATGTGCCTAATGACTATATTAGCCATACCCCAGTTCTTCCTCCTTCCAAACTTTCTGTGTTGAAGTCAGAAGCTGTATATCTTTAAGAATTTGGGGTTAAACAATCAAGGAAAAGACTGCTTGCTCCCCCAATCAAGTGGAATTTTCTGAATATTTAGGAATATCTTAGGATAAGAATCGGAATGGCCTCCTAGTCTATGGCAACATCTCCCTCTGGTGGCATTCAATAGTATATAAAGCATTTCTTGAAAGTGGAATCTATTCTTTCCCTTATGGGAAGCAGATATTTCGAGAATAAAGAAATAATGTTGCTAATGTGGGAAATATTTAAAAGAGATTCACTCTGTCAAACATTACTTTGACAAGCTGGCTTTTTGTTTAATATGTTAGGATGTAGGAGAGAGAGAGATTATACCTTATTGGAAGTAGCCTATAGGTCATTCATGTGATTATTTAATGCTGAGAAAAATATATTAATTATTTTTCTGAGGTGATATCTATTTATTTAACCGGAGACTAGGCCTTAATATAGTTTCAAAATGTCATGTTTCTATGAGGGATGAAATCTGCCACTGCATAGCTGGACTCTAGAAAATCAACTTTTGAACCTCATTTCCCCTATTTGGGAAGTGGGAACAGGAATACTTACACTACCCATCTCATAGGGTTATAGTAAATGAAACATTCTGTAAAATCTTATAGAGCCCTGTAAATGTGAGCTAGCATATATGAAATATCATTGAACCAATGTTAGAGTGGCCCCATTTTAGCTAAAATATTTTCCATTCTATTTCACTGTATGCTATATAGATACAAAGAAGTTTACTTGGCACCCAAGCCTTGGGGTAATTACTCCTAAATTTTGTTTTCTTCAATGTTTATGATTTCATTTCTTTTGAAAAGTTTCTGTCCTTTACAAAAAAGTGAGAAACAAATTATGTGCCCAAGAATTAAGGAATGGATGAACAAATAATGACATGTGAAATAATTGAATATCATTATGCTATGAGGAATGGCAACTGTAAATAATTTGAAGAAACATAGGAAGATGTATGAAGTGATTTAGAGATAAAAAAACCTAGGCAAAATATTAGGTAAAACATATACATATGCATGCACATATTGTTATGTATATTTATGTACATGTATATTAGGTACATGTGAATATGTTTACATCCACATACATGCATATGTACATATATATGTAAATGTATACTCTTGAAGTGGTTCAGAGTAAAGAGCCCAAAATCCCTCATTCTTTCTCTTACACTCTTTGTCTCTGTTTCTTGTACACTGTCTCTCTGTCTCTCTCTCTCCTATCAATAAAATCAACATTAAAAACCAACTCTACACAAATAAAATAATCATTGTCTCATATTCTCTAAATTAAAACATACATTTCTCTTTTTAGGTAATAATAAAATAATCTCTGTGTTTGATAGGAAGTATCTACTGTGACAAAACAATTTAAATCAATAACATTTAAAAGAAAAAAATACTAGTACATTTCTTACCTCATTTTACGAGAGGAAGCATTAAATGCATATTCAAAAAACTTGTAAATGTCTTAGGTAGATTCTGACTCCAAATCCCTCCTCCTCCAACTCTGTACTACTTAACTTTTCTGACTGTTGTCAAGAAAGACTTATGGGAATCCTTTTTAAGATGTTATGTGCTTTTTCATTGGCACAGAGAACTTCCAGTGAGGAAATTCTTTCTACCAATGTTTCTTTACAACTATAGTCATTAAGCATTGCCTAGGGCATTGAAACATTAAATCACTTATCGGGGCTTCCTACTAGTCCCCACTGAAATCCTATCTTCCATAGACACCTTTTTCAATCCATCATAAATCCTTTAATGCCTTCCCTCTGTTAATTATTTCTTATTTATCCTGTATACAACTTTTTGGAACCTGATTGATTGTATGTTGTCTCTCCTTTGGGATGTGACCTCCTTAATCTTAATCACTGATTGGGTGGTTGCCTCATTCAAACTGAGGCCTGGGAAAAGCCTAAGCTTAAAAAGACCCAAATTTCCCATTTCATCCAGGGCCATCTCCAGTCATCCTGATCTGTACTGGCTCTGAAAGGGAAAATGAGGCAGGTTACCTTGCACACCTTCTCTCACTTAAATCCAATTCTCTTGCATGTCAAGGGCTCACTTCTCTGATGTCATGGTCATCTTCAAGAACCAAGGACAAATAACAATAATATACTTTATATCACAATTTAGCAAATAAATGAATGCTCCTTAGTTTTTGCTTCAAAATCTAATTGTTTCATGGTGCAGCTGTTATTGCATCTTGAATTATTTTTGTATGTGTGTCCTCAGCACCTAATACAGTGGATATAGTCATTTATGTTTAATAAACAGTGTTTAATAATAAATAGTATAAATATAAATAGATTTATTTACAGTAAAATAATAATAAAATAGTAATAAAAAGTGTTTAATAAATACTTTGGGAATACTTTTTCCCCAAGAGGAGGGATGAGTGGGATATATTTTTATATAATGAAAAGTTTTAATTTTAAAATTTTGAAAAAAATAAAAATAAACCAGTGCTTGTTGATTGATTGGGGAGGGAGTCATTGAAAAATGAAATTTCTAGAGACTCAGGAAGTCAAACTCCTTTTATATGATGATACCTCGGATAAAGACATATAAATTAACAAATATTTGTTTAGTTTTCAGAATAGAAACGTATCCATGATATCCAACCTAAGCAGAGGCATCTAGGTGGTACAGTGGGTAGGAAACTGGACCCGGAGTCAGCAAGACTCAAGACTCAGATATTTATTAACTCTGTGACCCTGATTAAATCAATTAATATCTATTTGCCTTTGTTTTTTCAATCTGTAAAAGGGTGAAAATAAAAACAGAGTTGTTAATATACCACTAACTATTCACCTGTCATCCTTCAGTCTACCCATATGACTCATGTTGCATACGTTTCCTTGATAAGAACTTTTATTTTTACTCTTCTTTGAATTCTTCCCAAATTATATTTTGGAGCTTACTTATTCATATCCACAATGGATCTATTGCCAAAGGTCTGTATGATAATAGTTAATACATACACATCTATTTGCCCATGTTGTTTGACATAATCATGTGACATGTTCATGTCTACACAAGTGCATATACTTTAGGATTAGTTTTTAAATAAAATTAATTTTTCACTAACTTAAAATTAAAATTCAGTATGATCTGCCAAACTTGCTTAGTAACTATTTACCTTTAAATTAATTTAAATGAGTAAAAGTATCATCACAACTCATTAGTTACTTCCAAACAGTTATCAAAATTCATTGTTTATTGATTCATGTCATTCATATTTCCCTTTATGTGTCAGAGAGTCAAGTATGTTATCTTGATCTCTGATTCTACCTTTTTTGCTTTGTGTTATTTATTTTTTTAATTAAAATTACTTTTAACTTAGTACTCAAGTGGGAGAAATAATTATATCTTGCTATTCCTCTATGTAGCTAGTTTTTTGTGGGCCCCATCCTTTTTTTGTGTGTGCTGCCTCTTAAGTACACTTGTCATCCCCATTAAGTCATGCTTCACTTGTGATTTACACTGTACAAATATCCTTATAAAGAAAAGATGTGTTATGTAATTTTCACTCTACAGGTATGCTAAGAGGCTGAATTTCATTCTTTGTTAAAAACCACTCAGATAAAACACCTAAGCCTTGTATTTGGATGTCTTTTTCTCTCAAGTCCTTTGTTCATAATTCTGATGTTTTCATTCCTATTTTCCTTCTCTCTATAGAACCTTGATGCTCTCCATGACCATCTTGCCACTATCTATCCAGGTATGCGTGCCCCTTCCTTTAGATGCACTGATGCAGAAAAAGGCAAAGGACTCATTCTGCACTACTACTCAGAAAGAGAAGGACTACAGGATATTGTCATCGGTATCATCAAAACTGTCGCCCAACAGATTCATGGCACTGAAATTGACATGAAGGTAATATTTGTGATAAAGGTGCTATTTTGAGTGAGGATGTCAATTAGTCCACTGGAATAATAACTGAGCTTGTAATAAATGGAAATAAGGGCATATATAATATAGAATTCCATTTAAAACAATCATCTTTTGTATTTATCCTTGGAATGAATACATTTTGGGATGTAAAGAAAGTTATGTTAAGAGCTAGTAAGGGGATACATAGAAGTAGATAATTTGTACTTCTGATTAGGATTTTTATCGGTATTATACTTTTAATTATGAGTATTGCTAATCATAAAGAAGAACATCAGGATTAAGAACAATGTAGGTATCTTTTCATAACTTTTGAAATTGGCTATATTTTTGTTGTAAGTGATTAGTACTCAAAGCAATAAAATGTTTTTGACCCTTTCACGTTGAGGAAACAGCTGATTCAAGGCCAAATAATTGCTGTTAGAGAAATTAAGGTCAACATGAAGGCTTAGCCTTGGGGTTATTATTCTTTCTTTTCCCTGTTTTTTTTTTTTTTTTTTTTTTTTTGCAAGCCTGGATTATTAAACAATCTCAGCAATTTTCCTCTTGATACCTCTTGCTTCTTCAGTGTTGTTCATTTGTTTTAGTAGTGTCTAATTCTTCATAACACCATTTGGGATTTTCTTGGAAAAGATGCTGGAATGGTTTTCCAATTTTTTTTCCTCCAGCTCATTTTATAGATGAGGAACCTGAGGTAATCTACCTTCTCTAGACCAATTTTGTCAAACTCAATAGAAATAGGTGACACTAAAGTATACACAGTTTAACATGTTTAGGTAAATACTCTACATTCGTTATTACCTTCAGGCCACATATTCATTTAGAAAATTAGATTTTAACATTATCTATGTTCTATTACTCTTTATTTTGTAAATCATTTCCCAATTACATTATAATCTTGTTCCTTCACAATTGAGAGTGCTATATGTCTGATACCTCTGCTCTAAGCAATTTGAAAGATTTCTCTATTTTCCCTCCTCCTGGAATCTTTTCAAAAATGAAGTAAAGAGCTCAGAAGGAGAATTGTGCTCTCTAGAAGCTGGTAGCCAGACTTGTAGCTGCTAAAAATAGATCTGAAGACAAAATATTTGAGACTCCTTGGTACTGACTGTGCTCAGTTTCAATTGTTGTGTGAACTCTTACTTGTTATTCTGTTCTCACATGGACCCACTTTGGTATTGTATGACAAGCTTGTAGATTTATCTCAGTCACCCTGTGACTAAGTAGGTTGAAAAAATAGCCTTCTTACCATTTTTTCACCTCTTCATGGAAATTCCCATAGGTAATTGTAAGATGAAATTTTAGTACTCTGTTCTAGCCTGAATGGAGAGAAGAATAAAACCCTATTAAAAAGAATACCTCTCCAATAAAGGTCCTTGAAGGTCATGTCATTGAAGAGAAAATTTTTACAGACCCTGCCATAATGGAAATGTTCCTTGAATGGACATGAAAATTGACCACATGTCTGTTCTCCATCGGATAGCTTAGTTAAGCATAGAGAGAGCGCATCTCCAGAAGGTTGGTCACCAATGATTGAATGTATTTGACCACAGCAACTATAATGAAGCCATCTATTCCAATCTCCGATATCATTAAAAGGTTTGCAGTCTTTATTGGTTGAAGTGGAATCTTCATTGAGGGTCCTGACAGATCTTTTGAAGTATTGAAGTAGGAAAATGGGATACATCATTATAGGAAAACTGAACAAAAGGTCCTTTGAAAACTGCTAGAATCATAACATGGAACTAAATAGTAATTTGCTTTAAACACATAAGTCATTTAGAGCAATGAATTCTGTACAAGGCAATGACACTTCTTGGACAATAGTTCCCTGACTTTCATAGGTAACAGCATTCAAGGAGGATATGAGTTTGAATAATAAAGTCTCTACCACTTTTTATCTGTATGATACTGGGCTGGTGATTATTTTATTGTCTGTTATTTGATAAATTCCATGACTTTGTAAGGTTTTTTATAAGAATTATTTTATGTATCTGGTTTTTTTTTAATTTATTTGGAGTTTCTTGTTTGTTTTTAACTCTGATTGTAGGCTCCTTAGTGTTTATTTACTTGTAGTTTTGTGCTGATGCAGTTTTGGTTCTTTAGCACTAGACTCTATGATTGGTTACTAGAACCATAGGGACATTATGACATTAACAAATCCAGGGATCTGTGAGGCAGTACTCCCAATACAAATGGCCACTTCTAATGAGCTGAGGATAGTCTCAGATCAGGCATTCATTTAGCTTATACTTTATTGGAATAAAATTTGTTTTAAAATAGATTGCAGCAGCTAGAATCAAATAAAAAAAAATAAGATACCACTATTGCTATCTGTGTATATCCAGATTAAATTAGTAACTTAGCATAGAGTCTGAGAGCTTCAAATTTATAATGTCTAATCTTAAGGCTTCATTGTCTTTTTCTTATACAACTAGTTGCTGTTGTTCTAAAACTATATTATTGACTTTTTGTTTCAATAAAAAAAAATGTTCTACTTATATGGAGGGGAAAACTCTCAGAAAATTATCACATCTTCATCTAAAACTCTTTATCTTGGTAAATCCTGCACTCTTTTCCCCCATGGATTTTGTGGGGGCACTAATTTAATTGCCAATTTCTCTCCACTCTGCTTTGGTATAGAAAGTTATTCCCTTTGTTCATTTGTTTTTATCTTTGATATACTTAGCATAATCTGTAAGTCTGAACATCTTCATGATTATCTAAAGAATGTCCCTTCTTTATACACAAGGAGTGTTGTCATAATTTGAACTATATAATTTTAATTCAATTCCAAATATTAAAATGTGAATGAAAGTGCACGAGTCATTTTCCAAAATACAAAATGTTGATTTGTCTTAATAGTTGACTGCACATCTTCCTTTTTGACCTAGTCCAAATGGTATGCACTTGATTTCTTGATCATCTGCATGGTGCCTGACATATAGTAACTGTTTAATAATTACTTGTTAATAGACTATGATAATGTGGGGAAGTGAAGGTGTGGTTAATGTAAAACTTTAGATGGTCCAAAGAATATTGATGGTGGGATCTCAGGCTCTTTCTTGTTGAACTCTGATCCCTCAATGCCCCAATTTAGACACAGGATCTCCTGTTTTATTCTTGACTCCCAAGACAACATAATTCCTTGGACTTTGCTCCAGCTTGCCCCTGATTTCCTCTTCCCTTTTATTTATCATTTCATCTATCTACTCTGGCCCGTCGACAATGCAGTTTTTATGGTTGGTTTATAATATGTCAGAGAATATACAAATTTAGAAACGATGCTGCAAGATCATTAGAATTAGAAACACGAAAGTGTGGTAAAATTATTGAATTTAGAATATGATAACAGGTTCAGATTTTGGCTTTTTCAGTTACTTCTTTTGTGATTTGGGCAAATCAGTTAACTCCTCTGGTCTCAATTTTGTCCTCTCTTAAATGAGAGAATTGGATTAAAAGATCTATCTCTACAATGTCTTCCAATTCTGTTGAAAAAAGTTCATTCACAGCCATTCAAGAAGGCACTTGGTTGTTTGTTTGACTTGCAGCATGTGCTCCCCAAATTATAACATAATTAGTGAATCAATTATAACATAATCAGTTAGTAAACCAGATAATCAATTCGTGATTCCAAATTCATTCTTATCTCCAAACAAGGGACTTAGGGAATACACCGAAATAAAGAGGACAACTCTTATACTAGTACAATCAAAATTCAACCCACAGCACAGATCACTCCCTAAGGTCACACCAGACCTTTCTGCCTTTATATAACCTTTAGAACATGATAGTGAACTAACAGTATTGCTGCCCCAGGGAAATTTCACATCTAGGCTTTGAAAGATTGCTGAGAGGGCTATTTTTCCCCCAAGCTAAATCCAATTTTAAAATTATCACTTTATTATTGTTCTGACTTTTCAATTACCTAAGCTAAATAGACACAGGTGCTTGCCAACCACAAAAAAAGAACAAAAAGTAACTTGAAATCTCTGAAAGCTGGTAATTTATCAAAATTTGCATAGCTGTTGCTATGGTGATTAGAATCTCAGACTTGGGATGACGTCAAAAGAACTCCACTTGTTACCAATTTTGTCAGGGCAAATACTGCAATCTTATTAATTATGCATTTGACAGTATGTTTGTCTCCTAAAGTATTTGTTAGATTTTGGAATTGTGAGCCATAAAATTAGACTATAAAAAGGACAGTGCCCATGGTAGAATGGAAGGAACGCAGGCTATTGATACAGAGGCTTGGATTCAGATCCCTTCTCTGAAACTTTGTGTGACAGGAGGACTTGAGTCCCAATTTTCTTATCTGCAAAATGAGGGTGTTGGACTACATGACCTCTGGAGTTCTTGATAGATATATAATCCTGAGTCTCTTTAAATTTTTTCCATTACTCACATGATGATTATTTCAGGGCCCTATCCATGTATGATTGCATCAAATTATTGTTGCATCAAATTTCAGTCATATCTAATTCTTCATCACATTTGGGGTTTTCTTTGACAAAGATTTAGGAGTGGTTTGCATTTTCCTTTCTCCAGCTCATTTTACTGATGACAAAATTGAAGTAAACAGAATTAAGTGACATGTCCCATGTCATGTAGCTAGTAAGTTCCTGTGCCACTTTTGAAATAAATTGAATTCAGGAAAATGAGTCTTCTTTAATTCCAGATCCTAGACTCTATCTACTTCACCACCTTGTTGCCCCATTGTCTATCTATACACTTTCTTAAATTCACTAGAATACATTTTTTCTTTGTTTTAGCTGTGTAGACCTGTCCTTAGTCTGATTTTAGAAAACGTATTTAACCTCTAGGCATCTACTTCTTTTTTTTCAATTTCATACCCAATATTTAATTTCATTTTATATTTTTAGTTTTTATAGTATTTTATTTTTCCCAATTACATATCTATAGTTTTTGTATTCATTTTCATAAGATTTTGTATTCCATATTTTTCTTTCTTCCTCCTTTTCTCCTTAACTTCTTCCTAAAATGGTCGGCAATTTGATATACATGTGTTATCATATAAAATCTATCTCCACATTAATCACAGTTGTGAAAGAAGAAACAGATCAAAAGGGGAAAAAAACTGAAAAACAATAAAGTAAAAAACGTATGCTTTGATCTGCATTCAGACTCCATCCATTCTTTATCTGGATGTAAATAGCATTTTCTTGGGTGAGTCCTTTGGACTTATCTTTCTGCTTTACTTAATCCTGGTTGCACTGGTTTTGTTTGTGCAAAATCATTTAATCTAATATAATTTAAATTATCTACTTTATATTTCAAAATTCTCTATCTCTTGTTTAGTTATGAACCTGTTACTCAATTAATTCTCCTTTAAAAATTTGCATGCTATAGCACTTAGTGCATATATGTTTAATATTGATATTACTTCATTGTATATGATACCTTTTAGCAAGGTTTCCTTCCTTATCTCTTTTAAGTCTATTGTTGCTTTTGCTTTCTCTGAGATCAGAACTGCTATACCTGCTTTTTAAAAAAAAATTCAGCTGTAACATAATAGATTTTTTTCTAGTCCCTTACTTTTACTTTGTGTGTATCTCTCTGCTTCAAGTGTTTCTTGCAAACAACATATTGTAGAATTCTAGTTTCAGATCCATTCTGTAATCTACTTCTATTTTATGGGAGAGTTCATACTATTCACATTCACAGTTATTATTATTATGTCTTTACCTCTATCCTATTTTTCCTTCTATTTGTCCTTTCTCTTCTTTTAGACTTTCCATCCTCAACAATGTTTTGTTTCTGTCTCCCACCTTCCCTGATCTACCCTTTCTTTGGTTAGTCTTCCTTCCCTGTTTTATTTAATCTCTTCCCCTCTTGCTTTTCTTTCAAGTAAGATAGATTTCTATATTCAACTGATTGTGCATATTATTCCTTCTTTGAATCAATACTGATGAGAATAAAGTTCAAGATATGCTAGTGGTCTACCTTCCCATATTTCTCTCTACTAAAATAGGTGTTTCCTGTCCCTTCATATGAAATAATTTACCCTAATCTTCCTCCCCTTCCTTTTGTACCCAATGTACCCCTCTTTCTCATCCTCTGTTTTTTTATGCCATTCCCTCAATTCCATTTTGTACACATACTCTCTGTCTATGTATATTCCTTCTGGTGTGCTATTGTGACAAAATTTTTAATTGTAAGTGTCATATTCCCATGTAGGGGTATATGATTCAGCTCCATTAAATCCCTTATGTTTTCTTTTCCTTTTTTACTTGTTTAGGCTTCTCTGGGGATTTGATATTGCAGATCAATTTTTTTGTTCAATTTTGATCTTTTCCTTATGAAAGTTTGAATTCTTTCTGTTTAAATGAATGACTATCTCCCCACCCCTCCTTCTTGAAGTATTATGCTTAATTTTACCAGGTAAATGATTTTTGGTTGTAGACCTAGCTCTTTTGCCTTCTGGAATATTATATTTTATTGATCTCTGATGATTTAATGTTGTGACTGCAAAGTCCTGTGTAATCCTGATTGTGGCTCCTTAGTATATGAGTTGTTTCTTTCTGGCTACTTGGCAATATTTTTCCTTGAACTGATAGTTCTGAAATTTAGCCATAATGTTCCTTGGAGCTTTTATTTTAAGTTCTTTTTTCTGCAGGTGATCATTGGATTCTTTCAAAGGCCTATTTTGGCGTCTAGTTCCAGGACATCAGGGTAATTTTCTTGATAATTTCTTGAAAGATGTGGTTCAAGTTCTTTTTTTTTATTATGGCTTTTAGGCAATCCAGTGAATCCGACATTGTCTTTTCTAGATCTATTTTCCAGTAGGTATTTTATATTTTCTTTTCTTTTTTTCCTTTCTTTTGAATTTGTTTGATTCTTGATGTCTCATAGAGTCATTAGCTTCCACTTACCCAATTCTGACTTTTAAGGAGTTGTTTTTTTTCAATTATCTTTTATACTTTCTTTTTCATTTGGCCAATTGTACTTTTGAAGGCGTTCTCCCCCCTTCCCCCAGTGGATTTTTGCATCTCTTTTTTTCATTTGGCCAATTCTACTTTTTAACCAGTAATTTGACTATTGATGCTTTTTTCATAATTGTCTTGCATCACTCTCATTCCTTTTTCCATTTTTTCTTCTCCTTCTATTATATGATTTTAAAGCTCCTTTTGGAGTTCATCCATAAGTTCTTTCTGGGCTTGAGACTACTTCCTTGGCTTGAGACTTTGAGGTTTTGCCTGTAGGTGTTTTTGCATTGTGTTCTTCTTATGAGTTTGTGACTTGATCTTGCCTGTCATTGTTGTTTGTCATAACTGTTTATGGTCAGATTCTTTTTATTGTTGTTGTTGGTTTTTGCTCTTTTTTGCCTTTCCCTTTTCATTTAAATTTTAGCTCCATTCTCAGGGTGGAAGGGGCAGTGTCTCAGGCGTCTTATGTCAGAAGCTACGAGTTCTGACTGTTTATCTGTTGCTGCACTAATATTGTCTTGAGATTCATGGGGAACATCATGTCTGGTGCTGCACTAAAGGGGTTCAATGGAGGTGACTGGTGGGATCTGAGAGATGTTTCTACTTTTCCCTGGGATTTTACTGAAGTACATTGTGGTTTGGCCTCTGGCAGCTGCCTATTTCCCGGGATTATGCTGAAGCTTATGGTGGTATTTGGAGTCATTCCATTGGCTATACTAAAGCAAGTAGGGAGTAGGTGTTCTGGTGTTGGTATTTGCCTGCTCCATCACACTGGGACTCAAGATCTATCACTGCTTTATTAAGGCAGAGCATGCTACTGGTTTGCTGAGATGATTCATGTTCTGAATTGTGCTTCCCTTTTACCCGAGTGAGATAGACCTTTCTTGTTGATCTTTCAAGTTTCTTGGGCTACAAATTTGTTTCACCCATTTTTTGCTGGTTCTGCCATTCAGGATTTGTTTTGGGACACTATTTTATTGTTCTTTGGAGGTGAATATGGAAGATTACTCAACCATCTTGGCTCATAGAAGTCCTAGGTGTCCACTTCTTTAAGCATATAATGGGAATAAACATACACATTATTTTATCTTAGTCAATGGAAGATAGTGAGATTCATTTTCCAGATGATCCTTTTTATAGATGATATAGTACCAATGATATTGAGTATTGGGATCAATATGGTGAATCTTAGTGCGATCCATGGCCACTTTAAACAGAATAAGTCAACAATCCACATGGGAAAAATCAAGAATATAAAATGCCTATTGCCCCAAACTATGACGTGCATTTGATTGGAAAGTCTACCAACTATATATAATGATTGTATGTGTGTGTAAATACATTGCAGATAGATAATGAGCTGTTTCCAGGAAAGAATACGAGGAAAAGATTTGATAAATTTCACTGATCTCTCCTTGATTTGAAAGTGCTCTGTCAAAGAAGTCTATGTTTTAATGACAGTATTTCCTTGGGTATATACCATATGACTTTGAGTCATAGAATATTGTAATTTCTAGAAAAATCAAAATCAAAGATGAATTAAATGACAGTAGGTGGCAACATATTTCCAGAGATTTGAGAAGTACTATAAGAGTCATTTTTAATAACATAGAAAAGTCTAGAAAAGGAGATGATCTGGTCATTTGCTAAACAAGAAAATAAAAATTGGATAGCCTGAGTTTTGAATTGTTACTCCCCCAATTATTAAATTAGGCTTCCAGCATGGAATGAGTAGATTATTTGTAGAGAATTTACAGGAAGAAAAAAAATGGAAAAGAATTGTATAGCATAATAAGCATTGAAAACAGCAGAAACTTAAGAAGAAACACAGGTGAATCTTAGAGTATGACCTACAACGTCCATTCATTTACTAGAATAAATGAATAAACCAAAATAAGATATTTTTAAAGCTCTGCCAATGTTGAAGCACTATATAAATTAATGTGCTATTATTATTTTTCTAGTTTTCATTCATTCAAGTTACATTCATTACAGTAACAGTGAGTATAAAATATAACCAATATTCAAATACTTGCATAATTAACAAAACTCATTAAACTTCTTGCTCTAAGTCATACTTATTTCTATAACTTTAGAAGAACAATGAAGTTATATTAAGAAAGAAAATAATTTATTTTAGCTTTCCATACTTTATTTTTCTATGACTGGAGTTATCTTATATTTATTATTGATCAAGAGTTTTTTTTAAATGGCTAATACATTCATATATTGGTAATATTCTGAATAAAATATGATGAGGTCATTCTTGTGCTTATATAACCTTTTAAGGGAAAAAAGAATGTAGAAATAGCTGGTTTTCATTAAGAGAATCAGGCATATTTTTTAATGTGATAATTCCTCAGAATTATAATTTCATTGTAAATGCTTACTCTGCCTTCTAATTAATTGCCTATAAGTGAAAAAGAAATATATGCATTTGAGTTTGAACATTTTTTTCCTTGTTTCAAGTATGTTGAGCTTGTACACATATATAAACATTTTAATTCAACGTGAATTTTTTTTGCTCCAATTATCTTTATGTTCTAAAAGATACTGTCACTAGTGCTATCTATAACTTATTTTTTTTTCTTTTGAACAGGTTATTCAGCAAAGAAATGAAGAATGTGACCACACACAATTTTTAATTGAAGAAAAGGATTCTAAAGAAGAGGATTTTTATGAAGATCTTGACAGATTTGAAGAAAATGGTACCCAGGAATCCCGCATCAGCCCTTATACTTTCTGCAAAGCTTTTCCTTTTCATATAATATTTGACAGGGATCTAGTAGTAACTCAGTGTGGAAATGCCATATACAGAGTGCTTCCCCAGGTAAAATTACATCATTCTTTCATGGAGCCACAGGACATAAAAATTGAATTTTGTTTCTTTCTAACATTTCTTTTCTTAGGAAAATGCTATGGTACTTCACAACATAAACCTTTTTTTTTTTTGTATCACATGGATCTACAAGGCATGTATTTTGAAATTATATAGTATTATTTTCTTTGCTATTTCATAACATGCAAGTATATGGTTGCTTGGATAACAATTGGATTTATTTCAGAGGGAGAAGGGGAACAATTTTACTACATAAAGAATACAAGGTTATTTTATGATTTAACACTCTTACTTCCCTCTCCCTTTCCACACATATATCTATTTAATTTTTTTTTTTTTCATTTGGATGATCTTTTGAGGACCAATGACCAATTGAGGACCAAAATGAGGAATTGAAGTGTGACTGGAAACTTTTAATTATTAAAGAGAATAATACTCATGTAACAAATCATTTAGGATAGCAGCTTCAAAATAAAATCTAAGGGCATCTTAGAAAGAGATAAAGAATATTTAGGAGAGTAACATGAAAGATAGCATGAAATAAAAAGAGAAAAGTAAAGATTACATTGGGTAGTGTAGCAAATCTAATGAAACTTGCTGAATTTTAAAATGCTCCATTCATTGTCTGGTTTTTTAACTTCTTCTTGTACTTTAGATTCAGTTGTATTGGTAAAATCCCAACTTTTCCACTGTAAAACTAGTGGCCATAATTGGATACTAAATTGTTCAATTTGGAGGACAACCAAACTCAGCTTTAGTTACAGATAGGAAAATATATGGTGCTTGCCCACTTTAGTTATTTTCATCATAGATCCAAGGATAATTAATACAATCTGGAAAGAGATCCTCTAATATTTGATACAGCTTATTTAAAAATTATGTTAAAATATAATTTTAAAAATATAAGTCCTAACCTCCTACCCCTGCTTGCTCATTAAAAGGTCAAAATCTCCCTTTTTATATTCATTTTGAAGTAAATTATGTTTGAATACAAATTATCCCAATTTCATTTGGTTCCAAACATTTGGCTCCATGTTTATTAAATTATTGTGTTGGTTCAGAGTCTGACCTTTAGTTGAATTTAATTTTTTTCTTCTAAATTTCAAGACAGTATAGCCTATGAGACTAATAAAGTGACTAAGCACTAATATCACTATATTATACTGTCAGTTAAGTAATATAATGATTTCTAATTATATAAAATATTTGTCTTACATTATTTGAGTACCGTTTTATTTCTCCTATATTTTAGCTTCAGCCTGGAAATTGCAGCCTATTATCTGTCTTCTCTCTGGTTCGTCCTCATATTGACATCAGTTTCCATGGTATCCTCTCACATATCAATACTGTATTTGTCTTGAGAAGCAAGGTAAATTTTTAAAAATTTTTCTTTAAAAGCTGATAACTAACAAACAAATTATTGGGAGGGGAAAATAGAAGTTATTAGATAATATGAAATGTGTACTGTAGAGTTGCAAAAAACAATACCCAATAGTAAAGCAATAAATTGATATTACCAAAATAATATTTGGCATATCAATAAGTTGATATACCAAATACATGATGGATACTAAATCCCATTAACTGGAAATCACCTCAATCTTCAAATAAACTTGGTTTATAAAAATTAAGTTCAGTTGCAACTTTACCCTTTTGTCAAAGTTCTTTTTCTTGATACTGATTAATTAATCAGTGGACAGGAAATTTGTCTGTGTACAAAGTGTATCATTCCCTTCTTTCCTTATCTCTCCCCACCCCTAAGTAGAATTTAAGCTCCTTAAAACCTGCCATTCTTATGGCTGTTAGTTATGAATTTGGGGCTTATAGATATGTAACTTCTAAAAGAGTTCTAACCAAGAAGAAGCCAGAGTTGAAGAATATACTTAAGTTTTCTATAGTACACTTTCCATTCTATTTCAACTACCTAAAATATTTTTTCAAAGGCTTTTTGTTGTATACTTAAAGCATATACAGCTGGTCCCATTTCTAGTTGCCAGTGTGAAGTGAGAAAGGTTCCTAACTTTCTCTGTGCTGTACCCTACCTCTAACTAATGTCCTTTTAATCATTGCTCATTTATATTGGAAATTCTCTATTTTGAAACTTCCAAAGGGATGGTTAAGTATAGACATCCTGAAGAGAAAGAGATAATCTGATTAATGTGAACTAACAGCTGTGGTTTGTTTACTTAAGGAAGGATTATTGGATGTGGAGAAGCTGGAATGTGAAGATGAATTGACTGGGGCAGAGATTGGCTGCTTACGCCTTAAAGGGCAAATGATCTACTTACCTGAAGCAGAGAACATTCTTTTCCTGTGTTCTCCAAGGTTATTACAACAGATAATTATTCTTTAGGTGCCTGAAGTTATATTGAACTCCCCTTGTTTTGCTCTTTGCAATACAATTTGGTTAGCATGTTTCCTTACACTCTGAATTATGATTATATATTGATGACTTTTCAAAGGTTACCTAGGATTATGTAATTTGATGTCTAAATTTACTGAACTAAAGAGAAATCATTTAAAATGTGTTTTACTTTCTGCATCTTAATAATGACACAAGGAACTTTGGTGTTTTTAGATTTATAAAAAACTTGATCCAAAACTCAATGATAGAGCCATCAGGAAAACTGACTTCTAAAAAAGTAGTAATAAAGCAATTATAGGTTTTGTATAACATAAAATAACAAAAATAAAATATAAAAAATATAAAATTCAAGGCACTTCAATGTCTAAAAGTTACAGGAACATGTTTTTCTGTTACTGTTTGTCATTTTTCTCTTATTAGTAATTTTTCAATTATGTCCATCCTTTGTGACCCATTTGGGATTTTCTTGGCAGAGATATTAGAGTGATTCACAATTTCCTTCTCCAGTTTATTTTATAGATGAGTAAACTGAGGCAAACAAGGTAATATGATCTGCCTAGGTTCTCACTGAGGCCAAATTTGAAGATGAATCTTCCTGATTCCAGGCTCATCACCCTATCCACTATGCCACTTAGTTACATATTAGTATATATGAGCCTAATTAATAAACAGCTTCAGAAAACAAATGGTTTTAATTTTTTAAAATTCATTATCTGACATAGCTTCTAAATTTCCATACAGTTGAAACTCTGGTAACAGATTTGTTGCATTGTTTGAATTTAATTTGATTATAAGCATCACTGGGCCAATAAAGATATTATTAGATGGCACAATGGACAGAATCAAGAAGAACTGAGTGCATATCTGACTTCAGACACTTTCTAGTAGTGTGATCCTGGGCAAGTTTCCTTACCTGTAAAATGAGCTGGAGAAAGAAATGGCAAGGTACTCCAATATTTTGGTCAAAAAAATCCCAAATGATGTCAACAAAGAATTGGATATAACTGAAACAACTGAATGAATGAAGTTATTTTAAAAGTTTGCTTTCTTAGTTAATATGGAAGAAATCTGTGAAACTGTCCTAATAAAAATAAAGAATACTAAGGGATATTTGTATTTTCTTTTATTTTTTTGCCATTGAGTTCTCTGGATGATGATGTAACATATTGTTACAGATGTAACAACTTGTGTGGTAAAATGTATGCAACTTAGTTTATAATAGGTAAAACATATTTTGAGATCAGTTAGACATAATTTTAAAGTGTCTTTGAGAAAACGTTTTTAGATGAGATGCCTTATAATTTCCTAATACATATATTTATGTGATACATCCCTTAAAATTATTTTTTAATTATTATGAACTTGAAGATACCAAATATGAACATTTCCCTATGCAATAGAAAAAGAGTACTAAAGCATCCCAGATTTTCTCTAGAATATACAAATCATCTATGAATTGATCTTCTCATCTGTTATCTTTGCTTATGATGAAAATATATGACAGATAACCAAAACTCTTCTGAAAAAGTAATGTAGATATTGACAAAAACATAGTATATCAATTTTTAATTAAGGACTAGCAAAATTACTTATTTCCCATTAAAATTTTCTGAACAGCTAACATCTTGAGGGAAATTTGACCAAAGAAATATACTTCATTCTTCACAAGGGTTCCTACAAGTGTATTGGGGCTGAGAATGCTTTTAGATTTTGAAGTCCAAAGCCATAATGTTTTAAAAATGAAGACAAATGAAAATAAAATATAGCATTTCCCAAAATTGTGATAAAATTTTTCTTTTAAAAATTACGATAACAAATACCTTTCTAAATTTTTTTCTTTGCTATGCACTTAATCCTGCAGTGCAAATCTGGTTCAACTATGACAGATGAAATAAAACACAATTAAATTGAGCACATTTGAAAATTTTGATCTCATACTCAGATTATTCTTTAATAAATTTGAGGTACCTCTTGGGTTGAGACTCAGGCAAAATGTCTACTTAGTATTTAGCAGAGAACCTTACACATGGTAGATGCTTAATAATCTTTGTTTACTTGAATTGGCAATGACCTTTGATATCTCCCTTCCACCATAGCTCAGTGGTAGTAATTGCAGTTGGATGATTTGGGTCAATTTTGCAATGCTTTCTTTTTGTAACAGTGTGATGAATCTGGATGACCTCACAAGGAGAGGTCTCTATTTGAGTGACATTCCCTTGCACGATGCTACCCGTGATCTCGTTCTTTTGGGAGAGCAGTTCCGAGAGGAATATAAACTGACACAAGAACTGGAAATCCTCACAGACAGACTGCAGCTCACTCTGAGAGCACTGGAAGATGAAAAGAAAAAGACAGACACGTAAGAAAGAGCCTGCATTTTATATAAATTGGGGGGGGGGGGCATGTGTGACCATTATGCAAATTAAATTATACATTTAAGTTATACAATTTAAGAATTACAATTCTGTAATTGAATTTGATTGTCAACTTGAGAAGAAAATAAGAGATAAATAACTCTGATGTATCCCCCTTAAAATGAGATGAAACTGCAATTTTCTTTTATAAAGTTTGAGCACATGTGGAGTAATGCTGAAGAGCATATCTTTTTTGTGTGAAAACTTACATTTTCAAAGTATAAACATTTCTTCAGAATGTGTTAAAAGGATGGTAGTTAGCAAAAACATCAGCTTGAAGATTGGTTCCTGATTGGTTCATCGGTTTCTATGTGTTATTCTGTCTAATTATCCTCATGGATATACATTCCTATTCTGCCCTTGCATAGTCTACAAGTAAAATACCATCTTCTCCAAATTACATCACCCCCAACCTTGCCTGCTATTATTTTAAGGAGCTTCTTCCATGAAGAGAAGTATAATTGGGAGAGTAGTGCCTGATTTCACTGAGATTTTAATAATTTTTCTTAATCATGGCTATAAGAAGGTTTGATTTTTGGTTGTTTTTTTGTTCGTTTGGTTGATTGGTTTGATTTGTATTTCTGTCTTTTATATTAATAGCATCATAGTAGAGGGCAACGAGCAGTTGTGGATTTAATTTGTTAGCTCTACTAGTCAGTGTGTGGTCACGTATGGTCTAATGGCCAAATGATCTTCTAAAAGAGTCAATCTTCAAAGGGTTTTCTATCAGATGGGCTGTGGAAGTGCCAAACATATTTTTGATGTAGTATGTTTGCTCCAGTTCTCATCCACATTTATTTCCTTATCCAGGTTATTGTATTCTGTCCTTCCCCCTTCAGTTGCTAATGAATTGAGACATAAACGCCCAGTACCTGCCAAGAGGTATGACAATGTCACTATCCTATTCAGTGGAATTGTGGGATTCAATGCCTTCTGCAGCAAACATGCATCTGGAGAAGGGGCCATGAAGATCGTCAATCTTCTAAATGACCTCTATACCAGATTTGATATATTGACTGATTCACGAAAAAATCCATTTGTCTATAAGGTAAGTTATCATTTCAGATTTTAGACTTGGGAGAACCTTTATTCCATGAAATTACTCCGCAGTAATCATCACCACGTAGCTGAGGAAGTAAACCAGTTTATTCATTATTTACTATTTGCTCAAATACATATATCATGTTATGAAACTTTCCCTTCTTTGTATCCATACTAAATGTTTTGGAAAGCAGTGTGATTTCACTTAGAACATTATGACTTCATTCAGGGCAATGTGATTTCAGTGAGAGTATTATGATTTCAGTGAAAATAGGGTGAATCCACTGAATGATTTCCTTAGTTGAAATGAAATGTTTAGCTGCTCACTTACTCTTAGGGTTACAAAGCTATGCTGGGTGTTGATTACATTTGGAATAAACACAACATCCATTTTGGAAATATCATGAAGGCATTTTTACTCAGCTTTTCTCACTAAGAGAGCCCCAGAGCAGAGGAGGGGGTGATAGAATGCTCATATTTGCCTTCAGATATCATCAGTTTGAGCATAAATATTTATAATGTGTTCCTGTGCAGTATTACAACTGGAAACAAATACAATGTTGGAAAAAATAAGTCAGCTGAATCTTTCTCCATAAAGTCAGGAAAGTTAACCAGATCATCCCCAGACCTTTAGTATAATGTAAACTCTTCAAAAATTGTTTATTTTACGTGATCTATTTAGGTTTACAAAGCTTAGCACCTGGTGGCAACATCATTTAAAAAATGATTAATGACTGATGAATCATACATAAGCTTCTATCTAGGGACTAACAAGTTTTATTCTCACCTGGTGATTTTCTGCCCTTGATTTAGCAAAGAGTATGTGACAGAGGTTTGTGCAAAGAATCAGCAGAGTATTTTTTAAAGTTTTCCATTTTTAATTCATTGTCATTTCACTCCATCCATCCCAATAAAATTCCTATTGTAACAAAGAAAATGTTTAAATAAAACTAACCAGCCAATAACCACATATGCCATTATATTCAACAATATGTGTCTATAGCTCCAACATAGAATGAAGATAATTTCATTATCTGTCCTTAGGAACCAATGATTGGTACTTAGCCCGAGATTATCTTACTGTTTATTTTTTTTTAAATAGCAAATAATTCAATATTGTGCAGTTCTTCTAAACATATTTCCACATTTATGCTGCTTAACAAAAATCAGATTGAAAAGGAAAAAAGTGAGAAAGAAAAAAAAGCCACTAAACAACAACAAAAAAAGGTGAAAATACTGTTGTGATCCACATTCAGTCCCCATAGTCTTCTTTCTGGATACAAAAGGTTCCCTCCATGATAAGCATTTTGGAATTTGTCTGAATCACCTCATTATTGAAAAGAGCCACATCCATCAGAATTGATCATTGCATAATCTTCTTGTTGCTATGTACTTGGTTCCACTCACTCACTTAGCATCAGTTCATACAAGTCTCTCTAGGCCTTTCTGAAATCACCCTGCTGATCATTTGTTATAGAATAATAATATTTCATTAAATTAATTATACTATAACTTATTCAGCCATTCCCCAACTGATGGGCATCCATTCAGTTTCCATTTCCTTGTATGTTTTGATTTTTTAAAAACTTATGTTATTGCAGTTATTTGGATATTGTTCTCCTGCTTCTGTTACGGGCCAGAACTCTTGTACTTAAAACAAGGATTCTTACAAGGAGTTAAGTCAGTGGAATTTATGAGACAGTGGTTATCTACTTTAGCATGATGACTAATGGTTCTCTAGTTCGGTACATGTACTTGGTACTTAATATAGTTCCACAAGATTCACACCTATGAAAATGGAGTATATAACAGCCAGCAAGGACTGGAGGAGATTCATTCCATCTTCAGTCAGGCTCTTGGTGGCTCTCCTGGGGGACCAAGCAACTCAGAGCCAGAGCCAGAAAAGACAAATGCCCTGGAGGTGAGAGCTCAAGTCCATGGACTCAGATTCATCCCATCTTCATCAGCCTTATGTTGGCTGGCCTGGCTTCCTGTACTTCCCTCACTAAAACCAAGACTCTGAAAGGCTCTCAAAAAGCTAGCTGGGCCTCAGGCAAGGAAACTAGATTGTGAAGGAGATAATAAAGGATTTGGACTTTAACACCTGGCTATTCTCATGGTGATTACTCTACCGAAAGGAAGGCTGCTCCAAGACTTCCAGAAAACCAACAAGAACATTACATGCTTCTGCTTTTTTTGTTTTGCATCAGTTTATTCAAGCCTTTGCAAGCTTTTCTGAATTCTTCAAATTCATTGCTTCTCAAGGTAAAAAAAAAAAAGTTTTATACTAAAGCCAGTTCAACCATTTCTAATGAAGGCACCAGAATGGTATTTCTTGAAGAAAATTATCATTGCCACCCGATTCATCTATATCAGTACAATAAATAATGCTTCCAATACATGTGAATTTCACATCAGCATATCAAAGATTCATTCTATTAATATCCAACTGTCTCAGAATTTTCAACAAATTAAGGAATAAGAAAATTTTGAAGCTACTAGAGAACTAGGTGGACTGTTTATAGGAAATAGAAATAATAGCAATAATCACTTTATATGAATGAATTATGCTTTATGTTTTATAATAGGTGGAGACTGTTGGTGATAAGTATATGACTGTGAGTGGTTTACCAGAACCTTGTATCCACCATGCCCGCTCCATTTGCCACCTGGCCCTTGACATGATGGAAATAGCTGGCCAGGTTCAGGTGGATGGAGAATCTGTGCAGGTCAGTAAATATTGAATAGAACTGGTTAGTGCCTATAGACAAGAATGCAGCTGAATTTTGAGTTTTGATTCATATTTTATGCATTTTTCTTAAAATGTATAAGTAAAAATACTACATAATATAAGAGGAATAAAGATCTAGAACCAACTCTTCCCCGATTGTATGATGGATATTTCCTTGATTAGAATACATATACAATACTACATTGAAAATATCATGCAGACTAGCATATTTCTGTAAATAGATAAATCTGTACATATGTAGATCTATCTATATATAGACATCTATCTATAGTTTTACTATAAATAGAATAGGATAACATTCCCTGCTTGTATATAACTCCTTCTGTAATTTTTTCTTCTCTACTTTAAAAAGGTGCTTAAAATATAGACATTAATATCACTAAGTATACAGAATTTTGTATTTGTAGGGGACTTTAGAGGTCATCTTATATGAAAGATGAGGAGACAGAGCCAAGTATGTTAATGACAAATCCATCATTTGGCTAGTAGAGAACCAGATGGAACCCACTTTCTTTGAATGCCTGGTTCAGTACTTTTGAATATTTTAGATTGTATGGCTAATTTTACTGTAACTTCACAATAGAAAGAAGTATAGAGTGATTTAGATCCTCCTAGAAACTTATTTATGTGTGTGTTCTTTGTTTCTAAAAGAACATTTGGTTTTGTTTTTTCAGTTAAAAACAACAATAAAATCCTTCTTCTTGTGGTATTGCCATAGAAGCATAGAATTTAGAGCAGGAAGAGATCTTGGAATGATCATCATCATTTTCAGATTTTACAAATGAGAAGTGAGACAGAGAGGAGAGAGTTGGTGATTATTGATGATCCTTGTGAAATAAAGAATAGAATTGAAATTCAAATCTACTTCTTTTAATTCCAAATGGGGATTATTTCCATTATAGAAAAATTACTTCTCCAGTGTTCCTTGCCTTGGATCATCTTGTATTTAAATACTTGTTTTTAGAAAAAAAGACTCCTTACGATCCAAGGAATTCCAAATTGTCCTCAGAGAATTTTCAGGGAAAGGATTTGCTCCAGCCAGGAACTACATAATGAAAACATTGTTGAATTCCAAATGGAATCCCAGGGTATTTGTGTTGTTAAGTTAGTAAAGTGATTAAGGGACTGGCCTGTATTTCTGCAGATAACAATAGGAATCCATACTGGAGAGGTAGTGACTGGAGTCATAGGTCAAAGGATGCCTCGCTATTGCCTCTTTGGAAACACTGTTAACCTTACAAGCCGAACAGAAACCACAGGAGAAAAGGGGAAGATCAATGTGTCTGAGTATACCTACAGGTAAGATTTCCAGAATTAAATAAAAACCATCTCTCTCTGAACCTGCCTGAAGTTCACTTAAGAAATGCATGCTTCCCCACTAATTTTGGTTGCTGATATTTATTTCCATTCAAAGGTAGCCTCATAACCTTGGCAATATCCAGGACAATCAGAGCCCAATGGCCTGGATGATCTTTTGCAATGACTTTTAACATGTGCTATAGCTGTTAGATGGATGCCATATTTTCAGGAAAAACTGTATGTGCATTTTATTCTCTTTCTATTCCAGATGTCTTATGACTCCAGATAATTCAGACCCACAGTTTCATTTGGAGCACCGAGGACCAGTGTCCATGAAGGGTAAAAAAGAACCAATGCAAGTTTGGTTTCTGTCCAGAAAAAGTACAGAGGATGAGGTATGACTAACAAAGGATAATGGTTTTTTAAAGGCATATTTACTTTAATCAGAAATCTTTTTTCCCATTTTTGGGGAAAATAGTCTCAAAGATATTAACCATTATTAAGTAAAACAAGTGGGAAGTTAATGTGCAGGACTAATTTAATCAAATGGTACTTCCTAAAGACTACATTATATGGCTAGTTACTTTTGCCTTACAATGAAAATCAAAGTTGAAAGCATCTATATTTTTAGTACTTGCCCCATTTCAATTTTGCTTCTTTCTTTTTGCTTCTGGACCAGGATAAGGAACCTTTCCTCACCTTTTCCTTCATGATGGGTTCATGAAAACTAATCTGTTCCATAGACAATATGAGAGCTCTTGCTGTACCTAACTTGTTTCTAGAGTAAGGGTCCAAGCCTGGGAGGTGAGAAGTGAATTTTAGTAACTTTGAGTTCCTTCTGGGGAGAGAAATGATTTCCATTTTGGTCCAGTTTCTTTGGAAATCTGTTATAAACTAACCAGAATTTCTGACCCTAGAACACCATCCCCAGAGTCCTAGAACATACTAGTTTTCTCATCCCACTGTTGATTCTTTGACCCCTGACTTTCCAGAGTAAGTCTGATTTTTATCAGCTGCCTGCTAGCAAATGTTTAACAACCAACTCCCTAAAAAATATTGTATATATATACACACATATATGTACTAAATATAATATATTTATAAATAAATAAATAAAACTAAGCCCTGATTTATAACATTTGCCAACTTCCCACTGTAAATCTTCAATTGAAAATTTAACAATATAGATTCTTTTGGGGCAATTTGATCTGGCTCCAGCATATCCCCAAGCTGCTTATGTCACTATTGGTATACTAATACCAACTAAGGCATCTACATACCAATCCTCCTGCTAGCTCAAGAAAGTTTTCAAAGGCATGTGTATTAGCATGCTGTATTAGCTTCAGACTGTGGGTTAAACTCTTTGATTGCATTTCTTTGGTGTTTTGCATTCTCACCCCAAAAAATGCTTTTAGTATTTAAAGTCTAGGAAGAAACTGATGCCAAGTTTAAAAATATTTATCTACATCCTTTTTTGCTGCTTTATTAATATAGCTGTAGGGTAAACACACGGGTTGGTTTTCTTCTGAAAAGAAATAAGCCTGGGGCAGCTAGGTTGCACAGTGGATAGAACACCAACCCTGAAGTCAGGAGGACCTGAGTTCAAATCTGGTCTCAGATACTTAACAGTGCTTAGCTGTGTGACCCTGGGCAAGTCACTTAACCCCAATTGCCTCTGGAAAAAAGAAAAAATTAGACCTAATGAATAAGGCTGGATTTGTAGTCAGGAAGATCTGGATTTGAATCTCATTTTGGATACCAACTAGCTATATTATTATGGCTGAGTATATTTAAACCTCAATTTTTCACATTTAAAATGAAGACACTAATATCTCTAGTGCCCATATCATGGGGTTTTAGGGAGGATTAAGTGAAAGAAAAAAATTTTTTTTGAAACTTAAAACTCAGCTATTCTGTTTCTTAGGAGACAGCTAGTCAGCGCTGGTCTGGGTTCAGCAAGACCTGAGTTCAAATCATACTGGGCAAGTCACTTAACCTCTGTTTGCTTTAATCAATTGGAGACTCACTGTGACCCTGAGTAAATCATTTAATTTTGGTTACCTCCAAAACAACACAAAAACAAAAATATACTGGAGAAGGAAATAGCAAACTTTTACAGTATCTTTGCTATCTTTGGTCACAAGGAGTCTACTAAGACTGAAAAACAATTATATTGCTTAAGCAACTTCATTTATAAGGATAAGAACCCTATAAAACCATGGGCTCTGATCATGTTTTTCCATAAAAGTACTAAGTGATAGTCAAATGTATTAGTCACAGTAGTTTAGTGAAAAGCAGATTAATTGATTGCTTTGATTAAGAGTTATGGGAGGCATGACTTTGGCCAAGTCACTTAACCCCAATTGCCTGGCAAAGAAAAAAGAAAAAAAAAGTTATGAGAATGCTGTAGTGTAAAACTTCTTATACTGTGGGTCTCAACTCCATGTGGGGCCACATAGCTGAATGTGGGGGTTGCAAAATTATGATTTGTTATCAGTAAATTTTTATATACCTATTTTATATTCCCCCCAAATGAAAATTTCTTAGGTTAAAAGGGATTATGAGTGAAAAAAATTTTAAGAAGCCTTGCCGTAGTTAATAGACCACCAGATTTAGAGTTCAGGGATCAGGACCTAGATTCAGTTTTTTTTTTTTTTTTTTGTTCTCTCACTTATTATGTGCCCTTGAGCAAATCAGGAATCTCTCTGGGACTCAGTTTCCCCATTTATTAAAATTAAAAGGTTGGATTAATTTACCTTTAAAGTTCTTTCCAGTTTTAAATATAAAATTCTATGTTTTTGTGATCCTTTTGCCTGCATCATTCAGATTATGGATCCTTAATTAAGCATGTCATTCTTACTGTTATACTTGGATCTATGAAATTTATATATATATGTGTGTGTGTATATGTATATAAAATGTCTTTGTCTTTACTGTTGATATGAATAGTCGAGGTTTTTGTCTTATTTAAATTGAGTCTGAACAATTTTTTATAGTGCTATAAACTAAAGCTTTCTCTTCTTAATTTTACTTCAAGGAAACAAAACAAGATGAGAGTTAAAGCAAGGAACAAGGAGAAAGACAGCAGATGGGGGTCCTCTGTTCCTTGACACCAGCCCAGCCCAGTAGCAGTGATTCTATGTGGCTATATATTTTGCTTCATCTCTTTCAATGACCTCATCCCTTGTCCATAGATACATATAAATGTGTGTATGTGTGTGTGTGTGTGTTTGTGTATATAAAATGTGTATGTGTGATATGTGTGTGTGTGTTTATCTCCATGTATATTTTTCTTCTATTTGCCTCTAGCTTCTCTAAGCTCATATTTCAGCTTTGCTTCAGAGATTGCTGTTGCTTTTGGTGTGAGTATATTCTTAGTTCCTGCTCTTTGGATGATGTGAATGAACCTTTTATGTCCTAAACTCATGAACTGCTGAATTGCATTTGGCAATATGTCTGTGTACCAAAGTTAACCACTTTTGTTTGGTGCTCTGCACACATATTTTTCAGCAAGATCTACTACATGTCACTCTTTGTCATGCTGGCGTTCATCATTATAGAATCCATTCTACCACAGTCTGGATTTTAACTAGTAGAAGAAAATCACAGCACTGGCGCACTTTGGGCAGCAAGATTTAGGGACCAAGTTGGAGTTGTTTTATTTGTGTTAACTGACCTTTCTCATCTTTGTCTTAAAAAAAAAAAAACAAACTAAATCTACAAAGTAATATTTAACATACTCTGTGAAGAAAATGACAACTGTATCAAAGTATGATACAATTTCCTTTTGTTGGACTAGGAGGGAGGGGATAAGAAACAAAATATTTTCTGTGATGAACAAATATACCACTGAACCAGTCTTGTGGCAACTGTAATTCCATGTTTTCTTTACATTGCATCTCTCAGATTCCATTGTATCTATCAGATTGAATATAGTTAATTATATACAGCTGTAGTTTAAGGTGGTATAATTTTTCATTGAGCTTTTATTTTGGATTGGACTGAATGTCTAGATGCTCTTAAAATATCCAAGAACAAAGTTTGAAACTTCCTCTTGGGACTCTTGGTATTGGCGTCTTTGCCTGATTTTGATATTTCTCAGAAATGTTTCTTTTGCTTTCTGTAGATGAATGTGATAATATTCATGATTTGAGATCTAGAGTAATTAGTTTGATCCCTACAGAGGGTGTGTTCCTCTTGGAAGAAAATGCCTGTATTCTTAATTCTCTCCCTTATATTTTCTGAATATGTCTTTATAAAATAATACAGAACAATACAGTGCAATTAATTTTGTGTAAAAAAAAAAGCTTGTCTTTATATTTCGTATATTGTATCAACACTGAAATATATGTATAAATGTTTCATGTTTATGTGTAAAAGAACCGGCAATAAATTATTTTTTCCACTGGTCTCAAGACAATTTGTATTTCAAAAAAAATTTAAAGTTGGACATTATTTGTGACTAATTTCAAACACATTTATCCAAATCTACATAAAAAATTAAATTTTCAGGTGGCACAGTGGATGGAGTACTAGCCCTGAAGTCAGGAGGACCTGAGTTCAAATCTTGTCTCAGACATTTAACACTTCCTAGCTGTGTGACCCTGGGCAAGTCACTTAACCCCAGTTGCCTCAGCAAAAATAAAAATAAAAATTGTTTTAAAAAGAATGAAATTTTCCCTGAAATCCAAAAAAAGATTTTCCCCCACCATTGAACATTAATTTCTTTTTCAAAAAAGCATTCTTAAAAATTGTTCATTTTTGGTCTCATTAACTGGCAAATGGATATATTAATAAGTATAAACTATAGTGCACCTTGAAAATAAACAGTAGCAAGAGATGAGCACAAGTACTGGGTATTCTTGCCTTTTCAGGCAGGAACCAACAAAAATAATACATTCTAGTTCCCTTCACATTCTGATGACTTTTTGTTGTTCATCCTTCTCCTCAAAAAGGACCACTGGCATCAAGAAAGTGATGGCCTGACTTGCAAGTGAATTGGATTTAAGTGAGGCAGAGCTGTGCAAAAGCTATCAATATCATCTTCTCCTCTGGTTATTGGAGTACAGTGACAAAACATTAGTCATTTTGACTAATGTTTTGTCACTGTCACCCTGAGTGCTATGGGAGACATTGACTTTTTTTTTTTTTTTAAGCTAAAGACTTTCCCAGATCTCAGTTTTTCTGAGGCAACACTCATTCAGTAATTAAAGGTAAGGTTGGAATTGAAAAAAAAAATGACCTGGTTTCCCTTCCCTAAAGAGTCAGTCTGGGAGAGGAATATCCTTAGAGTTTCTAATTTTAGTCAGAAATTCAGATTTGGAATGTGAACTAAACCAACTCAGTAGATACAGTTTTGTGGTTGAAATCAAAAAGACCTGAGTTCAAATGTGGCCTCAATTTCTAGCTTTGTGTCTCTCTGCAAGTTACTTAATCCTGTTTGCCTCAGTTTCCTTATCTGTAAAATGAGCTGTAGAAGGAATTGACAAAATACTTCAGTATTTTTAATCAAGAAAAACCCAAATGAAGTCATGAAGAGTCAGACATGAATTAAAAATGAATAAAACTGTAAAACAAAAACTATAATAAACACATTAATCTCCAGAATAGCAAACTTAAAAAAAAAAACTTCACACAAACAAAGGAACAAACTGAATTCTAATCCTGTTCTCAAGTTTCTTTAGCAGGGATACACTGCTTGACTCTGTAGAGCCTCAGTTATTCTGGGCATAACAAAGTCCATAATATTTATTTCATAGGATTAATGTGAATGAAAATCAAATGAGATAATATGTATAAAGTTTTTCCCTCAAAAGCTTAATTCATTGTTATAAATGTTTTACATAATGACAATCTATTTTAATAGGAAACATACTTTTTAATCTGCCAAAAACTTATAAATAAGAGCAGTCAGCACATGAAAATAATTCTGAAACCAAATCATCATCTCCTGTGTTTTGAGTCCCTGATTTGATCCTCATATGATATTATTGGCTTTCTTAGATCCCTCTAAAGAAAAAAAAAATCTTAAAATTAAAAGAACAACAAAAACATTTTTAAGCTACTGCTCCTGTGGTAGGTCTTGTTAAAATGTTAAAAATATAATGTCATTAAAATATAGCATTTTATAAATAAATACAATGATAATAATAAATAATACAATGATATAAATTAATACCATATCTTATCTTTTAAAAAAAGGAAGGAATTGGTCTCTAAAGTCCCTTCTTCCATTCTTTAAGATCTATTGCTTTTACGCCTATTCATACAACCACAATATTAGCTTATATTAGCACAAACACAAAGTAGAATGTTCGAAGGTATCTTTTATCACACTTAATTTCCACTAAAAAGAAAAATCTGGTTTTGCTTTTCCAGTCTTTTTTTCAATCTGGTGTAGGTTAGTTTAGGGTTACAAGGGAGGAATTGAGAAATGCAGTGATCTTTCTGCAAATGATCTTCAATATTTTCATTTCTCCTGAGAACCATTTCTTTGTTTTTAGTAGAAAGTGAACTCTTATCTGTAAATAAATAAATCTATTGTTTTTCCCCTACCTTTTGTCTAGATCTATTATATTAAATACACGGGTACTTATAACAAGAATAGAGTGGTACTACTCTTAATCACTAACCTCCATTCAATTGTGGAACACTTTGAACTCCAAAAGAATTTAGGTTCAAAGACATGTTGGAATAGCAAAAGAGAAACCCAGCTAATTTTTTGAGAGTAGGTGTTGGAATCCTAGTGTCAACTCAACTTGGGCCAGACTTTTCTGGTCCCTCTAGAAACCCGCTAATCTGATTTGATTTTCTATTTTCCTTTGGTGTTTTCATCTCTCTTCCTAAGAACTTCAAGGGAGGTGTGAACACAAGGATTATTGCCTATCAGTATTAGCAACCCATCACCCTGCAAGGATTCACTCTAAGGTGTGAACCAACAAGCACTGTATCAATTCTCTTGAGTTAACACCAGGATTCTGACATCATCCTTGAGTTTTCACCTTGTTTCAAGTTGAGTTGACACTAGGATTCCAACAAGTAGGCATTTTTCCAGACTCAGAATACAAAGCTCCCGCTTCTTCTCCCCAAAACGGTCTCTGATTTCAAGGAACAAAATCTTGGCTGAAAAATTTTTTTCTTTATCTTATTTCTGCATTTCCATAGTCCCATGGCTCATTTCATTGGTTCAGTTTTAGAAATAAATGAATGTGTAATCTACATCATTTTAAGTCTGTTAACAGTCCTACAATAGGCTAAATTAATTCAGAAATACAATTCTATACTCCAGCAGAGGGCAGAAGAGAGCTGCTTAATAGTGTGATTTATGCCATAAATAAGTAAATTGATTTAGGTATTATTGTTGCTTTTATTATATTAGCTCATCTTACTCGTGAGCATTTGAGATGGACAAATTCCACTTAAAATTACTGTACAATACATAAGATTTCTGGAAACTTGTGGCATTGAAAAAGTAAATTCATTTAAGCATTATTGTCAATATATATATTGTCCTACCTATGAACCATTAAAAGTAGAGAGATTCTGTTTTAAATTGCTATAGAATACATAAAATTATTATGAGTCTTCTTTCCAAGTTGGATATAAGAACTCTAAATCCAGCAACAAACAATGGTTCACAAAAATAATTTGGAAATAGTATGTGCTCTTGGTATCTTGGCCAATTACTTTGCCACTTGCACATAATTCTTAACTTGGGGTTTTGGAGAATTCCTAAGTATTAGGAAAACATGTAGTCTTCATAGTCACATGATTTGCTACCTTGATTTTGTTCTAATATTTCTTTCCATCTCATGAAGTCATAGACTTTTGATTTGGTTGGTGTTTTAAGTGAATACACTTGGGTGAGGTTTACCACTTTCCTGTAGAAGTCCTTTGGAATTTTACTGAAAATACTATTACTGAAATAGCTAACTTATTCACAAGTGATCATCATACAATATTGCTGTTATTGTGTACAATGTTCTCCTGGTTTAGCTCTCTTCGCTTTGTATCAGTTCATTTAAGTCTTTCTAGGTTTTTTTGAAATCAGCAAGCTTATAGCATATGAGTTTTCCATTACAAACATTACAATCCACTACATTCTCCCATTAATAGGCATCCCCTCATTTTTCAGTTTCTGGCTACCACACACACAAAAAGCTGATATAAATATTTTTGTCCTTTTTTCTCCTCCCACCTGTGATGTCTTAACTTGAACATGAATTGGATTTAAGTGAGACAGAACTTCATTTTCTCCAGTCAGTGGAGTTCAGTGGTAAGACATACATAGGTCAGGACAACTAGCTAAGGCCCCGATGTAGTGGGAGTCATTGGCCTTTTTAAGCTAAGGTCTTTTCCAAGTCTCAGTTTGTATGAGACAATATCCACTCAGTAGTTAAAGACTAGATATAAAAATTGAGGGGGAAAATGACCTACTTTGCTTCCCCTCCCCCCCCCACAAAAAAATAATAAAACTAAACCACTCTGGGAGAAGACCCTGAGAGTTTCTGGTGAAAACACAAACAATTGCTATTTACATTTGCTCTGACCTTTCAAAACTGAAACAATGAGCCAGTGAGGCTTGGGCTAGGATCTATTTTTGGCCAATCAGTGAAAACCAGAGTGATTTTGGTGTAAAGTCATAATCAGGTAGCTCCATTTGAATCACAAGGGCTTCAGAGCTTACTTTTCAAGAAATCATAAATGAAAACTACATGAGATAGAAGAATTAATTATCCCAGTTTTTTGGGTGGGGAAAGATAGAATAAATAAGTAGGGAAGAAATCTAGCCCCTTAAACCCAAGATGCCTTGTAAAGTATAAGTGATCAAAATTTATGTTCGTTTGGACAGAGTGCCCACATATAGGTTATGCCTCCCCACAAGGACAAAGAGAAAAGAAAGACAAGAGAACCAGGAAGAAAAAAATGAGGAGGAGGAGGAGGACAAAGAGGAGGATGACTAGACTGAGAAGGAGGAGGAAGAGGAATAGAAGGAGGAGGAGGAAGAAAAAAAAAAGAATAAGGAAGAATACCTTGTATTCTGATTTCCTATTCTAACAATCTCTACTGGAATTAATTGATTCTTTATGTGTCTATGATATTACATTTTGGATCCATTGGTAACATCCTGTACTTTTCCACCTGAATCAACTGAAGACTGGACTGAAATTTTAAACTTATCTAAAGGCATGGGATACTTTCTCATATGTCTGTTATTTAATTGGCTTAGTGAATTTCTAATAACGTTTCCTTTTTTTTTTTTTTTTTTTTACTACAAATAGGTTTCTCTCACTATAAACCTAAGGAAATAAAGTCCTCCTTTTTCTCCTCCATTTTCCTCTTCTCTTTTTTCTCTCCTTTTCCTCTTATTCTATTTTTGCTTCTTTAGATTATGCTTTAGATGTTCTGAGACATATACAATTTCAGTCTTAATATTTACATTAGCTATGCCTTCCCACAGCTTCTTGCCCCAAATATCAAATTTGTCAAACTGTCATTTGATCATGTAGCTAGTTTTTTAGCTAATATCTGTGTCATTATGTACCACTACATTACTGAGCTGCTCCCTAAAAGTGTTGGTGACAACTAGCCACCCTGCCCTTAATTCAGCATATTAGGCTGACTTTTCATCCCCTTTTTCAGATGCCAGTAGATGAATCGAGGGTGGCCTCTCACTACTACACACTTTGTGGGGTGAGGAAAGCAGTCCCATTATCAGTGGCACATTGCATTTGTCCTTTAACTCTTGCCAGTTTGGAGAACATGCTGCAAGAGATTTGCCTACATCCATTTCTGGTACCTTACTGAGCATGCTAACAATATGGGTTGATATATCCTCATGAAAACTGTTCATGTGGATGAAGTCCCCAATACGGGCTCTGTCGGTTATAAACCATTGCTATTTCAACATGAACTGAGTGGTGGCAATTTCAATATGTTTTTGTAGGAGAGATAAGGTTATGACCCATGCTACCCTGGAGATTGGTAGCATGTAGTTTGTAGACCAGTCCATGTGTCTCTTTAGTCCAAAATCCTCCTAGCACATAATGATTCCCACTATTTCCTTTTATCTTGGTGCATATAAACCGTCATAACATTTCCTTTTTAGCTGTCTTGTAGTCTAAAAGGAAGCTCTAAAAAATTGCAGAAGGATTATGGCAGGCTGCTCTGCCTCCTTCACTTATCCTAAAATAGTTTATTATTTTGGTTCCCATTTGGAATTTCTAAATTTCCTTCCGACTTCACATATTCTGTCATTATACCTAACTGTAGAACATGGTTTCTGTAGAAACTAAACATTTCAACTTATTTCTGTGCTTCCTTTTTGTCCACTGAGTGTTTTATGGCTAAGATATTTTTTCTATAACTGGTTGAGGGATTGACACTACTTCCAATTTTCACATCCTCCCTAGGCTCTTGGCACTATTTGCAGGACAGCTCTCCATTTCTATCAGATAATCCTTCAGTCACTGTTTTTAACTTTCTTTCTCCTGCTTATCATATGTCACCTGACTAATTTACCATCTATATAATGAGCCAGTTTTGTCTGGTTTACACAAATAATGCTATGGCAACTAGGTGGTATGGTGGATAAAGCACCAGACCTGGAGTCTTCTTCATGAGTTCAAATCTGGCCTTAGACACAACTACCTGTTTGACTGAACAACTCACTTAATTCTGTGTGCCTCAGCTTCTTCATCTATAAAGTAATATTTAAATAACTAAAAAATGAAGGTCCACCATTTCATCAATAATTTCTTAATATTTGGAAGGGATTCTTAAATTGTCTGAGGATTTTTATAAAGTCTCTACTCACACCAAACAAAACAACAGTATGGACTACTTGTTTTCTTAATTATGTCTTCCTCTTATATCTTTCTTCTCCAAAACTTTCAATATTGTGATGATTTCTTTATTGCCTCTTTTGATTATATCTCTTTTTTAAATAAAGGGAGAATAATTTCAGAAGTGTCACCATCAAATCTATATAAGTTCAAAGATATGATAAACAAAATAGCAGTTATCCCAAAGAGAAATAGGACAGCAGTGAGTGGATGGGCATAAGAAAGGGATAGTGAATTCTGCTTTACTAGACATATCTTCAGCAGAAGGTAAATGGCATCTTGGTTTTCTGGAAAAGGGCTTTCTCATCCAGATATGTGTGGTATTACATTGTCTCTGAGGTAGCTAGATGGTATAATAAATAGAGTGCTTAGCCTGGAGGCAGGAAGCCACATCTACCTGAGTTCAAATCTGGCCTCAGACACTTACTAGGTATATGAGACAAACCCAGTTTGTCTCAGTTGGTCAACTCTAAAATATGTTGGAGAAGGAAATGGCAAACAACAGCTCTTAAGTTTGCTCTCAAGTATTTTGCAGCCATGATATTTTATAATTTTATAATATCTGCAGATGAAATGGCTTATTGTTTAGTCATTGACCTCCATGATCTTTTAGTTCCTTTCCAACCATGAGATTCTAGGACTTAATGATTTTTTCCTTTCCCTTTAATCTGTGGTATCTTTCCTCCTCAATGCTATTATTTATATTCTAATATAAAAACCAACATCATGCATCAGTGTGGATACCTCCTCCTTCAAAAATCATTCTTATATTTAAAAAGTTAAGAATTCTGCTTGAAAATATTTTTAAATATTTTGCCATTTTTTAAATTAAGAAGAATTTCATCTGTTTCTATCATCTTCTCCCCTGAGCAAAAAGTATTTTATAAAAATACAAAATAAACCTTTCAATACATATTTTATTATCCCCACACTAGATATGAAAAAAAATGTATTTTTTCCACATTTCACCTTCTGTTAACAAATTTTGTTTTCATTATTTTGGAGTAGTGATTTATCAGTGCTTTGATTAGCATTCTGAAGTCGTTCAAAGTTCTTTTTTCTTTGTAATATTTTTGTATAAATCATTCTATTAGGATCATTAAGGCTCTCATCCTTATATCCACAATATTACTTAGAATAGTACCTTGCACTAATATGAATTTAAGAAATTCTTGAATTCAGTGTGTAGTGAAGCTCTGGCTTGGAGACTCCAGCTCAGGTGTGAACTCAGGCCTGGAAGTAAAGGGTGGAGTAACACCTCAATCTAAAGCAGAATCAGTTCACTGGAGTGTTAAATTCACACTTCAAAGTGTGACTCAGAGAGGAAGAACCTAGAGGTTCTAAGGGGTATAAAAGGGCCATGTCAATAATCTAAGGTCAGAATTCCATTCTTGGAAGTTCAGCTCTGAAGTTGAAGATCCCAAAGGAAATCTAGACCTATGCCAGTAAAGGTAAATTTCCCACTATGAAATCATTTTTTTTCTTATTTCCAGGTAGTAACCCCTTCTGCTAAAAATACATGGGGATTGCTTGTTCCAGGTAAAAAAAAAGTGAAACCACCAGCTTACTCAGAGAGAGGGGAAGATAATAGAGGAGAAAATTTGTACCTGGAGGGTTTCAGTTTTACAGAGGCATTTTTATTCAGATTATAGCAAAGATACATTTGTTTCCAGCCTCAGATTAGGTTATAAAATGTTATTTAATCTTATATTTCATTACTCTGATGACTAACTGCTTAGCTTAAAATTGAGTTTTTGTGAGATTTAAGATTTGCTGTGCCTCCAAATCTTAAATGAAAAATGAGGGTGTTGATTAGCAGGCTCTCTGGTCTCTGCATGCTTGGATACCTGAGAGCCTCATCATTGTGATTCTTGCTCTTCAAGGATGAGAATACCATTTAGAACTAGGATAATTTGAAGTTTAAAATTAATATCACAAAACTGGCCAAGCTCTAACAGAAAAGTGTTCAGAAATAGGTATTAAATGTTTGTTAAACATGGCTGTTTCACCCTTCATATTTAGAAAGAATTTTGGAATTGCTTGAAGAATTTGAGTTTTGGAATTTCAGAGTATGTCTCCTTTTTAGTCACTCATTATTATCTCCAACAGAACCTGCGAATGGATTAGATTTTATGGTTGAAGGGTAGGAGTAGAAGAAGAGGAGATAATTTAACCTATGCGAAGGGAAAAGAGGGAGGGTGACTTCCAAGTTCACTGAAATAGTTGATTCTAATATTGGTGGGTTCAGGGGAAAGAGCTGTTAAGTTTTTCAAATCCAGATGCTTGAAGGTTTGGGTTTTAGACCTATTGTCCTAATCCATTCATTAATTTATCTTTGCCTTTTCCTCATCATCCTGAATAAAATGATATTTTTCTTTCAACAAAGGAGAGAAGCTGAAAGTGGCTAGAGGAGAAAAATAAACACAAGCTGAAAACCCATTCTCATCACTTTGGGAGATTGCAAAAGTCTTTGTTCCTGTTCAGAAACATGGCCATGGCTCAGTTAGCTGAAAACCTCACAGAAGAGCTGACCTGCTCGATTTGCAAGGACTACTTCAAGTACCCAGTGACCTTGAGCTGTGGCCATAGCTTTTGCCGCTCCTGCCTCCTCAAGAACTGGGGAGCAGTTGACCAACCTTGCCCTTGTCCTGAGTGCCAAAGAACCTTCCAGTTGAGAGACTTCGAGTACAATCACAATCTAGAAAAGTTGGCCAACATGGCCGGGCACATCCAACCCCACTTGCTGAAGATTAAAGAGGAAAGTACTTTATGTAGCAGACACCAGGCAGAGCAAAATCTGTTCTGTGAGGAGGACCAAACTCTCCTTTGTGCATTTTGCTTTCAAACTCCAGAGCACAGAAGGCATACAGTACAACCTCTAGAAAAGGCTGCAGAGGATTCTAGGGTAAGTATGTCTATGGAGAAGCAAGTCAGAGAAGAAATTAAAGTCTCTTGCTCCCACTGGTGGTTCTTATTAACCAATCACTTGTGTTAAATATATCTGGGTTGGAGGCTATGAATATCTTGAAGTATCTGCATGAGTTGTGCCTTTTAGCTCCAAGGCCACACACACAGCAAAAGATACTGTGACTATTGTTGTGGCTCAAAGGGAACCCCCAAAATGTTGAGGTTCCAGACTGATGTCACAAGGTTTTATGAAAGAATTTGCTGCCTGGAACCTATTTTCAAATCTAGGGGAAAAATTTATTATAATTGTAACACCAATTAAAGCAGGTTAAATTCCAAAAGAAATTAGCAAAGAACCAAGAAGGAGAAAGTAAATGTATAGGGAAAATGAGAGGGACCAGGTGTTTCTCCTCAGTGATAAGCTAATTTTATGGCCTAGAGGTGGAGTTGAGGAGTGGTCTGCTTCTGACTTTGTGGCAGATGCAGGACTCATAATGGGTAGATAATCTTCTGAAGATGTGTTTTTGAACCTGAATGTCACCTGATTAAGTGTTGGGTATCCAATTTTCTTTTGGCCCTGTATCAACTTTAAGCACCTGGTTGTTTCTCATTAATTTCATAAACTCTATTATCACTGACCAACAGGCTGTTATATGAAAGCCAACAACATTTGTACATTCAGCATCCTGGTCACATAAAGTAAACTGGGGCAGGATAGACTAAGGGAAGAAATATATCATTTCTAACTACAGCATTCCTGTAGTGAGGTGGCCTGCTACATCCTTCCAAAAGGCTGTACTACATCACTATCATTGACCTCCATGATCTAATATGTTGGGACTTTGATGATCAAGCTTAGGAAAGAGCATAACGTGTGAATTAATGGTGGTATTTTCTTAGGACAAGCTCCAAAAGGCTTCACATCTTTGCTGGAAAGAAATTGAGACAGTTGAGGAACTGCTGAATAAAGAGAGAGAGAAAGAGTATAATTGGAAGGTAAGTGACTTGAGTTCTCTGTGACTGGACATGATGTAGGACAGTCTGCAGCACCAGAGACTTTAGCACAATCCCAAAGGAAAGTTTGTAGACTTCTTTCTGAGTGCAGATCTTTATGACAGTCTTACTTCCTAAGTTTTCCATTATGGGAAATATTATCTAGGAGAAGCCCTGGGTCTTGCTATTTCATTGGAAATTTGTGAAGAAGGAAATCATCCAATAACACAGGTCTGCAACTTCTCTGAACTTTGGTTTTAGAGATTTGCTTGGGAGCAGGAAGGAAGAAAGGAAGAAGAGAAGGGAGGGAGGGAGGGAAGGAGGGAGGAAAAGAGAAAGGGAGGGAGGGAGAAAGAAAGAAAAAGAGAAACAAAGAAAGAAAGAAAGGAAGAAAAAAACAAAGAAAGAAAGATGGCTGACAGCAGCGCTGTTCAATTCAAGGCCAAGTAGGCAGCAAGCACAAAATTCTTGATTCAATTTGAACAAAATTAAAATATAATTGGGAACTATTTAACAAAATGAAAAAGAAAAAAAATATAATACAACACAGATAGTGTTAATTTGAGGTTTTCTGAGGATGTGCAACCAGCAAGGATCCATTTCTATTTGATATTTGATGCCCCTGGACCACCAAAAAGTTAAGGAATTTAGACAGGCTCACTAGGATATTATATGTCAGAGGTAAGTCTTCCTGACTCTAAAGTCATCTTTTTATCCACTAAATCAACAGATCTCTCAATTTAAAGAATAATAGAAATATCAGTTTATATAAATAAATACTTATATATGCAGAAAGACATTAATGAAGTGGAGATAAGGACCATGTTTTCTTCTGGACATAGATTGAGAGAACTTTGACCTAATCACACTAAGCTACTTCCTTGTAGGAAAGGGGCCAAGTTCAGAGGGAAAGTCTGAGGGCTGAATATAAAAGATGCCACGAATTGCTGGTGGACGAAGAGCAGAATCATCTTCGCTTGGTGACCAGGAAGGAATATGATCATCTGAAGTATATAAGAGAAAATGGGACCAGACTTTCCAAGTACCTTCAAAGCTTGAGAGAAGCAATTGTGCTCATAGAACAAAATTATCAGAAACCCAATGTCCAGCTTCTGCAGGTAGGAATGGAAAAGTATTAATTGGATTATTATTAGATGTTTATCAAATAATTTTTAGATAATTAAATTATCATATAATTCAGTAACACTTGACTTACACAGCTCTTAATGATTTACAAATCGTGTCAAAGAATGAGCAAATAACAGATGGCATTAATAGCAGGATCTAGGAAGCTGGTTGCTTGTTAGTTTAAATAGAATTCTAATATGCTCATTCGTCAGATTTCTAAGGGGATAGTAGATGAGGAAAAGGTAATTATTTGGGGATTTTCCTCAAACTAAGTTAGAAATTCTAAAAATATGATAGCTGGCAAATAACAAAACAACCTAAAACAAGATTTCCTAATTCAAAAAGTTTTGTAAAGGTATACAGTCATCAGTAGACTGGTTAGTAGAGCTCATTAAATTTTTCATAGGAGTACTACATATTCCTCATAATACTTTTGTGTCAACAAAGGGAAAAAATGATTAAAATTCATGTGCTCTGGTTCAGAAGACAGGGATCTAAGACTTAAGATTTTTTTTAGCAAAACATAAGAACAGTGTGTTAGAAATTAGACTTGATGACCTACGGTCCTTGGGTGTTCCTTTTTAGACAATTCTCTTGTTGAAAATCTCAAGCCACATGAGCCTAGGTCAATGAAGTACATGGGAATTGAGGGTCACTCGTGTACAGTACATATGACTGAGTACGCAAAATAGAAAATCTTATCACTGAAGTGCTAGTGTGTAAGGCATGGCAAAGTCCAGCATTCATCTTCTCTCTTTTTTCTCCCTAGGTGGCAGAAAATATACTGACCAGGTAAGATTTATTTGGAGTCTTCTATCAGAACTAGGACAGCAGAGCTTTGTGAATGGAAACTTATGAACAGTTATGGAATGAAAGGTCTATCTGATGGGAAGAAGGATAGTGAGATGGGGTATCTTTTCCCTATAATTGAAGATAAATGAGTCTGTCCTCTCTGCAGGTGTGAATCACTCTTGGATTCCTGTCCAGAAACTGTCACCATTCCAAGGATGTTCTTTTCTTATACTATGATGTGTGATATGCTGACAAACTTCAAAGGTGAGAATTTGCACTCATGGTATTAAACTTTCATTTCAGCGTATTACTTAGTGAATTAGTTAATGGAAGTTTAGTGGGAAAGAATCCTAGGGAAGTCATAACATTTTCTTAGTCCCCAGACTAGCTACAGATCAACCAAAGAAACCCCCAAATTATTGCTTTAGAACAAGGCAGATTTTTTTTTCTACAAAATTTGTGCATGAGTACAACAAACATTGAGTAGTAGGGACTGTGCTATATCTATTTGTCCATTCAGGTTTTGAGAAGCTAAACTTCTCAACTTCTTGTTCTTTTTTTCAGAGAATGTGACCCTGGATTCTGAAAGTGCCTGTCCATATCTCATTGTGTCAGATAATCGGAAAAGTGTTGTACATGGAGGCTACCAACAGATTGTAACTTTCACACCTGACCGATTTAAAGAGAGCATCATTTTGGGGACTCAAGTCTTTCAATCTGGAATCCACTACTGGGAAGTTGATGTGGGAGACAGTAGGCAATGGACAGTTGGTGTATGTAAGGAATCATTGAGGAGAGATGATGTCCCCTCTGCTGAGGATGTATTCCTTCTTTCATGTATTAGGAATGGAAATCAGTATACTATCATGACTACTCCTCCCAACTTCACTCATGATGTTCATGGTCCTATCTTCAGCATTGGGATTTTGCTGAACTGTGATGAAGGGTCTGTCTCATTTTATGATACCTTCAAGAAATGCTTCATGTATCAGTTCCCTCACATCCCCTCCCCTGCACATCTTCGACCCTTCTTTTCTCCTTGTCCTCCAATAAAGGAAGAGAGTGGAATTCCAATGACCCTCAAGTATACTTGAAATAGCTTTTTTTCCAGACCATTCCTTTTTTTTTCCTTAAGCAGGATTAAGTGATTTGTCCAATCACACAGCTAGTAAATATCTAAGGACATATCACTTCAGGGCTGGTGCTCTATCCACTTTGTCACCTAATTACCTTCTTTCTAGTTTTTTTCCTAAGGGACACAGTTCCAGATCTAAGATATGGTTGGCATATTACAGATACAGATCACAATGTACAATCTTAAAGCATTCCCTTTGAGTGATTGGTAGGGAAACATTATTTGATATCAATATTGAGTTATCAAAGAAGCCTCTCCAGAAAGCCAGCTCTCTTCCAATATAAACATCCAACAACCCATCAACTGAACTTAAAACAAAATTTGGTGTTGCCATGAGTGCAAGTCAAGCTCTATCCTTTAATAGATGCACTGTTTTGAAGGCACAGGATATTATTTTTTGTGTATTTTTTCATATCAGGAAGGAGCATATTTTTCCCTTTGCCATTGACTGTACATGGGTGATTAAGAGACACAAATGATATAATATATCTGAAGTTCTTTGTAATTGTAAATGTAAAATGTAAAATGATGTTAATGTTTTTATTTGTACAAGTTGTTCACTTTCAAAATATGTGTGACCATCACTTGATAATCGCATTAAAAGCTGAAGGAATATGACTCATCTCTATGAGTGATATTGTGAATGAGTCTCTTTTCTTTTCTTTTTAAATTTCAACAGTATTTTATTCCTCCAACTACATGTAAAGATAATTTTCTACATTCATTTTTGTAAGTTTGCAAGTTCCAATTTTTTCTCCTTTCTTCCCTTCCCTCCTCCCTCTTCAAGACAGTAAGCAATCTGATATAGGTTATACATAAAAAATTATTTTAAGCATCTTTCCAAATTAGTCATGTTGTGAAAGAGAAATCAGAACAAAAAGAAAAAAAAAAAACACAAGAAAAGGCAAACAAAAAGAAACTGAAATGCATTCTCTCTGGGTGAAGAAGTCATTTTCCATGCCCAATACATTGGAATTGTTTTGGATCAACATATTGCTGCAAAGAGCCAAGTCTATCATAATTGATTATCCCATAATCTTGTGGTTTCTGTGTAAAATGTTCTCCTGGTTCTGTTCACTTCACTCAGGATCACTTCATATAAATCTTTCCTGGGTGTTTGGAAATCAGCCTGCTCATCATTTTTTTTAGAACCATAATATAACATTACTTTCACATACTATTCAGCCATTTCCCAAATGATAAGCATCCACTCATTTTCCCTTTTCTTGCTGCCACAAAGAAGTGCTACAAACATTTTCACACATGTGGGTCCTTTTCCTTCTTTTATAATCTCTTTGGAATACAGACCCAATGGTGACACTGCTGGATCAAAGTATATGCACAGTTGTATAGTCCTTCAGGCAAAGTTCCAAATTGCTGTTCAGAATGACTGAATTAGTTCATAGCTTCACCAACAATGCATTAAGTCACGGTTTTTCAAATCTTCACCTACTTGACCCTGTACCTGTTTGTATGTAGTGGAGCAAAAGTACTGAATCCCCCAAAATATTGGTGTTAACAGGATTCTCCGTGTATGGACCAGAAAATTTTAGTGTACACAGGATGAACCACTGTATATCTTGGAGTTTTTGACCTTTGAGAGGTGTCTCAAAAGAATTTGTAGGCTTAGAGTGTTGTACCAAAGTTTTCTTTTAATGTCGTAACCCAGTTTCTTTTAATGTTGTGATCCAGTTTCTCCAATTGTCCTATTTAGTTATTCTACCTCAGGTTATAACTTTTCCATCTTAATGTTTGATGAGATAAAGGTCTACCTCAGTTGCTCTGCCCCAAAACCCCAGGCTATAATCATTCCCTCTTAAATGGTTGATGAGATAAAGGTTTTATATCTTTAGGTTATAGACATTGCTTCTTAATTTTTGACAGAATAAAGGTTTATCCATTTTAGATGTCATTAGAATATTGGTAACCTCCCTCCATTGTGTCATCCTAGGGGCCTCCTCCCATTAGGTTATTCCCACCCAGATACCTCCCCCATTGTGTCGTTGTTCTTGTTATCCCATAAAAGGCTTGCCCTCTGAGTACTTCAGGGCTGGACTCTGAGATGATAGTTTTTGATAGTTTTGTCCAGGCCTAGGACCAACTATGGATCCTATTGATCCCAGTATTTCTCTCCATTTAATAAACTATTGAATTGGTCTCTAATCTCTATCTTGCTCAGTTTCTTCAGCATTACATTTTGGAGCTCCCCAGCGACATAATTAGAAAATGAGCAGGATTAGAGATAGGAGACTTTTGGGTCTCTGCCTTGGGCAGGGTGGCTGTGGATCTGAATTCTTGGCCTGGAGAGGTCAGGCCCCCTGAATTTTTTTCCAGAGCCTCCAGGAAAGAGAGTAGTTTCCCAGCCACAATAGCCTGATGGTAGACAACCCCATTTCAGCCACAGGAGAGTAAGTTTGTCTGGATACCTTCTGGGGTACCATCTGATTATTTGTTTGTTCGGTTTGGTTGATTAGTGAATAACCTGACTGCACAGTTGTACGGTTGTCACTTTTGGGGTGCCCTTGGGGTACCAATTGGTTTGGTTGATTAGTGAATAACTGGACGCGGTTGTCACTTGGAGTGCCCTTTTTAGGAGTGCCATTTACTTGGTTGATGAGTGGCCTACTGGATGCAGGGGTCACTACTGGAGTGTGAAATACGGAATTTTGGACAAGGTAAAAGACTTTTTCTTTCCTTATCTTGTGGTGGACACTGCAGTCATCAAGACTGCAGTCGTTGTTTGGAGTTCTTGGGACCTCTGGCACAATTCTTTAGGAATTGCTGCAGCTCTGTCTCTAAAAAGAGATATGAGGGAGGCTGCAAAGTGGGAAAACTAAGTTTTTACTTGTCTGCAACCTAGACACTCTGCTGCCTCAAAACTCTTCCTGGAGCAGATGCTTTGCTCTTTTTCAGAGACAAAGGCCCGTCCTTTGCATTTCTAAGAGAGGTCCTCCCACTTCCATTGAGTGGGAAGTATATACTTTTAGAAATGGGACTCAGTTTCCCTGTTTGGGTCATCCTGTGTTAGTTAGAGTAATGCCGGCCCCTCCTGCTTTTGCATGCTCAGGGGGCTATCTACAAAGACTGGAGGTTTTAAAAACGCCATTTGGTTTGGCTTTAATGTTAGTGTCCTACTGAATGTTGTAATTGTGCAGTCTAAGGGTGATCAGTGTTCTGTATGTCTTGTATGTTATTGGACAGTCTACTTGTGCTCTGTGTTCTATGTGATTTTTGTGAACTTGTTTGTAATTTGTTTGTTTCGGTAACTCTGTCTTGTCTGTTTCGGTAGCTCTGTTAAATTTAAGAACAATGATCAAATTTGGGAATTGGCTATTTCAATACTGAACTCCAGCTGGTGAAAACATTTGATTAGGAATTTAAAGATTATTTTAAATTTGGGAAATGAATTGGTTTTCCTTAAGTATAAGATCTTAAAGGAACAATAGCTTGTTAAAGAAGTTCTGTTAACCTGCCTGAAAGAGGTCATGTGGCTCTAATTTTACCTAAAGTATATAACAAGGACTTTTCTGAAAGCTTCATCCCTGGCCAAGCTGGGCTTAGGGGAAGTCCATTGGGAATAATGGCCACATGGGGCCAGAAAGAGAGAAAGAAACTTATGTTGTTTTATTATTTGAAATGAGGTAGAAATGGATTATATGCTTTAAATCCAGCTCTGCTGGACATGTGGGTTTTATGGGATTCCCCCACTGCTACTTTCTGCTACTTTAAATGATGGGTGGGGTAGGGATCTTTTGTAAAGATTTAAACTCACTCCCCCCCCCCCCCCCCCCCCCCCCCCCCACTGCTCCTACTTCAGCTATAGGAGCCATTTAGTTAGCCTGGAGTGAAATTTAGTTTGACTTCGCTCCCCACCCTTCCAATCTGGTCATCAGTAATCATTATATCCTAAATACTTGAGCACATAAGTATTTAGTCTGGTCATCTATTGGTTACTAGATATTGTGTCTGGATATTCAAGTTTTTTTTAAGGTTTTTTACTAATGAGAGGCCACATTTTGTAGCAGTCCTTGTGGACCGGTCTTTCTATCTCAGACTGTTCTAACTTTTCTTTGTTAGATTTGTTTTTATTTCTAGATTTGGTCAAATTGCAGATATATTGACTTGCTTCTGGGACCTAGATCAAACCTTTGTCAGCTCACCATACTATAAACCCATCCCCCTCGAGGACTGAGCATCATCCCTGTTCAGCTTGAAGAAGCAAATGACAGCCATCACCCACTTTTCCTGATTTGGACTGATGGGGGAGTGGGAAAGTGGTTGACTTGTTAGAATTTTCACTGTATTACTGTTCTGTGTTTAAGACTTGGAATGGAAATTGTTAAACTTGTGTAACTATTGCTGTTATGTCTGAGGGAATTTTAGTCTGTTATGTATATGCATATGTGTATGATTTGTTTGTGGGATGGTAATTTGATAATTCCTTTCCAAAAGAAAAAAAGGGAGGAGAAGAAATAGGAAATTGGGAAAACTGGTATCTTGCTAGTTCAGATTTAATTGGAAGTTGGGAAAACTGGTATCTTGCTAGTTCAGATTTAATTGGAAGTTGGGAAAACTGGTATCTTGCTAGTTTAGATTTAATTGAAAGTCCTTTACTCCTTGCTTAAATTTACTAGACTACGATTTGCTGGTTGTGCTTTAACTTGGAAATCCCTTTTCTGTTGGAATTGCCCTGGCAGACTCAGTTTTTGGGATTATTTTTTTAGAAACAACCAGAAATTGGATACCTGTCTTGGAACTGGCAGTCTTTCTGAGCTGTTGCTCCATTCCTGTTACCCCAGATCCTTAATTAGTATTTCAGGGTACTTAAAAGGACCTTGTTGATATGGAGGTCTCTAAAGTTTGGGGTTTGCCTGCCTTGGTCTTAACTGCATAATCTGCATTATAGTGGCAGCCCTGTTTGTTCCTCTGGGCGGGACAGATGGAGCTGCTCCAAACCTCACCCTTCTTTCCTGGAGCGGGCTGCCCCTCTGAATGGGCAACACAACTGCCTTGAGCCTGCTGCTCTCTGGAAGCAGAGGCCGAGTCATGCACAAATGACCACAGGTGTCCATATGCTCCTCAACTGCAGAGGATCTGACAATTAATTGTCAGAAATAATTTAAATAAGGAACTTTGTATATTGCTGATTAATTCTGGGGTTATCAGGGAGAGACTTGACCTTGCCATGAGTCCTTACATTGGTCTAGCTTTATTTTGATTTTTATTTACTTCACAAAAGGGTTGTTCAAATTATAGTGCTAAGGCCTTCTAGAGGAAGGTAATTCAAAGATTTGAACAGTTCCCAGAGAAAAAGGGGGGAATGTAATGCCAAAGTTCTCTTTTAATGGGGTGACCAGTTCCTCCATTTGTCCCAGTTCCTCCATTTGTCCTATTTCGTAATTCTGCCTTAAGGTTAAGACCATCCCCTCTTAATGGTTGAGAGAAAGATTTTATAGACATTCCTTAATGTCATTAGAATATCAATAATCTCCTTCTATGAGGTTATCCCCACCTAGGTCCCTCCATTGTTGTTATTCCATAAAAGGTTCCCTGCCCAGAGACTTGGGGCTAGATTCTTTGAGATGATAGTCTAGTCTAGCCCTGGGATCAACATGGATTGCAGTAATTCTCTCTATTTAATTAACTATTGAATTGGTCTCTAATCTCTGTCTTGCTCAGTTTCTTTGGCATTACATGTAAGAGAGACCTGGGAGAGTCAGTCAGACTGTGTCAGACTGCTGGAGAGACTGGTTTAGACTCTGAGACTGAAGGAGATAATAAGGACTTTAGACCATCCTTGTGGTGACTCTCCTGCTAAGACCAAGGCCAGTCCAGAGATCCTCCAGAAAGCTAGCCCGGACACTTGGGAGCAGAAGGACCCCGAGATAAAGACCAGGGACTGGAGGGAGGAATTTGACAAAAAGGTTTCACTTTGGTTGCTTTGCTACCTCTACAGGGAGCCTGGAGCCAGAGGGAATGGACTCTGGGAGGCTGGGACCTCCTCAGGTGAGTGAAGTGCATCCCTACACCTGACCAACATCAGCAGTCACAGCTATTTCCCTAAACATGGAGGTTGGGCTGTGGAGCTGTAGGGCTCTGATGTATAGGTCATTTCCATTCAAAAACAGGCATCAGGGGAGCCCAACAGTAACATTGCCCCGCCCAACTGATTCCTTGCATCTTTGGCTTCTTGGCCACAGACCCACTCACACCTACTCTCTCTTACCCACACACCACTTCAACATTTGTTTCTATGTTCCTCCTCATTACAAGGGACTGAAAAGGTCCACCACAGCATCATGAATCTCCATTCCAGAGGGAGCAGGTCTGCACTCCTTGGGCCTGCCCAGTTCCCCTCCCCGCCCAAAGTGTCTCCCCCCTCCTCTTGGTTTCATGTGACAAGTTCCCTTGAAGCTCCTAGAAAATCCTTCACAGAGATTGTCCTGGTCAGGCTGGGAGCTGAGCCTGGAAGGCTTCCCCAGCTCTTGTTCTGGTCATCAAAGAAGAAACTATCCTCTTGGGTGCTCCTTTCTTTCTGCCACAGGTTCCCCAACCTTTACAAGTTTTTCCAAACCCCTCCCCTTGACCATTCCTTGGCTTCAGCCAGGAAACACTGAGAAAAGCCCAAAGTCCAAGATGAGGAGTTCTAGTACAGAGACCTCTGGGTCCATCGTGCTGCTCTGGTGCTTCTAAGACCTGCCCTGGCACGGGGACCCATATCTCCTGTCTAAAAGAGGTTTCTGGGATTCTCATCTTCTTGTCATTCCTGGGTCCCAAAGTACTAGACCAACGCTTTTTTTGTTGGTTTAATTTAGGCTTCCCCATGCAGAGTGCCAGGCACTGGCAGAGACCTTGAGAACAATAAGAGAAAAGGAAGGATTAAGAGAGTCACATTAGTGTGACTCTTCAGGTTTTTGGATATTATGATTGCTCTAGGCTGCAGCAGGTCCTGGGTTGACATGGAAGAGGATAATGGATAGAATTGACTTGAGTCAATTCACTAGGGAGTAAATTGAATTTCTGCACTTATCTGCCTATGTCCTGGACATTCTTTCTTCCTTTGACTAGATGATTGAGGCTCAGATGTCCCCAATCCCTTGTTGGTAGGGATATCAAAGGCCTTCCTTGCCAAAGACATTTCCTAGCCCTCTTTTCTCTCCACCCTCTTCCCCTCTTTCCAGTCTCTCCTTAAGATTATCCAGACATAAACAGGACCCCTCCCAGCTTTACTCTACTTTGATTCCCTCTGTGAGCCCAAATAGGAATCATAGGGAACCAATGTCATGTCACTATGATTATATGTACCTAGTTCGTCCTTTTATTTAGAGTCCCTGAGAGTAGTATATTGTGGATTATTTTTTGTATTTCTCCTCACGGGTCTAAACTTAGAAAGTTTTCTACATTTGTGGTCGTTTTTGCGTCATAATTTATTCTTAGCCATAAGATCAGGTCCTTTGCCTTCTGTCATATCCTCTTCCAAATTCTCGGCTCCTTAATGAAAGTTGCTGCTAAATTGTGTCTAGTCCTAACGGTGGCTCCTTGGTGCATGAATTACAATTACATGGACATTCTTTTTGGAGGTTTGCAGGACTTTTCTCATTGTCCTGGCAGCTCTGCATTTTGGTGATGGCTTCCTAGGAATTTTCATTTGGACATCTCTTTCAGGAGGCTGGTGTTGTTCAAAATAGATGCAGAAAGAAATCTGACAATTTTTCTCTTGGCTGTCAGGAGCTCTATTCACATAAAAGCATATAGGCTAGTCATTGGAGAGGCTACCAGGACTACTAAAGGAGACTGATCATTTTACCTTTGCCATTTGCTATTTCAGTGACTGTATTTTATGCTCTCTTTTGATCAATTTAGCTAAGGATTTTTCTCTACTTTTTGAATCGTTTCAAAGAAGCCATTTTTGTTTTTATTTGTCATTTTGTATATTTAATTTATCTATTCATCTATTTCCCCTCTAATTTTAATATCTCGTTTTGGGACTTATTTTGGATTTCCATTTATTTTTCTACTTTTTTAATGCATATGCAGTTAAACATCTCTTTTTCTATATTCTTTATGTTATGGTAAGTCTTCCACCACCACCACCACTCCTCCACCCTGAAGCCTGCTTCAGCTGAACCCCAGAAATTTTGGGATATTATTTAATTAATCATTTTCATTTTCCTTTACAAAGTTATCAGTTCAAAGATTTGTCCTCTAATTCGGTCATTATGTAATATGTTACAGGTAAATCTCTTTTTAGGTTTGTATTTTTTGTTGGTGATCTTTGAACCAATAGTCATTCTTATTTCTATAGATAATGAAAGAGCCTTTTTATATCTATGTGGAGGATCTTTGTATCTGAATGGTTAATTTTTGTACAAGAACCATTGAAAAGAAATAGGCATATTCCTCTGTTGTCCCATTTGGAAGATGCCATATGTCTTTTATTTTAACTTTCTCTAGACATTTGTTCATTCCTTCTAATTGATCTCATTCTGCATTTCTTCATCATCCTTGTCCTCTTAGTTCTCTTGTAGATTCTCCTTCCTCTCTTGCCCTTCAACTAATCCTGTCAACTATGGATGAATTAGTCATCCATTTTTCTTCTCCTTTCTAACAAGGATTTTTCTTCCTCTCCTCACTGTCCACCTTCCTTTGCTGTTTTCCCTACATTCTCATTCTCTGTCACATAGCTCTTCTGCTCACAAGGTCTTTTTTCCTTGACACTTCATGCCATCAAAGGCTCCAAGGGCCACATTTGCTGTAGGAGTTTTCTGCCACTGCTTGTAGATGAACTGCACAGATGCCTTCCTTTCAAAACACTGTTGCTATCTAGAAGCGAAATAATAGAATAAAGGAAATAAACTGAAATTTGCCTTCTACATAGACCACAAGCAGGTCAGGAAAGCAATACCTCGCTTGAAGTAAACATGAAAAATTCACAGTGGCCATTTTCTTTGGCAAAAGGTGGTTTATTTAGGAAAATAGGTTATAGATAAAAGGAAGAGGTAAAATGGGTACAGAGAATGGTAAATAGGAAATGGGGTTGGGAGAGCCATAAGGTTACCAAGAAAGAATGTGAAAGAATTCATTAGCGGAATAGGCTCTGTGGTCTTAGGATGCCTTTCCATTATGCGTTCTGTAATAAGTGACTTCTCAGTTTTATTTCAAAAGATCCTAAATTCAATCAAGTCTCTTAATGACCTCGGGTTGAAGAGTTCGCTCTGACTCTCAGAAAGCCTATGGCCTTTGGGCAAATCGCTTCTCTGGGTTTCAGTTTCCTCTTGTAAATTGGAGGGGATTGGACTCTACTTCTAAAGGATCTTTCACCTCCACATCTTCTAATTTTTGATCTTGCAGGAGGTGATAATGTTCAAGGATGTGGCTGTGGACTTCACATGGGAAGAGTGGGGGCTCTTGGACCCCTCTCAGAAGGAGCTGTACAAGGAGGTCATGGTGGAGAACGCCCAGAACCTGCTTTCCCTGGGTAAAGGCACTTCCCCTGATAATTGAAGGTCTGCAATCAAAGGGAATATTGCCAAGTGTGCAGGTTTTGTGGAGGGGGAAGAGAAGAGAAAGGGCTGGTCTTTATATTGTGTGACAGGACCTGGAGGTGTCCTTTGTTGTTCCTGAAGATCTCTCTTACCCACTCCCAGGTCAAAGTTTACATCAGGGGAAGCATCTCAAACATGGAACTAATCTTAGAGGTTATCCTCTATGTGGACATGAATTTTGTCTGCCAAAGATTTGAAAAATGTTCAGGTGGCTTCTCCTTTCAACTCCTTCCTTTTTTGGGTTAGGTCTAGTATTTGGAATATTCTTTTTTAGCAAGAGTCCATTTGTAACAGCTCAAAGCAACTAGTTGGCCCTAGTATGGGAAGTTTCTTCTTAATCTGCCTTTGGATTACCCTCATAATTCCAATACAAGATGTGGCAAAGGAATGGAAGGGAATAAGCATTTATTTCTACCTCCTCTTTGCCTGATGCTGTGCCATATTCTTTCTTTACAATATAGCAAGAATACTGTTTATAACAGCTTCCAGCAAATAAGTTATTTTGATGATGCCAAGTACTTAAATTAATGACAAAGGACAAATCAAGAAACATGCTATTTGCATCTAGGGGAAAAAAATCTGATAAACAAATATGGATAGCATAATTTTACATACATATCTGTGTGTGTATATTTATGTGTGTGTCTGTGTGTTTATTATTTATTAATGTATATATGTATATATTTCTATGCAATGGCAGCCATCTCTAGGGTGGGTGCAGGCAAACGGAAAGGAAAAAAATTACTTGATAATTTTCTTGTCTTTTTGAAAGGAATAACAAGTTGTGCATTGTGAATTTACAGTTTCACGTGCAATCATATTTTTATTGAACTATAATACTGAAATGCTTGTTCTAAATTAAGAGTACAACAAAATATTATATCACTTTAACCTCATCTTAAGATTACAAGTTGGATGATAGTTTGTGGTGTTTTCTTCTTTAAAATAATAATAATGGTTCTCTCTGGGAGCAGTTTTCTTGGGGAGGTTTCCTGAAGGCAGTCTTTGTTTTAGTTAATAGTAATAATCACCCAAATGCAGCCAGGTGCTAAAAGTTCAAATCTTTTATTGCTTCCTCCAAAATAGCCCTGTTAGTTTTTCTTAGAGGTCTATCTTTCTGCTTGGTTCCAAGAGCTTTTGCAGATTGTCCCTTGCTTCTGCCTCTGCTTTCTTCAGCCTCCAGCCAGCACCTCCTTGCCTGGGGCTGGGCAGCTTTCTGGAGATCCTTTCAGACCAGCATTGGTCTCAGTGGGGAAAGTGCAGGAGCCCAGCCACCACAGCTGTGTGAGATGAAGTGAATCTGGTTGCACCTCGGAGAGTGGGCTTCTGCTGAACTGACTGATGCTCCTTCACTCTGAATCTTTTCAACTGAACTCACTTGACTGAGCTTCTGTCAGCTTCTTATATACGATCTCCTCTGAGAGAGTAGGATTATGGATTTGCTTCCAGAGTGATCTCTGGGCCTAAGACCTTCAAGGAAGGTGTGAATTCGAATATCTCATACTAAACCCTGAAATCTCCCAAACCTGTGAACTCCAATGAGTATTTAAATATTTCTTGCTTATATGAGCTCTCTAAAGGTGTGAACACAAGCATTGTTTCTATCAGTTGTACTTAGTACCTTGTTTCTTCTGGCCCATAACATCTCCTTGTAGGATCAAATCAATCATACTGAACCATGCTAAATTATTTCCTCTATCAACTCTAATGACTTAACAATTTGTAAAGATTCCAACAATTGTTATCCACATTTGAGAGTGGAGGAAAATGAGGAAAACAACCAGAATTTAATTGACTTGCCCAGAGGTACACAGTTAATAACCGAGGTTTGGGATCAGAAGTTTCTGCCAGAAGGGAGCCTCACCGGATAGGAGGTGGGAAGAAGGGCCTTTGACTCTCTCTCAGAGGAAGTTGTACAAATACTGGGCACATCCTGTCTTAGGTGACTTGCTTTAGAAGCCCCAGTGGGTGAGTTTAGACAGATATATCTGAATATCAGGGGCTGAATTTCAGTATGGAGCACCTGTGGATCTCATCTTTTCTCTAAGGGGAACAATTTCTCTCCAACTTTTTTTTTTCTTCATGCCCAGGGCTTCCAGTTCTCAGAGAAGAGGTGATCTCTTATTTTAAGCAAAGGGAAACACTGTGGATGCTGGACCTAGAAGGCCTGAGGAGCTGCTCTCCAGGTGAGTGAGGTGAAAGCAGAGATATGAGACCGTCTAAGGAGCTTCTAAGAGTTACCCTGAAGTAAATGCTCAGTTTGGGAGAGAAAGGCCAGACTTGGGATTCAATATTGGATATTTCTTGGTAGCAGTGTCCGGGGCTCCTCTGTGAACCCAAAATGTGTGAGTTGCACTCCATGTTCCTGTAGGTCCCTACTAGTGTTAATCTGTGATCCTGTAAGATGCCCCTGCTTAGGATTTGGGGCAATGGACCTCTGCTGAATGTGCCCAAAGGGATCAGGTTTGGGTCTTGAGCCATTCCTTAGAATTTCTTCTAGTAAGTAAACAATTAAGGGCCTGCTACATGGCAACCCTGGGCTAAACACCAGGAACACAAAGAGATGTGAGGGACATCCTCTGCTTTTATGGAGGTACCAGAATGGTGGGGCAGACAATACATCAGGGACTGTGGAGAGACCCACTGTGCACCAGATAAACTAAATAATTTAGTGCCTCAGTGCATCATCAATTGGTGAGGATCATGATGGTTTAAAAGCAGAGCAGAACTGGGAAGGAAATAGTCAAAGTGAAATAAAATAGGTAGCATTTATACAGCCTTGTGTGTTATGCTCTGCACTGACTTTCGTCCTCATGAGAACCAGAGAACTTAAGTGGTATTATTATGCCCATTTTACAGATAAAGAAGTTAAATCTAACAGAGGTCCTATAACTTGACTTGCAAGGTTCTCAAGTGGCATTAACAGCCTATGCTTCCTGATTCAAGGCCCTATCCACATTCTGTAACTGTATTCTGATTTGGAAACGGATTTGATGAAAATGGTCATACATGTATGATGTAGAAAACAAAAGAATTGGATAAGCTCCTGTGGAGACATGGAAATTCATTATTTAAACTCTAACCAGTCAAAAACCATTGCTAATTACTGTTAAAAATGATCTATATTTCAATTGGCTCATGACAAATTTTGCCCTAAATGACTAAAGGGTCAACTACAATTTAGCACTTTCTCAGGTGATTACAGATTGAATGAGATGGGGTTGCTAGGTAACCCAGAAGGGAGAGAACTACTCTGGTCTGGGGAGAGACAGCCCCTGAGGGTCTTTGCAGGCCTGTAGCCATTTCAACATGAGTGTCCAACCTTCCTGGAATGCTGGGAATACTCTGATGTCAATTTGAGAAACCAGAAGAATATGTTGCACTTTGAAGCAGCCAGAGATTGATGGTCTCACTGCACAGTCTACCACAGCAGTGTGTTGGTGACCACGATAGACCGAAATCACAACAAAGAGACTTGTAAAGATGGAAATATGCAGATCTGTGTATCTCAGAATGATGAACTCAATTTTCTGTATGAAACATTTTCAGATGTGGATAATTTCATGCATTTTTAAAAATTTTTATTTCTTAGGGTATACAAGGGGCACATAATGATAATTTTTACCCAAGAAATAAGTAATAGCTATCTTGAAAAAAGTAATGGGTCAGGACAAAATCATTTCTACCTCATGTAAAGATAACAAACTGTTAGCCTTCTGAATATAATCTCAGTCAATGTAATAGGAAAAAATGTCATTGAAAAGGATCAACATGGAAATTTGTTAAGGTTACAGGCAGGACAGATCATGACATAATTTGATTAATTCCTATATATGCACCAAATGTCATGTCTATGAAAACAAGTGAAAATGCAAATAATGAAAAGGAAAGGGAAAAATTGAGAGTGGAGATAATTTGTCACATACTGTAGGCACAGCAGGCCCATTCTCAGTGTGCAAATTATAATCTCAGCTGCTGGGTTTTGGGCCAAGTCACTGATCCATTCTGAGCTGTTGACCTGAATTGTCATGTAAGAAGAATGAAGGGACTCTCTTGTTGTCACAGGTTTATTGTGAGGTCCCACTATAATTGTGCCAAAACTCCTTAGAAATGAAATTGTGTATCGAGTGGGAAATAATGGGACATTTTCTTTGCCTAGGAAAAGAAAAAATAACTGAATTTCTTTTCTGGTAATGGAGGGAAGGGAATATAAATGTGTGGTGTGTGTGTGTGTGTGTGTGTGTGTGTACACCTTCATCATGGCTATATTTGCTTTATTGTTTGCTCTTTTTTTTTTTTTTTTTTTAGAAGGACGGATCAGACTTGAAGTGAAGGAAACTATTGCAGAACTGAGCCATTCTGTGGTAGAAACTCCCAAGCAATGGCTCATGGGTGATGGATCCTGTGACTTTACTTGGAGAGAAAGCTGTGCAACACATGAGAGAATTCAGCGTAGAGGGAAAACTTATTATTGTAACCAGTGTAGAAAGGCTTTTAAAAACAAGGAAGGTTTTATTGTACATCAGAAAATCCACACTGTTGGGAAATGTTATGAATGCAACCAATGTGGCAAAGATTTTAAACAATGGAAATATTTTAATAGACATCAGAGAATTCACACTGGAGAGAAACCCTATGAATGTAATCAATGTGGAAAGGCTTTTAGAAGTAAGGGAAGTTTTACTCAACATCAGAGAATCCACACTGGAGAGAAACCATATGAATGTAACCAGTGTGGAAAGGCTTTTAGAAGCAAGGAAGGTTTTACTGGACATCAGATAATGCACACTGGAGAGAAACCTTATGAATGTAACCAGTGTGGAAAGGCTTTTAGAAGGAAGACACATCTTGTTGTACATCAGAGAATCCACACTGGAGAGAAGCCTTATGAATGTAACCATTGTGGAAAAGCTTTTAGAAGGAAGACCAATCTTATTGTACATCAGAAAATCCACACTGGAGAGAAGCCTTATGAATGTAACCAATGTGGAAAGACTTTTAGAAGGAAGAGTGATCTTATGATACATCAGAGACTCCACACTGGAGAGAAGCCTTATGAATGTGACCAGTGTGGAAAGACTTTTAGAAGGAAGAGTGATCTTATGGTGCATCAGAGACTCCACACTGGAGAGAAGCCTTATGAATGTAACCAGTGTGGAAAGGCTTTTAGATGTGAGGGAGCTCTTAAAAGCCATCAGATAATGCACACTGGAGAGAAGCCTTATGAATGTAACCAGTGTGGAAAGGCTTTTAGAAGGAAGGGAGCTTTTAATGAACATCAGAGACTCCACACTGGAGAAAAACCATATGAATGTAACCAGTGTGGAAAGGCTTTTAGAAGCAAGAAAGGTTTTACAGGACATCAGATAATACACACTGGAGAGAAACCTTATGAATGCAACCAGTGTGGAAAGGCTTTTAGAAGGAAGAACAATTTTATTGTACATCAGAAAATCCACACTGGAGAGAAACCTTATCAGTGTAACCAGTGTGGAAAGACTTTTAGAAGGAAGAGTGATCTTATGGTACATCAGAGACTCCACACTGGAGAAAAACCATATGAATGTAACCAGTGTGGAAAGGCTTTTAGAAGCAAAGAAGGTTTTACTGGACATCAGATAATGCACACTGGAGAGAAACCTTATGAATGTAACCAGTGTAGAAAGGCTTTTAGAAGAAAGAGCGAGGTTATTGTACATGAGAGAATCCACACAGGAGAGAAACCTTATCAGTGTAACCAGTGTGGAAAGGCTTTTCAAAGGAAGAGGTACCTTATTGTACATCAGATAATACACACTGGAAAGAAACCTTATGAATGTAACCAGTGTGGAAAGGCTTTCAGAATGAAGACACATCTTGTTGTACATCAGAGAATCCACACTGGAGAGAAACCTTATGAATGTAACCAGTGTAGAAAAGCTTTTAGAATGAAGACACATCTTGTTGTACATCAGAAAATACATACTGGAGAGAAATCTTATGAATGTAACCAGTGTGGAAAGGCTTTTAGACATAAATCCAGTCTTACTCACCATGAGCATACCCACACTTTAGAGAAACTTTATGAATGTAATCATTGGGGAAATGCTTTTTGAAATGGGGAATTAATCAGAGAATATCATTTAATGAACATCATAGAATCCACACTGGAGAGACACTTTATGAATCAACTATGATATAATTAACTAATTTCAGCAATACAATGATGCAAGACAATTCGAAAAGAATCCAGACGGAAAATATTGTCCACATACATAGAACTACAGTCTGAAGAGAGATCAAAGCAGAGTATTTTGATTTTTTTTTTTCCTTCATGACTGTTGCCTCATCTTCTGATTCTTCTTTCACAACATGACTGATGTGGAAAATGTTTATCTATCATCATCTGTGCTTGGTGCTTTGGGTAAGGGAGATGGAGAGGGAGGAAACATTTTGGAACTCAAAATCCTACAATGATGAAAGTTCAAAACTATTAATACACAATCGTAAAAAAAAATATTAAGTGAAAAAATGGAATCATTGCACTAAAAATAATTAAAAACTGAGTAATTCAAGAGCAATGTAATGTTTTCTGGGAGTAGATTTCTTGGGGGCTTCTGAGAGTAGCCTTAGTTTCAGCTCAATGTAATAATCACTTCAAATGCAGACATGGATTAAAGTCCAAATCCTTTACTGTCTCAGTCAAAATCTTATCTCCTTCACTTGGGGCTTGGCTAGTTTTCTGGAGGCCTTCTACATCTTGCCTCTAGTAGCTTCTGTCTCTAGTTCCCTCCCAATGTCTCCGGAGCCAAAGGTTTATACTTCAGCCTCCAGCCTGCAGAAAGATGGAAAAATGGAATGAATCTGTCTCTGCCTCAGAGACTGGGCTTGAGAGCTCCTCCTTATATCTACTCTCTTAAAGGTGTGAATCTTGTGCAATTATAGTAAGTACTAAATACATGTCAATTAGAGAATCATTATCTCATCAATTCCACTTAGTACCTTGTTTCAAGTTCTGTCCCATAACATCTCCTTGTAGGATCAGATCAATCATACTGAACCATGCTAAATTAGATAATTATTGTCTCTATCAATTCCACTATCTTGGCACCTTATAAGAATTCTAACACAAAACATAGAAAAAGTAATTTCATTAAAAATTACAAAAATGAAGCAATATTCTGAAAATTTATAGAATACACTCTAATATGCTATTTCACACATTCAAGTACTTATCATACATTTTAAATTAGGTTATTTTATTGCTATCTCAAACTTACCACATCCAAAACAAAACCTATTAACTTCCAGCCAAATCATATGGCTCTTCCAAATATCCATACTTCAATTCAAGGTATCACCTCATCTCTAGTAACCCAAAATTAAAATTCTGCACCACTATCTCTCATATGTAATCAACTGCTAAATTTGATCATTTCTATGAACACTGTATCTTTAATATCGCTCCTTTATTCACACATCAATTGAATTACAATTAAGGTTTTTTTCACCTTTATTTGGGTCCTAATTTCAATCAGACTCTCTACTCTTAAACCCTTCTTCCATTATGTCACCAAAGTGGTATTCCCTAATGTATAGAAACAAATGTCACTCTCCTACTCAGTAACTCCAAAAGTAGAGGATAAGTTTAAATTAGAAAACACTTATCATTCCAATGAGTGGCACTTGAAGGTCTATTTCTACATAAAAGTTGTTCAGATCCATAATGATTTCATGGTGGCTTCTTCTCTGCATGTCTACTGAGCATGGTTTTTAAGTAACATGCCGTCACTGCCACAAGAATGAAAGCCCAGGTAAACATCTTGACTTGATGATTATAGGTTTAAGAGGATGTCATTACAAGGTAACCCCCTCAATGAGCGAACTACTCTGGGGCATTGAGAAGCCACTCAGGGTCTTTGCATACCTGTGGTCCTTTATATATGAATGCCCAACCTTCCTGGAATTGTGGACATAATTTGATGCCAAGTTTAGTTTCTGAAAAACTAGGCTGCACTTAGAGGCAGACAGAGTTTATATAATCACTACACAATCCCCAAAACAGGGTACTCTTTATCATGACAGTTTAGAATCACTGAAGAAAGGCAACAGATGAGGTGGGAATATGCACATACTTGTTGCACAGAAGGATAAATATCTTTGGACAATTATTTACCACTTAAGGTACCTCTGACAAAGTTTAGGATCAAATTCCTTGGATCATTGTCTCAAATTGGGGAAAAGTGATACAAGGGAACAATAGTAAAACCTATCTTAAAAGGGCAGGGAGATGGTTTTATCCAACATTCAGAAAACACACTAGAGAGGACATTTATGAATGGAATCTATGTGGAAAAACTTTGACCCAGAAGAATGGTCTTGTTCAACACCAGAGAATTGACCCAAGAGAGAAATCTTATGGATGATGAAAGAGTTTTAGAGAAAATGGAGCTCTTACTGGACATCAGAGAATCAACAATTGAGACAATCCTTATAAATGCAGCCAGTGTGGAAAGTTTCTTACTGGAAAGTTGGTTTTATTACACTGAATTAACACTGGAGAGAAACCTTAAGAAGGGAATCATTGCCTTCAGGACCAAGTCAGTCATTCTTTATCATCACATAATTCATGGGAGATAAAGCCATCTTATCACTCTGGATGAGAAAAGGCATTAAAATGAACTACAATGCATCTTATCAGAATGGTCACTGTGGGTACAAGCCATCTATGAACTCAATGTTAGAAATCTTTCTGCCAGCAATCATCTCAGGAAGCAGCTCATGGGCCTTGTATATACATGGTATCTGCCAGTGGGAGGAGAACCAATCCAGCAATTTAGCAACTCACTCACAGGAGAGAGGACCTTTCAGGGTGTCCCTGCTCATGAACAGCTAGCTGTGACCCTTGGCTTATACCCATTCCCACGATCATATATCAATGTTCCTTGCTCAACAAGGGCATTTCTGCAACACGGCAGAAAACTTATTGCTCATCAAAGGTCGAGGTGGCCTCAATACTCCCTCTTAGCAGGGTCCCATAACTCAGCAGGAAACAATCTTCATGACTAAGTAAATGACTGCACTGATCAAACAGCTGAAACCCTGGCAATAACTCTCCAGATTCTGAAAGGTAAAACTTCTACAGCATACCATTGAAAAGAGGTTTAGTTCTTTTTAGGTGCAAAACTCAGTTTGGATTTTTAATTGGCCTTTGGGGAATTTTCCAATTCCTAACCCTCTTCCCTCAGCCCCACCTTCGTGGGCCAAGGGAGGATGAAGAGGAGGAACAGGAAGGGCAATAAAATCAACACTGCCCATTAATCCATTCAAAACTCCTATGTCTTTATTTCAAAAAGCAGGAGTAGGCTTTATGGCCGGAGACAAACAAGACTTGCGGCGTACTAAGAACAGTAATTATTATAGTATCCAGAAAAATTTAAAAAATACAGCTTCAGTTAATTTCTAAGGAACCTTACAAGGGTAAGACCTTGCAGTTAGAAAGAGTGGAGTTTTATACCTATAGAACTGCAAGTTTAGTCTTTGCAGAGTTGGAACTTCCCTTTGTTCACCTCATGGATTTTTCACTTCCACAGGTTGACTTGATTGCCCAACCACCAGCGAGTATTTATAAAACAGTGTTTATTTATAGAATGATGTGGGAAACTGCTGTCTCAATCACTAGTATAGATAGACAGTATTTGATCTGTGATCCAGGAGGAGAAGTAACATCAGATTTATTGATTCACACTCCTGAAATACAATTTAGTATCAGTAATCCAAACTTTGATTTTAGTCAAAAGAATTTAGGGATATTATGGACTGAAGCTTTCATGGATGAGCGTCCTTTGCTCATTATCTGTATGAATGGCAGAACATTGAAAAGTTTGATAGACACAGATGTAGATAGTGCAACTATTAGATGCCAGCTGGTCTAGTAATTAGTTAAAGACCATAGCAGATACCTATATGTCTGGCATAAAATGATCTATAATAGCTAAAAATAGTGCTACCTCTTGGAAATGGGAATTTAAATATAAGACAGAAAAATTTATTTATTTTACAGTTGAAAGTGTCCCCATTGACCAGTGGGGAAGAGACTTCTTAAAAAATGAAAAAATTCAGATTTCACTAGACATAGGACAGAAAACACTTAACCAAGCACATTTACAAGCTTCTCTAAATCCTTGGAATTTCAAAAAGGAAATTTGGAAAATGGAGAATGTTTATTGATCCAAGAAAAGTAAATGGATAGTAGAAGCTCTTCAGCTTGGGCTTCCATCTCCTCAATTGCTTAAGGAATGGTTTTTTAGAATTAAGAATTATATCCCTCTAGATAAGGAGGATATGAAGGAATTTATCTTTTCAGTGCCCAGCATTAATCCAGCTGAGCTTTATAAAGGAATTGAATGGATAGCTTTGCCACATAATGTAAAGAACAGCTCTATTTTGAGTCAAAGGCATGTGGCTGATGACCTTGCCCCTGTGAGAAAAATATCTCCAAGAGCTAAGGTGGTATTACCTTTAAGAGGAAACAATGCTTTAGGCTTACAATACCAGCTTAAAGAAGCTCTAGAGGCTCTAAAAGAGATTGAATTGGCTTTATCTAATATGTCTGAAAAAATAAACAAATATTGGAAATATCAAATTTTGTTCTATAAAAAGCACCCATAGCAATCCTTCATCAAGGAGACAGTATAAAGTGGATGAACCTTCCAGCACAATCAGATAAAATTTAAAATTTTACCTAGTGCTTGTGGTTAGAATTTCAATAAAGCCATTGAGAAAGTAATAAAATTATCTGGGACAAGACCTGGTAAAATATATCTCTCATATCAATGCACAAATTGATGTGTGTTGTGAAACCATCCCAGAGTGTAAAAATTTATTGGCTACAGTTCCAAGCCTTGTATGAGGGTATGTAAAAATAATTTTTGATTCAGCTTATTTAGTAGATGTGGTACAAAGAATTGCCACAGCTCAAATAAAATTTGTAGATTTTAATATATATTATCAGCTCTTTAAAGAACTTTGCAAACAAGTGAGAGAGCACTCAGGTAAATATTATACCCTACATGTTCATTTTCAGAGTGGACCCAGAGAAATGAGAGGCAGGGCCCAGCTCCAAGGTATCAATCAAAAGACAGGTGGGGCATGATAGCAGCTGAGGTTACACCCAGAGAGTCTTTAGAAGTTCAGGACTCTGATGTGATCAGTCAGCCTAAAAGTAATCACATGCCTCAAAGACATTTCATGATCAACCAATAGAAAAGCAATGAGATAGCATCAAAGGATTACAGTTGGGGAGAATACAGGCCTTTTAACCCAACAGGGCAATGCGGAGTGCAACTATTTGTTTACCCTAAATACCATTTGCTAACTGATTTTGACACCCAGCACCCCCAATTGCTGCTGCTGCCATCTTGCCTCCCTTCATCGGTGTGGACCCCACTGAAAAGAGTTTTTTACTACGCCCCTTATCAGCATGAAACAACTCCAGAAAATGAGATCTCTGTCCTTTAGCCCCAAATGACTTTGGGCTACAAACTGCTTTGGGGGAGAAATATGATGTAATAGAATTTTGTGGCCCCCTGATTTTAAAGGGGAGAAGATTCTATTCTAGCAATATGATTAAAAAAAAAAACAAAAAACTATGCCTTTGTCCTCTTCCTCCCCTCTACCCCCAACCTAAGAATACTATTGTTCTGACAATATGCCTGATTCTGGAGACTTTATCAATTCATTGATGACTGGTAATCTTGTCAGCCAGAACCAAATTTTGAATTGATGTTGAGCAAAAGAAGCAGAACCAGAAATACATTGTGCACAACCACAGCAATAATGTGCGATGATCAACTATGACAGATCTGATTCTTCTCAGTGGTTCAGTGATCCCAAGCAATCCTAATAGGCTTTACGTATAAAATTCCATCTGCATTCATCTGTTTTTTTTAGGGGTCTCAAAATGTCGCAAAAATTAACAGAAATGCTTACTTAGGTGTCTTTTCCTGCTCCCAAATTTCTACTTTTCTCTCCTCGGAGATCTGCAGTAATTTTTCCTTCTATGACTATAAAAGTGTTGGGAAAAATTAAAGGAGCTACAAGGAGAAACCTATTAAAGATGAATTGTTTTTATTATGGCAGGGGAATTATTATCTTATTGGCCTGAGGGTTCTGTCAGACCATAATCCACTGATTCTCTTTCTAGACAATTCTAGTCTAGGTCCTTACATATATGATCCAGAAAAGAGCTGTCCAACGTATTACAGGCTTTTCTCTAGTTATCTTAACATTTTTTTTTTGTTGTTCAAGATTCAGACTGCCCTCCTATTGTCTCTCCCTTCATATGATTGAGGCTTGTAAATGATGTAAACCATAAACTGTCAATAGAAATTGTAATCCCTAACCACACTCTTTAGAGGAAACCTGACTAAGGAGATTTGTTGGCAAAGACACTTAGAATTTCCCTCCTATGTAGCTATTCACAAGCCAACTGGCTTCCATTCTTTGTCTCATATGTATTCTCTACATTTAATAAACCAAAATCTAATTAGCTACATCCTCACATTCAGCATACTATTACCTGACCTTGCTTCTTTCTTGATTTATTTGTACTTTTTATTTTCTCAAAGTCAGAAAGATCAATACCCTGCCAAATTCTTTCCCATATGTCAGGGTTAGATAGTCAGATCCTTTATGGAGACTTATCTGATCCTTCAACTGGTTCTAATCTCTCCATCCTCTATAATACACAAAGTTTTGTGGCAAGGGGGCTAGCAGGAGGAGGTTCTTTAGACACTGGAAGGAAACTTGGGAGCAAAGAAAAATTACAAAGAAGTTGAACTGGTGCTTTTTAAAGAAAAATCCAGTTATCATAGTTGAAGAAAATCTCTAACATTTGAACAGGGCAACCTACATGATACCCTATGTGAGAGAGAATACTTGTTAGACCTTAAATATCTCCATGGTGATAACTTCTTAGCAAAAATAAACTCATCTCATAATGAGTAGCAAGAAACTGGAAACTAAGTGGATGCCCGTCAATTGGAGAATGGCTGAATAAATTATGGTATATGAATGTTATGTAAGAAATGACCAGCAGGATGACTTTAGGGAGGCCTGGAAAGACTTCCATGAATTGATGCTAAGTGAAATGAGCAGAACCAGGAAATCATTATACATGGCAACAAGAAGACTATACAATGAGCAATTCTTATGCATGTGGCTTTCTTCAATAATAGGTGGTTCAAACCAGTTCCAATTATTCAGTGATGAAGAGAACTCTATATACCCAGAGAGAGGACCATGGGAACTGAGTGTGGACTGCAACATAGCATTCTCACTCTTTCTGTTGCGTACTTGTATTTGTTTTCTTAGTTTTTTTCTTTCTTCTTGATGCAATTTTTTTCTTGAGCAGCAAGACAATTGTATAAATTGTATAAATGCGTATACATATATTGGATATAACATACATTTTAACATATTTAACATGTATAGGACTACCTTCCATCTAGGGAGAGGGTAGGGAGAAGGAGGAGATAATTTGGAACAGAAGGCTTTGCAAAGTCAATGTTTGAAAATTATTCATGCATATGTTTTGTAACAAAAAAAAAAGGTTTAATAAATAAATTCTTAAGATATAAACACACAAAGAATAATTGAGGATACTTATGGACTGGAAGGTCAGGGTCTCTAAGTCACCAATATAAAATACATGAAAACGTGAATGGGAGTGAAATAGTACTCAGTGACCTGTGTGGGGACACCTTTTGTAAAACATGAGTGCTCTGGTACTGGGAGAAATTAGAAATTGGTAATTAGGAACTGTGAGGGCATTTCTCTCCCAGACTGACTCTTTGGGGAAGGAAAACCAGTACATTTTTCAATTCCAACCTCACTTTTAATTACTGAATGGTAGAAGTAAATAAGAAGTAAGTAAATAGAAGTAAGAATAAAAGGGAGGGGGGAAGCATGGATAAAGATGTTCTCTCTAAAAGATGGTAACTAAATTGCAGAGATTAAGGAAGCAGAAGGAAACAGTAACAGATTGGGAATCATATCCTGCACTCTTATGATAACTAAGCTCAAGTTCTTTGCAGGCTATATCATTTGCTTCTGTTGCTTAATCACTTTTAACAAGAAGGTTGTGGGCTGCATTGGTAAAATTTCTCCTATCCTGCCTCCACACTTTCTCTCAGTATTTCTCATACATACTCATAGTAAGATAGTGCACTCCAATGAGGAGTAAATTTCCTGTCTGTAACGTAGTCATTAAGAAAAGTTCCCATCATTGTAGCTTCAGTAGCTAGTGTAGTACTAGGAACAATGTTTTAAGAAGTGTTAGTGACCTTTATAAAGTAAGAATCTTTAGCCTTGTTAACCACAGCCCAAATGGCAATGCAACTCTAGATCTTAATTATAAAGGAGAGCATGAGGCTAAACAGAGGTGAAGCAGCCTACAAAAAAGGTTGTCAGAAACTTTTTTGCACATGTGGAGGCTGACCTCATTTTACTACCCGTGTGACTTTAGCCATACTTTGCATCAGTTCCTCTTCTACAAAATAAGATGGAGAAGGAAATGAACAACTCCAATATCTTTGTGAAAAAAGATATGCTATTTGATATTTTCTTGGCATAGAGTTCCCCATGACTGAACAATAAAGCATTTATCAATATTACAGAAAAAAGTTTACATGCTCCAATCAAAGAACCTTTGATTTCATGGAATGCAAGGCTTTATTTTCTTCATTTTTTTTTCTTTTTGATCTGAGCTTTCTTGTGCAGCAAGATAATAATTGTACACATTTGTATTCCTATATTGGGTTTACATGTATTTTTGCCCTTCAAGAAAATTGACTTTTCCATTGATGTAACAAAAATATTCCATTAAGTAACTCTTTTCTAAGAAAAATTCTTTGCTAATTTTAATTTAATAATGGAGGGAAGCACTGGCAAGATGGGAAAATAAAAGGAGGGATTCATCTGAACTTTCAACCAGATCCCTCCAAATAATTTTACATAATTTCTCTAAACAAATTTGTAGGCAAAACTTACAAAAAGATGAAAAGAAACAATTTTCTCACCTAAGACAATTAGACGATCAGCAGGGATGCAAGTAGAACACAGTTCAGCCTAGGGAGCCCAGCCCCAGCAAAACAGCAGCAGGCCTTGGAGACACTGAATCAGTAGCAGGGTAGGTAGAAGCAAAAACACTTTTGAGGATGGATTGGTTAAAAAGAGAGAAAGAAAAGAATAGAATGAAGGTAAATACAGTTAGCAAAAATAGATGTGAAAAAAAATTTGAAGCAAGTTTCTCTAAAAGGGACTTCATTTTTCAAACATATACCAAACATATACCAAGTCAAATTTATAAAAATAAGGGCCATTCCCCAATTTAAAAAATCAAAAGATTGTAGAGGGTCACAGTCAGTGGGGAAACTCTGGGTAAGTTATAACACCCTTCAACCCAGAGGGAACCTGCTAACAATGTCTGGTTCAGCTCCCCATTTCCCCAAGGGCTCTCTGTATTTCTGAGAAGTTAGGGGGTGGTGACAACCTGTGTTGTGATTGAAGCAGAGTGATACCAGGTGGCAAACTACATAACACATAAACACATAAATATGTGTTCCCACGTGCTCAGTGTTGTTTTTATTACATTGTATAAAAGGGAAAGTCCTTGAAATAAAACAGACTCCAATTTCCCACCATCTTCAGGAGTCCCCCCTCATCACTTCTCCATAAGGAAGGTATATCTTAATCACCCTGGCATGGGGACTCTAGAAAGCAACAGTATATTTTGTCACCCCAACTTGGGGGCTCTACAAAGCAGGACTCAATATTTTAATCACTCCAGCGTGGGGGCTCTAGAAAGCAGGATACAACAAAAGACATGGACAATTTTCAGATGAAGTACTCAAAGTTACCAATAGACATATGAAAAAATGCTTTAGTTCACTATTGGTTAGAAAAATACAAATTTAAATAATTATAAGGTATTACCTCATACTTATTTGATTGTTTAATTGGACAGAAAAGAATCCCCACACAGAAAAAAGGACCATAAATACTGAAGGGGAAATAGAGAAAATGAGATATTACTGTATTTTTGATGGTGTTGGGAATTGATCCAATTTGGATCAATTTAAGAGCAATTTGGAACTATGACCAAAGGGCTATAAAATCATGGATATTAGCAATACCACCACTAGGTCTATATTTTTTAAAATGGAAAAAGACATATACAGTGTGTGTGTGTGTGTGTGTGTGTGTGAGAGAGAGAGAGAGAGAGAGAGAGAAGAGAGAGAAAGAGAGAGAGAGAGAATGAGAATATTTATAGCAGTTTCTTTCTGGGACCAAAGATTTTGAAATTGAGGGTATGCCAATCAATTGCCTCAAGAAATGATGAGCAGGATTATCTCAGAAAAACCTGGAAAGGCTTCCATGAATTGATGCAAAGTGAAATGTGCTGTGTACAAATTCAGGGCAATATTCTAAGGTGATCAACTGTGAACAGCTTAGCTAACTCAGCAGTACAATGATCTAAAATACTTCTGAAAGATTTTAATGAAAAATGTTATTCATCATCACAGAAAGAACTGATGGTATCTGAATAGAGATTGAAGCATATTGTTTATACTTTATTTTTCTTGATTTTTTGATTTTTTCTTTTACTTGTCTATTATAGAAATGTTTTGCATGACTACACATGTTTAACCATATAAAATTGCTTGCCTTCTCAATTAGCTGTGATGTGAGAAGGGAGGAAGAGAGCAAATCTGGAACACAAAGTTTTATAAACAAATGTTAAAAATTTTATATTCAACTGGGAAAGAAAAATAAAGTATAAAAATAATTAATAGAATTACAGTTTAATCCTATAAATTGTTTTCTGGATACCCAATTATTCTCACATCATTTAAAAACATTTAAGGATGTAATTTTTCTGTTCATATTCTTTTTCCTTTTTCAATAGTATTTTACTTTTCCAAATACATACAAAGATAGTTTTCAGTGTTCACCTTTGCAAAACCTTGTGTTCCAAATTTTTCTTCTTTCTCTTCTCCAGCTTCCCTAAGATAACTCCCAATCCAATAAAGGTTAGATATGTGCAATTCTTCTAAACATATCTCCCTTTTCATCATGCTGCAAAAGAAGAATCAGATTAAAAATGGGAAAAAAACAAAACAAAAAAAAAAAGCAAATAACAAGAAAAGTTAAAAATACTCTGCTTTCATCCATATTCAGTTTTCAAAATTCTGTTTCTGGATGTAGATGGCACTTTCCATCACATGTTTATTGAAATTGACTTGAGTCACTTCATTGTTGAAAAGAGCCACCACAGTTTGTAATCGCATAATTCTTTTCTTTTGGTTCTGCAAGCAGCTTATTTTATGCAGAAATATGTATCTAGTAATAGGCAGATGATTAGGCTAAATATTCATTTACTTTATTGTTTAGGATATGGAAAGGACTATAATTCTAGGTTGAATAGCTCAGATTGTTTATTGCTGTTTTTGTTTTTGGTAAACAAAACAATAATTTTTTTTTCTTTTTTCTTTTTCAATAACATATTGTAGGTATATTTTTGTTCCTTCCTCTTTTCCTCCTGAGAAGGGAAACATTTATAGCCATACAAAAGGAAATGAAATTCTCTTTTATTTCCAACTTGGGTTATCATCAAATATACAGATGGTTTTATGAAGAGACCAGTCATATGGAATTCTTGTATGTGTGTGCCCCACCATAATTTTTTAAAATGTTTTTTCATTTCATGTAAACTCTTTGTTCGATTATATGTAAAGAGAGTTTTTCATCATTCACTTTCTATAAGATTTTTGAGTTCAATTTTTTCTTCTTCACCTCCCTCATATTCAAGACTTTAAGAAATCTTATATAGGTTAAACACATTCAATTATGTGAAATAAATTTACACTTTAGTCATGTTGTAAAAGAAATATCACAAGAAAAGGGTAAAAACCATCATCAAGAAAAAGCAAAACAAATGTTGAAGATAGTATACTTCCATCCTCATCCAGTCTCTATTTTCCATTCTAAATCTATTTTCTCCCTTCCTTCTTTCCCAAGATGGCAAGCAATCTGATATACATTATACATGTGCAATTATATAAAACATATTTCTACATTTAAAACATATTTCCACATTAGTCATGTTCTGAAAGAAGAAACAGAACCAAAGAACAAAACCAAGGGGAAAAGTGAAATAGTGTGCTTCCATCTACATCCAGAATCCATCCGTTCTTCCTCTAGACATGGTCATAAAAGCCTTGGATCACTGTGTTGCTAAGAACGAAGTCAATCACAATTGATCAAAGCAGTGTTACTGTTACTATGTGCAGTGTTCTCTTGGTTCTGCCACTTCACTATCAGTTCACATAAGCCTTTCCAGGTTTTTCTGAATTCTACCTGCTTGTCATTTCAATAGAAAGAATTTTTAGTGTTTGCTCAAGTGAATGCCTTGAGTTGTGAAGCTTTTGCCTTGCTAACTCAGTCACATGGGGGGAATTCAGCTTGGAACTTAAGACACAACCTGCACCAAGGTGTGAACTAAGTGAGTTAGCTTCCCTCCCACCCCCACTTATGACTCTAGAGAGGTGGAGACTGTGGGCTCTGAAGAATATAAAAGGGATATAGCATGATTACAGCGCACACTCTGATTCTTGGGAGTTCATATGGGGAAGTGCAGACCCTGGGAAAAATCAACAAGATCCACAGAAATAAAGGTGAGTTTCCCAATTGGAAATATTTTGGGATGCTGCTGCTTCTTTTTCAGAGAAGATACAAAGCTGGAAGTATTCAGAGGCCATTGGGACTGAATCAGTTCAATCAGGAAAGTGCTGAGGGCTTTTTCTTCCAATCATTTCAGCAGCTTATTGTCCTTTGTCTCTCTCTTCAGGAAGATGGCTGCAGCTAATTTAGCTGAAGACTTCAAGGAAGAGCTTGACTATGCTGTGTGTTTGGAATATTTCAGCCACCCAGTGCCCATTAATTGGAGAATGGCTAAGTAAATTATGGTATATGAATGTTATGGAATTTTATTGTTTTGTAAGAAATGATGAGCAGGATGAATACAGAGAGGCTTGGAGAGACTTACATGAACTGATACTAAATGAAATGAGCAGAATGAGATTATCACACACTTTAACAATAATACTATATGAAGATCAATTCTGATGGAAGTGGCTATCTTCAGAAGTGAGAAGATCCAAATCAGCTTCCAATTGATTGTGATGAACAGAACCAACTATACCCAATGAAAGGATACTGGGAAATGAGTGTGAACCACAACATAATATTTGCACTCTTTCTGTTGTTCTTTGCTTGCATTTTTGTTTTTCTTCCTAGGTTATTTTTACCTTATTTCTAAATCCGATTTTTCTTGTGCAACAAGACAACTGTATATATATGTATACATATATTGTATTTTATATATACTTTAACATATTTAACATGCATTGGACTTCCTGCCATCTGGGAGGGGGTGATGGCAAGGGGAGGGGAGCCTTCCATATTCATAGCAAACATCTGGTCCATGAATGAGGACCCTTCTGTCCTTTGTTTCTTTCCATTTATTCCAGTTTTAGGTGAAGGAGATCAGAAATGGCAATCACTTCATGATCTTTGAAAGATCAGGAGTATGGGCAAGCAGAATCCACCAACTAGAATCTATTTACAAACTTACTGGAAACTAGAAATTGTAGACCAATAGACCATGTTGCATTTAAAAGTGAACTCAGTTTCAGTGAATGCTTTATAAAAATTGCATTAAATCTGATCCCATACTACTCACAGATCAAAGTAATACAAGGGAGAAGGTATCCATGAATATTGAATTTAGGGGAAAGATAATACTTCCTATATCTGATAAGTATCCTTTTATTTATTTTCTCTCTCTCTCTCTCTCTCTCTCTCTCTCTCTCTCTCTCTCTCTCTCTCTCTCTCTCTCTCTCTTTTTAATTTAATAGCCTTTTATTTACAGGTTATATGCATGGGTAAATTTACAGCATTGACAACTGCCAAACCTCTTGTTCCAATCTTTCCCCTCCTACTCCCCCACCCCCTCCCCTAGATGGCAGGATGACTAGTAGATGTTAAATATATTAAAATACAAATTAGATACACAATAAGTATACATGACCAAACTGTTATTTTGCTGTACAAAAAGAATCAGACTCTGAAATACTGTAAAATTAGCCTGCAAAGGAAATCAAAAATGCAGGTGGGCAAAAATATAGGGGTTGGGAATTCAATGTAATGGTTTTTAGTCATTTCCCAGAGTTCTTTCGCTGGGCGTAGCTGGTTCAGTTCATCACTGTTCCATTGGAAATGATTTGGTTGATCTCATTGCTGAGGATGTCCAAGTCCATCAGAACTGGTCATCATATAGTATTGTTGTTGAAGTATACAATGATCTCTTGGCCCTGCTCATTTCACTCAGCATCAGTTCATGTAAGTCTCTCCAGGACTTTCTGAAATCATCCTGTTGGTCATTTCTTACAGAACAATAATCCATAATATTCATATACCACAATTTATTCAGCCATTCTCCAACTGATGGACATCCATTCAGTTTCCAGTTTTTAGCCACTACAAGCAGGGCTGCCACAAACATTTGTGCACACGCAGGTCCCTTTCCCTTCTTTATGATCTCTTTGGGATATAAGCCCAGTAGTAGCACTGCTGGATCAAAGGGTATGCACCGTTTGATAACTTTTTGGGCATAGTTCGAAATTGCTCTCCAGAATGGTTGGATGTATTCACAGTTTCACCAACAATGTATCAATGTCCCTGTTTTCCCACATCTTTTCCAACATTCCTCATTATCTTTCCCTGTCATTCTAGCCAATCTGACAGGTGTGTAATGGTATCTCAGAGTTGTCTTAATTTGCATTTCTCTGATTAATAATGACTTGGAGCATCTTTTCATATGGTTAGAAATAGTTTGAAATAGATTAGTTCTTTAAATAGCACACACACACACACAGTTATATTGCCTTCCCTCCATCAGAAAAAAAAGAAACTCAAGTTATTTTCTCTTTTCCTTGGCAAAGAAAAAAAAATTAAATGTGCAGAACCAATCGTTTTACATCCCATTAGTTCACATCACATACATAATTTAATTTCTATGGCGCTTCGTGCACAATTACAGTGGAACCTCACATTAAACCTGTGAAAACACAGAGAAGTGCACAACTCAGGAAATCGCCTCAGAATGAATGAGTGACTTGGCCCAAAACCCAGCAGCTGAGATTAGAATTTGCATACTGAGAATGGGCATGCTTTGCCTACAGTATGTGACAAATTATCTCCACACTCAATTTTTTCCTTTCCCTTTCATTATTTGCATTTTCACTTGTTTTCATAGACATGACATTTGGTGAATATATAGAGGAAATACTCAAATTATGTCATGATCTGTCCTGTTTGTAACCATAACAAATTTCCATGCTGATTCCTTTCAATTACATTTTTTCTATTACATTAACTAAAATCATATTCAGAAGGTTAATAGTTGTTTGTTGTATTTACATGAGGTAGAAGTGATTTTGTTCTGACCCATTACTTTTTCCAAAATAGCTAATACTTATTTCTTGTGTAAAAATTATCATTATGTGCCCCCTGTATACACTAACAAAAATTTTTTAAAATGCATGAAATTATCCACATCTGAAAATGTTTCATATAGAAAATTGAGTTCATTATCCTGAGCTATGGAAGGGAAGGACAGGCTGCATTATTACAATTCTTCCTTTTTAGCAACTCACAAATCCCTTGAACAATTGAGATAATGATCCAAGGGATCTGACCTAAAAATGTCTTAGTGAGACCTTAAGTGGTGAATAAATGTCTGATTTGGTTATAAAGGTAGCTAGCTGTCCTCTGGGACAACACAGATCTGCATATTTCCACCTTTACAAGTCTTTTTGTTGTGATTTCAGTCTATCGTGATCACCAACACACTGCTGTGGATGACTGTGCAGTGAGTCCATCAAACTCTGGCTACTTCAAAGTGCAACATATTCTTCCGGTTTCTCAAATTGACATCAGAGTATTCCCAGCATTCCAGGAAGGAAGGACACATGTTCAAATGGCTACAGGCCTGCAAAGACCCTCAGGGACTGACTCTCCCCAGACCAGAGTAGTTCTCTCCCTCCTGGGTTACCTAGCAACCCCATCTCATTCAATCTCTAATTGCTTGAGCAAGATGTGCTAAAAACAATATTTATAATTGACCCTTGAATCATTTAGGGGCACATTTGTCATGAGCCAATAGAAATATAGATAATTTTTAACAGTAATTAACAATGGCTTTTGGCTGAGTAGAGTTTAAATAATGAATTTCCATGTCTCCACAGGAGCTTATCCAATTCTTTTGTTTTCTACATGTATGACCATTTTCATCATATCTCTTTCCAAATCAGAATACAGTTACAGAATGTGGATAGGGTCTTGAATCAGGAAGCACAAGGTTTTAAATCCCACTTGAGAACCTTGCAAGTCAAGTTATAGGACCTCTGTTAGATTCAACTTCTTTATCTGTAAAATGGGCATAATAATAGCACTTAAGTCCTCTGGTTCTCATGAGGATGAAATAAGACAGTGCAAAGCATGACACACAAGGGTGTATAAATGCTACGTATTTTATTTCACTTTGACTATTTCCTTCCCAATTCTGTTCTCCTTCTAAAACCATCATGATCCTCATCAATTGGTGATACACTGAGACACTAAATTATTTAGTTTATTTGGTGCACAGTGGATCTTTCCACAGTCGCTGGTGTATTGTCTATCCCGCCATTCTGGAACCTCCATAAGAACAGGGTATGTCCCTCATAACTCTTTGTGTTCCCGGTGTTTAGCCCAGAGTTGCCATGTAGCAGACTCTTAATTGTTTACTGACTAGAAGAAATTGTAAGGAATGGCTCACAACCCAAACTACTTCCTTTAGACACTTTCAGGAGTGTTCCATTGCCCCAAATCACAAGCAGTAGCTTCTTACAAGATTACAGGTGAGCACTGAAAGGGTTTTATAGGCACATGGAGTGCGACCCATTCATTTTGTAGATGGGAAACAGAGGTTCACAGAGGAGCCCCAGACATGCTGCCAAGAAATATCGAATACTGAATTCCAAGTCTGGCCTTTCTTCCCCAAACTGAGGGGTAACTATTAGAAGCCCCTTATAACCACAGCTGTCATATCTCTGCTTTCACCTCACTCACCTGGAGCGCAGCTCCTCGGGCCTTCTTGGTCCAGCATCTACAATGCTTCCCTTTGCTTAAAATAAGAGATCACCTCTTCTCTGAGAATTGGAAGCCCTGTGCATGAAAAAAAAAAAAAAAAAAAAAAAGTTAGATTTGAAGATGAAGAGAAGTTGGTCATGTAGTTCTCCTTAAAGAATGAGGATCCACAGCTGTTCCATACTGAAATTCAGCCCCTGATATTCAGACATATCAGTCTAAATTCACCCACTGGGGCTTCTAAAGCAAGTCACCTAAGACAGGATGTGCCCAGTATTTGTACAACTTCTTGTGAGAGAGAGCCAAAGGCCCTTCCTCCTACCTCCTATCCTGTGAGGCTCTCTTCTGGCAGAAACTTCTGATCCCAGAACCTGGGTTACTAACTGTGTGCCTCTGGGCAAGTCAATTAAATTCTAGTCGTTTTCCTCAGATTACTCAACTCTCAAATGGAGATAAAAATATCACCCAACTTGAAATATTAAGATGAGGTTAAAGTGATATAATATTTTATTTTACTTTTAATTTATAAATAAGCATTTCAGTATCATAGTTCAAAAAAAAGATGATTGTACATGAAACTGTAAATCCACAATGCACAATTTGCTGTTCCTTTCAAGTAGACAAGAAAATTGTCAATAATTTTTTTTCCTTTCCGTTTACCTGTACCCACCCTAGAGATGGCTGCCATTGCATAGAAATTATATATACATACATACATTAATAAATAATAAACACACACATAAATATACACAGATATGTGAGTAAAATTATGCTATCCATATTTCTATTTATCAGGTTTTTTTTTTCACACCACTGGATGCAAATAGTATGTTTCTTGATGTGTCCTTTGTCATGAATTTAAGTACTTGGAATCATCAAAATAACTTATTTTCTGGAAGTTGTTCTTAAACAGTATTCATGATATATTGTAAAGAAAGCATATGACACAGCACCTGGAAAAGAGCAGGTATAAGTAAATGCTTATTACCTTGCATTCCTTTGCCACCCCTCGTGCTTGAATTATGAGGGCAATCCAAAGGCAGATTAAGAAGAAATTTCCTAAACTAGGGCCAACTAATTGCTTTGAGTTGTTACAAACTGACACTTGCTAAGAAGAATATTCCAAACACTAGACCCAATTCAAAAAAGGAAGGAGTTGATAAGAAAAGCTGCCTGAGCAGTTTTCAGAGCTTTGGTGGACAAAATTCTTGTCCAGGTAGAGGCTAACCTCTAAGATTAGTTCCATGTTTGAGATGCATCCACTGATGTAAACTTTGACATGGAAGTGGGAGAGCTTCAGGAACAACAAAGGACATCTCCAGGTCCTGTCACAAAATACAAAGACCAGCCCTTTCCCTTCTCTTCTGCCACCCCAAATCCTGCACATTTGGCAATATTCCCTTTGATTGCAGGCTTATAATTATTAGGGGAAGTGCCCTTACCCAGGGAGAGCAGGTTCTGGGCATTCTCCACCATGACCTCCTTGTACAGCTCCTTCTGAGAGGGGTCCAAGAACCCCCACTCCTCCCATGTGAAGTCCACAGCCACATCCTTGAACATCAACACCTCCTGCAGCATCAAAAGTTAGAAGATGTGGAGGTAAAAGATCCTTCAGAAGTAGAGCCTAACCCCCTCCAATTTACAGGAGGAAACTGAAACACAGAGAAGCAACTTGCCCAAAGGTCATAGGGTTTCTGAGAGTCAGAATCAAGTCTTAAACTCGTGATCATTAAGAGACTGATTGAATTTAGGATCAGTAGAAATAAAACTGAGAAGTGACTTATTACAGAATGAATAATGGAAAAGTATCCTAGGGCCACAGAGCATATTCTGCTAATGACTTCTTCCACACTCTTTGTTGATAAACTTATGGCTCTCCCAACCTATTTCCCATTGCCCCTGTTCCTTTTATCTATAACCTATTTTCCAAAATAAACCACCTTTTGCCAAAGAAAATGGCCACTGTGAATTTTACACATGTTTATTTCAAGCTAGGAATTGCACCCTTGACCTGGTCGTGGTTATTTCACTTCTAGACAACAAGAGTGTTTTGAAAGGAAGGTCTCTGTGCAGTTTATCTACAAGCAGTGGCAGAAAACTCCTACAGCAAATGCGGCCCTTGGAGCCTTTGATGGCATGAAGTGTCAAGGAAAAAAAGACCTTGTGAGCAGAAGAGCTATGTGACAGAGAATGAGAATGTAGGGAAAATAGCAAAGGAACGTGGACAATGAGCAGAGGGAGAGAAATCCTTGTTAGAAAGGGGAAGAAAAATGGATGAAATTAGAAAACTAATAGGACTAGTTGAAGGGCAAGAGAGGAAGGGGAATCTACAAGAAAACTAAGGATGATGAAGAAATGCAGAATGAGATCAATTAGAAGGAATGAACAAATGTCTAGAGAAAGTTGAAATAAAAGACTTATGGCATCTTCTAAATGGGAAAACAGAGGAATATGCCTATTTCTTTTCAAAACATGGTTCTTTTACAAAAATTAACCATTGGGATACAGAGATCCTCCACACAGATGTAAAAAGGAAGAAATAATCATTCCCCACAGAAATAAAAATGAAAATTAGTTCAAAGATCACCAACAAAAAATTCAAACCTAAAAGATTTACCTGTGACATATTACATAATGACCTAGAGGACAAATCTTAGAAATGATAACTTTTCAAAGGAAAATGAAAATGATTAATTAAACAATGTCCCAAAATTTCTGGGGTTCAGCTGAAGCAGGCCTCAGGGTCAAGGTGGGGGGGGGAAAGACTTACAATAACACATTAATAATATAAAAAAAGATGTTTAACTGAATATGCATTAAAAAAACTAGAAAAAAAATGAAAACCCCAAAATAAGTACAAAAAACGAGATATTAAAATTAGAGGGGACATAGATGAATAAAAAAATTGAATATGAAAAAATGACAAATAAAAACAAAAATGGCTTCTTTGAAATGATTCAAAAATTAGAGAAAACCTCTAGCTAATATGATCCAAAGGAAGAGAGCATAAAATACAGTCACTGAAATAGCAAATGGCAAAGGTAAAATGAGCAACCTTCTTTGGTATGTGAATAGAACTCCTGATGACCAAGAGAAAAACTGTCAGATTTCTTTCTGCAACTACTTTGAACAACACCAGCCTCCTGAAAGAGATGTCCAAATGAAACTTCCTAGGAAACCATCACCAAAATGCAGAGCTGCCAAGTTAATGAGAAAAATCCTGCAAACCTCCAAAAAAGAAAGTGTAGTACAATTTAAGTACCAAGGAGCCATCTTTAGGATTAAACACAATTTGGCAGCAACTTTCATTAAGGAGAAGAGAACTTGGAAGAGGAATGACAGAAAGCAAAGGACCTAATCTTATGGCCAAGAGTAAATTATGAAGCAAAAACCAATGGAATGCTTTAATGAAAGTCCTTCCAAGCATTTCTAAGGAAATGACCACAAATGTAGAAAACTTTCTATGTTGAGACCCATGAGGAGAAATACAAAAAATAATCCACAATGAGCTACTCTTAGGGACTCAAAATAAAAGGAAGAACTAGTTATACTATCATAGTGACATGACATGGGTTCCCTCTGATTCCTATGTGGGCTAACAGAGGGAATCAAAGTAGAATAAACCTGGGAGGGGTTCTGTTGTGTCTGGATGATCTTAAGGAGAGACTGGAAAGAGGGGAAGAGGGTGGAGAGAAAAGAGAGCTAGGAAATGTTATCTCTGGCAAGAAGGGTTCTTGATTTGACATCTTTACCAACAAGGGATTGGGGACATCTGAGCCTCAGTCATCTAGTCAAAGGAAGAAAGAATACCCAGGACATAGGCAGATAAGTGCAGAAATTCAGTTTACTCCCCAGTGTATTGACTCGAGTCAATTATATCCATTATCCTCTTCCATGTCAACCCAGGACCTGCTGCAGCCTAGAGCAATCATAATATCCAAAACCCTGAAGGGCCACGACACACTAATGTGACTCTCTTAATCCTTCCTTTTCTCTTATTGTTCTCAAGGTCTCTGCCAGTGCCTGGCACTCTGCATGGGGAAGCCTAAATTAAACCAACAAAAAAAGCAGTTGGTCTAGTACCTTGGGGCCCAGGAATGACAGAGGATGAGAATACCAGAAACCTCTTTTAGACAGGAGATATGGGTCCCCATGCTAGGGCAGGTCTTAGAAGCACCAGAGCAGCACGATGGACCCAGAGGTCTCTGTACTAGAACTCCTCAGCTTGGACTTCAGGCTTTTCTCAGTGTTTCCTGGCTGGAGCCAATGAATGGTCAAGGGGAGGGATTGGGGAAGACCTGCAAAGGTTGGGGAACCTGAGGCAGAAAGACAGGAGAACCCCAGGAGGATAGTTTCTTCTCTGATAACCAGGACAAGAGCTGGGGAAGCCTTCCAGGCTCGGCTTCCAGTCTGACTAGGACAAACTCTGTGAAGGGTTTTCTAGGAGCTTCAGGGGAACTTGTCACAGGAAACCAAGAGGAGGGGGGAGACACTTTGGGCGGGGAGGGGAACTGGGCAGGCCCAAGGAGAGCAGACCTGCTCCCTCTGGAATGGAGATTCATGATGCTGTGGTGGACCTTGTCAGTCCCTTATAACGAGGAGAAACATAGAAACAAATGGTGAAGTGTGTGTGTGTTTGAGTGTGAGTGTGAGTGTGTGTCTGTGGCTATGATCCCAAAGGTTCAAGCAATCAGTTGGGCGGAGCAATGTTATTGTTCGGTTCCCCTGATGCCTGTTTTTCTATGGAAAAGACCTATACATCTGAGACTTGCAGCTCCACAGCCCGTCCTCCATGTCTAGGGAAATGGCTGTGACTACTGATGTTAGTCACATCTGGAAATGGACTTCACTCACCTGAGGGGCTCCGAGACTCCCAGAGCCCATTCCCTCTGGCTCCAGGCTCTCTGTAGAGGTATCAAAGCAACCAAAGTGAATCTTTTTTGTTACATTCCTCCCTCCAGTCTCTGGTCTTTATCTTAGGGTCCTGCTGCTCCCAACATTGAGGGACCCACAAAAGTGACAATAGCCAAAGCTCTTATTAACAAAGGTCACAGATAACCATGGGGGGAAGGGGCGGGGAGGGGAAAGGAGTCTTTAAGTCTCAGACTCTCTGAAAACCAAGAGAAAGGCAGGAAGCCCCAGAGGAGTTTTTTTCTTCTTTATCTGGCCATAGGAAAGCCCAGCTTCCCCTCATCCTAGTCCCAAACTCAAAGCCTTTGATTTCATAGCCTGGGAGAATGCTATTTGGGGCCCTGACAGTAAAACTGTTCCAATTTTACCCCACTTTTGCTGTCTGCCTTTGGCCCAATCCCTTCTTGTGCCAAGCTTAGGTCATCAAAAGAAGATGGGGAGGGAGAAGCATCCTAGAGGAGGACAGTCATCCTGATTCCCTCTTTTTCTCAGCATGAGGCAAGCCTACAGGGATTCCTGGTGGAATGTGAGGTCCTCAAGGAACTACAAAGTGGTTGTCTAGAAGACTTGGTGTTCAGTTGGGAATTAACAGGTCAAGGCAATATGTGAGCAAGAATAATAAAAGACTAAGTTTGCACATGGTTGTTCTTGAGTGCGCTATCAGTTATTAAACTGGAGTTTACGAAATTGTAGCCAGAGACCTCTGAAGACCTCAGAAGAGGTAAGCCAGGTTATTGGTTGACACTGCAAAATGTTAGTGGCCAGAGGATTCTCTGAAGCCCTGGGAATTAGGAGAGACTGGCAATGTAAAGAGCTGCAGAGTAATGCTAGGGCATTTGCAAATGAAGTAACTACCCCGGGTTAAGTATACTGCCCTTTACAGAAACCCACGAGAATGACCAGAGCAAGTCTGAGCCTGGGAGACAAAATCCAGTCTGGCATTCAACTCTGAGGGCTCAGAGAGAAGAGGGGCCAGGGAAGCAGGAGGTCTGGGGATCCGGGGTAGGGTCTAAAATACAAGACAGACCAATGGAGATCATGGAACTCAGGGCCAGGGGAGTGAAAATTGGTGGACAGCTGAAGCTAGGAAAGTTAAAAAAAATGTGCCCTGAGATCTACCTAGGAGCTTGGAAGGAATGCTGGGACCTTCTGGTACAGCTTAGGTTTAGAATCTGAAAACAGGACAACTGAATCACTTATCAAGAGTTGGGATGGGGAGCCAGGACAATCGGGTCCTGATCAGAAGGCTGAAATTGTGGTCAAACTCTGAAGTCTGGGAAAGTGTGAACCAAAGGGAAATCTGGGCAAGTTTGGGGAGTGATTGGGAGCCTGGAAAAGATGTAGGGATAGTGGGGCTCATCCAAGAGGCAACCTTGGTAGAAAGCTGAGTTCTTAGTAGACATGGAGGTTATGTACCCCAAGGTCAGAAGACGATACTCAAAGGCATGTTGGCTCAGACCTACCTGGGAGCTGCAAGCCCAGCTTTGCGTGCAGGAATGCCAAGTTATCTCAGCTCCTTTCTTGAGGAAAAAAAAGGGTGAGAGCCCTGACCTAGCAGGGGGAAAAGGAGAGAGATTGGAGCTCTCAAGGGGAAAACGGGGAAAGAGATCTGAGCTCCCAGAGAAAAATGGGAACAGACTAAAGCTCCCAGGGAAGGTAGACCAATTTCCACAAAAGGGAAGGCCAAAGGGGCAGGAAGGCAGAGTGATCCCAGCTCAGACTTCCACTTTGTGGACAGCCCAGTAAGAAATGGTCTTCCAGGTATCAAGAACCCTGCCCCATCCCTCCCCCAGGTTGGTTGAGTACTTTCCTCCAATCACATCAAGATCCTGGATTTTAGGACTCCCAGTTTCTTCTCCCACCGTAGTCCTGCCCCCCATCACAAAAAGATTTTCTGCCCCAAACTCCTCCCAGATTGCTAGAGTCCTCCCAGGCCACCCACCCAGCGCCCAGGTTGGTCCTCTCTGAGAGCTCCTCCTCCCACACTCATCCCCACCTCCTTCTGGGCAAAAATACTGCCCTGCTGAAAGTGCCTCACCAGACTAACCCAAAGTAAGGGACCTCCTGCTCTGAACAAGGGAAGCAAATAGCTCTTGGGAAATAGGGATACTATACACCATTAGTTACTGTAATTCCAGCCTGGATTGTATTGAATTCTCCCTTTGTCATTGTAATCTTTGACCCTCTACAAGCAGACTAGATCTTTAGGAGAAATACTCCCAAATTCAGTATTAAAACTCAGTGATGAGGAATAAGAACAAGGAAGACTTAAATGTTACTGAATCAGAATTATTTTGTCCTACTCTATAGATACTAATCACTCCTCTAGCTATTATTTTATTGGGTTTTGACCATTGTCCCCCCCAAATTCTACTCTCCTTCAACCATTATCATTCTTACTTTTAGTGTCCAGGCTAGCTTTCTGCAGGATCTCTGGACTGGCCTTGGTCTTAGCAGGAGAGTCACCCCAATGGTCAGGAATAAAGTCCAAAGTCTTTATTATCTATTTCAATCTCACAATCTGAACCAGTCTCCTCCAGCAGTCTGACTGACTCTTCTAGTTCTCTCAACCCTTAAATACCCTGTTATAATTACATCATTACATCATACTGAATATCACCATACTAAGTACTAATTATAGGTAAACTAGAGAACCGTTATCTCATCAATTCCATTGAGTAAATGTAATGCCGAAGAAACTGAGCAAGACAGAGATTAGAGACCAATTCAATAGTTTATTAAATGGAGAGAAATACGGATCAATAGATCCATGTTGATCCCAGTGAGCTTTTTATGGAATAACAAGAACAGTGACATAATGGAGGTACCTAGGTGGGGATAACCTAATAGAGAGAGGTTACTGATATTCTAATGACAACTAAAATGGATAAATCTTTATCTTGTCAAACATTAAGAAGGAATGTCTATAAAACCTTTATCTCAAACATTAAGAGGGAAACCTAAGGCAGAATAACTAAATAGGACAATTGGAGGAACTGGGTCACAACATTAAAAGGGAACTTTGGCATTACATTCCCCCCTTTTTCTCTTGGAACTATTCAAATCTTTGAATTACCTTCCTCTAGAAGGTCTTAGCACTATAATTTGAACAACCCTATGTGAAATGAATAGACCAAATAAAGCTAGACCAATGCAAGGACTTATGGCAAGGTCAAGTCTTTCCCTGATAACCCCAGAATTAATCAACAATACACAAAGTTCCTTATTTCAATTATTTCTGACAATCAATTGTCAGATCCTCTGCAGTTGGGGAGCATATGGACAGCTGTGGTCATTTGTGCATGACTCGGCCTCTGCTTATGGAGAGCAGCAGGCTCAAGGCAGTTGTGTTGCCCATTCAGAGGGGCAGCCAGCTCCAGGGGAGGAGGGTGAGGCTTGAAGTAGCTCCACCTGTCCTGCCCAGAGGAACAAACAGGGCTGCTACTAACATACAATTTTTGAGCAGATTATGCACAGTTAGGCCAAGGCAGGCAAACCCCAAACTTTTAGAGGCCTCGATATCAACAAGGTCCTTTTAAGTATGCTGAAATACTAATTAAGAACCTGGGGTAACAGGAGCAGAGAAAACAGATCAGAGAGGCTGTCAGTTCCAAGACAGGTATCCCATTTCTGGGCATTTCTAAAAAAAATAATCACCAAAACTGAGTCTGCCAGGGCAACTCCAACAGAATAAGGGATTTCCAAGTTAAAACACAACCAGCAAATCATAGTCTAGTAAATTTAAGCAAGGAGTAAAGGACTTCCAATTAAATCTGAACTAGCAAGATACCAGTTTCCCCAATTTCCTATTTCTTCTCCTCCCTTTTTTCTTTTGGAAAGGAATTATCAAATGACCATCCCACATATAAATCATATACATATGCATATACATATACATAACAAACTAAAAGTCCCTCAAACATAACAGCAATAGTTACACAAGTTTAGCAATTTCCATCCCAAGTTTTAAACACACAGTAATACAGTGAAAATTCTAACAAGTCAACCACCTTCCCACTCCCCCATATCAGTCCAAATTACATCAGGAAAAGTGGGCGATGGCTGTCAATTGCTTCTTCCTGCTGAACAGAGATGATGCTGTCTGGGAGGGGGGTGGGTGTATGTAGTGTGTCGAGCTGACAATCAAAGCTTGAGCTAAGTCCTAGAAGCAAGTCAATATATCTGCAATTTGACCAAATCTAGAAATAAAAACAAATCTAACAAAGAAAAGTTAGAACAGTCTGAGATAGAAAGGCTGGTCCACAAGGAGTGCTATAAGATGTGGCCTCTCTAATTATAAACCTTAAAAAAAAACTTGAATATCCAGATACAATATCTAGTAACCAATAGATGACCAGACTAAATACTTATTTGCTCAATTGTTTAGGATATAATGGTTACAGATAACCAGATTGGAAACAGCAAGGTATGACATAATTGAATTAACAATTTCTTATTGACCATTGCTGATTATAGAAATCAGTTACAGGAGGAAAAAACGCAGTCACATATATCTACAAACCCAAGAAATTTTACCTCTAGTTAAAAATCCTAAACAGATATTCACCATAACCTCATCAGTTTGCTGCTTTTAGCCAAGAACCAGGTAGCTACAACTTAATAAAAATGTCCGGAACAGTTTAGAGGGAGGGGGGAGGATAGGATTCCATGTGACTACCCTTCCCCCCACTCCACTTCCAAAGAGGCAAGGGTGGGAAGGGAAGTCGAACTAAACTTCACTCCAGGCTAACTAAATGCTCCTATAGCTGAAGTAGCAGGCCAGAGCTAGGGTGGGGGAGGACCTCTTGTAGAAATGCATTGAGATGCAAAGGATGGGCCTTTGTCTCTGGAAAAGGATTTTGGACAGAAAGAGTTTCCTCAAGCAAAGTATCTGCTCCAGGAAAAGATTTTTGAGGCAGCGGAGTGTCTAGATTGTGGACAGGTAAAAACTTGGTTTCCCAAATCTTTGCAGCCTCCCTCGTATTTCTTTTTAGAGATAGAGCCACAGTAGTTCCTAAAGAATCGTGCCAGAGCTCCCATGAGCTCCAAACAATGACTGAGTGTCCACCACAAGATAAGGTAAGAAAAAGTCTCTTACCTTGTCCAGAGTTCCATATTTCTTAAGGACACTCCAGTAGCGACCACCGCATCCAGTTAGCCACTCATAAAGAATCAGTGGCATCTCAAGGATACTGCAACAGTGACAACCACGTCTGATTAGCCACACAACGTGTCTTCAAAAGACACCCAGGTAGGGTCCCCTGCATCCAGAAGACCCTACACCCAGAATCTATAATTCTGGGAATTCAAATGCTAGCATACCAACCAACCAAACAAAACAAGTCTTAAGACATAACCAGATGGTACCCCAAAAGGTACCCAGACAAACTTACTCTCCTGTGGCTGAAATGGGGGTGTCTACAATCAGGCTGTTGTGGCTGGAAACTGCTCTCTTTCCCGGAGGCTCTGGAAAAAAATCCAAGGGGGCCCGGCCTCTACAGGCCAAGAATTCAGATTCGTAGCCACCCTGCCCAAGGCAGAGACCCGAAAGTCTCTTATCTCTAATCCTGAACATTTTCTAATTATCTCGCTGGGGCCTCCAAAATACAATGCCAAAGAAACTGAGCAAGACAGCGATTAGAGACCAATTCAATAGTTTATTAAATGGAGAGAAATACTGGGACCAATGGATCCATGTTGATCCCAGGGCTAGATGAGACTATCATCTCAAAGAGTCTAGCCCCAAATCACAGGACAGCAAGCTTTTTATGGAATAACAAGAAGAATGACATAATGGAGGGACCTAGGTGGGGATAACCTAATGGATGGAGGTTACTGATATTCTAATGACATCTAAAATGGATAAACCTTTATCTTGTCAAACATTAAGAGGGAAAGGTTATAACCCAAGGTAGAATAACTAAATAGGACAATTGGAGGAATTGGATTACAACATTAAAAGGGAACTTTGGCACAACATAAACACCTTGTTTTAAGTATCTTGTTTCAAGTACATTTCTCCAGAGTTTTGGCCCTCTAAACTCTCTAATTAGTGAGTTAGTAAATCACTCCATTTAGTTCATTTTTGCAGTCCACAGTGGGCCCACAGTGGGTTTCTATCTCATTGTTGGTGTGTTGTCTGCCCCACCAGTCTGTGACCTCCATGACAGCAGGAGATGTCCCTTGTACCTTCTTTTGCTTTTGGTGCTTAGCCTAGAGCCTGGCATGTAGTGGGTATGTAGTGGCATGTTTGCTGATTTATAGAAATAAGCTCATCTTGGATCAAATAATCCCGTTGGGCAGTTTCAGGAGAATTTACTGCCCCTAAATCCCAAACAGAGACATCTTATAGGATCTCAAATGATCACTAGAAGGACCTACCAGGCCATAGAGTGTAACATCCTCATTTTACAAACAAGAAAACTTAGATTCATTGACCAACCCAGGAACCATTATAAAGAAATATTTAAAAAAGAGTTTTTAGGCAGTTTTTCCCTAATTTTAGCACTTATATCTTGGTAACTCCTAGAATAGTCCTGTAACCCACAAGTTTCTTACACTTGCTTTTCTCTCCCTCACCTGGAGATCAGCTCCTCAGCTCTTCTTGGTCCAGCATTCATGGTACTTCCCAAAATAAGAGATCATATCTTCTCTGGGGCCTGGAAACCCTTGTCAGGGAAATTGTTAAGGATGAAAAAGGAGAGAAACTTAAAATTTAGTTCTCTTCAGGGAAAGAGGGGAGGATCCAGAGCTACTCCAATTTGACATTCACTCAATTATGTTCACACATATGAATCTCTATACTCCCTCATTAGTTCTTGTTTAACTCAAAGTAGAATGACATATTATTCTGTTGTACAATTATTTAAAAAATAATAGCCTTTTATTTTCTAAATATAAGCAAACATCATTTTCATTATTCGCCCTTGGAGGTCATGAACAATTGCCAACTGGGGATTTACATGAGCCCCATCGTACAACAGTAGGGGGTCCCTAATAAAAACCCCATGTCAGTAGCATCTAAAGCCCATGACTGGAGGGGAAGGCAGAAGTGTTTAAAACTTAGTGGAGCCAGTGGCAACTACTACTGGCACCTCATGTCTCTGTATGAGCAAGGAGACATCTCCAACAGGAGTCATGGAGAGAATAGGCTTGGTCTAAATGCCCTTTTCCTTGTCATGTCTCCCTAGAGCTTTGTCCTGGTGAGAGACTGGGATTGGAGGGAGGGTCCCTCAATGTTCTCTTTGATATTTTCTCTTTTTTTTTTCAGCATCTATTCCCCCCCCCCCCCCCCCCCCCCACCCCCCCCCCCCCCCCCCCCCCTCACCAATTTACATTCTTTCCTCTAGAGGCTGGATTTTACACAAGTAAAACAAGCTTCTTGCCTAATGAAGTTTGAAGGTTCAGGAGGGGAATGATTAGAAGGGAAGTAGAAAACTAGAAGAGAAATTTTGTATTAAAGACTTCTGATAAAGGGCTTATTTTTTTAAAATGTAAAGAATTGACTCAAATTTGTAAGAATACAAACTGTTCTCCAATTTATAAATGGTCAAAGAATGTGAACAGACAATTTTCTGAAGAAATTAAAGGCATTTCTAGTCATTTGAAGAGATGCTTTAAATTACTATTGATCAGAAAAATGCAAATTAAAGACACCCCTAGGTACTACTGTACACCTTTCAGATTAGTTAAAAAGACAGTTTTTCTGAGTTTTTAGTTTCCTTTTAATCCTTGAATCCTGGCCTCTGTAAAAGAGCCCTCCCTAAGGAAACAGGATAAATAGCTTAATTCTGTTATCCTGACAGATAGGCACCACCCCAATTGATAACAGTCACTACTGATTAAGCTCTCAATTGAGCTGAAGATTAGCCTAGAGACTCTCATTTAATTAAAAAATTCTCTATTCAAATTAAGATTCCCACTCAATTTCAATTGTGCCAAGCTCTAGAATCTGCTCATCAAACTAAGTACCATCAACAAACCTCTTCACAAAACCTCATTGAATTAGGGGCTTTTGTCCACTAAAACAATGCTTTTCTTAGTGAAATTCGGAAATAAACGTTCCTATTCTTTCATACAAATAACTTGGGTTCCTGAATTCTTGTCATGTGGACAAGAATAGTGAGAAGAATATGAGAATTATTGTGAGAAGAATCTGACAATTCTTCCAATCTGTTTCTATTTCTTTTTAAAAGAAGCAGACAAATGAAGCTTTCTGGAGGTAAACGGAGGCACTGTAATGCTGGAGAAGTTGATGCAAGATAGAGATTAGAGAGTTATACTATTTTATTTGAAAGGGAGAGATTATCTGGGACCCAATGGATCGATGGTTTGGTCCAAGGGCTGAATGAGACTATCATCTCAAAAATCCAGCAAAGAATATCAGATATAAAGATTCATTTATAGGGTAAGGAGAATGATGGAAGGAGGTACTATAGATGGGGAGAGGCACCTGATATTCTAATGATATCTAAGAAATAAGACCTTATCCTATCAAACATTCTATTGATTAAGAGGAAAGGGTTATAGCCTGAGGCGGATTAATTGAGGTAGGACAATCAGGGAAACTGGGTCAAGACATTAAAAGTACTGTGAAAAGTGGTGGGAGAATTCAAAAGGCAAAAATAGACCCCTGCATTCAAGGAATTTCCAGACTAATGAGAGAGAAAAGAGGCATGTTCGGTCACAATGTATACAAGATAAATCTTACATAATCCACAGGAGGAAGGAACTAACATGAAAAAAGAGGAAACAATCCTTGAAGAATGGAGGATTTTAACTGGAGTGGAAAGGAAGTTGGGAACCCATCAGGCAGTGATGAGGACAGAATGAGTTCCTAGCATTAAAGAAATTCCAGTCATAGAAGGAATCTGTAAATGTATCCTATGGGAGGATCAAGGAGGCCATTGTCATTGCAACCCCAAAATGTATGGAGGACAGTGATGTTGAGGAAGAGTGGAGAACTTAGACACATGCTTGCAATGCTTTTCCTGTCAGACTGGCATTTTCTTATTATCAGCCTTATGTAGAAGAGGCAAGTAGTAATAGTTCCAATGGGTGTAAAACCACTGTTTTATATTCCTAGTGAGGAGATTGCTACAAATATAACTATAGTTACACAATTGAGGTGCATTTAATGAGGAGAAATGATTTCGAAACACTAGTCTTTCTCCAGAATTTAGCTGCATTTTGTGTCTAGTAAGGAAAAGGAATATGAGCTCATGCTTTCTTTAGCATGTGCTGGAGAGGTTTATGAAGGTCAGGAAGGGTGTGTTGCCCATAATAGGGAAGGTTCATGAAGGGTATTGGCATTGCATCTATTAGGGAGTAACATGACCAAACATACAGAAAAAGGAAATCTTCAGCTGACTACAGGGATGGCCTGACCTTTGGTGAAATTTCCATAAAGTTGATTGCCTCAGTTTATTGAGAAGAGTAAGTTTCTGGCAAAGAATTATCAGTTATTCTTAAGAGGAAAGAGGGAACCATCACAGGATTAAGAGAAATAGAACTTTTTTTTTTTTTTAATTGCATTTTATTTTTTTCCCATTATATGTAAAGATAACTTAAAAACTGATTTTTACAAAATTTTGAGTTTCAAGTTTTTCTCCCTGAGAAAGTCAAGATAGAGATTAGAGAGTATTTAATATTTTATTTAAAAGGGAGAGATTTACTGGAACCAAATGGATCCATGGTTTGGTCCCAGGGCTGAATGAGACTATACTCTCCAAGAATCCAGCAAACAATGTGAATTCTCAATGACCATATATTCATGTGACTCAGACAAAGGGGGTAGACTGAGGCAGGGGTGCTGAGAGAGAGAATGGGACTCTGACAGGGTGGGGTGAGCCACTAGACATGGAGATGACATAATGGGGGGAGGCACTCCAGAGATGGGAGATGGTATCTGATATTCTGATAACTTGGGATGGGGAGAGGCATTCTGATATTCTAAAATATAAGATCTTTTATCCTTATCAAATATTCTGATTAAGAGGGAGGGATGGTTTTGCAGGATTGAGCAGACCAATTATAAACTGAGGCAGGACAAGTAGGGAAGCAAAGACAGCACAATTTAGGGAGACTGTGTCAGGAAAATTAGGGAAACTGAGTCAGGACAATAAAGAGAACTGTGGCATAACAAAGAAGCTTGTGATCTCCCACTTCATCTATGAGGTGCCTTAAGAAATGAGTTCAATGGAAACTTCTCTTTAAAAGACTTCTCATTATATGACAGTTAACCTGAATCACTATGGGATTATCTTTCCTTTATGATCATTCCCTTAAAATTTTAACTATATGTCATATACCTAAATGAAATGTATGGCTTATCACTGATTTACCCTTGATTTGATCTCGCATATATGAAGGAGTGATTCAGAAATACTAAATAGATTTATATTTCTCAATGCAGCAATTCAAGTTAATTAATTGAACCATACAAATAATATAAATAATACAAAGAACCCTGCCCCTAGCTATCTGATTCACTTTCAGAGTTCAAAGTTCACTTTAATAAAGGCTGCAAGATTAATATTTCCATGTTTACCTCTCACCTGAATTCCTACCTCATAGATTCTACTGCCTGTCCCAAAAGCACCCAGAAGCAAAAAGATTACATCACATATGTCTTCTTCTCATATAAACTTATCCACTTACCTATCTTTTCTAATTCTATTATAAATCTCTGTTCCAGGTCTCCATCTTTAAGATGGGCATTATAAAATTAGTTCAATTAACATCCAAGGATAGGAAAAGGCATTTGAAAAGTTTTAGTTGAGGTAAAATCAAGGAAGTGTGAAGCTTTAGTTAGTTTCAAGGAAGAGTTGAATTAAGCAGATTCCAAAGTAGATCTCAGGTCCTCAAGATGTGAACCAAGTGAGTTCACACATACTAAATGTGAAACTAAAGGGTTGATTGGTATGGAGGGAGGAGACAGAGCACATATAAAAAGCCAGCCTTTTGCAGTCCAAAAGAGGAATCAGAAGCTGACTCCAGGAATCTTAGATCAGGAACTACAGAAGCTGAAGTCAAATCTACTAAATTGAAGGAAGCAACAGTAAGTTTCACCAAAGGAATATATCTATACCTTTATGTATGTCTATGTGTTTTATATATATATATAACAGGGTATGTAAGGGTTGAGAGACCTGGGAGTCAGTCAGACTGTGGCAGACTCCTGGAGAGACTGGTTCAGACTCTGAGATTGAAGGAGATAATAAGACTTTGGACCATCCTTGTGGCTACTCTCCTGCTAAGACCAAGGCCAAGTTCAGAGATCCTCCAGAAAGCTAGTCCGGACATTTGGGAGCAGCAGGACCCCGAGATAAAGACCAGGGACTGGAGGGAGGAATTTGACTTTGGTTGCTTTGCTACCTCTACAGGGAGCCTGGAGCCAGAGGGAATGGACTCTGGGAGCCTCGGACCTCCTCAGGTAAGTGAAGTGCATCCCCAAACCTGACCAACATCAGCAGTCACAGCTATTTCCCTAGACATGGAGGTTGGGCTGTGGAGCTGTAAGGCTCTGATGTATAGGTCATTTCTGTCCAAAAACAGGCATCGGGGAACCCAACAGTAACACTGCCCCACCCAACTGATTCCTTGAACCTTTGGCTTCTTGGCCACAGACCCACTCACACCCACTCACACCTACCCTCTCTTGCACACACACCACTTCAACATTTGTTTCTATGTTCCTCCTTATTACAAGGGCTGACAAGGTCCATACAGCATCATGAATCTCCATTCCAGAGGGAGCAAGTCTGCTCTCCTTGGGCCTGCCCAGTTCCCCTCTGCCCAAAGTGTCTCCCCCCTCCTCTTGGTTTCCTGTGACAAGTTCCCCTGAAGCTCCTAGAAAACCCTTCACAGAGTTTGTCCTGGTCAGGCTGGGAGCCGAGCCTGGAAAGCTTCCCCAGCTCTTGTTCTGGTCATCAGAGAAGAAACTATCCTCTTGGGGTGCTTTCTGCCACAGGTTCCCCAACCTTTGCAGGTCTTCCCCAATCCCTCCCCTTAACCATTCTTTGGTTCCAGCCAGGAAACACTGAGAAAAACCTGAAATCCAAGCTGAGGAGTTCTAGTACAGAGACCTCTGGGTCCATCGTGCTGCTCTGGTGCTTCTAAGACCTGTCCTGGCACGGGGACCCATATCTCCCGTTTTAAAAGTGGTTTCTGGGATTCTCATCCTCTGTCATTTCTGGGCCCCAAGGTACTAGACCAACTGCTTTTTTTTGTTGGTTTAATTTAGGCTTCCCCATGCAGAGTGCCGGGCACTGGCAGAGGCCTTGAGAATAATAAGAGAAAAGGAAGGATTAAGAGAGTCACATTAGGGTGTCATGGACATTAAGGTTTTTGGATATTATGATTGCTCTAGGCTGCAGCAGGTCCTGGGTGACATGGAAGAGGATAATGGATATAATTGACTCGAGTCAATTCACTAGGGAGTAAACTGAATTTCTACACTTATCTGCCTATGTCCTGGACATTCTTTCTTCCTTTGACTAGATGACTGAGGCTCAGATGTCCCCAATCCCTTGTTGGTAGGGATATCAAAGGCCTTCCTTGCCAGAGACAACATTTCCTAGCCCTCTTTTCTCTCCACCTTCTTCCCGTCTTTCCAGTCTCTCCTTAAGATCATCCAAACATAACAGAACCCCTCCCTGCTTTACTCTACTTTGATTCCCTCTGTGAACCCAAATAGGAATCATAGGGAACCGATGTCATGTCACTATGATTATATATACCTAGTTCGTCCTTTTATTTAGAGTCCCTGAGAGTAGTATATTGTGGATTATTTTTTGTATTTCTCCTCAGTGGTCTAAACTTAGAAAGTTTTCTACATTTGTGGTCGTTTCCTTGGGAATGCTTGGAAGGACTTTCATTAAAGGTCCTTTTGCCCTGAAAGCATCACATTTGTTTTTGCTTCATAATTTACTCTTGGCCATTAGATCAGGTCCTTTGCTTTCTGTCATATCCTATTCCAAGTTCTCTGCTCCTTAATAAAAGTTGCTGCTAAATTGTGTCTAGTCCTAACGGTGGCTCCTTGGTGCTTGAATTGTACTGGACTTTCTTTTTGGAGGTTTGCAGGACTTTTCTCATTGACTTGGCAGCTCTGCATTTTGGTGCTGGCTTCCTAGGAAGTTTCATTTGGGCATCTCTTTCAGAAGGCTGGTGTTGTTCAAAATAGATGCAGAAAGAAATCTGACAAATTTTCTTTTGGCTGTCAGGAGCTCTATTCACATAAAAGCATATAGGCTAGTCATTGGAGAGGCTGCCAGGACTAGTAAAGGAGGTTGCTCATTTTACATTTGCCATTTGCTATTTCAGTGACTGTATTTTATGCTCACTTTCTTTTGATCAATTTAGCTAAGGATTTTCTCTACTTTTTGAATCATTTCAAAAGAAGACATTTTTGTTTTTATTTGTCACTTTGTATATCCAATTTATCTATTCATCTATTTCCCCTCTAATTTTAATATCTCATTTTTTGTATTTATTTTGGGTTTTCCATTTATTTTTCTACTTTTTAAAAATGCATATGCAGTTAAACATGTCTTTTTCTATATTCTTAATGTTATGGTAAGTCTTTCCCCTCACCACTTCCACCCTGAGCCCTGCTTCAGCTGAACCCCAGAAATTTTGGGATATTATTTAATTAATCATTTTCATTTTACTTTACAAAGCTATCATTTCTAAGCTTTGTCCTCCAACTCAGTCATTATGTAATATGTCGCAGGTAAATCACCTTTTAGGTTTGTATTTTTTTGTTGGTGATCTTTGAACTAATTTTCATTCTTATTTCTGCAGGGAATGAAAGAGTATAATGTTTATTTTTTCCTTTTTACATCTGTGTGCAGGATCTCTGTATCCAAATGGTTAATTTTTGTAAAAAAACCATGTGTTGAAAAGAAATATGCACATTCCTCTGTTGTCCCATTTGGAAGATGTTGAGTTCCCTCTACTCACCAAGGGGAACTATAACTGGGTTCCTTACCATTCACCAGGTACTTGGACGTCTCAGAAGCAGCTCCCTCTAGCTGCTCTTTTCCCACAGAGCACCTGACACACCATAAGTTACTAAGTACTACAAGTGTTTATTAAGCACCCTACGTCTTCTCTAATGGCGTCTGCATCTTCTCACAGTTACATTCCTTCATATATACCTTCTCATTACATCATCTCATACCCAGTTTTCTTTGTCTTTACCCCGTCACAGTACAGGCTACTCAATAACAAAATTATTAATCTTGGGGTAAATAATCTTTCTCTACTGCCTTCCTGTTTTCCTCCTCTGCACACCTTATTCCCCCTCCTCAGGTTATTTCCTGCTATACAGCTCCTTTTGCCACATATACCTAAAATCATCTAACAACTCCCTTGTTATGTGGGGACCACTCAGGTAAGAGGTGAGGGAAACCCCATTTGCAGTACAAAAGCAGAGGGGAGGCTCCGCCTCGTTAATGGAGCATGGTTAAAACCAGGACTCCCGAGCATCCTCAGCCCTAAGCCCTGTCCATTGTCTGTGAATCCCAATGCCTAGATGTGTCATGGTCCCATTAATTCAACAGCTTGTATAGTAACCTGAGGCCGAAGGGGGGTGGTACTGTTCAAAAGCATTTATCACTATTTTTCTCATAATTGTCCCTAAGCACAGAAGACACAAAAGCAGTAGTAAAATTATAGTTACTCCAATTATAACACTAAAACAAGAGGGCAATGTGGACAAAAGCAGTAGTAAAATTATAGTTACTCCAATTATAACACTAAAACAAGAGGGCAATGTGGACAAAAGCAGTAGTAAAATTATAGTTACTCCAATTATAACATTAAAACAAGAGGGCAATGTGGATAATTTAGATTGGATCCAATTTACAAAATCTTGTGATGCATCATCAGGCAATTTAAATTGTTCAGCCATATCATATCTTGGACTATTTTAGCCAATTCTTCAATTTGGTTAGAAATATTCACTGCCAATAATGCTCCTCTTAAGATCTTGCACCTTAATCCAAGAGTTATTGAGTGCTGAATCATCCCATGACAAAGGGGTAACATACAGGGTGATATGCATAATGGCAAGGTATAGATTGTAACAAAGTGTGGAGGACCAATTCCTCTCCCAACCACTCTACTGCCATCTCTAAAGCATATATCTCATACAGTCCTACACTCAAAGCTAAAAGATGATAACCCAATTCTACTTCTCTGTGAAGGCCCCATACTCGAGGATTTCATTACCCATAGAATACATTTCTTGGACCTAATCATCCCCATGGAAAAACAAATGGGAGCAAAATAAGTAATAAAAGTGACATTTATTTACATAAGTGTCCATCATCCTTGCCTGGGGTGTATCAGTACTATAATGTCCCGTTAGCTATGACACATTGCTATATACATGAAAATTGGGTGTTTTTTGTCCCCACCCTACCATATGCATTACTAGTAGTCCAGGTATAACCCCCCCCAAGTCCATTGTCCCTTTTGATCAGCCAGGTGTTGTGATGGTGCCACAAAGTTGCTGCACTTTCTTTGTGCTATGGCTCTTGTGCTGATGCTCATGAAAGATAACAGTCCCAGCAGAGATTGCAATTCTCCTTTCCATCTCTTCCTCTGGTCCTGGGAGCTTCTTCTCTGCAGCTTTCTGCCTTCTCCTCCTTGATGACCCATATTCTTCTGGTCAGCACTCGCAGCTCACGTCTATTTTCATCTGCAACAATAAGAACATATCCAGGATCCCACACCTCGACTGTCCCTGGACCTATCCAATTTCCTTCCTCTGTTTTTCATGGCACTCTATTAATTTTTTTCTTTTGTAATTGTTGGTGTTGTACTTTTGTGATAGACTGTGTCCTTTCAAATGTATGCCAAAAACGAATGGCTGGCGTTAATTCATTGGCAGAAAATTGTAAATTATATGTAAATACTGCTTCGTCTAACATACTTTGGGTTAAGTGACCTTTTGGCCTACCCCATGACACTCCCTTTTCTTGTTTTACCAGGAGTGTCTTAAGGGTTCTATTAGCTCTTTCAACTATAGCCTGACCTGTGGGGTTATAAGGAATACCTGTCACATGAATGATGCCAAATTCAGAACAGAAGGACTGAAAACCTTTTGTGGTGTAAGAAGGTCCATTATCTGTCTTTATTTGTTGAGGCACACCAATAGAAGCAAAACAATGATATAAGTGAGAAATAACATGTTTAAGTACCTCTCCAGATTGGAGAGTAGCTACTATAAAATTAGAATGAGTATCTACAGTTACATGAACACACTGTGTTCTCCAGTGAGTAACATCCATTTGTCAGATACCATTAGGCTTATCTCCTTTTGGATTATAAGTAGGATCACATTTATGAGGGGCAAAAGGAATATATTTTTTTTTAATTTTATTTTTTTTATTATAATAACATTTTATCCAGGATAATTTTTTACAACATTATCCCTTGCACTCACTTATGTTCCGATTTTTCCCCTTTCTCCCTCCATCCCCTTCCCTAGATGGCAAGCAGTCCTATATATGTCAAATATGTCACAGTATATCCTAGATACCATATATTGTGCAGAACCAAACAGTTCTCTTGTTGCACAGGGAGAATTGGATTCAGAAAAATAACCCGGGAAGAAAAACAAAAATGCAAACAGTTTACATTCATTTCCCAGTGTTCTTTCTTTGGGTGTAGCTGCTTCTGTCCATCACTGATCAATTGAAACTGAGTTAGATCTTCTCTTTGTCAAAGAAATCCACTTCCATCAGAATACATCCTCATACAGTATCATTGTTGAAGTATATAATCTCCTGGTTCTGCTCATTTCACTTGGCATCAGTTCATGTAAGTCTCGCCAAGCCTCTCTGTATTCATCTTGCTGGTCATTTGTTACAGAACAATAATATTCCATGACATTCATATACCACAATTTGCCCAATCATTCTCCAATTGATGGGCATCCACTCATTTTCCAGTTGCTAGCCACTACAAACAGGGCTGCCACAAACATTTTGGCACATACAGGTCCCTTTCCCTGAAATGAATACATTTTAACTTTACTATCCCTGTAAATTCTTAACTGCTAAATAAACATACTGACTATCTGTAATAATATTGAAAAGTGGAGAGATATGTTCTAATACATGTAAAATAACATATAATTCATTTTTCTGGGTAGAGTCATAAGGAGTAATAAAACACTTGGAAGAGTATTCATGGAAGGTATATAAAAACTAGCCCTATGATCTTTTATAGCATCAGTAAAAATATTAGGGCCATCTACAGGAGTTGCACTAATTACATGAGAAGGAATAGTTATATCAAATTGTTGATATAATTGGGCAATTTTTGGTAACTTAACATTAGAAAAAGAGCAAAAAGTAATAGGGGCTCCAGAAACCTCCCCCTTTTTTATTTTCTAATAATAACCTTGCCACTTTGATACATTGGTCACTAGAGGAAGCTTTAGGACTATTTATAACCTGTATTTCTTTTAAAAAACCGGTTTAACTACTTCTATAGCTTTACTAAGTGGGCCACATTCCACAACAACTTCCTAGTTTCTCCCTCTTCTGGGGGTGTGTTCTGCTCCGTCTTTGTTTGCCATTCACTAGGGGCGGGGCAGCAATTCATCTGCCCCTGCCTTTCCACAGCCGCGGCTTTTTTGGTTTTAAAACAGCCCAAAGACGGATTTAAAGGACTATAGGTAAGTATTCAATGCCCTGGGGCTTGAGATTCTGCGGAGGGAGGCTGCGGCTACTGCAGCGGCTGGGGCGGTGGTTTCCCTGTATTTTCACTTTTTTGGCTGCTATTATTCAAGCATGGCTCTAGATCATCAAGCAAAGAATTAGCAGTCTGTGCTTCCTCACTCACTAAGATGGGCAGAAGCATAAAGCCTCTCTGGAGGGCTGTTTTGATTAGATTGTAAAGGACATAAGAAGCCATTTGTGAGCCCACCACCCTTCCTGCTTTTAGATTTAATACTGTATGTTCTAACCAAGGGGAAAATTTCCAAAGTTTCTCAACAAATTGTCTACAAAGCTCTGTATCTGTTTGCATCCCCTGCCCCTTAACTAAATTATAAATCTGGTGTACACAAACTTCACTATTTTTCGTGTCTTGCAATGGGATCCAACGGGATCCAACTTAAATTATCCCCATTTTTCTAAACTTCTCCAACTTCCCACAAATTATTGAAATATATATATATATATATAATTTTTAAATTTGTAGGCTTATGGGGACTTCCTCCCAGGGATCCTTGTCCAGTAGAATGTCCCTTTTCGGGCCGCCAGTTGTTGAGTTCCCTCTACTCACCAAGGGGAACTAAAACTGGGTTCCTTAGCATTCACCAGGTACTTGGATGTCTCCGAAGCAGCTGCCTCTAGCTGCTAGAGAACCCAACACACCAGATGTTACTAAGTACTGCAAGTGTTTATTAAGCACCCTACATCTTTGATAATGGCATCTGTATCTTCTCACAGTTACATTCCTTCATATATACCATCTCATTACATCATCTTATACTCAGCTTTGTCTTTACCCGGTCACGGTGCAGGCTGCTCAGTAACAAAATCATTAATCTTGGGGTAAACAACCTTTCACTTACTGCCTTCCTGTTTTCCTCCTCTGCACACCTTGTTCCCCCTCACTCAGGTTATTTCCTGCTATACAGCTCCTTTTGCCACGTATGCCTAAAATCATCTAACAGAAAGATTCCATAAGTCTTTTACTTCAACTTTCTCTAGACATTTGTTCATCCCTTCTAATTGATCTCATTCTGCATTTCTTCATCGTCCTTGTCCTCTTGGTTCTCTTGTAGATTCCCCTCCCTCTCTTGCCCTTCAACTAATTCTGTCCATTAGTTTTCTAATTTCATCCATTTTTCTTCCTCTTTCTAACAAGGGTTTCTCTTCCTCTCCTCATTTTTCACCTTCCTTTGCTGTTTTCCCTACATTCTCATTCTCTATCACGTAGCTCCTCTGCTCACAAGACCTTTTTTTCCTTGACACTTCATGCCATCAAAGGCTCCAAGGGCCACATTTTGCTGTAGGAGTTTTCTGGCACTGCTTGTAGATGAACTGCACAGATGCCTTCCTTGACACTTCATGCCATCAAAGGCTCCAAGGGCCACATTTTGCTGTAGGAGTTTTCTGGCACTGCTTGTAGATGAACTGCACAGATGCCTTCCTTTCAAAACACTGTTGCTATCTAGAAGCGAAATAATAGAATAAAGGAAATAAACTGTGAAATTTGCCTTATCCATAGACCATGACCAAGTCAGGAAAGCAATACCTAGTTTGAAGTAAACATGTGTAAAATTCAACAGTGTCCATTTTCTTTGGCAAAAGGTGGTTTATTTAGGAAAATAGGTTGTAGATAAAAGGAAGAGGTAAAACAGGCACAGGGAATGGGATTGGGAGAGCCATAAGGTAACCAATAAAGAGTGTGGAAGAATTCATTAGCAGAATATGCTCTATGGCCTTAGGATGCTTTCTGTAATAAGTCACTTCTCAGTTTTGTTTCAACAGATCCTAAATTCAATCAGTCTTTTAATCACCATAGGTTCAGGAGCTGACTCTGACTCTCAGAAAGCCTATGACCTTTGGGCAAATCCCTTCTCTGGGTTTCAGTTTCCTCCTCTAAATTGGAGGGGGTTGGACTCTACTTTTGAAGGATCTTTCAACTCCACATCTTCTGATTTTTGATGCTGCAGGAGGTGATAATGTTCAAGGATGTGGCTGTGGACTTCACATGGGAGGAGTGGGAGCTCTTGGACCCCTCTCAGAAGGAGCTGTACAAGGAGGTCATGGTGGAGAATGCCCGGAACCTGCTCTCCCTGGGTAAGGGCACTTCTAATAATTGCAAGTCTGTAATCAAAGGGAATACCTTCATTGCCAAGTTTGCAGGTTTTGTGGTGGGGGAAGAGAAGGGAAAGGACTGGTATTTGTATTGTGTGACAGGACTTGGAGGTGTCCTTTGTTGTTCCTAAAGCTCTCTCTTACCCACTCCCAGGTCAAAGTTTACATCAGGGGAAGCATCTCAAACATGGAACTAATCTTAGAGGTTAGCCTCTATGTGGACATGAATTTTGTCTGCCAAAGCTTTGAAAAATGCTCAGGAGGCTTCTCCTTTCAACTCCTTCCTTTTTTGGGTTGTGTCTAGTATTTGGAATATTCTTTTTTTTTTTAGCAAGAGTCAATTTGTAACAGCTCAAAGCAACTAGTTGGCCCTAGTATGGGAAGTTTCTTCTTAATCTGGTTTGGACTACTTTCATAATTCCAATACAAGATGTGCAAAGGAATGGAAGGGAACAAGCATTTATTACTACCTCTTCTTTGCCTGGTGCTGTGCCATATGCTTTCTTTACAATATAGCAAGAATACTTTTTATAACAACTTCCAGCAAATAAGTTATTTTGATGGTTCCAAGTACTTAAATTCATGACAAAGGACTAATTAAGAAACATGCTATTTGCATCTAGGGAAAAAAATCTGAAACAGAAATATGGATAGCATAATTTTACATACATATCTGTGTGTATGTATATTTGTGTATGTGTGTGTGTGTTTCTTATTTATTAATGTGTGTGTATATATATTTCTATGCAATGGCAGCCATCTCTAGGATGGGCACAGGCAAACAGAAAGGAAAAAAATTTACTTAATAATTTTCTTGTCTATTTGAAAGGAACAGCAAGTTGTGCATTTTAGATTTACAGTTTCATGTGCAATCATCATTTTATTGAACTATGATACTAAAATACATGTTCTAAGTTAAGAGTACAACAAAATATTATATCACTTTAACCTCATCTTGACAGTTCAAGTTGGGTGATATTGTTATCCCCATTTGAGAGTTGAGGAAACTGAGGAAAACAAACAGAATTTAATTGACTTGCCCAGAGGTACAGTTAGTTACCCAGGTTTGGAATCAGAAGTTTCTGCCAGAAGGCCACAGGATAGGAGGTGGGAGGAAGGGCCCTTTGGCTCTCTCTGAGGAAGTTATACAAATAGTGGGCACATCCTGTCTTAGGTGACTTGCTTTACAAGCCCCAGTGGGTGAGTTTAGACTGATATGTCTGAATATCAGGGGCTGAATTTCAATATGGAGCAGCTGTGGATCCTCATCCTTTCCCTAAGGGGAACTATGTGACCAGCTTCTCTCTATCTTCATGTCTAACTTTTTTTTTCATGCACAGGGCTTCCAGTTCTCAGAGAAGAGGTGATCTCTTATTTTAAGCAAAGGGAAGCACTGTGGATGCTGGACCAAGAAGTCCTGAAGAGCTGCTCTCCAGGTAAGTGAGGTGAAAGCAGAGATATGAGAGATGTGGTTACAAGGGGCTTCTAAGAATTACCCTGAAGTCAATGCTTAGTTTGAGGGAGAAAGGCCAGACTTGGAATTCAATGTTGGATATTTCTTAGCAGCAGTGTCCGGGGCTCCTCTGTGAACCTGGGTTTCCCATCTACAAAATGAGTGGGTCACACTCCATGTCCCTGTAGGTCCCTATTAGTGGTTATCTGTGATCCTGAAAGATGCCACTGCTTGGGATTTGGGGCAATGGACCTCTCCTGAAAGTGTCCAAAGGGATTAGGTTTGGTTCTAGTTAGTAAACAGTTAAGGGCCTGCTACATGGTAACCCTGGGCTAAACACCAAGAACACAAAGACATGTGAGGGATATCCCCTACTCTTATGGAGGTCCCAGATTGGTGGGGCAGACAATACCCCAGCGACTGTGGAGAGACCCATTATGCACCAGATAAACTAAATAATTTAGTGCCTCAGTGCATCATCATTTTGTGAGGATCATGATGGTTTAAGAAGGAGAGCAGAACTGGTGAGGATAGTCAAACTGAAATAAAATAGGTAGCATTTATACAGTCCTGTGTGTCATACTCTGCATTGTCTTACTTCATCCTCATGAGAACCCGAGGACTTAAGTGGTATTGTAATGCCTATTTTACAGATAAAATAATTGAATCTAACATAGGTTCTATAACTTGACTTGCAAGGTTCTCAAGTGTAATTAAAACCCTGTGCTTCCTGATTGAAGACCCTATCCACATTCTGTAACTGTATTCTGATTTGGAAACAGATATGATGAAAATGGTCATACATGTATGATGTAGAAAACAAAAGAATTGGATAAGCTCTTGTGGAGCCATGGAAATTCATTATTTAAACTCTACTCAGTCAAAAGCCATTGGTATTTACTGTTTAAAATGATCTCTATTTCTATTGGCTCATGACAAATATAGCCCTAAATGGCTCAAGGGTCAATTACAAATATTGTTTTTAGCACAACTTTCTCAGGTGATTAGAGATTGGGTGAGATGGGGTTGCTAGGTAACCCAGAAGGGAAAGAACTACTCAGGTCTAAGGGGAGACAGCCCCTGAGGATCTTTGCAGGCCTGTGGTCATTTCAACATGAGGGTTCAACCTTCCTGGAATGCTGGGAATACTCTGATGTCAATTTGAGAAACCAGAAGAATATGTTGGACTTTGAAGCAGCCAGAGATTGATGGACTCACTACCCAGTCCTCCACAGCAGTGTGTGTGTGGGTGATCATGATAGACCGAAGTCACAAGAAAAAGACTTGTAAAGGTGGAAATATGCAGATCTGTGTTGTCCCAGAGGACAGCTACCTTTATAACTAAGTCAGACATTTATTCACCACTTAAGATCCCACTAAGACATTTTTGGGTCAGACTCTTTGGATCATTATCTCAATTGTTCAAGGGGTTTGTGAGCTGCTAAAAGGGAAGGATTGCAATAGTGCAGCCTGCTCTTTCCTTCCATATCTCAGGATAATGAACTCAATTTTCTGTATGAAACATTTTCAGATTTGGATAATTTCATGCACGTTTAAAAATTTGTTTGTTAGGGTATACAGGGAGCACATAATGATAATATTTACACAAGAAATAAGTAATGGCTATCTTGAAAAAAGTAATGGGTCAGAACAAAATCACTTCTACCTCATGTAAAAACAACAAATAACTGTTAGCCTTCTGAAGATGATCTCAGTTAATGTAATAGGAAAAAATGTAATTGAAAGGGATCAACATGGAAATTTGTTAGGGTTACAGGCAGGACAGATCACGACATAATTTGAGTATTTCCTATATATGCACCAAATGTCATGTATATGAAAAGACGTGAAAATTCAAATAATGAAAGGGAAAGGGAAAATTCAGTGTGGAGATAATTTGTCACATACTATAGGCAGAGCAGGCCCATTCTCAGTGTGCAAATTCTAATCTCAGGTGCTGGGTTTTGGCCAAGTCAATGATCCATTCTGAGTTGATGACCTGAATTGTGCATCTAAAGAGAATGAAGGCACTCTGTGTTTTCACAGGTTTATTGTGAGGTTCCACTGTGATTGTGCACAAAACTCCTTAGAAATGAAATTATGTATGGAATGTGAAATAATGGGATGTAAAATGATTGGTTCTGATAATTTAATGTTTTTCTCTTTGCCTAGGAAAAGTGAAAGTAACTGAATTTCTTTTCTGTTGATGGAGAGAAAGGAATATGAATGTGTGTGAGTGTGTGTGTGTGTGTGTGTGCGCATGTGCTCGCACATGTCTTTATCATGGCTATATTTGCTTTATTGTTTGCTCTTTTTTGCCTTTCTGTCATTTTTTTTAGGAGGAGGGATCAGACTTGAAGTGAGGGAAACTATTGCAGACCTGAACCATTCTGTGGTAGAAACTCCCAAGCAACAGCTCATTGGTGATGGATCCTGTGACTTGACTTGGAGAGAAAGCTGTGCAACGCATGAGAGAATCCAGCTTAGAGAGAAACCTTATGATTGTAATCAGTGTAGAAAGACTTTTAAAAACAAGGCAGGTCTTATTGCACATCAGAGAATCCACATTATTGGGGAACATTATACATGCAATCAATGTGGCAAGGAGTTTAATCAATGGAAATATTTTAATAGACATCAGAGAATTCACACTGGAGAGAAACCTTATGAATGTAACCAATGTGGAAAGGCTTTTAGAAGTAAGGGAAGTTTAATTCAACATCAGAGAATTCACACTGGAGAGAAACCTTATGAATGTAACCAATGTGGAAAGGCTTTTAGAAGCAAGGGAGGTTTTACTGGACATCAGAAAATCCACACTGGAGAGAAACCTTATGAATGTAACCAATGTGGAAAGGCTTATAGGAGCAAGGAAGGTTTTATTGGACATCAGCTAATGCACACTGGAGAGAAACCTTATAAATGTAACCAATGTGGAAATGCTTTTAGATGGAAGAGAGATCTTATCGTACATCAGAGAATCCACACTGGAGAGAAGCCTTATGAATGTAACCACTGTGGAAAGGCTTTTAGAGACAAGGGAGCTCTTAATGAACATAACAGAATTCACACTGGAGAGAAACCTTATGAATGTAATCAGTGTGGAAAGGCTTTTAGAAGGAAGAGTGATCTTATTGTACATCACAGAATCCACACTGGAGAGAAATCTTATATATGTAACCAGTGTGGAAAGGCTTTTAGAAGCAAGTACGGTTTTACTGGACATCAGAGAGTCCATACTGAAGAGAAACCTTATGCATGTAACCAATGTGGAAAGGCTTTTAGAACAAAGAGACATCTTGTTGTACATCACAGAATCCATACTGGAGAGAAACCTTATGAATGTAACCAGTGTGGAAAGGCTTTTAAAAGGAAGGGAGCTTTGAATGAACATCAGAGAATCCACACTGGAGAAAAACCATATGAATGTAACCAGTGTGGAAGGTTTTAGTAAGAGTTTAAGACATCAGATAATGCACACTGGAGAGAACTTATGAATGTAACCATGTGGAAAGCTTTTAGAAGGAAGTCTTATTGTACATCGAAACAACTGAGAAACCTTATATGTAACATGTGAAACTTTTACATCAGAGAATCCACACTGGAGAAAAACCATATGAATGTAACCAGTGTGGGAAGGCTTTTAGAATCAAGAAAGGTTTTACTAGACATCAGATAATGCACACTGGAGAGAAATCTTATGAATGTAACCATTGTGGAAAAGCTTTTAGAAGGAAGAACAATCTTATTGTACATCAGAAAATCCACACTGAAGAGAAGCCTTATGTATGTAACCAGTGTGGAAAAGCTTTTAGATGTGAGGGAGCTCTTAAAAGCCATCAGATAATGCACACTGGAGAGAAACCTTATGAATGTAACCAGTGTGGAAAAGCTTTTAGAAGGAAGAGCAATCTTATCATACATCAGAAAATCCACACTGTAGAGAAGCCTTATGAATGTAACCACTGTGGAAAGGCTTTTAGATGTGAGGGAGCTCTTAAAAGCCATCAGATTATGCACACTGAAGAGAAACCTTATGAATGTAATCAGTGTGGAAAGGCTTTTAAAAGGAAGGGAGATTTTAATGAACATCAGAGAATCCATTCTGGAGAAAAACCATATGAATGTAACCGGTGTGGAAAGGCTTTTAGAAGCAAGAAAGGTTTTACTGGACATCAGATAAAGCACACTGGAGAGAAACCTTTTGAATATAACCAGTGAGGAAAGGTTTTTAGAAGGAAGAACGATCTTATTGTACATCAGAAAACATACACTGGAGAGAAACCTTATGAATGTAACCGATGTGGAAAGGCCTTATGAAGAAACAGCTTGTTGTACATCAGATAATACACATTGGAGAGAAACCATATGAATGTCACCAGTGTGGAAAGGCTTTTAGATGGAAGAGAGATCTTATCGTACATCAGAGAATCCACACTGGAGAGAATCCTTGTGAATGTAACCATTGTGGAAAGGCTTTTAGAGACAAGGGAGCTCTTAATGAACATCAGAGAATCCACACCAGAGTAAAATCATATGAATGTAACCAGTGTGCAAATGCTTTTAGAGAAAAGGGAGCTCTTAATAGACATCAGCAAATCCATACTGGAAAGAAGCCTTATGAATATAACCAGGGTGGAGAGGCTTTTAGACATAAATCCAGTCTTACTCACCATGAGCATACCCACACTTTAGAGAAACCTTATGAATGTAATCATTGGGGAAATGCTTTTTGAAATGGGGAATTGCTCTACATCAGAGAATTCACATTGGAGAGACATTTTATGAATCAACTATGAATTAACTAATGTCAGCAATACAATGATCCAAGACAATTCCAAAAGAATCCAGATGGAATATACTGTCCACATACATAGAACTACAGTCTGAGCAAAGATCAAAGCAGAGTATTTGATTTTGTTTTGTTTTTTTTTCTTCATGGCTTTCCCCTTGTGTTTTGATTCTTCTTTCACAACATGACTAATGTGGAAAATGTTTATCATGATTGTACCTGCATAATCTATCATCACTGTGCTTGGTGTTTTGGGCAAGGGAGGTGGAGAAGGAAGAAGAAAAACATTTTGGAACTCAAAATCTTACAATGATGAAAGTTGAAAACTGTTAATATGCAATCGTAAAAAAAATATTAGGTGAGAAAAAGGAATTATTGAACTAAAAATAATTAATAACTGAGTAATTCAAGAGCAAACTTGTAGTGTTCTCCTCTAAAATGTAATGTTCTCTGGGAGCAGGTCTCTTGGGGGGCTTCTGGGAGCAGTCTTAATTTCAGCTCAATGTAATAATCACCTCAAATGCAGCCAGGGATAAAAGTCCAAATCCTCTATTGTCTCAGTCAAAATCTTATCTCCTTCACTTGGGGCTTGGCTAGTTTTCTGGAGGCCTTCTGGATCTTGCCTCTAGTACTTTGCCTCTGCCAGCTTCTGTCTCTAGCTTCCTCTGAATGTCTATGGATCCAAAAGTTTGTACTTCAAGCCTCCAGCCTGCAGAAAGACGGAAAAATGGAATGAATCTATCTCTGCCTCTGAGAGTGGGATTGTCCTGTAGTGGGCTTGAGAGCTGCTCCTTATATATACTCTCTTAAAGGTGTGAATCTTGTGGAATTGTAATAAGTACTAAGTACCTATCAATTTTAGAATCATTATCTCATCAATTCCTCTTAGTACCTTGTTTCAAGTTCTGGCCCACAACATCTCCTTGTAGGATCCGATCAATCATACTGAACCATGCTAAATTAGATAATTATTCTCTATCAATTCCACTATCTTAGCACCTTGTAAGAATTCTAACGCAAAACAGAAAAAATAATTTCATTAAAAATTACAAAAATGAAGCTATATTCTGAAAATTTATAGAATACACTCTAATATGTTATTTCACACATTCAAGTACTTATCATACATTTTAAATTAGGTATTTCATTGCTATCTCAAGCTTGCCACATCCAAAACAAAACCTATTAACTTCCAGCCAAATCATATGGCTCTTCCAAATATCTATACTTCAGTTCAAGGTACCACCTCATCTCTAGTAACCCAAAATTAAAATTCTGCACCACTATCTCTCATATGTAATCAACTGCTAAATTTGATCATTTCTATGAACACTGTATCTTTAATATCGCTCCTTTATTCACACATCAATTGAATTAGAATTAAGGTTCTTTTCACCTCTTATTTGGGTCCTAATTTCAATTAGACTCTACTCTCAAATCTTTCTTCCATTATGTTGCCAAAGTGATATTCCCTAACATATAGGAATAAATGTCACTCTCCTACTCATTAACTCTGTTTGGATTTTTAATTGGCCTTTGGGGAATTTTCCAATTCCTAACGCTCTTCCCTCAGTCCCACCTTCCTGGGCCAAGGGAGGATGAGGAGGAACAGGAAGGGCAATAAAATCAACACTGCCCATTAATCCATTCAAAACTCCTATGTCTTCATCTCAAAAAGCAGGAGTAGGCTATATGGCCCAAGACAAGACTTGTGGCGTAGTGAGGACAGTAATTACTATAGTATCCAGAAAAATTTTTAAAATACAGCTCAGTTTCCAAGCAATCTTACAAGGGTAAGACCTTGCAGTTAGAGTAGTGTTCTATACCTATAGAACTGCAAGGATAGTCTTTGGAGAGTTGGAATTCCCTTTTGTTCACCTTGTGGATTTTTCACTTCCACAGGTTGGCTTGGTTGCCCAACCCCCAGCAAGTATTTATAAAACAGTGTTTATTTATAGAATGATTTGGGAAACTGCTGTCTCAGTCACTGGTATAGACAGTCTTTGATCTGTGACCCAAGAGGAGAAGTAACATCAGATTATTGATTCACACTCCTGAAATACAATTTAGTATCAGTAATTCAAACTTTGGTTTTAGGCAAAAGAATTTAGGGATATTATGGACCGAAGCTTTCATGGCCGAGCATCCTTTGCTCATTATCTGTATGAGTGGAAGACCATTGTAAAGGTTGATAGATGAAGATGTAGATAATGCAGCTATTAGAGGTGCCAGCTGGTCTAGTAATTGCTTAAAGACCACAGCAAATACCTATATGTCTGGCATAAAAGGATCTATAATAGCTAAAAATAGTGGTACCTCTTGGAAATGGGAATTTAAATATAAGACAGAAACATTTATTTATTTTACAGTTGAAAGTGTCCCCACTGACCAGTGGGGAAGAGACTTCTTAAAAAATGAAAAAATTCAGATTTCACTAGGCATAGGACAGAAAAGACTTAAATCAAGGACATTTAAAAGCTTCTGTAAATTCTTGGAATTCCCCTGAATTTGTTATAAAAGGGTAATTTGGGGAATGCAGAATGTTTATTGATCTGAGAAAAGTAAATGGATAGTAGAAGCTCTTCAGCTTGGGCTTCCATCTCCTCAACTGCTTAAGGAATGGTCTTTTAGGATTAAGAAATATATCCCTCTAGATAAGGATATGAAGGAATTTATCTTTTCAGTGTCCAGCATTAATCCAGCTGAGCCTTATAAAGGATTTGAATGGACAGCTTTACCACATGGCATAAAGAATAGCTCTATTTTGAGTCAAAGGCCTGTGGCTCATGACCTTGCCCCTGTGAGAAAAATATCTCCAACAGCTAAGGTGGTACTATCTTTAAAAGGAAACAGTGATTTAGGCTCACAGTACCAGCTTAAAGAAGCTCTAAAAGAAATTGAATTGGCTTTATCTAATATGGCTGAAAAAATAAATATTGTAAATATCAAATTTTGTTATATAAAAGGCACCCATAGCAATCCTTCATCAAGGAGACAGTATGAAGTGGGTGAACCTCTCAGCACAATCAGATAAAAAATTTAAATTTTTACCTAGTGCTTGTGGTTAGAATTTCAATAAAAGCCTTTGAGAAAGTAGTAAAATTATCTGGGACAAGACCTAGTAAAATATATCTCTCATATCAATGCACAAATTGATGTGTGTTGTGAAATCATCCCAGAGTGAAAAATTTATTGGCTACAGTTCCAAGCCTTGCACGTGGGTATGCAAAAATAATTTTGATTCAGCTTATTCAGTAGATTCAGTAGATGTAGTACAAAGAATTGCAACAGCTGAAATACAATGTGTATTTTTTAATATATACAGCTCCTTAAAGACTTCTAAAGCAAGTGAGGGAGCACTCAGGTAAATATTATACTCTACATGGCCATTTTCAGAGTGGACCTTCAAATCATATTTTTTATAATCAGGCTGGCAGAGCCTTATATCTGCAAATTGTGATAACTAAAGAGGAAGCTATGAGCATAACAAAAGGCTGTACAGCTTGTCTTTCTTTTCACTCTCCTATGCTCCCTGTAGGACAAAACCCTTATAGTTTGAAATTTAATGTTTTAAGACCAATGGACGTTACTCATTTTAAGAGGCAGAGCATCCATGTAATTGGATTTGCATTCTCAATTCTTTATGGCTTCACTCCAATCTGGAGAAGCAGCTAGGCATGTGATCAACCATCTTTCCATTGTAGAAATCTCACTCATTTAAGACAAGTTATGGATTGGCTTATAAATCTTCTGCCCATAAGTCTTTTTGCATTGAATCTGGCTTTGCCCATTCCATTGACATTTCCTATAACCTACTAGCCAAGTCATTCCTGGACAGACTATTTCTATCCCCAAGATGTTCCCTTTTAAACAAGAGAAGGGAATTTTGGGATATGCACAAGATGTGGCAATACATATATTGCCTGCAATTTTAAAGTTATTTTGATTTTAAATTCTTTTGATTTTACATTTTTAAATTCTTTTGATTTTACATTTTTAAATTCTTTGGCTTTTACCTTAGCAATGTGCTTCTGGTATACACAGAAAATGCAACTAACTGACAGATTGACTGACTTTTGTCCGACTTTGTTTGTCTTTTTGACAAGAACTTTCCACAAAAGGCCTGGATAGCACCTGGAAAGGCCCAAATTGGGTCAGGGTTTGGGGCCCTGGGTACATTCTTTGCATTCTAGTTGCAGATCCAGCAGCAGAGAAGTCGATCCCACCAGAGACATTCATGACTTGGGGATCCAAGAGAAGGACCAGATAACAGCCCAGAGGGATCAGCCAGATGTCAACAACCCTTCAGATGCTGATGGCAGCCATGTCCTTCCTGACCGTGACACCACAGACAGCAGATGCAGCTCCAGTGTAGCAGCTGAAATGCAGTGTCTTGGGTGATGTGCAATAAAAAGACTGTAAATGGCCAATGGGCCTGTGTGCTTCTCCTATGGTTACTGACCATATGTGGCCTGGGGAGAGGCTTTGCCCTGGATTTTCTATTTAAGGACTAAGCCTCTAAAATAGTGGGTGAAAAACCAACACACCCACCTGCCAGTGTTACTGAGGCAATGTTACAGGACATGACTTTGCTTGTACTTTCTCTGTATTTGCACATTTCTATGTTTTTTTTTTAAAGGATGTATACAAGTGCAATAGAATTGTGACCAACTAGAATTGTGACACCATACCTCATTGATATTTAATTGTGAACTAGAGTTGTGATATTTTACCTTGTTGGCATCCCACCTCAGTGTTGACCTCCCACCTCATTGGCATCCAACCTCTTTGGCACATTACCTCCTTGAGCATGACGGGTTGAACACTTGGCCACTGTTGAGCTTAGTTCTCATTGTCATACTTCTGTTTATTGATCTGCTGTTTCGTACCTTCTTGGGCATAACACTCTGCTATCTCATGGATCAAGTGAACTATAGCTGATGCTAAAAGTTTAGCTTGATGAAATGAGTGGTTCCCGCAAAACAAGAGAAGGGGATTGTAAGGGTCCTTTTAATGGGCTACCACAGTGCAACAGGAGATTTGAATGGCCCAGAAGTAATCTCTGTGTATATAGGACTGCCCCTTGGGCAGAATCCTAACCATATAACAATAGCTTCTTAATGAGAAATGGCTCTCTTGGTGGTTGGCTGTGTGTGTGTGACCTCACAGACCCTCTATAAACCCACTGCGGGTAGCACATTTCTCTCTTTATCCTGAGGTAGCTGAGCAAGGTGGGTGGATAGCCAAGAGAGATAAGAAGGTAGATAATGAACACAGGTCTTCAGACCAGGTGTTCACTAGGGAGTTAACAAGTCTGGGCATTATGGGAGTAGGTATAATAAAGGCTTTAAGTTTGCATGTGGCTGTTCTTGAGCACTTGGTTTATTAAACTAAGAAATCATGGCCAGGGGCCTCTGAAGGCCTCAGAGGAGGTGAGTTGGTAGAATTAGTTGATACTGGAAAGGTCAATGGTCAGAGATACCCTGAGGGCCTAGGAATCAGGAGAGACTGGTAATGGTAACTGCTATGAAAGCATGTTACATCCAATGACCTTTAATTCTTCATTCTTCCTTGTTCTTATCCCTCATCACCTTCTTTTAATGCTGTATTTCACCTTAAGTTCTAGTCTGCTTGTAGAGGGTCAAAGATCACACTGACAAAGGGAGAATTCAATACAATCCAGGCTGGATTTACAAATGCTGTCTAGAACCCCAATTTTCTCAAGAGCTATTTGCTTCCCTTGTTCAGAGTAGGAGGTTCCTTACTTTGGGTTAATCTGATGAAGTACTTTCAACAGCGTAGTATTTCTGCCCAGAAGGAGGTGGAGTGAATGTGGGAGGAGGAGCTCTCAGAGAGGACCAGCCAGAAGGTGGGGTGGATGTCCTAGGAGGATTCTGGAGGTCTAGGAGGACTTTAAAGCAGCAGATCTTTTTGTGATGGGGGGGCAGGACTAAGCTCAGAAAATCATATGTCAGAACCTCAGCATAGTCCTACATCTCACACTCCATAATAAAATAAGGTCAAAATGGCTACATGATTTGAGCATAAAGGATGATAGCATGAATAAATTAGGAGACCAGGGGATAATTTACCAATCAGATCTTTGGAGAAGGGAGGAGTTGATGACCAAAGAACTAAAGAACACTGTGAAAGGCAAAATGGACAACTTTGATTACATTAAATTAAAAAGATTTTGCACAAACAAAACCAACAGAAACAAGATTAAAAGAGAAATACAAATCTTTAGGGTCAGTATTTCTGATAAAGATCTCATTTCTAAAATATAGAAAGAAGTGTGTCAAATTTATAATAGAAGTCATTCCCCAACTGATAAATAGTGAAAGGATATGAGCAAACAATTTTCAGATGACAAAATTAAAGTCATCTTTAGTTAAATGAAAAAAAAGCTCTAAGTCTCTATTGATTGGAGAAATGCCAATTAAAACAACTGTGACATACCAGCTCATATCTCTCAGATTGGCTAAGATGAAAGGAAAAGATAAGGATAAATGTTGGAGAAGATGTGGGAAAATTGGGACAATAATGCATTGTTGGTGGAGTTGTAAAATGATCCAACCATTCTGGAGAACAATTTGAAACTAGGCCCAAAGCAACAGTGCCATGTTTGTAGCAGCTCTTTTTGTGGTAGCAAAAAATTTGAAAATGAGTGGATACCCATCCATTGGGGCATGGCTGAAAAAGTTATGGTACATGAAGGTATTGAAATATGATCATTTTATTTAAAAAATGATGAACAAGCTGATTAGAGAAAGACCTGGAAAGATTTACATGAACTGAAGCTGAGTAAAAACAAGCAGAACCGGGAATACATTGTACAGAACAATAGCAATAATGTGAGATGATCAGTTATGAAAGATTTGCTTCTTCTCTGTGGTTCAGTGATCCAAATCAGTTCCAATAGGCTTTGGATAGAAAATTCCATTGGCATCCATCTCTTTTTTCAGGGTTCTAAAAATGCTACAAAGTAAACTAAAATTCTTACTTTGGTTTCTTTTTCTGCTCCCAACTTCCATCCCTCTCTCCTATGAGATCTGCAGTAATTTTTCCTTCTGTGACCATGAATATGTTTAGCAGAAATTAAAGAAAAGATCCAAGTGGAAACTTAATAAAGATGAACTTTTTGATTATGCCCAAGGAGCGATTGACCTCAGGATTTTCTCTGACCATAAACCACTGAATGTCTTCCCTTTCTAGAGACAATTGTTGTCCATGTCCTTCATAAATCCTCCTTAAATGCACTGTTCAATATGTTAGAGGCCTTTCTTTAGTTATCCTAACATTTACTGGTTCAAGTAAAGATTAGACTACTCTCCTGTTATCCCTCCCTTCATAAGATTGGGGCCTGCAAATGGTGTAAATCATAAGTAGTCAATGGACACTGTAGTCCCTAACCCCATGCTTTAGACTAAACCTGGCTAAGGAGAGTTGTTGGCAGAACAAAGACACTTAGAGCATCCCTCCTTTGTAGCCATTCCCAAGCCAACTGGCTTCCATTCTTTGATACACACACACACACACACACACATATATATATATAATTTAATAAACCCAAATCTAACTAGCTACAGCCTTACATTCAGCATATTATTATCTGACCTTGCTTCTTTCCTGATTTATTTGTACTTTTGATTTTGGCAAAGTAAGGGAGATCAATACTGCATTATTATGCCAAATCCTTTCCTATGCTCCAGGGCTAGATTGTCAACTCCTTCATGGAAACCCATCTGATCCTTCAACTGATTCTACTCTCTCCATCCTCTGAATACTACCCAAAGTGTTGTGAGAAAGGGTTCTAGACAGAGGAAGTATTTTAGATACTGGAAGGAAACTCAGGAGTGAAGAAAAGTTACAAAGAAATATAACTGGGGCTTTTTAAGGAAAAATCCTTTTATCATAGTTGAAGAAAGTTTTTACCATTTGAACAGTGTTATGGGCCAGAACTTGAAACATGGTGTTAAGTCATTGGAATTGAAAGATACAATGCTTATGTACTTAGTTCACACCTTTAAGAGAGTTCACACATTAGTTTGCACATTAGAGTTCACACCTTTAAGAGAGCATATATGAGGAGGAGCCCACTAAAGGACAAGCCCACTAGGGACTTCGGGAGATTCACAAGTCACAAACCCACAAGCCCATTCTCTGGGAGGAAGAGTTAGATTCATTCCTTCTTCTACCTTTGTGCTGGCTGGAGGCTTTGGATTCAGAGGGAGCTAGAGGCTGAAACTAGAAGAGCCAAAGCACTAATGGCAAGAACTTTCTGAAACCAAGGAGAGAGATAGGCCTCTACTAAAGCTAACTGGGCCCCAGGAAAAGATTTAAGACTTTGAAAGAGAAAATAAAGGATCTGCATTTTAACTCCTGACTGAATTTGAGGTGATTATTGTACTGAATTGAAAGGAAGGCTGCCTCCAGAAGCTCCCACGAAACCTGTTCCCAGAGAACAATATATTTCAGAGAAGAGAACATTACAGAACAAAGCAAGCTACATGATACTCTATGTAAGAGGGAATGGTTATTAGGCTTTTGCCTAATTCTGATTACTTCTAAGCAAAATTAATTACATCTTATAATGAGAAAGGTTTGTCTTCCTGCTCAATGAAATCCCACATATACTCATATGTTTTTAAAAATCAGTTTCAGACCCCTTAACAGGCTTTAAAAACATTAGTGCAGAGGCAGGTAAGTGGTGAAGTGGTTAGAGCACCAACCCTGAAGGCAGAAGGACATGAGCTCAAATCTAGATCCGATACTTAACATTTCCTAGCTGTGTGACCCTGGGCAAGTCACTTAACCCAAACTGCCTCAATTAAAAAAACAAAAAAAACAAAAAAAAAAACATTAATGTAAGAATTTAAAATTGTGTCGTAATTCTTTCAGGATTATTAGTGTATCCACAACCTAGAAAATTTGTATTTGATCCTAAATAATTATTTTTCTTTTTTTGAAAAGTAATAATGTGTATTCTGAATCATACATTTCATTTTGAGAGGGATTCAGCTTCCTATAAAGAGTTGTTCTGCTTTGTTTCATTGTTATCACTCTCTCTAAGACCTATGCAGTTGCAATAGTTTGTTCTTTGACCCACTCATTACTTTCATTTCTCCAATCTGTTCTTGAGCATTTGTCCTCTGCCTCCCCCTCACTATGTTTACCATAATTGTTATGAAACTCCTTGTAGAGACAAATTACAACAAGAATAATTTCTTGTAAACTTACAACATTTAATGACATTGAAAATGATGGACATGAATCTTTATTGAAGGTTACCAGTTTATTGTTGGAGAAGAATCTCTGTATGAATAACAATTATTCGCCAACATTGTTAAATGGAATTCTATCCTTACAAAGGAGTTTTGATAGGTTATCTCCTTTATATGTTATGATTATCCTGTTTAGTAATGGGGCCTAGGGAGGGGGGGGGATTAGGAAACTAATTCTCATTTCTTCATACTCATTTCTAAAGTAGAAAAAACAATTTAAAAAATGACAAACTCTGTCCTTAAACACAAGGGAGTAAGATTCAGAAAAGTTCAGAAAATTCCAAATTCTCTAAATATCCCCTATAAACAACAAAATTTTTTTTTTTGCATGAGAGCAAACAGAAACAGGTTGAAAATTCATTAAGAGTGCATCAGAACAAGAGTCCTCCTGGAAAAACCAGAAAAATCAGAAGGACAACTCCAAGACAGAGGTTTAATAGGTGAGAATTATAAACATCATCAGGCTGGAAGAAGCCTATTTGACAACCTATTGAATGTTTATTTGGCAGTACAGTTGTCTTTCTGACAAGATTCTGTTAAGAAAAATTCATTATTGGTGCCAAATAACAAATCTAAGATTTCTCTACCAAGTAACCAACACAAATGCTTTGAAATGACACTTTATGAATGGTATTGAGAGTTGGCCAGACAAATATTTCTTTTGGAGTTCTATCTTCTTCAGACATGACGATTTACAATGCCTTAAAATTAAAATATGTCAAGGTCTAATAGTCATTGGAGTCCCATTCTCTTCCCCTGTTGAAGAAGAAGGAGAAAAGTCGAATTGGTCCAGAGAAGGAGAAAGGAGGAAACGATAGACGAAGCATTCTGCCGAAGCATCATAAAATGAGAGAAACTTTTCATTACAGTCCAACAAAATCCCAACCCTATGGATAGGGAAATGAATTACATGTTCAAAAAGCTGGGGAGTCATCATGATAGTGTATTTATCTTCTGTTCTAACTCTTGAAAGAAGGAGCATTCATCAAAATCGGAAAAGAGACCTAAATTTCTCCTCATTGACTTCTTGTATATGCCAACTTCCCATTGCCTGGAATCTCCTACTTCAAACTCCCAATAGTAAGTAGATGCCAGATGTGAAGACTTGATCTGCTAAAATGAAATTGGTTTTACAGTAATTGGTGGGAAAGCATATATTCTGCTGGTTGCTCCCATGTATGACAGTCCTCTGGTCATCAGATAGGATGAGAAATGGATCGATATTTTGGGGATACAGAGTCAGGGTCACTGAAAAGAAAGAACAAGTAGTTGAGTGACTTAGCTTCTTTAAGGCCAAATAGACAAACAGATTTAATACAGGGTCCCCTCTCATTTATTTCTTCTGACTCCTTGAAATCAGAGCAGAAAAATTCCCCAAAGAAGAGTTATTTCATTTGGAGACCAAACTGTCTTAAATTGCCTCACAGCTTGCATATGACAGATATCAGAGTATGTGTATTACTGTTAACTGAAAACAAGAATCTTCACTCACTGTCTTACTTCAAGCTGATATTGCTTCCTTAGAAATACTTCCAGTTCAAAAGAATATATTTTTCCCCCCTTAGGCAACTGGTGTAAAGTAACTTGCCCAGGGTCACATAGGTAGAAATTGTTGAATTTTCCAGGCCAGATTTTTACTCTGGTCCTCCTGACTTCAGGGTTGCTGTTCTATCCATTGTGCCACCTAGCTTCCCGCCCCACCCCCCCCCCCCCCAAAAAAAAAAAAAAAAAAAAAAAAAAAGAACATTTTTTTCCCCTGGAAAAACAACTCAACAATGTCCCTGTATTGTTACAAAGATAACATTTTCATGCTCCTTTTGCTACAGCTGTGTAGTCCTGGGGTTAAGAAAGTGTGATTGCTTCCTAAATGCACCCCAAAATAACTGCCATTGAGGAAGTAACTAGCTACTTTGAAATGGAGGTTGAATGACTCCAGGGATGATTCTTACCTTTGAAGCTTTTCAGCATTTCCCACATTATTGTTTTTTGGAAACATGACCCCTAAAGTGGTGACAACCTCTGGACCATGACCCAAGAGGAACTCACATTTTCTGCAAAGACAATGGACTCAGTTATCTTCAGAAATTGTTAATGACTTTCTCATCTCATTGTCCTTTCTTTCTATGGGACAGACCCTCATAATTATTACTTCTTTCCATGTTTCCTCTTGCCATATTCCCACCAATATCACCCTGTTGCTCCACTCCTCTTAACAGGACACAAATTTAAATCTTACTGGTCAGTGTGCCTTCTACCACCTAGAAAGGAAGAAAATATGAGAGGGTGAACATTGGGTTCTGCTATACCTTACATACTAACATTGTTGTGACATGATTTTCCATCTAGCCCATAAAGTCTGAGAAAAATTGACCCTCATTTTTCAAATATTGCATGGATCTTGGTTCATTGTGGCTTGAGATATTCCTCAAGAAATATATCAGCAGTGTAAAACTCATCAACCTTCTGCTTACACATGTTAGTTGGATTTCTAACATATTTCCATGAAGTCTTAATTCAATATAGGCCCCAATGCCCTGACTGCTCAATCAGGGTACATAAACAGATTTTACCATTAGAAACACATGTTACTGTTATGAATAACTGAACAGTATTCTGTCAAAGAGACTGTGGAGGATCTGTGACTGTACTAAAATCCTATATTCTACAAGACTTTTTGATTTAGGAAATTTGCACCTTCTTTGTTGTGATCGATTTTTTTCTAGTAAATGACTTTTGCTGCCTCTATATAGTCACCTATACTTCGGGACAAGTCTCAAGTAACTTTCTTGTGATCATCTTCTATTATCTGGAAAAATCAGAAGACCAATCTTGTTAGAATTCTTGCTGAACTGGGAAGCTATATTTCTTTTCTTTTTTTTTTTTTTTAATATACCTTTTTATTTAGTAGTTATATGCATGGGTAATTTTACAGCATTGACAATTGCCAAAGCTCTTGTTCCAATTTTTCCCCTCCTTCCCCTCACCCCCTCCCCCAGATGGCAGGATGACCAGTAGATGTTAAATATATTAAAGTATAAATTAGATACACAATAAGTATACATGACCAAACCGTTATTTTGATGTACAAAAAGAATCGGACTCAAATATTGTACAATTAGCCTGTAAAGGAAATCAAAAATGCAGGCAGGCAAAAATAGAGGGATTGGGAATTCAGTGTAATGGTTCTTAGTCATCTCCCAGAGTTCTTTCACTGGGAGTAGCTGGTTCAATTCATTCCTGCTCCATTGGAACTGATTTAGTTCATCTCATTGCTGAAGAGGACCAGGTCCATCAGAATTGATCATCATATAGTATTGTTGTTGAAGTATATAATGATCTCCTAGTCCTGCTCATTTCACTCAGCAACTTAAACATGACATATGGGAGCAAGGAACAAGAAAATTCAGAGGAAAAAGTAGGAATCTGAAGCAACACATTTCTCAAAATAAATTTTATTTCAACCTTCTCTTTTTATGCTCCTGTTCTTGTGAAGACTTAAATTTCCTTCTCTCCAGAAATCCATCCCATCAAAGGAAACATTTTAAAACAACTTTAATATTGTCAACAATGTGTACAATGAAGCATGAATACTTTGCACCTAGTAGCCACAGGCCTGATGAATTTAGAAGCAAGACAACTCTGGCTTCATGTGACTAGGTGTAAACACCACTGAGAATAATAGCCCATTATTCTATGAATAAGATAAATCTGAGAATTCAGTAAAAAGACAGAAGCTAGAAGCTCTATGAGGACATAGGAATTCTCACTTTTTCTGGGCAGAGTCAAGGAAAATCCAAAAGATTCCAACAGTAGTATGTTCAAAACTTTGCAGGCTGAATGTAAGGGAAAGAGACACTATCAACTCTCTTGAGAAGAATATCTGAGAAGGAAGGAGTGAAAAGCAATTTTTACTTGGAATTGAAGGACAAGATTACTGTATTCTTGAAGGGCCTAAGAGTGAACATGATAGTGAATGGAAACTCATTACCCTTTAAAAGAACAAAGATGACAATTCAGAGACATAAGAAGTGGAAAGCTCTATCAAACCACTGTAATTACACCTTTTGTGGGTGGAGTAGAGGGAGGGGTTAATCAAAGGAAGACATATAAAAAGATCCCAACAACTCAGTCCCAGAATCAACTCTTTTAAGACTTTTTCTGCCAGAGCTCCAGGGAAAGAGTAATCCTGAGAGTAATATTAAGAGGAGAACAGAATCAAAGGTAAGTTTCTCTTGGGAAAATATCTAAATTTCTCTATGAACTTTAAGCCTTCTCAGTCCAATAAAAAAGAATAATAAATTGGAGAGGGGACAAAAATGAGAATTAGAGGAGAAAAGAAATTCTGTGTTGAAGGTGTGATTTGGGTTGATGGTATTAGTAGTGATGGAGAGAGCTTCAGGATACAGAGATGAAGAGTTGGAATTGTCCTTGCCTTATTGTCATATTAGATAAGAAAAGGGATTGTTGTTAGCCTTTAAATAAGATCAATTATTCTTAAACTACTCAATAAAGTTGTTAAGTTTGGCTTAATCAGAGACTTTCAATAGTATTTAAAAGGAATCAAAGATGTTTCTTCAGAATATGCTGGCTCTGAAGTGTGGGTTAAGAGGAAGAAAAGATGAGCATTGAAAATAGTAAAAAGTAGTACCCCATCACCTGGATTCCTTGGAGGAGAGACCTCATTTTCATCACTGGATGGATCAGTTTCCCTGATCTGCTCCCTGGGGACAAATTGATCTAATACAAAAACCAAAGACTTGTTCTGTAGTCTTTTCCTGATGACTAGGGTGAGACTCCCTGTAAGATCGGGTTTTTGTGGATCTCTGAGTTACACAACTTTTAGATTCCCTGGTTTTATCTGAAGGCAGACATATTTGGAATGTCAGATGGATCTACTCGGAATGTGTGGTGGTGAGAGATCACCTCTTTTGCATATCCTCTGTTGCCTCAGAGTCCCTGAAATACAACATGTACCAAAAGTTCTAAGACACTTTGGGTGACACAATAATGCCATGTTAAATTGTCACCGATTCTTTCTCCCCAGCTCTAGGAACATGGATGTCAAAAGCTTAATTGAAAGCTTCAAGACAGAGCTCACTTGCTCCATCTGCCTGGACTACTTTACTGACCCAGTGACTGTCAAATGTAGTCACAACTTCTGCAGAGAGTGTCTTCTCCAGTGCATGAGGGGAGCTGGTGACACCTTAACCTGTCCAGAATGCAGACAACTCATCCAAATCAGCAATTTGGTGCCCAACCTGAATCTGCAGAAGCTTTCTATGGCTGGTAAAACAATCGGTCCTCATTTGCTTCAGAGCATAGTGACCCTGACCACCTGTGAGCAACATTGGGAAAAAGAGAAGTTCTTCTGTGAGGAAGACCAAAAACTCCTCTGCGAGTCTTGTTCAATAACCCAAGAACACAAGGATCACCGAATTCTTCCATTGCACAGTGTTATTGCTGAAGGCAAGGTAAGAGTGGCTGCTTACTATCAATCCCTGCCAGAGGAGAAAAAGTGCTTTTTCATTCAACTATCTTTCTAGTCCACTGCCATATTTTAAAAGCAACTCCACCCAATGGGCATAAGGGAAATCTAGGGGCCTCTCATCTGTATAAAATCCAGTTATTTTTATTGACCTTCCAGATCCTTTTTGCTTCAGTATTCTCATCTTTTAAATGCCAGTGATAAGAATAACCACTAACCTTTATACTTATTGTAAGACTCCACTTGAAAAGTTACATAGGCTTTTGATCATCCTGAAGGATTATATAAATTGTAGTTCTCACTAGCCAGTGATTCTTAAACATGTGGGCCTGTTTGTTCTAAAACAGAGGTTTCACTAAAACCATTTTTTTTTTTTCCTGCAGGAGAAACTCTAGGAAGCAAAGAACATGTTAGGTAGTAAACAGCAAGAATTTATATTTTTATTGGCCACTGAGGATAGAGAGACAATGCTTAAGATCAGTGTTTGGTTTTTTGATGAGAATGATAGGGATATTATCCCTTAAAGGCTTTTTCCCTTCTCAAAAGGAAGAATTAATGATGAAAATGTAAGGAATGGAAAGCTTTTTTTTTCCTACCAGAATGACATTTATATTAATGATCAAAGGATGAAATGTATTATCACTCTTTTTGAGTAACAATTGGTACCAAATCATACCAGAAAGGATTGGGGCGTTTTTAGGGAGCATTTTTGAGGATTTTTTAAAAAATATAGTATCACTATTATTTTCAACATTAACACACTCCTTAAAAATGATCCTTTAAGGGATAATGTACCTCAGAAATCCTGAAATGGAAAATGTGGACCAAAACAGCTATGTCTGCTAACAGAGTTTATTGATACCCTTTGATGATCAATAGTATTTCAGAAAAACCAGTGTTGATCACCCATCCCTTCCATCTTAGATTTTTCATTTCTTTCCTTTATCTTATTTTTTTCTTGGAACAGGAGGATACTTATACTTGTAAAGAGCTAATTAAACATGAATGTAAGAGAATCTATCAATATTTATGGGCTGAAGAAAATCTTTCCCTGCAAAGATTAGATGAGGAATCCAGGGACAATATTGTAGAAGTCCAGGAGGAGGGCAAATTAACACAAGTCCAAAATCTGAATCAAATGATATTAGCAGTACAGGTCACATTGGACGAGGCTCCTTTTGAAATTGACTCTGGAAGGTAATATTAGTTTGAGTATCCAAGTTATATTCCAATTACATTTCTGTAAGATGAAACCATGTCTCTACAGTCTCAGAACTCACATTTTCCATCTACACCAACCAGCAGAAAGTTATTATTAAATCTTCAAGACCTCCAAATCCAAGATGAATTATATCCTTGTCAGCATTCTCAAATTACTTGCTTCTAACTTGGTATCAGGGGTTTTTAAGTCGTGATCCAGTGCTGCACATAGTAGGGCTTTCTGACTCATTGACTTCCTCTTTCCTCCCTTCCTAAATTTCATCCTCTCACACCCTTTTCCTTGCTTTCTTCCTTACCATTTATCTTCCTTGCTTGCTTCCTTCCTTACCATCCATCTTCCTTCCTGACATTCTATTTAACCATACTAAGTGCTTAAAAATCTTAATAATTTAGTGAATGCTTTCAAACAGAATAAACTGCATTTAGTGCTAGAAGGGTCCTAAAGTTTATCTGCTTAAAATACTTTATTTTACATTCCAAGAAACTGAATCACTAGAAAACTTAAGTGCTTGTTCTAGTAAGTTAGAAGCAGGATAGTCCTCTTGGTTTATATAATCTCAAATGGACTGTGATAGTAAGTAAGGTTTTCCAGAACCAGGGAATTTTTCCTTATTCTTAACTTCCCAGATGTACAGCTTGCTATTATTTTTTCCCCTTTTTTTTCTAGGGCATATAACTCTGGATTCTGAAACAGCCCATCCTCATGTCATCCTTTCTGAAGATTTGAAGACTGTGGAGTGTACAAGGATCCCACATAATATACTTGCCCATGCAAAAAGATTTGACTGTCTTATCATCATATTGAATTGGGGATCCAGCCTTTCACCTCAGGCAAATACATTGGGAAGTAAAGGCGGAAGATAACACAGAATGGTCAGTGGGCATTTGCACAGATTCAGTTACCAGAAAGAGGAGAATCTCTTATCCAATAAAATAAAAACTTTAAGTTGGCTTCAAATAATAATTTCTTTCTCTAGGATTCACAACATGACTTTTATGAGAGCCAACTGATCCATAATTAGGGCATTTTTCTTGATTCTGAACAGGGACATATAGCATTTTATGATGTCTCAGACAAATCTGTAATCTACAGTCCCCCAAACCTACCTTTTCAAGAACCTCTTCATCCTTTCTTTTCTATTTGCTGCCCTGATAAAGAAAACATCCCTAAAAATAAAGACCCCTGGGGAGATCAGGAAATGGATATTTATTCTAATAGTTAATGGGAGACTCTCAATATAAGTGACTAAAAAAATAACATGGAAAATGACTTGTACTCATTTGACCTTATGTGGAAATGATGAATAAAGTTATGTATGATCATCAAAACTAATGAGAATAAAAATCTTTCTTGTTTATATTGTGTCCTACCTCTCTGATTCTTCACTGAGAACTTCCACAATATTTTACAAAGTCACTCCATACATGGGGACTTATTATTTTCCTATAGCAAATGGAAATGGATGTCATACACAAACACTATTCCTATGTCAGATACATATCATATACATATGTATATATCTACATATACATATAGATATGAGTATATACACATATGTGATTAGGGATAGTTGAAGAATAATAAGCATGGTAAGATAGATTTTTTTTTCGTGTTAAGGTTCATGGGCCAGGTGATTTTGGCTTGCAATTATCATCAGTAGAAGAAATTAACATATATACAATATATATATATGCACATATATCTATATACATTTTTAAAAAGTTGTTTTAAATCATGTCTGACATTTCATGACTTTTTTTTTTTTTTTTGGTGTTTTCTTGGTAATGATCCTGGAGTGCTTTGCCTTTTCCTTCCTAGCTCATTTTTACCCATGAAGAACCTGAGGCACACAAGGATATATGATTTCTTTTATGATTACACAGTTAGCAAGTGTCTGAACCAATAGTAAATATGTTGCTTAAGTGAAAAAATGATTAAGGGAAAAGAATAACTTATATGTTCTGAAATATTTATAGTAGCTTTCTTTGTGTTGCCATAGAACTGGAAATTGTGGAGATATCGTTTATTTTGGGAATGGCTGGACAAGTAGTGATATAATTGTGATGGAATATGTAGGTGCTATAAGAAATGATGAACTCAATCATCTTAGAAAAATATGGAAAGAGTTGAATGAAATAATTCTTAAAATGAAGATAACCACAAAAAGATTACGTCATAATAACAATATTGTTTTAAGAACAACTTTGAGTGTTTAAGTCATTTTGAATATTATAAATTCCCAAAATAACTACAAAGGACATCTGAAGGAAGACACTATCTGTACATAGGCAAAGAACTTAAGTAGGGGTAACTAGGTGGCACAGTGGATAGAGCACCAGCTCGGAAGTCAGGATGACCCGAGTTCAAAGCTGATCTCAGAAATTTAACATCTCCTAACTGTGTGACCCTGGGCAAGTCACTTAATCCCAGTTGTCTCAGCAAAAAATAAACAATAAAAAAAGCCAAAAAAAAAAAAAAAAAAAAAAAAGAACTGTTAAGTATAAATATGAAAAGAATGCTATGTACATATTTGTATGTGTATATAAACATCCATCCACCTGTATACACACACACACACACACAAATAGTTGTTCTTAATGGTAACCATATTTAAGGTGAGGGAGGAAAGGGAAGAAAATAGGAGAAAAGAAAGCTACATGACAACTTTATTATATATTTAAAAGGAATAGCAAATTGTAAATAATAGATTTGCAATTTCATAAACAATCTTTTTTTTCCCCCTATTCTACCATTTTATAGAAATCCTTCCCCCTCCTTAAGTTTGGAATAAAACAAATTATATTTAAAAACTGCAATATGCAAAGTAAAAAAAAAAATCAGGAAACTAGAACCACATTGTAACTGAAGGAATCTAATTCATACCAAATATCCAAATCCCTAGAGAATCCTGGGGCACCTCCTCAGCCAATATAGTCATTTAGGATACCTGCCAAATAAAAAAACCAAAGGGAGCTACTGTCCTGTGTAATTTATTATCACTGTTGGAATAAACCATGGTGAAGGATTTTATTGTAAGTGTAACCTTTCTCTTTTGGTTTCTGGCAAGGGAAGCAACTCTGATATTCAGAAAAGGAAATGATTCCAAAGTGAAAAACCTTTGTTTAATGATTTGCTTCAGGAAACTTCCTCTGAATCTCAGTGCCTCCCAACACAAGGTGGAAATTTGCCTGGTCCAGTTTAAAATGGGAATTCAGTTGTTTTTAGACGTCCCACTACCACCTCTCTGCTATAAACTTTGTTCTGATACTGCTTGAAATTCATACTCTTGTTATTGCATTGGCGGTGAATACCATATACCTCAGCCAAAGTGTTTGCCACATTTGAATTTATCTTTGGCTTTGACCTTTACAGAGTATTACAAGCACAGAATAGAAGGGTATTCCTGAAGTTATCAACTAATTGAAAATGTACTATCTGGAAATTATTTGTATTGTAGGTTTTCTTAGTTGTACTTTTCTTCACTTCTTAAGAGAATTATTGGAATGGAGTGAACTCACTGAGTTCATTTTGTGACTCAGTTCTTGGTATGGCTCAGTTTTTTTTTTCTATTCTGTTAGAACTTTAGTTCAATTTCTGTATTCTCAGAACACTTTATCAATTTTGAAAATTGTGAAATAACTTCATTATATTGTATAAAATTACAGTGGCTGGTTAGGCTAACTCTACCAGATCAATAAATTGTCCCTTTACCCTCTCTTTCTCTGAACTTGGAAAGGTTCAAATCTATTTTGCTTTATATCCTGTTGTTTTCTTTTAATTCAGAAAACAACATCTCCTCTTATATACACTCAAGTGCCAAGATGAGGAAGCTTGGTCCTGATTTTTGTGCAATTGGCAATTATTATATAATCTACAAACTCTACACTTTCTGAAGCTGCAACCTTTGTTTTCTTGGTTATTTCAGATTTTACACAATACATTCTTGCAAAAGGAAACAATAAAAGAATTTAAGCTAGGATGTATGGTGAATAAATTCACTACTGATTAGTGTTATTTAATTTCAATTATGTCCTCATCTGGAGATGGTAATCATTCTATCCCACCCAGTCAATACTCACTCATATGGTAGCAATTCCAAACCCATCTTCTCTCTCCCTGCTTCTGTTGATAGAGAACAAAATCCAGGACAAAAATAATTTTCATTTAGCAGAGGGGAAAGTCAAAAAGTTCATTTGAAATGATTCTCTGTAAATTTCACATAATATAGGATTCAAGCAAAGAGAAAAGAAAACAGAAATTGATTGACCAGCTGGAAGATATTTCTACATAAGACACATGGATTGCTTGAAATGTATAACCAGGGAAAGCTCCTAACTTTTCTTACATCAATCTTCATATCTCATTGGTCAGTACAATCTAGATCCTGATTTAAAGACTAAATAAATCATGTTTCTAAACAACAGATATATTCTCAGGTACATAGTGGTAGGTTCAACCAGTGCACTTCCCATAGCACCGTTACTTAATTGGAGTAACTCAATGGATTTCATCTCATTTCTTCAACATTTTCAACTATTGTCTCCCAGAGGCTTCTTCTCTACTTCTCCTCATCCCACATACTCTGAAATTACCCTCCATTTCCACAGTGCATATACTCTTTCACCATTTGCTTAAGTCTATGGAGTTGTTAATGTTACTACCAAGAAAAAGACCCAGGTAGGTGTCAGGTAGGATACATGAGGAAAAGATGGCCAATGTGGAAGATTAAGCATGGCTGAAACCAATTTGAAGTAATGGGAAAGGAAGGAAAAATATGTCATTAAATAAGTATGAGTAGAAATGCTTAATCTTGGTCTGAAAGAAGTGAGAGAAAATGACACTTTCCTCCCATCTTTGGATGGGAAGTGGAGGAGTGGTATGAAATATTCAGTGTATTTTGTATGTATGTTAATTTTGCAAGGCAGCTTTTTTTCCCCTCTTTTTTTTTTTTTTTTTTTAATTCTGCTCAAAATGGCTTGCTGAATAAAGGACAATGTGAAATAATCTCAGAGTTGAAGAAAGTGAAAAAATAAAGGCTAGTAATAAACATTAATCTTTAAAAAGAATCTTAAAGCAAAAAGTGTTTGAAAGTGAGACTCAAGGAAAAGCTGTACTCAATCAATTGGCAAAGATGACAAAAAATAAAAAAAATAGACAATGCTGCTGGATCTGGGAAAAAATAGGGGAATAAGAGAAAAATGTTGGTACTATGAGTTAGGTTACCCATGTAGAAGTACATTAGCAATTATACTCAACAAGGGTTCTAAAGTATCCAGAATCCCCAAGGATTCATAGGGCACAAAGAAATAATAGTGCAAATTTCAGTCAAATATTCATCACATTTTTTTCCTAGTAGCAAAGATTTAGAAAGACTGCTATTTCCATCTGTGACTGGCTACACCATCCTTGGTAAATGAATATGTTGAAAAAAATATTGTGAATTCAAGAAAGGGAAAGACATAATATATGATGCCAAGTGAAATTATCTTTTTCACATCTGTGCAGATGTTTGGAGTAGGATGGCATAAGTAATAATAAGTATTGATAGACATGTAGATATGTTTGGATTTTAAAGAACTGTTGTTCTTTTAGTGTTCAATTGTTCTGAAAAAAGACTTGAATTGGGAAAGGAAGAGGTTTTCACCAAATGAGTAAGATGTGGAAAAAAAAAAAAGAATAAAATTCTAAAAAGTGGAAAAGTGAAAAAGATATAATTTTTTATTTTATTTTATTTTTTTTTTGCTGAGGCAATTGGGATTAAGTGACTTGCCCAAGGTCACACAGTTGGGAAGTGTTAAGGGTCTGAGGTCAGATTTGAACTCGGGTCCTCTTGACTTCAGGGCTGGTGCTCTATTCACTGCACTACCTAGCTGTCCCCCCAGATATAATTCTTTAAAAGATATGATTGACAAATTTAAATGATAAACAGAGCTGGGCTACTAAAGGCAATAAATTTGACCAAAATATGCTATTATAATCACTGTTAAACATCAAATCACAATAAACTGAATGAATACTGATTAATTTGAATAGGGTTTCAACATTATCATCACACTGGCCCTGGAAACAGGAGAACTTGACTTTGAAGTCTATCTTGACTTTTAACTAGCTATGTAATTTTGACTTTACATGCTAACATTAGCCATAAAACATAAAGATAATAGCATATTATTCATAAGAGTTTTTTATGCACCGAAGATGATAATATATGAAAAATATCTTAAAGCTCTATGACAAAGCTCAGGATTATTACAAGATGTCCTATCATTGTGCCCACCCTTCCAAATGATAAAATCTATATTTGTTGGAGACTCTGGCACAAATTTAGGGAGAAAATTTCCATTATTACTATACTTGCTATGGTCATTCATGATCCTTACTGTGTCCCATTTTCTCCTTTCAGAGTCATGGGTGAACAATTTGAATCATCAAAGGTTCATCTCTGTGTTATTTGCTTGAGAAAAGACATTAAGATAACTACCCTGAATGCAGACATACTATTTGCATGTCTTGTCTCAGCAATGTACTGCAAACCAAGATTCTTCCAATTGGGAACTCAGGCTGATATGGCGATGCAATGTGAAGAAGGAGGCAACCTGGAGAAGAAGAGAAGCTGCTCTGTAACTATAACAAGAGCCTATTCTGTGTGAGTTACAGGATCATGAGAATCACACACATTGGCCCATTGCAGTGGCTGCTCAGCACTACAGGTGAGTCATGCACAGATCAATGTTATTCCTCCAGGTGGCCTAAGGTCTTCCTTGGGGAGTGACGGCTCCATGTTCAATTTAGTCATTCCTATTGTAGACTATCACTAGGATATATTTATTCCCTGATAATCTGAGTACTTACTCAATTATCCACCCAAGAAGGTCAAACAGCCACTTCTTCCTAGTGTGAATCTCCACTATAGAGATCATTTAGACAGTCTTGGTCTTTCAATACTCAGCCCTTAACATTGCATGCCCTCAGCTTAGGAGAAAATATCCAAATGGTGGTTATTCATGCTATTCTTCCAGAAAAAAACAATCAAGGAAAATCTGGAAATTTTCCAGACACTACTGATGCTGAAGTAAGAGACCTAAGGGACAGGCTGTAATTTGAACTGTAACTAGCTGGAACTGTTTCCCTCAATAATGTTTTGCACATCCTTTATCTCAGATAGTTTTCATAACAATCCTGTCATCATTATTAGCCATAACCAGCAGACAAGACTATTGAGGTGTGAGAAGTGAGGGCTGAGAGATCCCCTAACAACAATGGAGTCCTCTAGCCACTTTGCAAAAGAATTCGCAAACCCCAATAAATATAGGCTTGAGGTTTGTGGTAAAAAGGGTCTTATTACACTAAGAAAACAGCTTTCTTAGTGGGCAAAATCCTTTTAGGGTTATTTGCAAAGGTTTCGGCACTCAGCTTTTGATTATATAATTACATAATTTTATATATTATATTATATATAATTATATATATTATAATAATGTTAATATAAGATATAAATATAAAATAATTAATAATATTACAATAAATTAAATTAAATATATTATATATAATTATTGTATTATAATATATATTATGTATATATAATATAAAATAAAGTAAAATAATATTAAAAATATAAAAATAAATAAAATATAATTATATTTATGATATTATATAATTTTCTCTTGATTATATATTTTCTCTTGCCCCAAGCCAGGGAGCAATTTGAGGGACTAATTTTCAATCCAACAGAGGGCAGTGACCATGCCCCAGACCAAGATCTCCAATTGAATCATAGGAGGAGATTCCTTATCTGGGAGTTTCCTTTATGAACAGGAGGGTAAGACCCCTCCCAGAGGCCTGGAGAGTTTCCAGGTAGGGCCTTTCCAACCCTTCCCCTCTCCCCAAGATCAAGGGAACAGTTTACATCAAGACTACTGAGGCTCAGAGACACTGTTTCTTGTCCTAATCTATGCCACTAATGACTATAGAAGCTTTGAATCAAACCAATGTCTCCTAATCTGAAATCTAATGCTTCTCTTCAACTGAAGCTGACCTCTATAACTGCTTCTCCTTTTGAGTCCCTGTCTCAGCCTCAGACCTCTATAAATAACAAAACAGAAAAATAGGGGCTGAGGAGAAAAAGAGCCCGATTTATCTGCTGAAAGAGCAAATTAACAATAAACTTTGAGAAGTGAAGACATTTGCTAATAAAATTGTGTGACCAGTAATAAAATGGCCTTGGAATGATAGTTGGGAAGCAGTGAATCAAATTATGCTTCTATCATCATCATTAAGAAACAGCAATTACTCATTTTCATAGCACTCTCAGGCTAGCAAGACCAATTTAGATAGAAATGTTACTATCGCCTTTAAGCAGAAAAACCATGTTAACAGTTCTGTTCCAAGAGATCAATATACAATATTTGAGATTCAGGTGGGAAAGGCTCAAGAAATCCTAGACCACTTACTCAAATTTGATTCATTTCACAAGGAAATCACAAATAACATTGAAAAGTCAGCATTCTCTCAGCACTTTGTGGACTCAGATTTAGGAAAAAAAAGGATTTTGAAGTCATGTCTCCTCCTACATAGCCTGAAGAATATTGTCAAACCTCTCTAGAGCTCTTTCCTCAAAACAAGAAACATAAATACTTATTTTATAGAGTCAAATTCTCAAGAATCCTTCTTGAAACTCTACCTGAAACATGTATATGGTACAGATGATGCTATTTGTACACTGGAGGAAAAGCCAGAAAGAACAAATGCTTTGTCAAAATTGAACATCTCCAGAGTTTCAAATGAACTGCACTCAGCTCAAAGTGATATTCATCCTATAGTTCTGATGTTTATAATGTTATTAAATGCATACGATTAGAACTAGCATTGATCACTTGAACTAATTCCTAATAGGTCAATGGGATTAGGTTGTATTAAGACTTTATTAATCTCCATTATGTTTTATTGCTACCAGATTTAAGCCACATTACCAATTAAACTCTTTGGTATCCTGAATCTGAATCGTCAATACATTAGAAGAAAGACTTTTTCAAATCTGCATTAGAAACGAAGCCCATTAGAAGATATATAGCACAGAAAACCATAGAACTCAATAATCTCATAATAAGTGTTGAAAGTGATCTTTACTTGTAATTGGGAAAATAAAATGTTATTTAGAGAAATAAATAAAACTGAGGTTAATATTTTTGCCTCAAGTTCTTTTTTGGCAGTCTGGTGAACTATCGCCAGAAAAGCTTTTAAAATACATGAAGTAAAATGCAAAGAGTCACAAAGAATCCAATTCAGTTTCAGTAGAGGTATCAAAAATATTTTAAAAACATGTTAAGAATGCCTGAAAAGGACACCCTGAATTTCCCCCCACATCCCTCAAATAGAGGAAATTGTGTCTAATATTTTGAGAATACTGAAAAATCAAAGGAAGAAGGACCAAAATGAGACGGTGTACCAGTCGGTCCGTGTACACTTTTCTAGACTGCCGGGGCCTTACATACCAATCTTCGGGATATCCCTGGATACACATAAAGATGAGCTGATCTTAACATGCACAACAGCCTTTCTTTATTGGTAATCTCATCGGGGGTTAGTAGAAAGCAAGAGCAAGTGGTGTATGTCTCTGCATCTCCTTCTCTGCCTTTCTCTACATCCCTGCCTATGGACTCAAAGCTGGTTATTTATATTTACTCTCCTCTGGGATTACCTTCTATCTAGCTCACTCAGTACTGCTTAGGTGGATCTGCAGAAGGGAGACACCTGGAGTTGGTGCTGCATCCTAAGAGGAGATCTAGCAAGAGGACACAGTCCTCCTCATCTCCAGCACCGTTTAACACCTGTGAGACACAACCTCCTGCCTCAGAGGGCAAGCCCCTTTTTACCTCCTGGGCTCAACCCCACCAGGTGACAGACATGACGATTCTCAGAGGAGAAATGGCCCTACCAGATGGGGAGAGAAATACACGGTTAAGAGGTGTATATTGCTTCGGTATTGAAAAAGCCAGTGAAATTCAGAGTGTGGGTTTGGGGAATATTCTAATAAAAAGAGCTGTAACTGATAGCAACTGGAGGAGGTATTTTCCATTGTTTTTGTCCTGAGATAATGAAATTCCCCTTGGGGCAAAACTTTCCTCATTGTCCTTCATTGGAAATATCTGTAAAGGATATTGAAGAAACGATTTATTCATCAACAAATCTTCCTTTACTTACTCTTTCCCCCATTTTACCAGCTGGTAGGAAGTACAAATAAAACTGATTTTCCAATGCAACAATCAACTTCTGAGATTAAAAACAAATAACGCACCTAGAAAATGGTTTAGCACATTTAATGTCAAATTCTGTCCCGTGCTGGGAGACTATTCACAGATCCCACTCACTTCATAATGATTTCCTTATTACATGGTTACTTTTGCTTAAGGGAAATTCTTTAATGAAGGCAGCCTAAAGAGAAATCCTCTGTTTACAAGAGGTGGGAGGTCAATTAAGAGCCCCAGGCAAGAGTCACCAAGTTTGCCCGCGTGCCCAAGATTATTTTGGCAAAGGAACGGGGAGAGTTCTTAGGGCTCTGAGTTAGAGGTAGATGGCCCAGGACTTCTCTGGACAAATCACCCTAAAGTCACTCCAGAAGCCGCGATTGCCAAGGGGTCCCCAGTGCAATTTTCCAACCCGGAAGAACCTGTGTATCTGGCTAGCAGTCCGTGGAGCTTCTCCCGCCTGGAGAGGGTAAACTGGGTTTGGAGCTGCCTCTCCTCTTCACCCTGCATAATTACTCGCATTGAATAACCTGGTTTCGGCACTCTGTTCTATGGTCTCCTTTTCCAATTAAGGGACCTCCATGATTGGCGTTCGCAAAAAAACTCCTTCCTCCCTGACTTCCTCTGAAAACGGAGAACAGACCACGATTTCACCTTGGGCTATAGGACTGTTCCTCCTCCACGGATCCCGGACCCTTAATTCCTTTTTCTCCTCAGGAAATCTTGAGAGATCGCACCCGAAAGTGTATTTAGTGCAGCCCTCTCCAAATGGTAGGGTTTAGAGCCCGTGGTGAGCAATCAGATTTGCAGGGTTGCTTAGAGAGGACGAGGAAGGAGACTTAATGGGATCTCTGGTCCTTTATCATAGCCATCAGAACTCGACTTGTGGCCCCAGTCCTGTTTCCTCCAGGAGTCACCAGGCTCTGAGTGTACCCATTTGTAATTTTGATAAGAAGTGTCCATTGAGGTTGGCTTTCAGTTCCCTTGGGGATCCACTCAGTTGCAACAATCTCCATACTAACTTTACTTCTTTCCCTCCCTGCAAGTGCTTTTGCCCTGTGGTTACTTTCTTTTTACTATACTAAGGGTTTTGTACGAACAGTTGATTGCAGGTTTTCTCTCCCTTTTGGAAGTGAACTCTATGAAACGCAAAGACAGCATTCTTATTCTCTCCCTCTCCTCGTCTCCCTCTCCCAGTTTCCCTCTTCCTCTCCTTTGTTTTTGTGGTGTTGTGTTTATAGCAATAATGTAGCTGGCTTCTAGTAAGCATCTAATACACTTTATTGCTGGTTGACTAACTCCCCTCCAACATTTTCAGACTGGAGAAATCCTAGAAAAGCGTGCCACAGCCCGGGTCAGCACGTCACTGGGGACTCGGGTCCCTGGAGGGGGCGGGGCGGCTCTTACTGAACTCTGCTCTAGAGTTCCCAGGTGACCTCTCATGAAAGCACCTGAAGTGCCATGCCTGATTGCCTGCGGGGGTCTGCGCGCTGCAGCTCTCTCGGTGCCCTTCTCTCTAGGGGGGAAGATACAGAACTGGAAGCAGGAGGGATCTTGAAGGCCACGGGAAGCCTGATAAATGCTTTTTCGCGTGGCTCATGTTGACTCTTTTGAAGGCGAAAACTACGTGCAGCTGGTGGGCGCCTGTCCCCGGGGTGCGTGCTGCAATTGAGGGCGTGTTTGTGGATATAGACGGGGTCAATTAGATTGAAATACTCTGTGCTAAGCGTCTATCATGTGCCGGGCACCGTGTTCAGACCCGGGGATACACAGAACAAAAACAACAAGAAAAGAAAAAAGCAAGTCCCTGCCCTCAAAGAGTGCGAGAATTTCTGAGAATTATCAAGATCAGGCAAAGACTCCAACACCAAGAGTCCCAAGAGGAAGTTTCAAACTTTGTTCTTGGATATTTTAAGAGCATCTAGAGTCAGTCCAATCGAAAACCTGTACAGCACTCAACTGTGTGTATTTAACTGTATGGAATTAACTATGCTCAATCCAATAGATACAAAGGGATCTGAGAGATGTAATGTAAATGAAACATGGAATTACAGTTGCCACAAGACTGGCTCAGTGGTATATTTTATCTTCATGGAATATATTTTGTTTCTTGTCTCCTCCCCCTTGGTCCAACAAAGGGAAAATGTATCATTCTTTGATACAGTTGTTATTGGCTTCACATAGTAGATTAAATCTTACCTTGGGGAATTAATGTTTTCTGAAAACAAAGATGAGAAAGTTCATTTACATAAATAAAAGAACTCTATAACTTGGTCCCTAAATCTTGCTGCCCAAAGTGAGCCAGTGCTGTGATTTTCTTCCATCCATTAAAATCCAGATTGTGGTAGAATGGATTCTATAATGCTGAACTCCAGCACGACAAAGAGTGACACGTAATTGATCTTGCTGAAAACATATTTGTGCAGCACCAAAGAAAAGCAGTGAACACTATGTCTGTTCACAGACAGATTGCCAAATGCTACTCAGCACTTGGTGAGAATTAAGATATGAAGTAGAAGATTTCTGATGAAAATAAACTTGCCTTTAAAAACATTATCCTTTTTTTAGTCATCCTCTGTACTTTTTCTGCATAGAAACCAAAATTGCATTGCTTTTTTTCTTTTTTAACTCTTTATGGACACGGTCCTCGGTGCTCCGCATGAAACTCTGGGTCTGAATTATCTGATGTCATAAGACATCTAGAATAGAAAGAGAACAAAATGCACATGCAGTTTTTCCTGAAAATGTCATCCATATAACAGCCACAGCACATATTAAAAATCATTGCAAAAGATCACCCAGGCCATAGTGCTCATCTTGTCCTGGATATTGCCATAGTTATGAGGCCATCCTTGAATGGAAATAAATATCAGTATCCATGACAGGTGCTAGGAATGCTAAAATTAACAGGGAAGCACGCATTTCTTTTTCTTTCTTCTACTTTTTTGTTTTGTTTTGTTTTTGAGGCAATTAGGGCTAAATAACTTGGGGCTAAATAACTAGGGCTAAATAATAACTATATCACACACCTAAGAAGTGTTTAAATGTCTGAAGTCACATTTGAACTCAGGCCCTCCAGACTTCAGGGCTGGTATTCTATCTACTATACCTCCTAGTTGCCCTGAGGCATGCATTTCTTAAGTGAACTTGAAGCTGGTTCAGAGGGAGATTGTTTTTCTTTAATTCTGGAAATCTTACCTGTAGATGTACTGAGACACTTTAATTTTCCCCTTTTCTCCTGTAGTTTCTGTCTGTTTAACAGTGTTTCCAAAGAAGCAGTAGTGAGGCATCTATTGACCTATGCCTACAGTCATTACCTCTCCAGTATGGATTCCTATAATTATCTACAGAAATAAAGGTTGGTCCCTTAAACACTTTACTAACTCAACACAAATTATTTGATACCTTTATCAAGGACCTAGCAATCCATGGACATCTAACTCATACTTTAATTGGAAGGCCAACTTGTCAACCTTTGTTGTTGTCTACATCTCTCTTGGAAACCAATGAGTTGATACTGATCTATTAAATCTAGTCTTTGAATTTATCCATTCAACCAATGATCTGCCTGCCTAATAATATTATTATTATGTAATTCATATAAGTATTTTCTACTGCTGCTGAAAACTCAAGGAGAAGGAGGAGTTAGAAGAAGCTAGATGATTTTGGAATGTAAAAATCATTGGTTGATTGAAGAGGTCAGAAGCTAGATTGCAAGGGCTTAAAAAGAAGGAGGTAAGGAAGTACAGACAATGAGAATATACAGGCAGTTGTTGGGATTTGTTTTTTGAAAAGTTTAAAGGTCTGGAATGATAGCCCTTGTTTCTTATTGGTCTTAAATGTTTATTTCTTTTTAAAAATTTATTGAATAAACCAATCATTTCTATAACATAATATAATAAAAAAAAATCCAATTGCACATGAGATGCTAAGCTCAAATGAAGGCATTCCAAAAATGAGGATATCTTAGGCAATTTGATAGAAGATAAGCATTAGGAGAGATTGAGAATTAAAGAGACGAGATGATTTTTTTTAAAAGACAAAATTCTAAAGATATGAGAAGGATTTAAATTGACACAAAGAAAAGAATTGAGGGGCCCTGAAGCTTTCATTGTCTCCTAGACCTTATTGAATTAAAAAACCTGATGAGTCATAGTCATATAGTACATAACTATCTCAATCCTAATGTCGGACCAGAAACTTTCTCACAATCCCTTAGCACCCCCTGTTCCCTCTGGTCTCACCAGCCCTTGCCCAACAATCCAACAATTCTGAGAAAGAAGCAGCAAGTAGGTTTTCTTTGTAGAGAAGAGGAAAAGAGAGAACAAGGTTCTTATCACAATGGATTCTCTCTCTCTCTCTCTCTCTCTCTCTCTCTCTCTCTCTCTCTCTCTCTCTCTCTCTCACACACACACACACACACACACACACACACACACACACACCTGCTAGTTACATTAAATCCATCTAATGAGGTATCAAAGTATAGTTGTAAGCCCTTTTTTTTTTTTTTTCAAATGGAGCTCTATATCCTTTATAATGTGTATGACTAGTAGCTTCCAGGGGAACAGAGAGTTTGAGAGGTTTCTGTGATCTCTAAAAATAACAATATCTTGGGAACTGCAAAAGAATCAAGACACTAAAATAGTTTCTTTGTTTCTTTTTTTTTCCTTTCAGGATGCAAGAAGCATATTGAAAATGTAAGCTTCCAAAAGACAAACTGATTTGGAAATACAGCATTTCTGATGACATATTCTGGGAGTATAATGTATCAATGATATTGATCTGTGATTAGGTTAATGCTCAATATGCAAGTCATAAGATCTGTGTCCAATAGGAAGGGTAACTAAGCTGTCCTTTTTGGAGGAGTGAAGCTGTGTTACTTCAGTGTCCACAGGCAGCTTTCTAAAAGTTGCCTTCATGCCAAATCGTTGGGATGAAGGACCTGTTGGTAATCTTCTATTGTAAGACTCCTTTGCTTTCTCAGCTATTCGCCAATAGTAGAATTTTATATTTGTCACCTATTTATCCCCTTGTTTCCAATATTGTCATATATATGGATTTTTTTTGTCATTTAGAGGTCAAATAATTTAACTACTTTTTCTAATGTTTTTGCAGGACCACAAATTTTTTTTTAATCTTAGTCCAAATCATGGGACCACCAATAATGAATTAGTGTATTGTGCATCAGCATCCCTGCCAATATTTAATGCTTACAGAAGAAAATGTGTCAGACTGGTGGGTCAGTGCATATTGAAGTGGAGGAAGCCACAAAAGAATGAACTTTTCTAGTGATCCAATTACATCCATGGATTCTATCTTCCAAATGTCTCTTCTTTTTTTGTTTCAGAGGAGAGACATAATTATTCATCTTCTGATAATATGCCTAACTGTAATATACTTATTTCATCTTGATTAGATAGTATTGGATATTTTTAAAAATTCTCCTTTGATAGATTGCCAGCTCCATGAGGACTAGCACCTCTAGAAGAGCAAAATTGATCAAACATGTTTGAAAAGCTACATATTTTGAAATCAAGTTTCAGAGAAGACTTTCTACCAAAACTCAAAGCATATCTGAGATCAGACATTGCATCTATATTTTTAAGATGACATTAGCAGATAGTCTGATTGATCTCTATAGTGGAAAGTCACAGCAGGAAGGAATGACTGTTGGACCTCTTTGGATGGATAATTGAGTAAGTACTCTGAGGGATAATAGCTCAATGGGATAAAATAATACTGAATAACAAAATGGGAATGGAGGGATCACTTCCAAGGAATACTTTAAATTACCTAAATGATTTTCCATGACTTCTGTATGACTCAGCCTACAATGCAGAGCAGTCACTGCAATGGGCCAATGTCCATGGTTTTCATGATCTCCAAAACTAGTCACACAGAAAAGGATATGGTTGTCATCACAGAACAGTTTCAGATCTTCCCTGTGAGTTTCTTCCACAAATCATCTCATTCAGTTTTTTTTTTTTTGGAAAGCTTTATTATTCAGTCATGAAGGATGAAAACCAATGAAAATAATACTCAGAAGAGAGATTTCTTAGGTGTCAGACAGATTATAATTCTGAAGATTCAATCATCATGTTCCTCCTTCCTAAACTATGAACCATAGGAAGGATACATGAGGATTTAGTAATCCCAGTGGAAAGAAAGCTGCAATCAGAGTGTACATAATTAAGCTATTCCCTGTGTCTTATATACACTGGCTATATAGTCTTAGAAAACTCACTTTCATTTGAAAAGTAATCCCTTCATCATTGTTCAGGGCAAGTCTTTCTTTTCTGAGGGACTAATTGAAGAGGAGTGAGAAATTGGGGAGGTCAAGGCTAGGGATCTTGCCCATCCGGTTTACTTCCAGAGATTTGGAAAATTTGATTGCTTTCCCACTCGCTAATTATACCACTCCTTAACTGACTACCATTATTTATCTCTATGATGGTGGAAGAAGGCTTTTCATATTTTGTGTTGGCTAAAAAGACAGGGAGTCATTTATCTATGTGTAGATACTTTATATGGGGACAGATTAGAGTAAAAAAAGGAAATACCTGAAAGAAGCTTGGGGCTTGGCTAAAAGCAACATCCACTTTCCTAAGTATAGCAAAGTATTTAAAGAATATTCTTCATAAGTTCTTACTGCCTAGAGGAATGGTTGAAGATGAATGATGTCAATTTTTTTTCCTGGCAATAAGTCTTGAGGAATGTTTAAAAGTCCATAATATTGTTTATCCTATTGTCAAACTAGGAAACAGGACCATGTCTACCTGCTATTTAGAGACCTTTAATTAAGAATCTAGGTTATGTTGCCCAGAAACCCCAGTTAGAGCCAAAGGTTGATGCAAGGAGTTTTCTCAAACAACCCACATATCATATCTGAAAACGGACCCCTAGTGATGAATCAGTTATTCTTTTCATGTCTCTGACTGAATATAGGCATTTAAGAGTGGCACACTTCTGAATTTAGGGAATTGAACTTAGGGAATTTAGAGAATTTCCTAACTTGGACTGTCTCCACTCTTCAATTAAAAATCAAATTACCTAATATTGTATTCTTTTCTTAATTAATTGACTTTATTTGATTAATTGATTTTAATTCATAAAAGGCTATTTCCCCTTATAATGTTCTTGTTTTGGGTTACTGGTGGTCTTTGAGCAGACTTCTTTTCAGGAGAGTAATCACCACAAGAGTAGCCAGGTGTTAAAGTCCAAATCCTTTGTTATCTCCTTGCCTGATGCTGGGTAGCTTTCTGGAGAGTCTTTCAGTTTGGTCTTGGATCTTACTGGGAGAAGTGCAGGAGACCAGGCCAGCTATCAGGAGCCTGAATGAAGATGGAATTGAATCTCTCTCCTTGGTTCTTAGAGTTTAAGGTCCTGCCTCCAGTTCTCTTGTCTTCTCTGCCTCTCCCTCCAAGCCTCTCAGTCCCCCAGGAGAGTCACCAGGAGCCTGACTGAAGATCCAATGAATCTCTCTCTTCTGTTCTAAGAACTTGAGCTCCTGCCTGTCTTCTCTGCCCTCTGAATGAATCTAGCTGAGGCTCCTATCTTATATGTTCTATACTGAGCATAAACCAATCATTACATCACTAGGAAACCATTATTTGTTGTAAGATTAAATCAATCATACTGAATTTGGAGAACTATTAAACATTATGTTGAACTAGATAACCATTGTTTCATCAATTCCACTTAGTACCTTGTAAGAATCCATGTTTTAAGTTCAGAGTTCTGGCCCATAATATTAGCAGTGGCAGCGGGAGCTCGGCAGGCAGCTCACAGCCGAGGAGACCTGAGGGGGGTGGGGCGTGATCTCAGCTATCTCTTTGGGAAGATCTTTGCTACAGTACTGGATACTTTTGCCCTGGCTGGCAGCAAGCCAGTAGACAAGCAGAGAAACTAAAAACACAGGGGGTGAAGAATACAACCCCAAATAGCTAGAGTCTCTCGGTACCTGGCCACTCCTCCCCTACAGTGTCTCAGCACACTCTCAGAGTCTCAGAGCACAGTCACAGCACAGCCATCGCTGTCCTGCTAATGCCTTGCTGTTCTGTTAGGGCCTCGCTGCTGCCCCCCACAGTCTGCAGAGGAAGCTTGGTAACACCACCCAGTCCCCTGTTCCCCCCCAAAAAAAGCAGATTCCATTTGGGTTTTTTTCTTTTTTTCTTTGCTAGCTTGTCTTTGATTCTTCTCTGACAAAATGAGCAAAAAATTTAAACAGACCTTAAGTATTGATAGCTTCTGTTCGGATAGAGAGCAGACTCTAAACCCTGAGGAGACTAAAAACAGACTGTTTCCAGGTTAATCCTCAAACGAGGATATTATCTGGTCCTCAGCACAGATGAATCTCATAGAAGAAATTAAAAAGGCTCTCACAAGAGAGCTAGAAGAAAAATGGGAAAAGGAGTGGTAGGCTTGGCAAGAGAGTCTGGAGAAGTCATCCCACTCATTTAAAGACAGAGTGGATAAAGACATCAAATCCTTGAAAAATAGAGTTAGTGAACTGGAAATAGAAAATGGCTCTCTAAAAAATAAAATTGGCAAAATGGAAAAAATTCCATAGAACAAAACAACCCACTTAAAACCTCAATTGCACAATTAGAAAAAGATATAAAAAAAATGAGTGAAGAAAATACTTCATTCAAAATCACAATTGAACAAATGGAATTGAAAGACTCTAGGAGACAACAAGAATCAGTCAAGCAAAACCCAAAAAATGAAACAATGGAAAAAAATGTCAAATCCCTTCTTGGGAAAACAACAGACCTGGAAAATAGATCTAGGAGAGACAATCTAAGAATTATTGGACTCCAGGAAAAATATAATGAAAAAAAATAGCCTGGACACTATTTTCCAGGAAATTATCAAAGAGATCTGCCCAGAAGTCATAGAAACAGAGGGTAAAATAGACACTGAAAGAATTCATGGATCACCTACTGAAAGGGATCCTAAAATCAAAACACTAAGAAATATAGTGGCCAAATGCCAGAACTATCAGACGAAGGAAAAAATACTGCAAGCTGCTAGAAAAAACCAATTCAAATATAGAGGAGTCACAATAAGGATTACTCAGGATCTAGCAGTGTCCACATTAAAGGACTGAAGGGCCTGCAATACAATATTCCAAAAGGCTAAGGAACTCGGTATGCAACCAAAACTAACTTACCCAGCCAGAATGAGCATCTTTTTCCAGGGAAGAAGATGGACATTCAATGAAATAAGTGAATTTCACCTATTTTTTCATGAAAAAAATCAGAATTTAACAAAAAGTTTGATCTACAAATGTAGAACTCAAGAGACACCTAAAAAGGTAAAAAGTAATCTTGGGAACTATATTTCTGCTATAAAGATGTATAAAGAACACGTGTATACCTTGTTCTAGAAACTAGATGTGAAAAGGAAATTGTACCAGAAAAAGGGTAAAGTGGGGGTACTACATCTCATGAAGAGGCAAAGGAAACCTATTATATCTGAGAGAAAGAATGGAGGGGGATGAATATAGTGGGTATCTTACTGCCATCAGAATTGGCTTAAAGAGAAAAATTTTAGACATATTTGATTTATGGTGAAACTTCTCCTACCTCATTGAAAAATGGGAAGGGAAAAGTGAAAAGGGAAGGAATAAGCTAAGTGGAAAGGAATACGGAAACTGTGAGGAAAAGAGTAAGATAGGGGGAGGAACTCTAAGGTGGGGGAACTCTAAAAAGGGAGGGCTGTGAGAAGCAAGTGGTGCTCACAAGTTTAATACTGGGGAGGGGGGTAAGGGGAAAGGAAGGGAGAAAAGTATAAACAGGGGTTAACAAGATGGCAAGTAATACAGAATTGGTAATTTTAACCATAAATGTGAATGGAGTAAACTCCCCCATAAAGAGGAAGCGATTAACAGAATGGATTAAAAGCCAAAATCCTACAATATGTTGTTTACAGGAAACACACCTGAAGAAGTGAGATACATACAGAGTAAAGGTAAAAGGTTGGAGCAGAATCCACTATGCTTCAGGTGAAGTAAAAAAAAAAAAAAGCACTGGTAGCCACCCTGATCTCAGATCAAGCAAAAGCAAAAATTGCTCTAATTAAAAGAGATAAGGAAGGGTACTATATGTTGCTAAAGAGTAGCATAGACAATGAAGCAATATCAATATTAAACATATATACACCAAGTGGTGTAGCATCTAAATTCTTAAAAGAGAAATTAAGAGAGCTGCAAGAAGAAATAGCAAAACTATAATAGTGGGAGATCTCAACCTTACACTCTCAGAATTAGATAAATCAACCACAAAATAAATAAGAAAGAAGTCAAAGAGATAAATAGAATACTACAAACGTTAGGTATGATAGATCTCTGGAGAAAACTAAATGGAGACAGAAAGGAGTAGAATTTTTTTCTCAGCAGTTCATGGAACCTGTACAAAAATTGACCATATATTAGGACATAAAGACCTCAAACTCAAATGCAGTAAGGCAGAAATAGTAAATGCATCCTTTTCAGACCACTATGCAATGAAAATTACATTCAACAAAAAGCCAGGGGAAAATAGACCAAAAAATAATTGGAAACTAAATAATCTCATACTAAAGAATGATTGGGTGAAACAGCAAATCATAGACATAATTAATAACTTCACCCAAGAAAATGACAATAATGAGACGTCATACCAAAATGTGTGGGGTGATTATAAGGGGAAATTTCATACCTCTAGATGCTTAGTTGCATAAAACAAAGAAAGAGAAGGTCAATGAATTGGGCTTGCAACTAAAAATGCTAGAAAAGGAACAAATTAAAAACCCCCAGTCAAATACTAAACTTGAAATTCTAAAAATAAAAGGAGAGATCAATAAAATTGAAAGTAAAAAAAAAAAACTATCGAATTAATAAGACTAAGAGTTCGTTCTATGAAAAACCAACAAAATAGATAAACCCTTAATAAATCTGATTAAAAAAAGGAAAGAGGAAAATCAAATGGTTAGTCTTAAAAATGAAAAGGGAGAACTTGCCACTAATAAACAGGAAATTAGAGCAATAATTAGGAGTTACTTTGCCCAACTTTATGCCAATAAATTCAACAACTAAATGAAATGGAAGAATACTTTCAAAAATATAGCTTGCCCAGATTAACAAAGGAAGAATTAAATAGACTAAACAGTTCCATTTTAGAAAAAGAAATAGAACAAGCTGTTAACCAACTCCCTAAGAAAAAAATCCCCAGGACCAGATGGATTTACATGTGAATTCTACCAAACATTTAAAGAACAATTAACTCCAATGCTATAGAAACTATTTGAAAGAATAGGGATTGAAGGAGTCCTACCAAACTCCTTTTATGACACAGACATGGTACTGATACTTAAACCAGGTAGGTTCGAAACAGAGAAAGAAAATTATAGACCAATCTCCCTAATGAATATTGATGCTAAAATCTTAAATAAAATATTAGCAAAAATATTACAAAAAATCATCCCCAGGATAATACACTATGACCAAGTAGGATTTATACCAGGAATGCAGGGCTGGTTCAATACTGGGAAAACTATTAGCATAATTAACTATATCAATAACCAAACTAACAAAAACCACATGATCATCTCAATAGATGCAGAAAAAGCACTTGATAAAATCCAATGTCCATTCCTAATAAAAATGCTTGAGAGTATAGGAATAAATGGACTTTTCCTTAAAATAGTCAGGAGCACATATTTAAAAGCATCAGTAAGCATCATATGCAATGGGGAATAACTGGAACCTTTCCCAGTAAGATCTGGAGTGAAGCAAGGTTGCCCACTATCACCATTATTATTCAATATTGTATTAGAAACGCTAGCCTCAGCAATAAGAGTCAAGAAAGAGATTAAAGGAATTAGAGCAGGTAATGAGGAAACCAAACTATCACTCTTTGCAGATGATATGATGGTATACTTAGAGAACCCCAGAGATTCTACTAAAAAGATTTTAGAAATAATTCATAACTTTAGCAAAGTTCTAGGATACAAAATAAATCCCCATAAATCCTCAGCATTTTTATACATCACCAACAAAATCCAACGGCGAGATAAAAAGAGAAATACTATTCAAAATAACTGTCGACAGCATAAAATATTTCGGAATCTATCTACCAAAAGAAAGTTGGGAATTATATGAGCAAAATTACAAAAAAAACTTTCCACACAAATAAAGTCAGATGTACATGATTGGAAAAATATTAAGTGTTCTTGGACAGGCCGAGTGAATATAATGAAGATGACAATACTCCCTGAAGTAATCTATTTATTTAGTGCTATACCAATCAGACTTCCAAGAAAATATTTTAATGATCTAGAAAAAATAACAACAAAATTCATATGGAAGAACAAATACCGAGAATCTCGGGAATTAATGAAAAAAATCAAATGAAGGTAGCCTAGCTGTACCTGATCTAAAACTATATTATAAAGCAGCAGTCACCAAAACCATTTGGTATTGGCTAAGAAGTAGATTAGTTGATTAGTGGAACAGGTTAGGTTCACAAGACAAAATAGTGAACTATAGCAATCTTATGTTTGAGAAACCCAAAGATCCTAACTTTTGGGATAAGAATTCATTATTTGACAAAAACTGCTGGGATAACTAGAGATTAGTATGGCAGAAATTAGGCACAGACCCACACTTAACACCATATACCAAGATAAGATCAAAATGGGTCCATGATTTAGGTATAAAGAATGAGATTATAAATAAATTAGAGGAACATAGGAGAGTTTATCTCTCAGACTTGTGGAGGAGGAAGAAATTTGTAACTAAAGATGAACTAGAGAACATTATTGATCACAAAATAGGACATTTTGATTACATCAAATAAAAAGCCTTTTTACAAACAAAACTAATGCAAACAAGATTAGAAGGGAAGCAACAAACTGGAAAAACATCTTCACAGTTAAAAGTTCTGATAAAGGCCTCATTTCCAAAATATATAGAGAATTGACTCTAATTTATAAGAAATCAAGACATTCTCCAATTGATAAATGGTCAAAGGATATGAATAGACAATTTTCAGATGATGAAATTGAAACTATTTCCACTCATATGAAAGAAAGAGTGTTCCAAATCACTATTGATCAGAGAAATGCAAATTAAGATGACTCTGAGATACCACTACACACCTGTCAGATTGGCTAAGATGACAGGGATGTTGATGAATGCTGGAGGGGATGTGGGAAAACTGGGACACTGATACATTGTTGGTGGAGTTGTGAATGAATCCAGCCATTCTGGAGAGCAATCTGGAATTATGCCCCAAAAGTTATCAAACTGTGCATACCCTTTGATCCAGCAGTGCTACTACTGGGCTTATACCCCAAAGAGATACTAAAGAAGGGTAAGGGACCTGTATGTGCCAAAATATTTGTGGCAGCCTTGTTTGTAGTGCCTAGAAGCTGTAAAATGAATGGATGCCCATCAATTGGAGAATGGTTGGGTAAATTGTGGTATATGAATGTTATGGAATATTATTGTTCTGTAAGAAATGACCAGCAGGATGAATACAGAGAGGCTTGGAGAGACTTTCATGAACTGATGCTAAGTGAAATGAGCAGAACCAGGAGAGCATTATATATTTAAACAATGATACTGTATGAGAATGTATTCTGATGGAAGTGGATTTCTTTGACAAAGAGAAGATCTACCTCAGTTTCAATTGATCAATGATGGACAGAAAGCAGCTACACCCAAAGTAAGAACACTGGGAAATGATTGTAAACTGTTTGCATTTTTGTTTTTCTTCCTGGGTTATTTTTACCTTCTGAATCCAATTCTTCCTGTGCAACAAGAGAACCGTTCAGTTCTGCACAATATATTGTATCTAGGATATACTGTGACATATTTAACATGTATAGGATTACTTGCCATCTGGGGGAGGGGGTAGAGGAAGGGAGGGGAAAAATCAAAACAGAAGTGAGTGCAAGGTATAATGTTGTAAAAAATTACCCAGGCATGGGTTCTGTCAATAAAAAGTTATAATTATTTAAAAAAATGAATGTTGAAAATTATCATTACATCTATTTGGAAAAATAAAATATTATTGAAAAATTTTAAAGTGAAAAAAAAGTTCATTTGCAAGGATAACTATGGGAAATGTGTATTTACTCTGAATTGGTAGAAACATACCTGTAAAGAACAATGGTGCTGTCTAGAACCTGCAGGACACACATTGTTCTTTTAGATATGAATAAGATGCCCTCTGAACTTTAATGACTTTCTTAGATTGTTTTGGGGCTAATACCAGGCTGCACTTGTGCAAAGTCAGCCATTTGTGCAGTCAAACTGCATGATTTCACGTTTAAAGCTTGCATAGACATTGGGTATATGTACAGCCAACCTGCAGGAGATGGAAGTCCAGAAATATCCTTGTGCATACACTCTTAGACATGGAGGGAGGAGTTGAAATGGCACAAATTCCATTTCTTCAGGCCACCACACCAGTCTACTTTTGCCCTTATGTGGAAATTGTTTACTCATGAGTATAATAGCAGAAGACAAAGTCTGAAATCCATGCTAATGGCATCCAACTGCTTGCTGCCTTGTTGAGCAAATAAAATTCTCTTAAAGATCAACATATACTATTTGTATCTTTTGTTCTCATGGTTTTTCCCTTTTGTTCTGATTTTTCTTTCCCAACATGTTACATATGGAAATATGTAAAAAATGAATGTTCAGAAATAAGAAAAAATGTTTTTACATGTAACTGGAGAAAATAAAAAAATGAAAGGAAAAAAAACACCTTATTAATAAATAGATTAACTTAAACATGACAAGTGGGAGCAAGGAACAGGAAAGGTGAGAGAAAGAAGTAGGAATCTGAAGCAACACATTTCTCAAAATCAATTTTATTTCAACCTTCTCTTTTTATGCTCCTGTCCTTGTGAAGACTTACTTTTCCTTCTCTCCAGAGATCCATCCCATCAAAGAAACATTTTGAAACAACTTTAATATTGTCAACAATGTGTACAATGAAGCACAAATACTTTGCACCTAGTAGCCACAGGTCTGATGAATTTAGAAGCGAGACAACTCTGGCCTCATGTAACTAGGTGTAAACACGATTAAGAATAATAGCCCATTATTCTATGAAAAAGATTAATCTGAGAATGCAGTAAAAAGACTGAAGCTAGAAGCTCTATGAGGACATAGGAGTTCTCACTTTTTTTCTGGGCAGAGTAAAGGAAAACCCAAAAGATTCCAACATCAGTATCTTAAAAAATTTGCAGGTTGAAGGTAAAGAAAAGAGACACTATCAACTCTCTTGAGAAGAATATCTGAGATGAAGGAATGAAAAGCAATTTTTACTTGGAATTGAAGGACAAGATTACTGTGTTCTGAAGGTTCTAGGTGTGAACACGATAGTGAATGGAAACTCATTACTCTTTAAAAGAACAAAGGTGACAATTCAGAGACATAAGAAGTGAAAACTATGGCCAATGTGTATTTACTCTGAATTGGTAGAAACATACCTGTAAAGAACAATGTTGCTGTCTAAGAACCTGCAGGACACACATTGTTCTTTTAGGTATGAATAAGATGCCCTCTGAACTTTAATGACTTTCTTAGATTGTTTTAGGGATAATATCAGGCTGCACTTGTGCAAAGTCAGCCATTTGTGCAAACTGCATGATTTCACGTTTAAAGCTTGCATAGACATTGGGTATATGTACAGCCAACCTGCAGGAGATGGAAGTCCAGAAATATCCTTGTGCATACACTCTTAGACATGGAGGGAGTAAAAAATGAATGTTCAGAAATAAGAAAAAATGTTTTTACATGTAACTGGAGAAAATTAAAAAAATGAAAGAAAACCCACTGAAGTTACACTTTTTGTGGGTGGAATAGAGGGAGAGGCTAATCAAAGGAAGCCATATAAAAGTGATGATGTCTAGATTGGGGGTACCTAAATGAAATTAGGGTTTAATTGAGGTCTAGTGTCAGGTTCGGGGTACAGGGAGTCAAATAGAACTCCCCTGCAACCCCTTTGGATTTGGTGCAAGGATACAGAGTTAAATGCGATCTAGTAGTGGTGCAAGAGTCCCTTGTAAAGGAATTTACAGACCCAAAAACCTAGATTGATAAAAGAGCTTTATTATGGGGTTTGGAAGTAAGGATAAAGTCTAGTTAAGGAAATAGATGAAGGTAGAGATAAGAGGACACCAGAAATAGGATTCCAGGGGGCAGAGAGTCCTTGGTGCCAGGCATGGTGCTGGCATGTTTCAACCCTCTGCAAAGAGGGCTCCAGCTTGGCTCTTTTATGAGAGATTTAGCTAAAGGGGCCCATGGGTGGAGTCCCAAGTTGGCTCCTCCCTGGGTTTCAGGAAGGGCCAGAATTTGCTTGGTGGGGGTTGGGAAACAAGGGCAGATCATTAGAATGGGGGCTGGGACAGCCCGGATCTCCTATTGGAATTCAAAGGGATGCTTTTGACCAGGATTTGTGAATCAAAGGTCCTAGCTTCTTGAATTGGTAATGCATCAGCTAGGAGGGGTTGGGAATCAGAAAGGAATAAATAAATCTGAAAGGACTAGGTTCATAAAGGATCCACAACCCACATCATTTGGAGCGTACCCCTCTCCAAATGGTAGGGTTTAGAGCCTGTAGCTGAGGAATTGCTGAGTAGCTCACACTGTGGTAGAGTTCTTTCTGCAAGTTTTCAACCAGCGAAGACCATACCCCACCTCCCTCTGGTCTGCTCAGCATGAACTGTTTCCCATGCTCTCACCTGGTATAGCCCTGTTCCTTCCCTATGTGTGAGAGCAAAAACAGATGTTTTCTGGTGAATTTCAATATTATCTTCTGTTGGTAATGTGTTGTACTCCCAATATTCATGAGTTTTAATAGTCAAGCACCAATTCCTCAGCTGTTTCATAAAAATTAGTCTGAGGGTAAAGGAGAGCTCAGAGAGATGCGTGTGTCCTCTCTACCATCTTGGCTCCACCCTAATTTCCCTCTTTTAAAAGCCTTATGTTCATAATTGTTTTGGAAAGTCTCAAAAAATAATTTATTAAACACTGACTAACCATTCATGCTTGATGACATGTGGAAAGTCTGAAGACTAAACTTTTGTAACTGATGCACATTTCCCTTTTCCTGCTTCTAGAGTTGACCAATTATGAAATTGTTTCTGATACTGCCTCAATGTCCCTAAAAGCCATTTTTCCTACAACTGAAGGATCCTTGACTGCAGAGCTTGCATTGAATTGATTAGGAACCAGTCTCCCTAATAACTTAATAAATATTCAAAGTTCTGCCCCAGTTGCATTTGTTGCACATATGATTTTTTTAGGGGTGGGGCTAGCTATAATGCATACAATGTACTAACATGGCTGCTTCACCCCTTTTTGACCTGGCACTCTATAATTAAGATCAAGAGTTGAATTCCCATTTGGGTTGTGGTTAACAAGGCTAAATATTCATACATCATAAAGTTCACTTCTCAAAACATCATTCCTAGTACTTCACTAGCTATTAAAGCTACAGTGATGGGAACTTTTCTTAATGACAGACAGGAAACTTTCTCCTCAATATAGCACAGACCCTATCCCACTGTAAGTATGCAGGAGAAATACTGAGAAGACATGGAATCAGGGTAGGAGAAATTTTAGTGATGTAGCCCATAACCCTCTTGTTTAAAGTGATTAAGCAACAGAAACTAATGATATAGCCTGCAAAGAACTTGAGCTCAGTTATCATAAGACATAAGGATATGATTCCCAATCTGTTAATGTTTCCTTTTGCTCCTTAATATTTGCAATTTAATCATTATCTTTTGGAGTGAACATCTTTATCCATGTTTTCCCCCTCCCTTTTATTCTTACTTCTATTCCTTCAGCCTCAAGTATTATTTCACTCCCATTCGTGTTTTCATCTATTTTATATTGGTATCTTCATAGAGACCCTAGCCTTCCAGTATAACAATATCCTCAATTATAATGGCAAATAGTCAAAATACTTCATCACCTTGTGTCTTGTCATATCTCACCATCATCATCATTATCACATATACTGACCATGGGGTCTGAATCCCTACTTCACCCCAGTTTGATTTGGAGATCTGTCAGGCAAAGTGGATGGGGTCCATCTGCAGCAATACCATCTGGGATGCTTTCCCTTTTCAGCAGCTACTCTAGCCTTTCTATAAAGAGATCCATATTTTCCTTTCCTAATGGTGCACAAATAGACTTAGGACAAAATGGGAAGTTAAGAATGGACTTAAAACCTTAAAGGTTAATATTTACTTAATTTTTCCAGTCTCTTCATTTCTGTGCTTTCTGCCAATTAACTTTTCTAGCACATCAAAACTGATAATTTTGCCACTAGTTTTTTTTAAGTTCTTAAACATTTTATAGGATTTAATCCTAATTTTTCCTTAAAATACATTTTTTTTGGTGAGGCAATTGGAGTTAAACGAGTTCATATAGTTAGTAACTGCTAAATGCCAAAGGCTAGATTTGAACTCTGATCCTCCCAAATTGAGGATTAGTAATCTGTCCTCTGCACTATTCTTTTCTAGTTGTAATATAGATCTATTTCAGGTCTCCATTGTTACATTGGGGATTGCAAAATTAGCACAAATAACATCTAAGGATGGGAAAATTCATTAGAAGGGTTTTAGTTGAGATGTAATCAAGGAGGTGTGAAGTTGAAGTCTAACTAAGTCTAACTAGATTCCAAATCAGCCAGGTTTTCATGGTGTAAACCAAGTGAGTTAGCACCTACTAGATGTGAATACAGAGGGCTGAATGGGATAGAGGGAGGAGAGAAAGGGCATATAAAAAGACAGCTTTGTGCTGTCCAGAATAGAAATCAGAAGCTGAGTCTGAGGATCTTAGACCCGAAAATACAGAGTCTGAAGGAAATCTACTAAATTGGAGGAAGCAAACTGTAAGTTTCACATAAGGAATTTATATATATATATATATATATATATATATATATATATATATATAAAGATATGAAAGAGCATTTCCTTATACAGCACAAAGCCATTAGAATAGCAAAAATTTATGGTTTACATCCTTTAATATTAAATGGCCAGTAAGTTGTTTATTTAGTACAGAGCAGGGATTTCTTTTTTGCTCTCTTAAGATGAAAATATTTAGGAAATATTCACTTTCTTAAAAATATCCAAGTACTTATAAGGTAAAGTTTTTGTTTGTTTTTTTAATCTCAATAACTGTTAATATTGTCAAGCAAGATTATTGTCATTTTTCGGTCATGATAAGAGTGGTCCTGGTCGACTCAGATTAGTTAGTAGGTGGGTAATTAGGGAAAGTTGATTGTAAAGAAGAAAAGGCTGAAAGAGTATACATCCCTGTTATTAGGGAAGGTGGCAAGGTTTAAATTCAGTTTTAAGGGAAAGTAAGGTTGTGGGTAGATTTTCTGAGAAATGCAAAGCTTAGAAAGGAAGTTCAAGGCTCTAAAGACTCCAATCTTTCAATAGACTACATTTAATTGAGCCAAGTCTAGTTCTCCTAAAGGGGATGTTATTATAGACTTGTGTTACTAGAAAGATTCTGAAATGAGCATCTTTTCAGTTTTTACAAGATGGGTAGAAACTGAGCACACATAATAAAGAAGAATGATGACTTTTTAGATAATTCTTTTAAATGTGGAATGAAGTCAAGGTTTAAAATGTAACAATGTTGGGCAACTATTTTTCTCACCATGAGCTTATGTCAAGGCAATTCTATTAAAATGATTGGTGTATTAATGCATTATCATCCCACAGACTTTCCTACAGTGCAGAACTCTTAAGACTGGGTTCAGAGAGGCACCAAGAGAGAGTCTTTGTGCTGAGGGAACAAGGGTTCTCTAATTCAGAGATCCAGAGAGAACACCCAGTTTGGATTCCATTTCATTGTCCATAACAAGTGTTTTGAAGATCCTGAGGTGCAGAAGTTTGAGGCAATAGTCTACCACAAAGATATTATGTATTCCCAAAGGGATAGATAATTCCTCCATTATAATTATTGAATATAATAATTGTAGGGAATGTTAAAGTCAGCATCGATCATAATCTGATTAATATTTCTAATGATATTTGAGGTTGTGAAATTGAATTTCTGAAGGAAGTGAATCAGCTTAAGGAGGAAGGTGCTGCTTCCCTCCACTTCTTCAGGAGACTCATTTGTTTTTTTTTTGTTTTGTTTTGTTTTTTTTTTAATTCTACTCAGGATCATGGATGAAGTGCATTTAGCTGAAAACTTCAAGGAAGAGCTGACCTGCTCTGTATGCATGGATTATTTCAGACACCCAGTAACCTTGAGCTGTGGTCATAACTTTTGTCGCATCTGCCTCCTCAGGAGCTGGGGAGAAGATGACAGACCATGCCCCTGTCCTCTGTGCAGGAGACCCTTCCACATGAGAGACATAGAACTCAACCATCGCCTAGGGAAGCTGGCCAGCATAGGCAGGTCCCTGAGACCCTATTTCCTGCAAATAAAAGAGGAAAAAGTCACTTGTGAGAAACACGAGGAGGAGAAAACTCTTTTCTGTAAAAAGGACAAATCTTTCCTCTGTGTATATTGTTTTCAATCCCAGGAGCATGAGGACCATATGGTGCACAATGTAAAAGAGGCTGCAGAGGATTCTAGGGTAAGTGTGTCTAGTAAAAAACTATCTAGGTTGTCTTCCTTCTCTCCACATTGGTAGATCTTCTGATTCATTCACTTCTATAAGAAGCAGCTGCTTTGGAGCCCATGGAACCCATAGGTGACCTATGGGTTAGCTTTGTCCTTCAGTTCCCAGTTTGAGGAATGAAAGCTCATGGTAGCAGGGCTAATCCCGCAGAGTCTCCCTTGACCCAGCCAATAGACCCCCAGACACCCTCCCCCCCTTAACTCCCTCTCCCCCCACCTGTGGGTATTACATATCTTTCAGGCTGCAAATGCTGGCCATCAAGATTCCACTTCCTTCAATTTCAATTTTGTTTTCCACTGAGTATCCCTGACTCGGGTCGTTGCCTAAGAAGGGAGGGAGGCTGCTCACTCAGAGATAGAGACCATGGAGAAAACTACTCCATGGGCGCCTGTCCCTGTTCAGGGTGCATACAGCCATCTCCCCCAAAAACCCCAGTCCGAACCAGCCCCCATCTATGAGGAAGGTAGAAGACCCTTAACCAAAATGACTACTCAGAGATCATTCAGTAAAAAGCAGAAAAGTTGTTTATTGCAAACCTCCGGAGAATGAGCCCTCCTAACACAAACTTTCTCTTTCGTATCTCGGGATGGGATGGCTCATCCTCTGGAGGTTTGCTTTTCTGCTTTTTACTGAATGATCTCTGAGTAGTCATTTTGGGTAAGGGTCTTCTACATCTCTTACACCAGACCGCAAATAGTAGAGACAATTTTCTGATTTGTGGGATTTTGTTGATCTAGCTTGGGGAAGGGCAACATGTATGAAATGATGACTGGTATTTCCTTAGGTCAAACTCCAAAAGACTTTGGATCTTCTCCAGAAAAAAGTAGTAACAGTTCAGAATATAGTGACAGAAGAGAGAGAGAAAGAGAAGACTTGGAAGGTGAGTGTCTTGAGCCCTTTGACAGGGGAGTCAGAAGTATTCATGACAGTCTGCTTAAGGGGATGTTGAGGTTCCTTTAAGCAGTAGGTATTGGTGCCATTAGTTTCCTTCTTAAACATTTCAGTTTTTTAAGTATAAAAGTTAATTTAATGTTAAAGAATAAGTAAACCAAATAACAAATCATAGAAACAATAATTTCAACCAAGAAAATGATAATGATAGGACAATATTCTAAAATGTATGGGATGCAGTCAAAGCAATGCTTAAAAGAAAATTTATATATCTAAATGCTCATAAGAATAAAACAAAGAGAGCAATGAATTGGGCATGCAACTAAAAACAAGGTAGAAAAAGTACAAATTTAGCATAAAAGTTTGTTCAGAAGGATTAGACCTTGTAATTTTGTTGGCATTTTAACTTTTGGATTAGGATCCTCCTTATAGCATGAATGTCAACAACTTCATTGAAAATTCTCTATAGTTTTAGAGAGTCACCTAAAGGCAGAACTTGCTGAAATATGTAGAAGGTTCCCAGGCCTGCAGCTGTCAGAGGCAGGTCTCAGACTTTCAGTTTGGTGGCATTTGAGTGCCTACATAGTGCATTAAATACATATTTTCTTCCCTCTATGACAACTACCTCAAATTATCTCTCACATTAGAAATATTTCTACTCCTGGAAAAAGTTTTGTAGGGAAAGAGAAAAAGGGCCTTGGACATGGATTCATGAACCTTATCAAACTAAGTTACTTCCTTGCAGGAAAAGATCCAAATCTGGAGAGAGAGTTTGGCAGCTGAATATGGAGCATTCCATAAATTGCTGGAGAAAGAAGAAAAAGTTCATTTTCACACAATGAACAAGCAGGAAAGTGACAATCTGAAGATTGTAAGACAAAGTGTGATTACAGTGTCCCAACAACTTCATAGCTTGAGAGAGGTGATCTTGGATATGGAACAATGTAGCTGGAAGACCAGTAGCCAGCTTCTAAAGGTGAGAACTAGAAAAAGGTTGAATAATTTAATAACATTTGGGGTACCTAGGTGCCCATGGGTTAGAGTACCAGCCCTTAAGTCAGGAGGAACAGAGTTAAAATCTGGACTCAGATACTGAACACTTAACACTTTCTAGCAATGTGACCCTAGCAATGTGACCCTAGGCAAGTCACTTAACCTCAGTTGCTCAGCCAAAAAATAATAATAATAAAAAAATAAATAATAGCATTTTATCTACCCAGCCCCTTCAAGACCTCCAAAGCTTGTCAAAGAATGCACAAACATTTGATTAAATGAATGCTAGGCTTAAGAAGTACAGCTTCCCAGTTCAGCCAGAATTCTAATAAGACTGGTCCTCTGATTTTTCCAAATGATAGTAGATGATGACAGGAAAATTATTTGAGACTTGTCCTGAAGTAGAGGTGACTATATAGATGCAGAAAAAGTGAATTATTAGAGAAAAATATCACCAGAAAAAGGTGCAAATTTCCTAAATCAACAAGTTTTGGTGACTATGGACTTTAGTACATTCATAAATCTCCCAGAGACTTTTTGATGAAGTACCTTTCAGTTATTCATAATAGTAATGTGTATTTCTAATGATGCTGGGAAAAATAGTAAAATATGTTTCAAGTACCCTGGTTTAACAGTCAGGTGATTTAGGGTCTCTAGTCTAAAACTTCATGGCGATATATTAGAAATCCAACTAACATGTGTAAGCATAAAGTTGGTGAGTTTTCCACTTCTGACTTATTTTCTTGATGAATATCTCAAACCACAATGAACCAAGATCCATGCAGTATTTAAGAAATGAGTGTCAATTTTCCATAGTATATGTGACTTTTTGGGCTAGATGAAAAATCATGTTACAAAAGTGTCAGTATATAAGGCATAGAGGAACCCAGCACTCACTCTTTCTTTTTCTTTCCAGGTGGTAGGAGGCACACTGAATAGGTAAGATTTAAATTTGAGCCCTGTTAAGGAGTGGAGCAATAGGGTGAAATTTGTTGGTGGGAATATAGAGAGAGGAAACATGGAAAGAAGTAATGATTAGGAAAGATTTGTCCAATGGGAGGAAAGGGCAATGAGATGAGAAAGTCATTGCCAATTTCTGAAGATAACTGGGTCTGTTCTCTTTGCAGATGTGAATTCCTCTTGGGTCACCGTCCAGAGGTTATCACCACTTCAGGAATCATGTTTCAAAAAACTATAATGTGGGAAATGCTGAAAAGCTTCAAAGGTAAGAATCAGTCCAGTAGTTATTCAACCTCCATTTCAAAGTACCTAGTTACTTTTTTAAAGGCAGTTATTTGGGTGGGCATATAGGAAACTGTCATACTTTCTCAACCCAAGGACTACCCAGAGGCAGCAAAAGGAACATGAAGATTATTTCTTTGCAACAATGCAGGGATGTGATTGATGTTCTTTTTCCAAGTGCAAAAATGTCCTTTTGGACCTGGAAGTATTTCTAAGGGAGTAATGTCACCTTGCAAGTGATACAGCGAGTAAACATTCTTGTCTTCAGTTAACAGTAATACACATACTCTGTTATTTGTCATATGCAAGCTGTGAGGCAATTTAAGACAGTTTGGTCCTTCAACTCAATTAAATCTTCTTTGGGGAATTGTTCTGTAGAATTCAATTAGTGAGTACCTTGTATTGTCTCTTTGTCTACTTGGACTTTAAGAACCTAAATTGCTTAACAACTTTTCTTTCTTTTCAGTGACCCTGACTCTAGATCCAAAAAATATCTCTCCATATCTCATCCTCTCTGATGACCTGCGGACTGTCATTCGTAGGAGCAACCAGCAGAATACACCCTTTTCTACCAATCAAGATGAAAATAATTTCATTTTGGGGGATCAAATCTTCACAACTGGTATTCACTACTGGGAGGTTGAAGTAGGAGATTCCAGGCAATGGGCACTTGGTGTATGCAGGAAGTCAATGAGGAGAACTGGAGATCTCTTTTTCCATTTTGATAAATTAATCTTTCTTTCTAGTGTTAGAACAGAGAATGGATATGCTATCACGACTACTCCCCACTATTTTGAACATCTAATTCCTTTCCCCATCCTCTGGGTTGGGATTTTGCTAGATTGCAATGAAGAGACTATTTCATTTTATGATGCTTTAGAGAAATGCTTGATATATCATTTCCCTCATTTCCATTTCTCTGGACCACTTCAGCCTTTCTTTTCTCCTTCTCCTCCAACAGGGGAAGAGAATGGCACTCCCATGACTATTAGAGCTTGATACACTTCAAATTTTAAAGCACTGTAATAATCATGTCTGAAGAAGACACAACTTCAAAACATACATATATCTGGCTAGCTCTCAATCTATTTATATATTGTCTTCTCAAAGGATTTATGTTTTGTGGTTGGTGGGGAAACCTTAGATATCTGTTATTTGGAACCAACACAATTATTTTTTTAACAGAATCTTTGTCAGAAAAACAACTTTACTGCTAAATAAGCATTCATTAAGTTGTCAAATGGGCTTCTTCAAGCCTGAAAATGTTTATAATTCATACCTGCTAAACCTCTGTCTTGGAGTTTTCCTTCTGAGTCTTCTCTGGTTGTCCTTAGAGGACCCTTGTTCTGTCCTAGGCTTAATGAATTTTCAACCTGAATTTGCCCTCAGACATAATTTTCCTTTGTTTAAATGAGATATCTGGAGTGTTTGGAATTCTCTGGACTACTTTTCAGAATCTTTCCCCCCACATATTTAAGGACAAAGTTTGTAATTTTTTTTATTTTTTTTTATACTTTAAAAAACTTATGTAGAAATCTGTAGAAATCTGAAATGGTTTCCTAACCCTACTTACTCAACAGGATAATTGTAAATTATTAAGGAGATAACATATCAAAAATCCTTTGTCAGGGTAGAATTCCATTTAACAATGATATTGAATAATTGTTGTTGTTTTTTTATACAGAGATTTTTCTCCAACAGTAAACTGGTTACCTTTGATTAAGATACCTGTCCATCAATTTGAATGTCATTAAATGTTGAAAGTTTAAAAGAAATTATTCTTGTAATTTTTCTCTACAAGGAATTGTATAACAATCATGGCAAACATATAGTTGGGGGGAGGTGGAGAATGAATGCTGAAGAACAGATTGGAGAAATGAATAAAACCTTTTTAAGAAATGAGTGGGTCAAAGAGCACATTATTGGAGCTGGAATCTTAGAGTAATAACAGTGACATATAGCAGGACAAGTCTTAATAGGAAGCTGACACATTCTCAAAATGAAAATGCATGCCTCTAAATACACATTGCATTTCAAAGAAAAATAATTAGCTGTTAGAATCCTTACAAAGTGTTAACTCACTAGAGTTGATAGAAACAATGCTTATGTAATTGGTTTACACCTTTGAGAGTTCACATATTAGAGTTCACAAGTCTAGGAGATTCACAAGTCAGGAACCCACAATCCCACTCTCTCAGAGGAGGAGTCAACCTTTGGGTTCACACCTTTAAGAGAGCATATATAAGAAGCTCTTAGAGCCTCAGTCAGTGGAGAAGTCAGTTGAGAAGAGTAGAACTGGAGATTCAGAGAGAGCTGGAGGCAACAAAAGACAAGCTGCAAGAGCTCTTGGAACCAAGGAGAGAGATAGGCCTCTAAGAAAACTAACCAGGCTATTTTGGAAGAGACAATAAAGGATTTGAACTTTTATCAGCTGGCTGCATTTGAGGTGATTATTACTCTGAACTGAAATTAAGGCTGCCTCTAGAAGCCCCCCAAGAAACCTGCTTCCAGAAAATGATTATAATTTTAGAAAAGAAGAAAATACAATTAGTGATGTTGAAATAAGTTTTTTTCTAGGTTGTGCACAAAGTAATAATCCTAAAATAAATTCAAGACATTTTAAAATTCTTACACTAGTATGTAGTGTTCTGTTTGTTTTTTTGGAGGTCTCTGGACCAGCCTTTGTTTTAGTATAGTAATCACCATGAGAACAGCCAAGTGTTAAAGTCCAAATTCTTTATTGTCTCCTTCAAAGCCTGGTTTCCTTGCCTGGGATTCGGCTAGCTTTCTTGAGACCCTTCAGACAGGCCTTGGTCTCAGTGGTAGGAGCAGGAGGACAGGCCAGCCACCAGGAGGTTGATGAAGTTGGAATGTCTCTGGCTGAGTTTGTCCCTGGTTATATGCTCTATTTTAATTACATCATCATAGGCGTGAATCTTGTAGCACTATATTAAGTACTAAATAAATGTACTGAACTAGAGAACTATTAATCACCATGCTAAACTAGATAACCTTTGTCTTGGATCAATTCCATTGAGTTAGCCCTTGTAAGAATCCTTGTTTCAGGTACAGAGTTCTGGCCCATAACAAAAATGTAATGTTCTGATTGGTTTTATGGAGGTCTTCAGGCAACTTTCATTTCAGTAGAGTAATAACCACAAGAATTTGTTGAAGTCCAAATTCTTTATTGCCTCCTTGCCTGGGGCCCAACTAGCTTTCTTGAGGCCCTTCAAACGGGTCTTGGTCTCAGTGGGGGAAGCAAAGGAGGAGAGGCCTCCACCATGGTGCTGTGAGATGGAATGAATCTCTCTCCTTGGCTCTGAGAGCTTGAGCTCCCATCTACAATCCTCTGTCTTCTCTGACTCTGAACCTGGCTGAGTTTGTCCCAGTTTATATGCTCTATTATAATTAGATCATTTACAATATATTACATATAAACCAATAATTTTATCACTAGGGAACCATTATTTATTGTAAAATTAAATCAATCATACTGAACTTGAGAACTATTAATCACCATGGGATCACCATGCTAAACTAGTAAACACGCTAAACTGTTGTCTTATCAATTCCACTTAATTACCACCTTGTAAGAATCCTTGTTTCAAATACAGAGTTCTGGCCGATATTTTTAAAGTATGTAAACATAAAGACTCAAACTGATTTTTAAAAACATGTTAGTATGTGTAAGAATTCAATGAGCAGAAAGAAACCTTTCATTCTCATTTTGAGATGTATTTATTTCTGCTTAGAAGGTAGCAGAAGGGAGATACTTAATGCCTAATAACCATTCCCTTTCACATAGAGTATCCTGTAGCTTGCCCCTTTCAAATGGTGGAGATTTCCTTCAACTGTGATAAAAGGATTTTTCCTTAAAAAGCACCAGTTGTATTTCTTTGTAATTTTTCTTTGCTCCTGAGTTTCCTTCCACTGTCTAAAGTACCTTCTCCTTCTAGGCTCCTTGCTACTTCTCACAAAACTTTGTGTATTGTAGAGGATGAAGTGATTAGAATCATTTGACAGATCACATGATTCTCCATGAAAGAAGTGACAATCTAGCTCTGATGTATGGGAATTTGGCAGAGTAGTACAGTATTGGATTTCCCTGATATTGACAAAGTCAAAAGTACAAATAAATCAAGAAAGAAGGAAGTTTAGGCAATAGTATGCTAAATGTAGGGCTTCTGTTAGTTAGATTTGAGTTTTGCAAATATAGAGAATACATATGAGACAAAGAATGGAAGACAATTGACTTGTGAGTGGCTACATAAAAGGGATGCTCTAAGTGCCTTTGTTTTGCAAACAGCTCTCCTTAGCCAGGCTTGCTATGGGGTTAGGGATTACAATACCTTTTGAATATTTATGGTTTACACCATTTGAAGGTGCAATCACGCATATGTGTAAACAATCACATAAAAGGAGGGATAATGGAGGGGGGGCAGTCTGGATCTTTCCTTGAACAAAAGAATGTTAAGATAACCAAAGAAAGGCCTCTAATATGTTGGGCAGCTTTTTTCTGGGGGAGTTATGGAAGGACATGGATATGGACAACAATTGTTTAGAATGAGAAGAGAATCAGTGGGTTATGGTCAGAGAAAACCCGTAGGTCAATAAGATCATAATAGCTCCTCTGCCATTATCAAAAAGTTCATCTTTATTAAATTTCCACTTGTGCCTTTTCTTTAATTTTTGCCAAACAAATTTTTGATCATAGAAGGAAAAATTACTGCAGATCTCCTAGGTAAGAGGGGTGGAAAGTTGGGAGGAGGAAAATAAACCTAAATGAGTATTTTTGTTCATTTTGTGGCATTTTGAGAGTCCTAAAAAAAGATTCATGCAGATAGAATTTTCTGTTCAAAGCCTATTGAGATTGAACCACTGAGAAAAATCAAATTTTCATAACTGATCATCAAAACATTATTGCTGCTGTTCTATATAGTGTATTCCCGGTTCTGCTTGTTTTACTCAGCTTCAATTCGTGTAAATCTTTCCAGACTTTTCTCTAATCAGCTTTTTCATCATTTTTTATAGCACCATAATATTCCATTACCTTCATGTACCACAACTTGTTCAGCCCCAATTGATGGGCATCCACTCATTTTCAAATTTTTTGTTACCACAAAAAGATCTGCTACAAACATTTTTGAACATGTGGATCTTTTTCCCTCTTTTATGATTTACTTGGAATACAGACCCAGTAATGGCACTACTGGGTCAAAGCATTTGCATGGTTTTATAACCCTTTGGACCTAGTTACATATTACTCTCCAGAATGGTTAGATCATTTCACAACTCCACCAACAATGGATTAATGTCCAGTTTTCCCACATCTCTTCCCACATTTATCATTATCTTTTCCTGTCATCTTAGCTAATCTGAGAGGTATGTGGCGGTACCTCAGAGTTCTTATAATTTGCATTTCTCTAATCAATAGTGATTTAGAGCATTTTTTTGTCACATGACAATGGTCTGTTCATATAACAATATGTCTGTTTATATTGACCACATATTAATTGGGGAATGACTTATGTTCTTATAAATTTGACAGTTGTTTCTATATTTAAGAAATGAGATCTTTATCAGAAATACTGGCTAAAAAGATTTTTTCCCCCAGCTGTGTACTGCCCTTTTAATCTTGTTTCTATTGTTTTTGTGTGTTCAAAGACTTTAATTTAATGTAATTAAAGTTGTTCATTTCGGCTTTCATACTATTCTCTAGTTCTTCTTTGATCATCAGTTCCTCCCTTCTCCAAATATCTGATTGGCAAATTATTCCTTATTCTCCTAATATGTTCATGGTATCATCCTTTATGTTCAAATTATGTAACCATTTTGAACTTATTTTGGTATAGGGTGTGAGAGGTGAAGTTTATGCTGAGTTTCTAACTATGCTGAGTTATTTTCCAGTTTCACCAGCTATTTTGTCAAATAGTGAGTACATATTCCAGAAGCTGGAGTTTGGGGGTTTATCAAATATTGGATTGATATAGCCTTTGATTATTGTGCTGTGTGTATTTAATCTATTCCACTGATACATCAGTCTATTTCTTAGCCAGGACCAAATGGTCTTGATTACCATTGCTTTATATTATAGTTTTAGGTTTGGTACTGCTAGGCCAACATCCTTTGTATTTTTATTTTTTTATTAATCCCCTTGATATTCTTGACCTTTTGTTCTTCTAGGTGAATTTTGTTATTATTTTTCTACTTCTATAAAATAATGTTTTGGCATACTGAACAAGACCAATTTAGGCAGAATGGTCATTTTTATTATATTAGCTCAGCCTAGCTATAAGCAAATGATATTTTTTCCAATTGTCAAATTTGATTTTATTAGTGTGATTTTATAGTTCTTGAGTTTGTCTTAGCAGGTAGACTCCCAGCAATTTTATTTTTCTACAGTAATTTTAAATGGAATTTCTCTTTCTATCTCTTGCTGATGGGCTTTGTCAGTAATATATAGAAATGCTGATGATCTGCAAAATTTTTTTTTAAATCCTGCAAGTTTGCTAAAGCTGTGAATTGTTTCCAGTGGAGTTTTGGATGATTTTCTAGGATTCTCAAAGTAAATCATCATATCATCTATAAAGAGTTATATTTTATTTCCTCATTACATGTTCTAATTCTTTTACTTTCTTTTTATTTTCTTATTACTAAAACCAACATTTCTAGTACAATGTCATATAATAGTGGTAATAGTGGCCATCCTTGTTTTACTCCTAATCTTATTGGGAATGTATCTAGTTTCTCTCCATTACAAACAATGCTTGGTGTAGGTTTTAGATAGAAACTGTTTATTCTTTCTTCTTTTATCTTTTATTTTTTCATTTTTTGCTGAGGCATTTGGGGTTAAGTGGCTTGAACTCAAAAATCTTATAAAAAGTGAATGATGAAAACTCTATACATAATTGAAGAAAGAGTTTACATGAAATGAAAAAAAACATTAAAAAATTATGATAGGGCACATACATACTGAGAATTCCATATGATTGGTCTCTTCATAAAACCATCTGTATATTTGATGATAACCCAAGTTGGAAATAGAAGAGAATTTCATTTCCTTTTGTATGGCTATAAATGTTTCCCTTTTCAGGAGGAGAAGAGGGAGGAACAAAAACATATCTACAATATGCTCTTGAAAAAGAAAAAAGAAAAAAAAATTATTATTTTGTTTACCAAAAACAAAGCAACCTGAGCTATTCAGCCTAGAATTGTAGTCCTTTCCATATCCTAAACTATAAAGTAAATGAATATTTAGCCTAATCATCTGCCTATTCCTAGATACATATTTCTGCATAAAATAAGGTCCTTGCAGAACCAAAAGAAAAGAAATATGTGATGACCAATTGTGATAGATGTGGCTCTTTTCAACAATGAAATGACTCAAGGCAATTTCAATAGACATGTGATGGAAAGTGCTATCCACATTCAGAAACAGAACTTTGAAAACTGAATATGGATCAAGGCAGAGTATATTTGCTTTTTTTGTTTTGTTTTGTTTTTTTCCTCTTTTTAATCTGATTTTTCTATTGCAGCATGATGAATAGGGAGATATGTTCAATAGAATTACACATATCTAACCTTTATTGGATTGCTAGTTATCTTAGGGAGGCAGGAGAAGAGAAAGAAGAAAATTTGAAACACAAGGTTTTGAAAAAGTGAATATTGAAAACTATCTTTGTATATCTTTGGAAAAGTAAAATATTATTGGAAAAAGAATACAAACAGAAAAATTAGGTCCTTAAATGTTTTTAAATGATGTGAGAATAATTAGGTATTGAGAAAAGTTATAGGATTAAACTGTAATTCTATAAATTATTTTTATACTTTATTTTTCTTTCCCAGTTGAACATCAAATTTTTAACATTTGTTTATAAAACACTGTGTTCCAGATTTGCTCTCTTCCTTCTCACATCACAGCTAATTGAGAAGGCAAGCATTTTATATGGTTAAACATGTGTAGTCATGAAAAACATTTTCATAATAGACATGTAAAAGAAAAAATCAAAAAATCAAGAAAAATAAAATATAAATAATATGTTTCAATCTTTATTCAAATACCATCAGTTCTTTCTGTGATGATGAATAACATTTTTCAACAAAATCTTTCATAAATGTTTTAGATCACTGTATTGCTGAGGTAGCTAAACTGTTCACAGCGGATCACCTTAGAATATTGCCCTGACTTTGTACACAGCACATTTCACTTTGCATCAATTCATGGAAGCCTTTCTAGGTTTTTCTGAGATAATCCTGCTCATCATTTCTTGATGCAATTGATTGGCATACCCTCAATTTCAAAATCTTTGGCCCCAGAAAGAAACTGCTATAAATATTCTCATTCTCATATTCTCTCTTTCTCTCTCTCTCACACACACACACACTGTATAAGTCTTTTTCCATTTTAAAAAATATAGACCTAGTGGTGGTATTGCTAATATCCATGATTTTATAGCCCTTTGGTCATAGTTCCAAATTGCTCTTAAACTGATCCAAATTAGATTAATTCCCAACACCATCAAAAATACAGTAATGTCTCATTTTCTCTATTTCCCCTTCAGTATTTATGGTCCTTTTTTCTGGGTGGGGATTCTTTTCTGTACAATTAAACAATCAAATAAATGAGGTAATACCTTATGATTATTTAAATTTGTATTTTTCTAACCAATAGTGAACTAAAGCATTTTTTTATGTCTACTGGTAGCTTTGAGTACTTCATCTGAAAATTACCCATGTCTTTTTTTGTGTCCTGCTTTCTAAAGCCGCCACGCTGGGGTGATTAAAATATTGAGTCCTGCTTTGTAGAGCCCCCAACTTGGGGTGACAAAATATACTATTGCTTTCTAGAGTCCCCATGCCAGGGTGATTAAGATATACCTTCCTTATGGAGAAGTGATGAGGGCGGGACTCCTGAAGATGGTGGGAAATTGGAGTCTGTTTTATTTCAAGGACTTTCCCCTTTATACAATGTAATAAAAACAACACTGAGCGCGTGGGAACACATAAATAACTTGCTATTGTATGTAGTTTGCCACCTGGTATCACTCTGCTTCAATCACAACACAGGTTGTCACCACCTCCTAACTTCTCAGGAAGACAGAGAGCCCTTATGGGATATGGGGAGCCGAACCAGACATAGGTAGGTTCCCTCTAGGCTGAAGTGTCTTAAATCTTACCCAGAGTTTCTCCACTGACTGTGACCCTCTACAATCTTTTGATTTTTAAATTGGGGAATGGCCCTTATCTTTATAAATTTGACTTAGTTTGGTATATGTTTGAAAAATGAAGTCTCTTTTAGAGAAACTTGCTCCAAAATTTTTTTTTTACATTCATTTTTGCTAACTTCATTTCCCTTCATTTTATTCTTTTCTTTCTTTTTAACCAATCCATCCTCAAAAGTGTTTTTGCTTCTACCTACCCTGCTGCTGATTCAGTGTCTCCAAGGCCTGCTGCTGCTTTGCTGGGGCTGGGCTCCTTAGGTTGAACTGTATTCCACTCGCATTCCTGCTGATCGTCTAATTGTCTTAGGCAAGAAAATTGTTTCTCTTCATCTTTTTGTAAACTCTGCCTACAAATTTGTTTAGAGACTACGTAAAGTTATTTGGAGGGATCTGGGTGAGACTTCAGATGAATCCCTCCCTTTATTTTGCCATCTTGCCAATGCTTTCCTCTATTATTAAAATTAGCAAAGAATTTTTCTTAGAAAAGAGTTAGTTACTTAATGGAATATTTTTGTTATATCAATGGAAGAGTCAATTTTCTTGAATATGGTAAAAATACATGTAAACCCAATATAGGAATACAAATGTATGCAATTATCTTGCACAAGAAAACTCAGATCAAAAAGAAAAAAAAATGAAGAAAATAAAGCCTTACATTCCATGAAATCAAAGGTTCTTTGCTCAGAGTATGTAAACTTTTTTCTGTAATATTGATAAATGCTTTATTGTTCAGTCATGTGGAGTTTTGTGCTAAGAAAATATTAAATGGGCTCATAAAGATATTGGAGTTGTTCATTTCCTTCTCCACCTTATTTTGTAGATGAGGAACTGATGTAAACTATGGCTACAGTCACAAAGGTAGTAAAATGAGGTCAGCCTCCACATGTGCAAAAAAGTTTCTAACAACCCTTTTTGTAGGCTGCTTCACCTCTGTTTAACCTCATGCTCTCCTTTATAATTAAGATCTAGAGTTGCATTGCCATTTGGGCTGTGGTTAACAGGCTGAAGATTCTTACTTCATCAAGTTCACTAACACTTCTTAAAACATTGTTTCTAGTACTATCCTAGCTACTGATGCTACAATGATGGGAACTTTTCTTAATGACTACCATGGAGTGTTAGACAGGAAATTTACTCCTCATTGGAGTGCACTATCTTACTGTGAGCATGTAGGAGAAATACTGAGAAGGTGTGGAGGCAGGGTAGGAGATATTTTACCAATGCAGCCCACAACCCTCTTGTTAAAAGTGATTAAGCAACAGAAGCAAATGATATAGCCTGCAAAGAACTTGAGCTGTTAATGTAAGAGTGCAGGATATGATTCCCAATCTGTTACTATTTCCTTCTGCTTCCTTAATCCCTGCAATTTAGTTACCATCTTTTAGAGATAACATCTTTATCCATATTTCCCCCCTCCCTTTTATTCTTACTTCTATTTACTTACTTCTACCATTCAGTAATTAAAGGTGAGGTTAGAATTGAAAAAAAAAAAAAATGAACTGGCTTTCTTTCCCAAAAGAGTCAGTCTGGGAGAGAAATCCCCTCACAGTTCCTAATTACCAATTTCTAATTTCTCCCAATACCAGAGCACTCATGTTTTACAAAAGATGTCCCCACACAGGTCACTGAGTACTATTTCACTCCCATTCATGTTTTCATGTATTTTAATATTGGTGACTTCTTAGACTCTGGCCTTCCAGTACATAAGTACCCTCTATTTTTTGTGTGTTTATATCTTAAGAATTTATTTATTAAACTTTTGTTACAAAACATGCGCAAGTAATTTTTGAACATTGACTTTGCAAAGTCTTCTCTTCCAAATTATCCCCTCCTTCCCCCCACCCTCTCCCTAGATTAAAAGGTAGTCCTACACATGTTAGATATGTTAAAATGTATGTTAAATCCAATATATGTATACATATTTATACAATTGTCTTGCTGCTCAAGAAAAAATTGGATCAAGAAGAAAAAACTAAGAAAACAAATACAAGTATACAACAGAAAGAGTGAGAATGCTATGTTGCAGTCCACACTCAATTCCCATAGTCCTCTCTGGGTATATAGAGTTAGTTCTCTATCACTGAACAATTGGAACTGGTTTGAACCACTTATTATTGAAGAAAGCCACGTCCATAAGAATTGATCATTGTATAGTCTTCTTGTTGCCATGTATAATGATTTCCTGGTTCTGCTCATTTCACTTAGCATCAATTCATGGAAGTCTCTCCAGGCTTCCCTGAAGTCATCCTGCTGGTCATTTCTTACATAACATTCATATACCATAATTTATTCAGCCATTCTCCAATTGACGGGCATCCACATAGTTTCCAATTTCTGGCCACTCATTATGAGATAGTTTATTTTTGCTAAGAAGTTATCAAAATGGAGATATTTAAGGTCTAACAATCATTCTCTCACATAGGGTATCATGTAGCTTGCCCTGTTCAAATGGTAGAGATTATCTTCAACTATGATAAATGGATTTTTCCTAAAAAAGCACCAGTTCTACTTCTTTGTAATTTTTCTTTGCTCCCAAGTTTCTTTCCAGTGTCTAAAGAACCTCCTCCTGCTAGGCCCCTTGCCACAAAACTTTGTGTATTATAGAGGAGAGATTAGAACCAGTTGAAGGATCAGATAAGTCTCCATAAAGGAGTTGACTATCTAGCCCTGACATATGGGAAAGAATTTGGCAGGGTATTGATCTTTCTGACTTTGAGAAAATAAAAAGTACAAATAAATCAAGAAAGAAGCAAGGTCAGGTAATAGTATGCTGAATGTGAGGCTGTAGCTAGTTAGATTTTGGTTTATCAAATGTAGAGAATACATATGAGACAAAGAATGGAAGCCAGTTGGCTTGTGAATAGCTACATAGGAGGGATATTCTAAGTGTCTTTGCCAACAAATCTCCTTAGCCAGGTTTCCCTAAAGAGTGTGGTTAGGGATTACAATGTCTATTGACAGTTTATGGTTTACATCATTTACAAGCCTCAATCATATGAAGGGAGAGATAATAGGAGGGCAGTCTGAATCTTGACCAAAAAAAAAAAAAATGTTAAGATAACCAGAGAAAAGCCTGTAATACATTGGACAGCTCTTTTCTGGATCATTTATGTAAAGGCCTGGACTATAATTGCCTAGGAAGAGAAGAGAATCAGTGGATTATGGTCTGACAGAACCCTCAGGCCAATAAGATAATTCCCCTGCCATAATAAAAACAATTCATCTTTAGTAGGTTTCTCTTTGTAGCTCCTTTAATTTTTCCCCAACACTTTCATAGTCACAAAAGGAAAAATTACTGCAGATCTCCTAGGAGAGAGAAGTGGAAATTTGGGAGGAGGAAAAGACACCTAAGTAAGCATTTCCGTTAATTTTTGCAACATTGAGAGCTCTTTTATAAAAAAAAAAAAAAAAAAAAAAAAAAAAAAAAAAAAAAAAAAAAAAAAAAAAAAAAAGAGGGGGAGAGATATGAATGCAGATGGAATTTTCTGCCCAAAGCCTATTAGGAATACTTGGGATCACTGAACCACTGAGAAGAATCAGATCTGTCAGTTGATCATCGCACATTATTGCTATTGTTCTATACAATGTGTTCCTGGTTCTGCTTCTTTTGCTCAACATCAGTTCAAAATTTGGTTCTGGCTGACAAGATTACCAATCATCAATAAATTGATGAGTGGTCTCCAGAATCATGTATATTGTCAGAACAATAGCATTCCTAAATTGAGGGTAGCAGGGGAGAGGGCAAAGGCATAGTTTTTTTTTTTTTTTTTTTTTTTTTTTTGGAATCATTGTTAGAATAGAATCTTCTCCCCACTAAAATCAGGGGGCCACAAAATCCTATTACATCATATTTCCCCCCCAAAGCAGTTTGTAGCCCAAAGTCATTTGGAGCTAAGGGACGGAGATCTCATTTTCTGGAATCATTTCATGCTGTCAAGGGGCATAGTAGAAGGCTATTTTCAATGGAGTCCACATTGATGAAGGGAGGGAGGCAAGATGGCAGCAGCATCAATTGGGTGCTAGGTGTCAATCAGTTAGCAAATGGTATTTAGGGTGAACAAATAGTTGCAAGTTCATAGCTTGGAGTTATTTACCCAAATGTTCATAAAGAATGAAATATTCCAGAAATAAAAAAAAAAACTCAACTTTTCCCCCACCATTGAACATTAATTTTTTTTTTCAAAAAGGCATTCTTAAATATTGCTCATTTTTGGTCTCATTCATAACTGGCAAATGGATATATTAATGAATATAAACTGTAGTTCATCTTGAAAATAATCAATAGCAAGGATACTGAGTATTATTGCCTTTTGAGGCAGGAACCAATGAAAATAATGAATTCTAGTTTCCTTCACATTCTGATTATTTTTTGTTGTTCATTCTTCTCATCAAAAAGGATCACTAGCATCAAGAAAGTGATGTCCTGACTTGCAAGTGAATTAGATTTGAAAGAGCTGTGCAAAAGCCACCAGCATCATCTTCTCCTCTGGTCATTGGAGTATAATGACAAGCTATTAGTTAGGATGATAGGTTTAAAAAAAAAAAAAAAAAAAAGTCAATTTCTCTCATGACAACCAAAGGACTTTGCCAGATCTCAGTTCTGAGGCAACACCCATTCTGTAATTAAAGGTGAGGTTGGAATTGAAAAAAGATTAACTGGTTTTCCTTCCCAAAAGAGTCAGTCTGGGAGATCAGAGTTCCTAATTACCAATTTCTAATTTCTCCCAGTACCGGAGCACTCATGTTTTACAAAATGTGTCCCCATACAGGTCACTGACAGTGAAATAGTTAACACAAATGGCACAGGTGAAATCCTGCTTAAAATGTGCAACCAGACCTACAGCTTCTATATTCCTAGACCTGAAGAAAAAACCAGTCTTCTCCTTTTATCTCAAGAACCACCCACTTAGTTGCTTCCCTTTAAAAATTCTGCTAACTTTTAAAAATTTTATATCACTTCCATTTCCCATCACATTCCTCTTTTCTCCCTCCCAAAGATTCTCATTTTGAAACAGATTTTAGAAGGTTTTTTTTTAAATAAGAAAAGTTAACAGTTAAAAAATGAATGTGACATTATATAAACTTTTCCATAGATATATAGAACACAAACATCCTTATTCAACATAGTAGAAATAATATATCTTTTGAATATAGAGAAGCTTACATATTTTGGACATTAGAGCATTTTCAGATAAACTTGACAGATTTTTCCCTTTAGAATTTAGCTGTATTGCTTTTGTCTGTGAGAAATTTTCAATTTTATGTAAATTGTCCATTATTGCTCCTTAAATCCCTTTTATCCCTTGTTTGCTTATATGTTCTTGTTGTATGTATGTGTATATATATAGAATTGAGAGTTCATTCCTGCCTTCTACTTCACATTTTTTTATGATGTGACTTTCTAAATCTAGTTCACAAAACCATTTGGAACTTAGCTTGGCAAATATTATGAGGTGAATCTTTAATTCAGGTGGTGGTATTTGGGAAATTATCAAACACTGTTACATAATGTTTGTTGGCTTTTGTATATGGTGGCACTAATATGTTTTATTATTTTATTTCTCTATTAACCAGTAGTTTTATTTATTACTGCTTTATAATAGCTTGAAATCTGGTACTAATACAGAATCATAGAGCACATCACCATTTAGGAGATGATGCATGATCATGAAGCTAAAAACAATTTAAAAAGAAGCAGCCAAAAAGAGTCAATGATGTTAGCAGACAGTATGAAAACAAGGGTGGAAAAGTTTCCCAACCATAAAGGGTTTTTAATTCTTTAAAAGCTATAGATTAGTGAGAAAAGAAGTGGAGGAAAAAAAGCCTGCCTGCCACAGCCAACATTGCAGAACAGATCTTGAACCCCAGAAGCAAGAAACTAGTTTAGAGTTTACCCAAGAGGAAATTAATCTCCATTAGAAATTTCTTATCTTGGGAAATCTAGAGACAATAGAGATAGTGTGTCAAAATGGACTTACTTTTTAATCAGAGATTCTAAGGAGATAGATGTTTCAGAAATCAGGACCCCGAATACCATTCATTTTAGACTTCATATGACATTCTGTAGTCCTGACATTTTTTGAAAACTTGACAAAATCCAGAAAATTCTCTCTCCAATTGCTCTGTGAAATATTAGTGAAGATTTCTCCCTCTAACCCAAAATTGGGCCAGGAGAAGGAATCTGTTTGCCCCTTGCTCGCTCCTACCACATTCCTTCTTTTCCTCTCTCCTCAGTCATTCTGAAAACAATTTTAAAAGTTTACCTCACGTGTCACTCATCATTTGATGAAATAAGCTCATCTACAGGTGGTTTTCATTCTGTTTTCAAGTAACTGACTTACCCGTCTTTTTTTTTTTTTTTTTTTTTTTTTTTTTTTAGGATTTTAATGTACTTTATAGTGGTGTCTTCTTAGAGACCCAAGCCTTCCAGTTCATCAATTTCCTCAGTTATAATGGCATATAGTCACAATATTTCTGCACTTAGTGTCTTTTCATATCAGGGAATGTGAAAGTCAGCACATAGTCTGATTAATATTTCTAATGATAGTTGAGGTTGTGAAATTGAGTTTTTGAAGGAAATGAATCAGCTCAGGGAGGAAGATCCTAAGGATATTTTCTTAAGCTGCTTCAGGAGACTCATTTGTCCCTTTTTTTTCCCCTGCTCAGGACATGGATGAAGCTCATTTAGCTGAAAACATCAAGGAAGAGCCGACACCCAGTAACCCAGTAACACCCAGTAACCTTGAGCTGTGGTCATAGCTTTTGCTGCATCTGCCTCCTCAGGAGCTGGGGAGAAGATGACAGGCCATGTTCTTACCCTCTTTGCAGAAGGCCTTTCCACATAAGGGACATAGACCTCAACCATCACCCAGGGAAGCTGCCCAGCATAGGCAGGACCCTGAGCCCCTATTTACTACAATTCAAAGGAGAAAAAGTCACATGTGAGAAACACCAAGAAGAGAAAACTTTTGTGAAAAGGACAAAACTTTCATCTTTGTCAACAGTCAGTCACAGGAGCATATTGGGCATACAGTGCACTTTGTAAATGGCGCCACAGAGGATTTTAGGGTAAGTGTGTGTAGTTAAAAACTTTTTAGGTTGCCTTTATTCTCTCCTAGTTGGTGGATCTTCTGAGCCAATCATATGTATTGGAAGCAGATGCTTTGGAGGCCATGGAGTCTCATAGCTGACCTATGGGTTAGCTCTGTCTTAAAGTTTCCAGATTACAAAGAGGAAGAGCAATCTAAACATCTTTGACCTCCCTGCTCTGATCTGGGGGATTTTGTTGATCTAGCTTGGGGAAGGGAAACATGTATGAAATGATTACTAGTATTTCCTTAGGTCAAACTCGAAAAGACTTTGGATCTTCTCTGGGAAAAAATAGCAACAGTTCAGAACATGGTGACAGAAGAGAGAGAGAAAGAAGACTTGGAAGATAAGTGTCTTGCCCTCTTTGAGGGGAGAATCTGAAGTATTCATATCAGTCTGCTCAAGGAGATGTTGAAGTTCCTCTAAGGCAGAAGATATTGGTGCCATTAGGTTCCTTGTTAAACATTTCAGCTTTTTAAGTGTAAAAGTTAATTTACTTCTAAACAATGACAGAATCAAATAACAAATCACAGAAACAATTTCGTCAATAGTCAGACAATATACCAAAAATGTATGAGATGTAAAATGTCTTCTAAGCACTGCTTTGGCTACATCTCTAAATGTTTACATGAATAAAATAAAGAGAAGATCAATGAATTGGGCAGGCAACTAAAAAGGTAGAAAAAGAACAAATTTAGCCTAAAAGTTTTTCAGAAGGAATAGACTTTGTGATTTTATAGGCATTTCAACTTTTGGATTGGGATCCTCCCTATAGCACATATATCAACAGTTTTGCTCAAAGTTATCTATATTCTTAGAGAACTATCTAGAGCCACAATTGGGCAAGACATATGTAGAATGTCATCAGGCAGTAGATGTCAGAGGCTTGTCTCAAACATCGAGTATGAGGGCATTTAAGTGCATGTATACTGCATTAGAAACATGTTTTCTTCCCTTTGAGAAAACTACCTCAAATTGTCACTCACATTAAAGATGTTTATACTCCTAGAAAAGTTTCCTAGAGAAAAAAAGGAAAGGACTTTGGGACATGGATTCATGTACCTTATGGGATTAAGTTACTTCCTTGCAGGAAGAGATCCAAGTTTGGAGAAAGAGTTTGGCAGCTAGATATAGAGCATTCCATGAATTGCTGGAGAAAGAAGCACAGCTTCATTTTCACATAATGAACAAGCAAGAAAGGGACAACCTGAATCTTGAAAGACAAAGTGAGATGAGACTATTCCAACAATTTCATAACTTGAAGTGATCTTGGATAGGGAACAATATAGCTGCAGACCAATAGCCAGCTTCTAAGGGTGAAAACTGGAAAAATGTCAAACATTTTAACATTTTCCTAACCCAGCCCCCTAAGAACTCGAAAGGCTGTCAACAGATGCACAAACAATTGATTAAATGAATGGTGACTTCATTTCATAAATAGCTTCCCAGTTTAGATAGAGTTCTAATACGAGTATTCCTCTGATTTTTCCAAAGTATAGTAGACCATGACAAGAAAATTATTTGAGATTTGTTCTGAAGTAGAAATGACTACATAGATGCAGAAAAGTCACCTATAAGAAAAATTCCATCCCCCTAGAAAAGGTGCAAATATCCTAAACCAAAAAAGTATTGTAAACTATAGGCATTTGGCACAGTCACAAATCCCCCACAGACTCTTGATAGAATCCCATTCCATTATAAATAACAGTAATATGTTTTTACAATGATGTTGGGAAAAATAGTCAAATATGTTCCATATAGCTTGGTTGAACAGTCAGGGGATTTAGGGTCTCTATTCTATTAAAACTTCATGGAAATATATTAGTAATCCAACTAATATGTGTAAGCATAAGGTTGGTGAGCTTTCTACTTCTGACATTTTCTTGATGATTATCTCAAGCCACAATGAGCCAAGATCTATATAGTGTTTGGGAAATGAGAGTCAATTTTCCTCAGTATATGTGATTTTATGGGCAAGATGGAAAATCATGTCACAAAAGTGTCATTATATAAGGCATAGAAGAACTCAGCACTCATGCTGCCTCATTCACTTTCTTTTCAACTAGGAGGCACATTGACTAGGTAAAGATTTAAATTGGAGTACTTTTAAGAAGAGTGGAGCAACAGGGGAAAATTTGTTGGTGAGAATATAGAGAGAGGAAACATGGAAAAAAGTAGTCATTGGGAAGGTCTGTACAATGGGAGAAAAGGGCAATGAGATGAGAAAGTCATTGCCAGTATCTGATGTTGTCAGATGTCACCAATTCAGGGATCATGTTTCCAAAAGCCTTGATGTGGAAAATGCTGGAAAGCTTCAAAAGTAACAATCAGTCCAGGAATCATTCAACCTCCATTTCAAAGTACCTAGTTACTTCCTCAATGGCAGTTAGTTGGATAGTCATTTAGGAAACTGTTAGACTTTCTAAATTCTAGAACTATCCAGAAGCAGTAAAAGGAAAATGCTTATTTCTTTGGAACAATGCAGGGATATTGTTCATGTTGTTTTTCCAGGGGAAAAAATGTTCTTTTGGACCTGGAAGTATTACTAAGGGAGCAATGTCACTTTGCAAGTGATATAGTGAGTGAAGATTCTTGTCTTCAGTTAACAGTTATACACATACTGATATTTGTCATATGCAGGTTATGATGCAATTTAAGACATCTTAGTCCTCCATCTGAAATAACTCTTCTTTGGGGAACTTTTTTGCTTTGATTTCATGGATACAGAAGAATTCAATTACTGGGGACCATGTATTAAGTCTGTCTACTTGGACTCTAAGAAACTAAGTCCCTACACAACTACTTGTTTTTTCAGTGACCCTGACCCTAAGTGCCAAAAATATGTCTCCATTTCTCATCCTGTCTGATGACCTGAGGACTGTCATAATATGGTAACAATTAGCAAGATATGTACTTTTCCACCAATCAACCTAGAAGTAATTTCATTTTGGGGGCTCAAGTCTTCACAACTGGCATCCACTACTGGAAGGTTTAAATAAAAGATTCCACGCAATGGGCAGTTGGTATATGCAAGAAGTCAATGAAGAGAACTGGAGGTCTTTTTTCCATTTTGGTGAAGTACTCTCTTTCAAGTGTTAGAACAGAGGATGGATACATTATCACGACTATTCCACCCTCTATTTTGAACATTTAGTTCCTTTCCCTATCCTCCGGGTTGGGATTTTGCTAGACTAATGAAGGAATTGTCTCATTTTATGATGTTTTAGGGAAATGCTTCATATCATTTCCCTCATTTCCCCTTCTCTGGACAATTTCAGCCTCTCTCTTCTCCTCCAACAGGGAAGGGCAACATCACTCCTATGACTATTAGAACTTGACATATTTCTAATTTTAAGGCATTATAATAATCATGTCTGAAGAAGGCAAAACTCCAAAACAAACATCTTGCCAACTCAATAGTATTCATAAAGTGTCATCTCGGGAAGCACTTACATTGGATACTTGGTTGGGAGCCCTTAGATTTCCATTATTTGGCACCAATGATTTTTTTCTTTTTAACAGAAACTTGACAACTACGCTGCCAAATAAACATTCACTATGTTGTCAAATGGGCTTGTTCCAGCCTAAAAGTGTTAATAATTCATACCTGTTAAACATCTGGCTTGGAGGTGGAACCAAGATGGCAGAGAGCAGACATGAGTTCCTCTGACCTTCTCTCAAACAAATAGCAGATTAAGCCTCTAAGCTGGTCTCAGAGTCACAGAATCTACAAATATTTAGAGTACAACACATTTCCAGAAGAAATTATCTTGAAAGAACTTCAGAACAGGTCTATTTCAAATGGTGAAGGGTACACTCTACTGAGCCCAGACTGCAGTACAGGGAGATAGGGCAAGGAGCTGGGGCTGCCAGTTAGAGTGTTTCAGTTCCATACACCTGGGAATTTTCTGTGAGCCTCTTTGGCTACTGTGTCCTGCTTGCAAGCAGGTGGTTTGGTAGAGTTGCTACCAAATTGAAGGCAAATTGAAAAACCACTGAGCCCCAGAAGAACAGCAGACCTAGCCGCCATTTCCCAGTATTGAAAATCAATCATCAGAACTGCCACTGCCCAAGAATAAATTAAAGCCGCTGTCTCTCCTTTGCATTGAGCAGACTCTAAGCCTTAAAAAAATGAATAAAAAAAACAAAAAAAAATTCTCACCATAGACAGCTTTTATGGAGAGAGAAAACAGACCTCAAATTCTGTGGTTTCTAAAGGCAAAGCAACTCCATATAAAGCTTCAGAGGGAGACATGAGCTGGTCCCCATTATACAAGGCTTACTTGGAAGATTGCATAAAGAATCTTAAGAGAATTAGAATAAAATGGGGAAATGAAATAAGATCAATGAAAGAAGGAATGATAAAAGTATATAATGCCCTGCAAAAGAGAAATGAAAGACATCAATTCACAAAAAAAACAAAAATTTGTGAAATGGAAAAACAAAAGCTAAATCGGCCAATTACAAAAGGAGCTAAAAAAAGGTAACTGAAGAAAATAATACACTAAAAATTAGAATTGAACAAATGAAAGTGAATGACTCAATATGACTAAGAATCAGTCAAACAAAAACAAAAAATTGAAAAATAGAATATAAAATATCTTGTAGGAAAAATAACTGATATGGAAAATAAATCTAGGAGAGACAATCTAAGGATTATTGGACTTTCTGAAAGCCATGATGAAATAGAGAACCTAGACATTATCTTATAAGAAATCATAACAGAAAACAGCCCTGATATTTTAGAATCAGAAGGTAAAATAGCCATTGAAAGAACTCACCAATCACCACCTGAAAGAAACACCCAAATTAAATCCCCAAGGAAAATCATGGCCAAATTTCAGAACTATCAAACCAAGGAAAAGATATTGTAAGCAGCTAGAAAAAAATGATTTAAATACTGAAGAGCCACAATTAGGATTAGCCAAGATCTAGCAGCTTCTAAAATAAAGGATGGAAGACCCTGTAATTGGATATTCCAAAGGGCAAAGGAAATCGATTACATCCAAGAATAAGCTATCCAGCTAAAATGAGCATTATCTTTCAGGGAAGAAAATAGACATTCAATGATACAGGTGAATTTCACCTATTTCTCATGAAAAGACCAAAATTGAACAAAAAATTTGATCTCCAAACACGGAACTCAAGAGAAACAAAGGTAAAAAGGAAAGAAGTCTTGAGAACTATATTTCTGTTATGGGTATACTTAGAGAATGCAGGTATAATTTGATTTTATTGTGATAATATGAAAAATAAACTAGAGGTGGAAAGGGATTGAAAATGTTTTGAGATTTTGAGGATGGGGGTATGTTAATCAGTCTGTCTATTTATTAGACTAATGGAATTTCATCTTACTTGAATCATATTTCTCTTTGTGGTCATAATAGCTACACTGTTTTATTCAAGTGCACCCTAGGAATGAGTTACTGACTTGACATAGCATTGCAGGTTTGGAATGGTGGTGTTTTTTTTTGTTTTGTTATTACTGTTTTTATTTGTAAGGATCAGTGGTAGATTTGACTGAATGACTAAGGAATATATTGATTCTCCCTCCATTTGAGGAAAGAAACTAGAGATCAAAAGTACTGAGAAAAGAAGAAAAGGGAGGCAAAATAAGAGAAATTACATCTCCTGAAGAGGCAAAGAACACCTATTATAGCTGAGGGGGAAAAAAAGGGAGGGGGATGAGCTTTGCATGAGTCTTGTTCTCACCAGATTTGGCTCTAAGAGAGAATATCAGACATATTTGGTTTCACAGAAAAACTTGTCTCACCTCATGGGAAATTGAGAGGGAAAGTGGAGAAAGAAAGGGAAAGATTAATAGAAAGGGAAACATAAGTATTAGGGGAAAGGTGTAAAAAAGGGGGAGGAGCTCTGAAGGGGGAGGACTATTTGAGGTAGGTGGTCATCAAAAGCAAAATACTGAGGAGAAAGAAGGGGAAAATGAAAGAGAAAAACATAACTTATGGTAAATAAGATGGCAGGAAATCCACAATTAGTTATTTAAATGTGAATGGGAAGAACTTGCTCATAAAATGGAAGTAGATAGACTAGATTAAAAGCCAGAATCCTACAACATGCTGTTTACAAGAAACACATTTAAATTATAGTGATACAGAGTGAAGATAAAGGGCTGGAGCAGAATCTATTATGTTTCAGGTGAAGTTAAAAAAAAAAAAAAAAAAAAAAGCAAGGTTAGCAATTCTGATCTCAGATCAAATAAAAGCAAAGATAGATCTAAATAAAAGAGATAAGGAAGGAATCTATATTTTATTAAAGGGTACCATGGATAATGAATTAATATCAATATTAAACATATATGCACCAAGTGGTATAGCATCCAAATTCCTAGAAAAGTTAAGAAAGATGCAAGAAGAAATACATAGCAAAACATACTAGTTTGAGATATCAACCTTGCTCTCTCAGCACTAGATTAATTAAACCACAAAATAAATAAGAAAGAAGTTAGCGCGGTAAACAATGTTAAAAAAAAAAAAAGTTAGGTATGATATTGAATGGAGACAGAATTGAGTTTACTTTTTTCTCAGCTATTCATGGAATGTGTATAAAAATTGACTATATTTGAGGACCTAAACCCCTCAAAATTAAATGCAGAAAGGCAGAAATAGCAAATGCATTTTTTGAAATCACAATGCAATAAAAATCACATGTAATAAGGTCAGGAGAAAATGGACCAAAAGGTAATTTTAAATTAAATAATCTAATCATAAAGAATGAATGAACAAATCATAGCCACAATCAATAATTTCATCCAAAAGAATGACAATAATGAGACAACATACCAAAATTTGTGGGATGCAGCCAAAGTGGTTATAAAGGGAAATTTTATATCTATAAAAAACTTACTTGCATAAAATAAAGAAAAGATCAATGAATTGGGCTTACAACTAAAAAAACTACAAAAGGAACAAATAAAAAAAAAACCCTAATTAAATACCAAATTTAAATTCTGAAAATAAAAGGGGAGATTAATGAGATTTAAATTAAGAAAACTATTGAATTAGTAAGTAAAACTAAAAATTGGTTTTATGAAAAAAAGCCAATTGGTTTATGAAAAAATTCCTTTAGTGAGTTTGATTAGAAAAAGGAAAGAAGAAAATCAAATTGTTAGTCTCAAAAATGAAAAGGGAGAACTTTCCACCAATGAAGAGGAAATTAGAGCAATAATCAGGAGTTACTTTGCCCAAGTATATGCCAACAAATTTGACAATCTACATAAAATGGAGGAATATCTACAAAAAATATAGACTGCCCAGGTTAACAGAAGAGTATATAAATTATTTAAATAGGCCTATTTTAGAAAAAGAAATAGAACAGACTAATAATCAACCCCCTAAAAAAAAAAATCTCCAAAGCCAGATGGATTTACATGTGAATTTTACCAAACATTCAAAGAACAATTTATTCCAATACTATATAAACTATTTGAAGAACTAGGGAAAGAAAAGGTCCTACCAGATTCCTTTTATGACACATTTATGATGCTAATAGCTAAACAAGGTAGGGTGAAAACAGAGGAAGAAAATTATAGATGAATGTCCCTAACAAATATTGGTGTAAAAATCTTTAATGAAATATTAGCAGTGAGATTACAGAAAATCATTCCCAGGATAATACATTATGACCAAATAGGATTTAGACCAGGAAGGAAGGGCTGATTCAATATTAGGAAAGTTAGTAGCATTATTAGCTATATCAATAACCAAATTAACAAAAACCATATGATCATTTCAATAGATGCAGAAAAAAAAAAAAACAAAAACATTTGATAAAAGCCACCACCCATTCCTACTAAAAATACTAGCGAGTACAGGGATAAATGGACTTTTCCTTAAAATGATCCCTGTACTCGCTAGTATTTTTAGTAGGAATGGGTGATGGATTTTATCAAATGTTTTTCTTGTTTTAGAAATGTTAGCTTTGGCAATAAAAGGGAAAAAAAGATTAAAGGAATTAGAGTAGGTCATGAGGAAACCAAATTATCATCCTTTGCAGATGATATGATGGTATACTTAGAGAACCATAGAGAATTAACTAAAAAACTACTAGAAACAATTCACAACTTTAGCACAGTTGCAGGATACAAATAAATCCACACAAGTCATTAGTATTTTTATACATCACTAACAAAATCCAACAGCAAGAGATTTTAAATGGAATTTCTCTTTGAATAAGTCGATAGTATACAATATCTGGGAATCTATCTGCTAAGGGAAAGTCAGGAAGTATATAAGGAAAACTACAAAACACTTTCCACAGAAATAGTCACATCTAAACAATTGGAAAAAATAGCAAGTGCTCTTGGATAGGTCGACTGAATATAATAAAGATGGCAATGCTACCTAAACTCATCTATTTATTTAGTGCTCAACCAAACTCCCAAGAAATTATTTCTAGGTCAGTAAAATACTAACAACAAAATTCATTTGAAAGAATAAAAGGTCAAGAGTTTCAAGGGAACTAATGAAAAAAAGAAAAAAAGAAAAAAAAAAAGCAAATAAAGGTGGCCTAGCTGTACCAGATCTAAAACTATATTATAAAGCCAGCAATCATCAAAACTATTTGGTATTGGCTAAGAAATAAACTAGTTGATCAGTAAAAAAGGTTAGGTATAGTCAATAACTATAGCAATTTGATGTTTGATAAAGCCAAAGACCCCAGCTTTGGGGGTGAGAATTCACTATTTGAATTGGAAAATTGGAAACTAGTCTGGCAGAAACTAGGCACTGAACAAGACTTAACACCATAGGCCAAGATAAGGTCAAAAAGGGTTTATGATCTAGACATAAAGAATGATATTATAAACAAATTAGAAGAACACATGATAGTTTCCTGTCAGATCTATGGAGGAGAAAGGAATGTGACCAAAGAGGGAAATTCATTGTTGAACAAAAAATACATAATTTTGATTATATCAAGTTAAAAAGCTTTCGTACAAACAAAGCTAATGCAGCTAAGATTAGAGGGGAAGCAATAAACTGGAAAACATTTTTATATTCAAAGGTTCCAATACAGTCCTCCTTTCTAAAAAAATTTAGAGAATTGACTCAAATTTATAAGAATTCAAGCCATTTGCCAATTGACAAATGGTCAAAGGATATGAACAATTTACAGATAAAGAAATTGAAATTATTTCTAGTCATATGAAAAGATGCTCCAAATCTCATCCAAAATCTGATCATAGCAATGCAAATTAAGAAAACAGATATCACTACACACCTCTCAGATTGGCTAAGATGACAGGAAAAGATAATGACAAACGTTGGAGGGGATGTGGGAAAACTGGGACACTGATACATTGTTAGTGGAACTGAACAGATCCAATCATTCTGGCGAACAGTTTGGAACTATGCTCAAAAAGTTATCAAACTGTGCATACCCTTTGACCCAGCAGTGTTTTTACAGGGCTTATATCCCAAAGAGATCTTAAAGGAGGAAAAGGATCTACATGTGCAAAAATATTTGTGGCAGCCCTTTTTATAGTGGCTAGAAACTGGAAACCAAATGAATACCCATCAATTGGAGAATGGCTGAATAATTTATGGTATATGAATGTTATGGAATATTATTCTGTAAGAAATGCCCAACAGGCCTCTGAGAGGCTTGGAGACATTAACATGAATTGATGGTAAGTAAAATGAGCAGAACCAGAAGATCATTATACAATGGCAACAAAAAGATTATACAATGATCAAGTCTGATGGACGTGGCTCTCTTAAACAATGAGATGATTCAAAACAGTTCCAATTGTTCAGTGATGAAGAGAGCCTCATATACTCAGAGGACTGTGGGAACTGAATGTGGAGCACAACATAGTATCTTTACTTTTTCTATTGATATTTGCTTGCATTTTGTTTTCTCAGTTCCCCCCCCCCCCTTTACCTGATTGTTTTTGTGTGGCAAGATAACTGTATAAAAATGTATACATATATAGATATAGATAGAGGATTTAACATATTTTAACATATTTAACATGTATTAGACTGCCATCTAGGAAAGAGGATGGAGGGAAGGAGGACAAAAATTTAGAACAAAGTTTTGCAAAAGTCAATGCTGAAAATTATCCATGAATATGTTTTAATAAAATTAAAAAAAAATTAAATTTCTGTCTAGGAGTTGTGCTTCTGAATCTATTCTGGTTGTCACAGAAGGACCCTTGTTCTGATGCAGTCTTCCTGAATTTTCAACCTGTCTTTGCTTCCCCTCAGGCAATTTTATTTTATTTTTTTTTGTTTATAGGCAATATTTAGAGAACTTGGAATTTTCTGAAATATTTTTCAGAATTTTCCCCTCACATATTTAAGGATAGAGTTTGTCATTTTTTTAAAATTGCTTTTTATACTTTAGAAAGAAGAAATGAGAAATGGTTTCCTAATTCCCTCTCCCTTATTCAACAGGATAATTGTAAAATATAAAAGATAAATCAAAATGCCTTTGTAAAGATAGAATTCAATTTAACAATCATATCAAATAATTGTTATACATAGAGATTCTTCAACAATAAACTGATTATCTTCAATAAAGATGCATGTCCATTACTTTGAATGTCATTAAATATTTAAAGTTTGAAAGAAATGACTTGTTATAAATTGTCTCTACAAGGAGTTGCATAATAATCTTGGCAATCATAGTTGGGGAGAGGTAGAGAATGAATGTTCAAGATTAGATTGGAGAAATGAATAAAACTATTTAAAGAATGACTGGGTCAAAGAACAAATCGTTGGAGTTTGGTTTTTTTTTTTATTTTGTGGTTAGCTTTGTCTGATTTTGAGAAGAGAAATTTGAGGTCCCCCACTAGAATAGTTTTGCTGTCTATTTCTTCCTGTAACTGGTTTAAAATCTTCTCTAGGAACTTGTGTGTGTTGAAGTGGAAGAAGCAGCCAAAGGGTTAACTTTTCTAGTAATCCAATTACATTTATGGTTGGATTCTATCTCCCCAATGTCTCTCCTTTTCTAGCTTCAGAAGAAAAGGATAACTATTTAAACTTCTGATCATATTCCTCACTGCAACATACTTATTTTATCTTGATTAGATGTTGGAATCTTTACAAATTGTTAAGTCATTAGAGTTGAAAAGATTTATCTAATTTACATGGTTCAAATATTGATCTGATCCACAAGGAGATGGTTATGGGCAAGAACTTGAAACAAGGTACTCAAACTGATAGAAAAATGCTTTGGTTCACACCTTTAGAGAGCCATAACAAGAAGTATTTAAGTACCATTGGAGTTCACTTTGGAGATTTGGATTTAGTATGAGATATCCGAACATACCTCCCAGGGCCGAGAACCTGGAAGAAACCCATAACCAAAACAGAGGTTCTCGAGAGTTGAGTTTGAAAACGAGAGGGGAACGCAGGTCGTTGGGAGAAGCCCACCCTCAGAGGTAACCAGATTACTTCATCTCCACAGCTGTGGTGGGGCCCTGCACTTCCCCACTGGAGACCAATGCTGGTCTGAAAGGCTTCCAGAAAGCGCCCAGCCCCAGGCAAGGAGGGTACTGGTTGAAAAGGGGGAACAGAAGTAAGGGGCAAAGCTGCAAGAGCTCAGAACCAAGGAGGGGGGGGGGGGGGAGGGGGGGAGAGGGGGGGAGGGGGGAGAGGGGGGGAGGGGGGGGGAGGGGGGAGAGGGGGGGGAGGGGGGGGGAGAGGGGGGGAGAGGGGGGGGAGAGGGGGAGGGGGAGAGGGGGGAGAGGGGGAGAGGGGGGAGAGGGGGAGACCTTTAAGAAAGCTAACCAGGATATATTAAGGACACAATAAAAACTTAGCACCTGGCTGCATTTGGGTGATTATTTACTTTTAACTGAAACTAAGGCTGCCTCCAGAAAACCTCCCAATTAAACCTGCTCCCGAGAGAACCATTATTATTTTAAAGAAGTACAACACCACAATTAGATATTACTAGATACTTTAAAAAATCTCCTCCGATAAAATCTTTTGTCAAGTTAGAAAGACCTGGGCATGTTTAGCCATGGGAAGAGAAGACATGGAGGACACATGTGTTTAAGTTTTTGAAGGCTTGCAAGTAGAAAGACTTGTATTTGTCCTCTTTCCCCAGAAGGTTGAACCTGAAGTACTAGTGAGAGTTGAAAAGAGAAATATGAGCCAAATATAGGGGAAACTTACTAGCAATTTTATGTCTTCTTGAACAGAGGATTTCTTCATTAATCTGAAGAAGCATTGGTAGATGAAATGAAATATCAGATGCCCCACTTGTCTAGGCAGTAGCTTCCAAAAGGCCAAACCACAAGGGAGAAATTGTGTTTCTGCTTTACCCAGAAAGCTTCATTTGTCTGCTTCTTTAAAAAAAAATAGAAACAGAATTAGAAGACTTGGCAGATTCTTCTCACAACACTTGTAAAACTTGGAATCTTTTGGGGCAGTGTAATATCCTGGGAGAATGCTCACTGAGCCCATAGCCTTCCAGTGTCAACCAATCCATCATCTCATGAGGCAGCTTATAACTTTTTTGTATAGTTCTAAATATTAAAAAGTTTTCTTCTCTGATCAGAAATTCCTTCCTGGTACTTCCATTTGTCCTGCCTCTGTCCACTGTGATTAGGACAAACATATATAATTCTTCACATGGCTGAAGACAGGAAGTATTTCTCCTCTAACCTCTTTTCTACACTTCTAAACATTCTCATAGCTTTCATACCTCTTTTACCCACACTCTCCCATTTGCCCTTTTCTAAGGCATATCAGAACAACAATATTCTTTCTGAACTACAGCATCAAAATTTGTATAGAGTCCTTCAAGTGTTTTCTGGGCCCAATTCTAGGAGAAAGAAAGGGGATGGACAGGAGTAGAGAACAAAATGCTTGGAGCGAATTAAAAATTCTTTTTAAAAAGTATTCATTTCGATATTCTGGGCATGACACAGCAAGCACTTCTGCTCATACTTTTCCAAAACACCATGATGGGTTTTTTTTTTTTTAGGGGGGGAGGGTTAATTTTTTGTTGTTTTCAAATGCTTACCAAAAGCATCTCTGAGTCTGGTTTTTTAAAGTAATCCTCTACATCTCCAGTCTTCTTTTGCGAGTGCTGCATATGCCGAGACACTTGGGCTTCATTCTTCACCAGTTCCTCCAAGTTTTTTTTCCTATGATTTTCCAGGTATTCTAGATGTCGTTTTTCACCCTCAGCTAAAAACAGGTACATTTTTGTGAATTCAGACAATTACCCATTTTAAAATCTGTGTTTTCACCTGCCATTAGAGAAATTGGGACAAGTTTTCCTGCTGATATAAGCAGGCTCTTTGAATGTTAAGTTTTCCTCTTGTTCCCATCCCACAGACCCTTGTGATTGTTTGACAGATCATAGACCAAAACAAAGAGGCATACAAACCTTACAGTTTTGTATATTTATTTTCTTATTGTTGATTACAATTTCAGTATCCCTTGGTTTTGTCTTCACATTATTCCAGGTTTCCTGGAGCTTCTCCTGCAAGAGAGATGTGGATAAGAAAACATTTTAGATTCACAATATTTCATCTTTCGGATAAGGTTACAAAGTCTGACACATTGGCCTAACTACAAGTTAGAGAATCATGGGTCCCTTTGTCCTTGTTATAAGGTATTAATTAGTTAACATAGGGTAAGAATCGTCAACATCAAGGAACAGAGCCAAGTGAAGGGACTAACATTTTCACAGAGATTCATGTTGAGTAGAAAAATCTGGCCCTGCAGCTGTTAGCAGCATGTTCTAAAGGAGAGACCTTATGGAGTGTGTGTTCCCCAGAGAAATAAGAGGACTTACAGAGAAGCCTCTGATCATCTTCACAGAAAAGCTCCTGGGCCTTGTGATGTTCTTCAGAGAAGCTTATTCCTACCATCAGTAGCCAATTTGCCAGTGATACTTAGATTAGGCAATCTACCATTTGCAATAAAGTATGCAGATTCATTCGTTTCCTTAAACTTCGGGCAAATGTTTGGTGTGGAGGCTTCCTCACAGCACCAGGCAGACATGCTTAACAAAAGTTGTCCTCACAGGAAACAGTCACCGACTTAGTGAAATAGTTCAAATAAATGCCATAGGTGAGGTCCTGCTTAAATTGTGCAACCAGACCTACAGCTTCCATGTCCCTAGACCTGAAGAAAAAGAAACAGTCTTCTATTAACATCTCAAAAATCACTTAGTTGCTTCCCTTTAAAAAATTTCTATTGATTTTTAAAATTGCTCATCACCTACATTTCCCAATATATTCCACCTTCTTCTCCCTCCCAGAGACTGTCCCTTTAAAGCAGATTTTAAAAATTTCTTTTTTTAATGAGGAAAGTTAACTTAAATTAAAGTGACACTATATGAAGCACCAAGAAAAGAACTGGAGAAAAACCAAATCTACCTGCCACAGTTAGTATTGCAGAACAGATCTCGAACTGCAAAGCCAGGGACTCATTTAGAGTTTTCCCAAGAGGAAATTCATATCTGTCAGAAATCTCAGAGCTCAGGAAGTCAAGAGACAATAGAGATAGTGTGTCAGAATTGACTTACTTTTTATCAGAGATTCTAAGATGTTTCAGAAATTAGTATCCAAAATCCCATTCATTCTACACTTCATATGACATCCTGTAGTTCCTCTGGCATTTTTTGAAAACTTGACAAAATCCAGAAAATTCCCCATCTCTGACCACTCTATGAAATATTAGTGAGTTTTTCCTCATTCTAACCCTAAATTGGGCCAGGAGAAGGAATCTGTTTGCCCCTTGATCGCTCCCACCACATTCCTTCTTTTCCCCTCTCCTCAGTCATTCTTACACTAAAGGATTTTAAAGGATTGCTTCATGTGTCACTCATCCTTTTTAATGAAATAAGCTCATCTACAGGTGGTTTTCACTCTATTTTCAAGTAACTGCTTCACCTGTCTTCCTTCTTCAGAATTTTAATGAATTTTATATTAGGTGAGTTTTAGAGACCCAAGCCTTCCAGTTCATCAATTTCCTTAGCTATAATGGCATATAGTCACAATATTGCAGTTCTTAGTATCTTGTCATATCTCATCAACATCATCATTATCACACATACTGACCATAGAGTCTGATCCCCTACTTCACCCCAGTGGGGTTGGGAATCTGTTGGGGCAAATTTTATGGGGTCTGCCTGCAGCAATACTTTCTGAGGTGCTTTCCCTTTTCAGCAGCTACTCTTACCTTTATGTAAAGGGAATCGTATTTTCCTTTCCTAATGGTTCAGAAGGAGACTCGGGGACAAAACAGGAAGTCAAGAAAGGGCTAAAACCCAAAAAGGTTATGATTTATTTTTTCCCACTCTTTTCCTTTCTGAGCTTTCTGCCTACTAACTTTCCAAGCACGTTAAAATTACTAATTTTGTCAATTGTTTTAAAAAAACAATTTTAAATTTTGTAATAACATTTAAACTTTATTTGTCCTTAAAATAAGTTCTTTTTTTGTGGAGATGAATGAATTGGGAAGGCAACTAAAAAAGATAGAAAAAGGATAAATTTAGCCTAAAAGTTTTTCAGAGGAAATAGACCTTGTGATTTTATTGCCATTTCAACTTTTGGATTAGGATTCTCCTTATAGCACATATATAGAAAATCACTGAAAGTTCTCTATATTCTTAGAGAGTTACCTAGAGCCAGAATTGGATAAGACAGATGTAGAAGGTGATCAGGCAAGTATATGTCAGAGGTAGGGCTCAAACTTTGAGTTTCTTGGCATTTGAGTACCTATACAGTGAATTACAAACATATTTTCTTCCCTCTGAAACAACTACTTCAAATTCTTTCTCACATTACATATATATATATATATATATATATATATATATATATACTCCAGGAAAAAGTTTCCTAGGGAAATACAAGCAGAGGACTTTGGGACATGAATTCATGTATTTTATTGGACTAAGTTACTTCCTTGCAGGAAAAGATCCAAGTTGGGAGAGAAAGTTTGGCAAGTGAATATAGATCATTCCATGAATTGCTGGAGAAAGAAGCAAAGGTTCAGTTTCACACAATGAACAAGCAGGAAAGTGACAACCTGAAGCTTGTATGAGAAAGTTGGATTAGGCTGTCTCCACAACATCATAGCATGAGAGATGTGATTTTGGAGATGGTACAATATAGCTGGAAGACCAATAGCAAACTTGTAAAGGTGAGAACTCTAAGAAGGTCGAATAATTTAATAGCATTTTTCTACCCAGCCTCCAATGCTTGCCAATAAATGAACAAACATTTGATTAAATGAATACTAGCCTTAAGAAATATAGCTTCCCAGTTTAGTCAGAATTCTAACAAGACTGATCCTCTGATTTTTCCATATGATAGGTGATGACAAGAAAATTACTTGAGACTTGTCTTGAAGTAGAGGTGACTATATAGATGCAGAAAAAGTCACTTATTAGAAAAAAATCCATCACAAAAAGAAGGTGCAAATTTCCTAAATCAAAAAGTCTTGTAGACTATAGGATTGTAGCACAGTCACTAGTCCCCCACAGATTCTTTGATAGAGTACCATTCAGTTACTCAAAACAGGTAATATATGTTTCTAATGATACTGGGAAAAATAGTAAAATATGTTTATGTACTCTGATTGAGCAATCAGGGCATTTAGGGCCTATATTGAATTAAGACTTCATGGAAATATGTTAGAAATCCAACTAACATGTGTAAGCATAAGGTTGGTGAACTTTCCACTTCTGATATATTTTCTTGTGAAATATCTCAAGCCCTAATGAGCCAAGATACATGCAGTATTTGAGAAAAGACTCAATTTTCCTCAGACTTTATGAACTAGATGGAAAACCATGTCACAAAAATGTTAATATATAAGGCATAGCAGGATCCAGCATTCGCCCTCTCATCCTCTTTCTTTCCAGGTGCTAGGAGGCACACTGACCAGGTAAGATTTAAATTGGAGTCCTGTTAAGAGAAGTGGAGCAACAAGATGAAATTTATTGGTGGGAATATAGAGAGAGGAAACATGAAAGAAGTAGTGATTAAGAGGCTCTGTCTAATGGGAGAAAGGGCAATGAGATGAGAAAGTCATTGCCAATATCTGAAGATAACTGGGTCCATCCTCTTTGCAGATGTGAATTCCTCTTGGATCATGGTCCGGAAGTTGTCACCATTTAGGGGATCATGTTTCAAAAAACATTAATGTGGGAAATGCTAAAAAGCTTCAAAGGTAAGAATTAGCCCTGGAGTCATTCAACGTCCATTTCAAAGTGCCTAGTTACTTCCTTAATGGCAGTTAGTTTGGTGTGCATTTAGGAAACAGTCACACTTTCTTGACCCCAGGACTACCCAGCTGTAGCAAAAGGGGTATGGAAATTTTTTCTTTGTAATAATACAGGGATGTTGTTGATGTTGTTTTTCCAGGGGGAAAAAATGTTCTTTTGGGGAGGCAGCTAGGTGGCACAATGGATAAAACACCAGCCCTGAAGTCAGGAGGACCCGAGTTGAAATCTGGCCTGGAACACAATTCCTACGTATGTGAACCTGGGTAAATCACTTCACCCCAGCTGCCTCAGGAAAAAAAAAAAAAAAAAAGTTCTTTTGTATCTGGAAGTATTTCAAAGGGAGCAATATCAACTTGCAAGTGAGCCAGTGAGTGAAGATTCTTGTCTTCAGTTACCAGTAATACACATACTCTGATATCTGTCATATGCAAGCTGTCAGGCAATTTAAGACAGTTTGGTCTCCAACTGAAATCTCTTCTTTGGGGAATTTTTCTGTTTTTGTTTCAAGGAGTCTGAAGGTTTCAATGAGAAGGGACCTTATATTAAAATCAGTTTGTCTATTTGGCCTTTAAGAAGCTAAGTCACTCAAGTACTTGTTCTTTCTTTTCAGTGATCCTGACCCTGGATCCCAAAAATATCTCTCCATTTGTTATCCTGTCTGATGACCTGAGAACTGTCATACATGGGAGCAGCCAGCAGAATACATACTTTCCCACCAATCACTATGAAAGCAATTTCATTTTGGCAGATCAAGTCTTCACAGCTGGCATCTATTATTAGGAGGTTGAAGTAGGAGATTAGAGGCAATGGGCAGTTGGCGTATCCAAGAAGCTAATAAGGAGAAATTTAGGTCTCTTTTCTGGTTTTGATGAATTACTCCTTTCAAGTGTTAGAACAGAGGATGGGTACACTATCTTGACTACTCCCCAGCTTTTTGATATGTGGTTCATTTCCCTATCCGTAGGGTTGGGATTCTGTTGGACTGTAATGAAAAGACTTTCTAATTTTGTGATGCTTTGGCAGATTGCTTCATATATTGTTTCCCTCCTTTCTCCTTCTCTGGACCAGTTCGACCTTTCTTTTCTCCTTCTCCTCCAATAGGGGAAGAGAATGGGACTCCCATTACTATTTAGACCTTGACATGTTTTAATTTTAAGGCACTGTAAATCATCATGTCTTAAGAAGATAGTACTCTCCAAAAGAAATATTTGTCTGGCCAGCTCTCAGTAACATTCATAATGTATCATTTCAAAGCATTTATGTTGGTTACTTGATAAAGAAACCTTAGATTTCTGTTATTTGGCACCAATAATTAATTTTTCTTAACAGAATCTTGTCAGAAAGACAACTGTACTGCCAAATAAACATTCAATGGTTTGTCAAATGGGTTTTTTCCAGCCTGATGGTCTTTATAATTCTCATCTATTAATCCTCTGTCTTGGAATTTTCCTTCTGAGTCTACTCTGGTTTTTCCAGGAGGACCCTTGTTCTGATTCAGTCTTCATAAAATTTCAACCTGTCTCTGCCCTCAGTCAAATTTTTGTTTTGTTTATAGGGGATATTTAGAGAACTTGGAAGTTTCTGAACTTTTCTGAATCTTAACTTTTCATATTTAAGGACAGAGTTTGTCATTTTTAAAATTTTTTTTATACTTTAGAAATGGGTATGAAGAAATGACAAATGGTTTCCTAATCCGCCCCTTATTCAACAGAATAATTGTAAAATATAAAGGAGATAACATAACAAAAGTCCTTTGTAAGGGTAGAATTCCATTTAACAGCATTATCTAATAATTGTTATTCATACAGAGATTCTTCTCCAACAATAAACTGGTTACCTTCAATAAAGATTCATGTCCATCATTTTCAATGTCATTAAATATTATAAGTTTACAAGAAATTATTTTTTGATGTAATTTGTCTCTACAAGGACTTTCATAATAATCGTGGCAAAAATATAGTTGGGAGAAGGCAGAGGACAAATGCTCAAGAACAGATTGGAGAAATGAATAAAACAATTTTAAGGAATGAATGGGTCAAAGAACAAATTATTGCAACTACATAGGGCCATAGAAGGCCCTACCCTGTATCAGCATTACTCCACTCTAGCACCATAGTCATCACAGGTATCTTCCTCCTAATCTGATTTAACCCTGTTACACAAAACAACCAAACAGCCTTAACTATTATACTTTGCCTAGGAAGAATTACAACTCTATTTACTGCCATCTGCACTATCACTCAAAATGACATCAAAAAAATCGTAGCTTTTTCCACATTAAGTCAACTAGGTCTAATAATAGTGGCATTAGGCCTAAATCAACCACATCTGGCATTCTTACATATTTGCACACACACCTTCTTTAAAGCAATGTTATTCCTATGCTCCGGTTCTATCATCCACAACCTCAATGACGAACAAGATATTCGTAAAATAGAGGGACTACTTACACTTCTCCCAATCACATCCTCCGCAACCATACTAGGCAGCCTAGCCCTAATAGGAATCCCCTTTTTATTTTTTTTCTTTATTAAATAACTTTTTATTGACAGAACCCATGCCAGGGTAATTTTTTATAGCATTATCCCTTGCACTCACTTCTGTTCCGATTTTTCCCCTCCCTCCCTCCACCCTCTCCCCAAAGATGGCAAGCAGTCCCATACATGTTAAATAGGTTACAGTAGATCTTGGATACAATATATGTGTGCAGAACTGAACAGTTTTCTTGTTGCTCAGGGAGAATTGGATTTAGAAGGTATAAATAACCTGGGAAGAAGAACAAAACTTCAAGCAGTTTATATTCATTTCCTAGTGTTCTTTCTTTGGGTGTAGCTGCTTCTGTCCATCCTTGATCAATTGAAACTAAGCTAGATCTTGTCTTTGTTGAAGAAATCCACTTCCATCAGAGTACATCCTCATACAGTATTGTTGTTGAGGTATATAATGATTTCCTGGTTCTGCTTATTTCGCTCAGCATCAGTTCATGTAGGTCTCGCCAATCCTCTCTGTATTCATCCTGCTGTCATTTCTTACAGAACAATAATATTCTATAACATTCATATACCACAATTTACCCAACCATTCTCCAATTGATGGGCATCCATTCATTTTCCAGCTTCTGGCCACTACAAACAGGGCTGCCACAAGCATTTTGGCACCTACAGGTCCCTTTCCCTTTTTTAGTATCTCTTTGGGGTATAAGCCCAGTAGAGACACTGCTGGATCAAAGGGTATGCACAGTTTGATAACTTTTTGGGCATAGTTCCAAATTGCTCTCCAGAAAGGCTGGATGTATTCACAATTCCACCAACAATGTATCAGTGTCCCTGTTTTCCCACATCCCCTCCAACATTCTGCATTATCTTTCCCTGTCATTCTGGCCAATCTGACAGGTGTATAGTGGTACCTCAGAGTTGTCTTAATTTGCATTTCTCTGATCAATAGTGATTTGGAACACTCTTTCATATGAGTAGTAATAGTTTTAATTTCATCATCTGAAAATTGTCTGTTCATATCCTTTGACCATTTATCAATTGGAGAATGGCTTGATTTCTTATAAATTAGAGTCAATTCTCTATATATTTTGGAAATGAGTCCTTTATCAGAACCTTTGACTGTAAAAATGCTTTCCCAGTTTATTGTTTCCCTTCTAATCTTGCCTGCATTAAGGAACCCCCTTTTTAGCAGGATTCTACTCAAAAGATGCAATTATTGAAGCCATAAATACATCACACGCAAACACTTGAGCCCTATGCATAACACTTATTGCCACTATACTTACAGCCTTCTACAGCATGGGAGTAATCCACTTTGCCCTTCTAAAAGAACCCCGATTCCTACCTTTATCTCCAATAACCAAGGGCAGCCCAAACATGACCAATCCTATTATACGACTAGCCCTAGGAAGTATTTTCGCAGGCTTCCTCCTCACAACAAACATCCCCCCTACCACAATAATCCCCACAACAATACCTACCTTAACAAAAATCTCAGCCCTAATAGTAACCATCGTGGGCATCCTAATTGCAATAGAACTTAACATACTGACAAACAAAATACCAATCACACCTCTAATCCATACACACAACTTCTCAAACATACTAGGGTACTTCACACACATTTTCCACTGACTAAACCCCCTAGCAAGTCTACAAATAGGTAAACACATCGCTACCATACTAATTGATCTAGGGTGATATGAAAAAACCGGGCCAAAAGGCCAAGCCAACTTACACAGCTCCATATCTTCCACTACTACTTCTATTCAAAAGGGACTTATTAAATCTTACTTCTTCTATCTTCATAATCTCCATAACATTAATCCTCCTAATCTTATAACTAAAGACCACAAATAACTTCCAAAACTACTAAAATAGTAATAAATAAAATCCAACCTAATAATACCATCGCCCAACCCCACAACTATATAGCAAAGACACCCCATTCCAACCCTAACCTACACAATAATTACCCAACGAATCAAATAACTCAACAGCTGTAACCACCTCAACCTCCCCCGACACCATAAATCAAACTATCTCTATTACAAACTAAGCAACAACATACTAAAAGCCACCATGTTACCCACCCAACTCTCAGGATATTCCTCTGTAGCTATAGCAGCAGCATAACCAAACACCACCAACATTGGTAATGATAATGAAACAAAGGAGAACAACTCTTTTTTTAAAAAAAAATTTAATAGCCTCTTATATACAGGTTATATGTATGGGTAACTTTACAGCATTAACAATTGCCAAACTTCTTGTTCCAATTTTTCACCTCTTACCCCCCACCCCCTCCCCCCGATGGAAGGATGACCACTAGATGTTAAATATATTAAAATATAAATTAGATACACAATAAGTATACCTGACCAAAAAGTTATTTTGCTGTACAAAAAGAATCAGACTCTGAAATATTGTACAATTAGCTTGTGAAGGAAATCAAAAATGCAGGTGGGCAAACATATAGGGATTGGGAATTCAATGTAATGGTTTTTAGTCATCTCCCAGAGTTCTTTCGCTGGGTGTAGCTGGTTCAGTTCATTACTGTTCCATTGGAAATGATTTGGTTGATCTCGTTGCTGAGGATGGCCTGGTCCATCAGAACTGGTCATCATATAATATTGTTGTTGAAGTATATAATGATCTCCTGGTCCTGCTCATTTCACTCAGCATCAGTTTGTGTAAGTCTCTCCAGGTCTTTCTGAAATCATCCTGTTGGTCATTTCTTATAGAACAATAATATTCCATAATATTCATATACCACAATTTATTCAGCCATTCTGTAATTGATGGACATCCATTCAGTTTCCAGTTTCTAGCCACTACAAAGAGGGCTGCCACAAACATTCGTGCACATATAGGTCCCTTTCCCTTCTTTATAATCTCTTTGGGATATAAACCCAGTAGTAACACTGCTGGATCAAAGGATATGCACAGTTTGATAACTTTTTGAGCATAGTTCCAAATTGCTCTCCAGAATGGTTGGATGTATTCACAGTTCCACCAACAATGTATCAGTGTCCTTGTTTTCCCACATCCCTTCCAACATTCCACATTATCTTTCCCTGTCATTCTAGCCAATCTGACAGGTATGTAGTGGTATCTCAGAGTTGTCTCAATTTGCACTGGAGAACAACTCTTAATAGGGAGCTGAATCATTCTCAAAAGGAAAACATATGCCTCAGAAAACACATTATTGCATTTCATAGAAAGAAAAATAATTAATTAGGATCAAATACAAATTTTCTAGTTTGTAGATACACTAAGAATCCTTAAAGAATTACAACACATTTTAAAATACTTCAACTAATGTTTTTTACTGAGGCAATTGCAGTTAAGTGATTTGCCCAAGGTCACATAGGTAGGAAGTGTACGTGTCTGAGGCCAAATTTGAACTCAGGTCCGTCTGACTTCAGGACTGGTGTACAATTTTATAGCCCTTTGGGCCTAGTTTCAAATTGTTCTCCAGAATGGTTGGATCATTTTACAACTCCACCAACAATGCATTATTGTCTCAATTTTCCCACATCTTCTCCAACATTTATCCTTATCTTTTCCTGTTATCTTAGCCAATCTGAGAGATATGAGCTGGTATGTCACAGTTGTTTTAATGGGCATTTCTCTAATCAATAAAAACTTAGAGCTTTTTTCATATAACTATAGATGACTTTAATTTTGTCATCTGAAAATTGTCTGCTCATATCTTTTCATTTTTTATCAGTTGGGGAATGACTTTTATTATAAATTTAACAGACTTCTTTCTATATTTTAGAAATGAGATCTTTATCAGAAATACTGACCCTAAAGATTTGTATTTCCCTTTTAATCTTGTTTCTGTTGTTTTGGTTTGTGCAAAATCTTTTAAATTTAATGTAATCAAAGTTGTCCATTTTGCCTTTCACAGTGTTCTCTAGTTCTTTGGTCATCAATTCCTCCCTTCTCCAAAGATCGGATTGGTAAATTATCCCTTGTTCTCCTAATTTATTCATGCTATCATCCTTTATGCTCAAATCATGTAACCATTTTGACCTTATTTTGTTATGGAGTGTGAGATGTAGGTCTATGCTGAGGTTCTGACATATGATTTTTCTGAGCTTAGTCCTGCCCCCCCCTCACAAAAAGATCTGCTGTTTTTAAGTCCTCCTAGACCTCCAGAGTCCTTCTAGGACATCCACCCCACATTCTGGCTGGTCCTCTCTGAGAGCTCCTCCTCCCACACTCACCCCACCTCTTTCTGGACAGAAATACTACCCTGCTGAAAGTACCTCACCAGATTAACCCAAAGTAAGGAACCTCCTACTCTGAACAAGGGAATCAAATAGCTCTTGGGAAAATCGGGGTTCCAGACAGCATTTGTTACTATAAATCCATCCTGGATTGTATTTAACTCTCACTTTGTCAGTGTGATTTTGGACCCTGTACAAGCAGACTAGACCTTAAGGTGAAATACTCTTAAAATACAGCATTAAAAGAAGGTGATGAGGGATAAGAACAAGGAAGATGAAGAATTAAAGGTCATTGGATGTAACATGCTTTCATAGCAGTTACCATTACCAGTCTCTCCTGATTCCTAGGCCCTCAGGTTATCTCTGACCATTGACCTTTGTAGTGTTAACTAATTCTACCAACTCACCTCCTCTGAGGCCTTCAGAGGCCCCTGGCCACCATTTCTTGAATTGTAGTTTAATAACCCATAGTGTGCTCAGCCACATGCAAACTTAAAGCCTTTATTATACCTACTTGCATAATGCTGGGACTTGTTAACTTCCTGGTCAACACCTGTTCTGAAGACACGTGTGTTCACTATCAACCTCCTTACCCCTCTTGGCTATCCATCCACTTGGCTTGGTTACCCAGGATAAAGAAAGAAATGTGCTGTGGGCTTATAGAGGGTCTGTGAGGTCACACACACACAGCCAACCACCAAGAGAGCCATTTCCCATTAAGAAGCTATCTCTTTATGGTCAGGATCCTGCCCAAGGGGCAGTCCTATACACACAGAGAGTACTTCTGGGCCACTCAAATCTCCTGTTGCACTGTGGTAGCCCATTTAAAGGACCCTTACAATCCCCTTCTCTTGTTTTGCGGGAACCACTCATTTCATCAAGCTAAACTTTTAGCATCAGCTATAGTTCACTTGATCCATGAGATAGCAGTGTTATGCCCAAGAAGGTACGAAACAGCAGATCAATAAACAGAAGTATGACAATGAGAACTAAGCTCAACAGTGGCCAAGTGTTCAACCCGTCATGCTCAAGGAGGTAATGTGCCAAAGAGGTTGGACGCCAATGAGGTGGGAGGTCAACACTGAGGTGGGATGCCAACAAGGTAAAATATCACAACTCTAGTTCACAATTAAATTTCAATGAGGTCGGGTGTCACAATTCTAGTTGGTCACAATTCTATTGCATTTGTATACATCCTTTAAAGGAAAATACAAATAAAGGTGCAAATACAGAGAAAGGTACATACAAGCAAAGTCATGTTCTGTAACATTCCCTCAGTAACATTGGCAGGTGGGTGTGTTGGTTTTTCACGCACTACTTTAGAGGCTTAGTCCTTAAATAGAAAATCCAGGGCAAAGCCTCTCCCCAGGCCACATATGGTCAGTAGCCATAGGAGAAGAACACAGGCCCATTGTCCATTTACAGTCTTTTTATTGCACATCACCCAAGACACTGCATTTCAGCTGCTACACTGGAGCTGCATCTGCTGTCTGTGGTGTCACGGTCAGGAAGGACATGGCTGCCATCAGCATCTGAAGGGTTGTTGACATCTGGCTGATCCCTCTGGGCTGTTATCTGGTCCTTCTCTTGGATCCCCAAGTCACGAATGTCTCTGGTGGGATTCACTTCTCTGCTGCTGGATCTGCATCTAGAATGCAAAGAATGTACCCAGGGCCCCAAACCCTGACCCAATTTGGGCCTTTCCAAGTGCTATCCAGGCCTTTCCACATCAGTGTGGAAAGTTCTTGTCAAAAAGACAAACAAAAGTCAGACAAAAGTCAGTCAATCTGTCAGTTAGTTGCATTTTCTGTGTATACCAGAAGCACATTGCTAAGGTAAAAGCCAAAGAATTTAAAAATGTAAAATCAAAAGAATTTAAAAATGTAAAATCAAAATAATTTAAAATCAAAATAACTTTAAAATTGCAGGCAATATATGTATTGCCACATCTTGTGCATATCCCAAAATTCCCTTCTCTTGTTTAAAAGGGAACATCTTGGGGATAGAAATAGTCTGTCCAGGAATGACTTGGCTAGTAGGTTATAGGAAATGTCAATGGAATGGGCAAAGCCAAATGCAATGCAAAAAGACTTACAGGCAGAAGATTTATAAGCCAATCCATAACTTGTCTTAAATGAGTGGGATTTCTACAATGGAAAGATAGTTGATCACATACCTAGCTGCTTCTCCAGACTGTAGTGAAGCCATGAGGAATTGAGAATGCAAATCCAGTTACATGGATGCTCTGCCTCTTAAAATGAGTAACGTCCATTGGTCTTAAAACATTAAATTTCAAACTATAAGGGTTTTGTCCTACAGGGAGCATAGGAGAGTGAAAAGAAAGACAAGATGTACAGCCTTTTGCCATGCTCCTAGCTTCCTCTTTAGTTATCACAATTTGCAGATATAAGGCTCTAGCAGGCTGATTATAAAAGATATGATTTAAAGATCCACTCTGAAAATGGACATGTGGGGTATAATATTGTGTGCTCTCTGACTTGTTATCAAAGTCCTTTAAAGAGCTGATAATATGTATTAAAAACTACAAATTTTATTTGACCTGTAGCGATTCTTTGTACCACATCTACTGAATAAGCTGAATCAAAAATTATTTTTCCATACCCTCGTGCAAGGCTTAGAGCTGTAGCCAATAAATTTTTACACGCTGGGATGGTTTCACAACACACATCAATTTGTGCATTGATATGAGAGATATATTTTACCAGGTCTTGTCCCAGATAATTTTACTACTTTCTCAATGGCATTTATTGAAATTCTAACCACAAGCACTGGGTAAAATTTTAAATTTTATCTGATTGTGCTGGGAGGTTCATCCAGTTATACTGTCTCCTTGATGAAGGATTGCTATGGGTGCCTTTTATATAACAAAATTTGATCTTTCCAATATTTATTTATTTTTTCAGCCATATTAGATAAAGCCAATTCAATCTCTTTTAGAGCCTCTAGCAAGGGTCCTCAAACTTTTTATATAGGGGGCCAATTCACTCTCCCTCAGACTGTTGGAAGGCCAGATTATAGTAAAAACAAAAACTTTGTTTTGTGGGCCTTGAAATAAAGAAACTTCATCCCCCTGGGTGAGGGGGATAATCGTCCTCAGCTGCCACATCTGGCCAGCAGGCCATAGTTTGAGGACCCCTGTGTCTAGAGCTTCTTTAAGCTGGTACTGTGAGCCTAAATCACTGTTTCCTCTTTAAAGTAGTAACACCTTAGCTCTTGGAGATATTTTTCTCACAGGGGCAAGGTCATCAGCCACAGGCCTTTGACTCAAAATAGAGCTGTTCTTTATGTCATGTGACAAGGCTGTCCATTCAAATTCTTTATAAGGCTCAGCTGGATTAATGCTGGGCACTGAAAAGCTAAATTCCTTCATATCCTCCTTATCTAGAGGGATATATTTCTTAATCCTAAAAGACCATTCCTTAAGCAATTGAGGAGATGGAAGCCCAAGCTGAAGAGCTTCTACTATCCATTTACTTTTCTCAGATCAATAAACATTCTCCATTCCCCAAATTTCCTTTTTATAACAAATTCAGGGGAATTCCAAGGATTTAGAGAAGCTTGTAAATGTCCTTGGTTAAGTATTTTCTGTCCTATGCCTAGTGAAATCCGAATTTTTTCATTTTTTAAGAAGTCTCTTCCCCACTGGTCAATGGGGACCCTTTCAACTGTAAAATACACAAAATTTTCTGTCTTATATTTAAATTCCCATTTCCAAGAGGTACCACTATTTTTTAGCTATTATATATATCCTTTTATGCCAGACATATAGGTATCTGCTATGGTCTTTAACCAATTACTAGACCAGCTGGCACCTCTAATAGCTGCGCTATCTACATCTGTGTCTATCAACCTTTTCAATGGTCTGTCATTCATACAGATAATGAGCAAAGGACACTCATCCATGAAAGCTTCAGTCCATAATATTCCTAAATTCTTTTGACTAAAATCAAAGTTTGGATTACTAATACTAAATTGTATTTCAGGAGTGTGAATCAATAAATCTGATGTTACTTCTCCTCCTGGGTCACAGATCAAACACTGTCTATCTATACTAGTGATTGAGACAGCAGTTTCCCAAATCATTCTATAAATAAATACTGTTTTATAAATACTCGCTGGGGGTTGGGCAATCAAGCCAACCTGTGGAAGTTAAAAATTCATGAGGTGAACAAGGGGGAGTTCCAATTCTGCATAGACTAAACTTGCAGTTCTATAGGTATACAACGCTACTTCTCTAAATGCAAGGTCTTACTTACCCTTGTAAGGTTGCTTGGAAACTAACTGAGCTGTATTTTTAAAATTCTTCTGAATACTATAGTAATTACTATCCTCACTACGCCACAAGTCTTGTTTGTCTCGGGCCATATAGCCTACTCCTACTTTTTGAAATGAAGACATAAGAGTTTTGAATGGATTAATGGGCAGTGTTGATGATTTTATTGTCCTTCCTGTTCCTCCTCATCATCCTCCCTTGGCCCACGAAGATGGGGCTGAGGGAAGAGGGTTAGGAATTGGAAAATTCCCCAAAAGCCAATTAAAAATCCAAACTGAGTTTTGCGCATAAATAGAACTAAACCTCTTCTCAATGGCATGCTGTAGAAGTTTTACCTTTCAGAATCTGAAGAGTTATTGCCAGGGTTTCAGCTATTTGATCAGTGCAAGCATTTACTTGGTCATGAAGATTGTTTCCTGCTGAGTTATGGGACCCTGCTAAGAGGGAGTATTGAGGCCACCTCAACCTTTGATGCACAGTAAGTTTTCTGCTGTGTTGCAGAAATGCCCTTGTTGAGCAAGGAACATGGATTTATGATTGTGGGAATGGGTGCAAGCAGAGGGTCACAGCTAGTTGCTCAGGAGCAAGGACACCTTGAAAGGGCCTCTCTCCTGTGAGTGAGTTGCTAAATTGCTGGATCGGTGACCCTCCCATTGGCAGATACCATGCATACCCAAGGCCCACGAGCTGCTTCCTGAGATGATTCCTGTTAGAAAGCCTTCTAACATTGAGTCCATAGATGGCTTGTACCCAGGGTGACCATTCTGATAAAATGCATTGTAGTTAATTTCAATGCCTTTCCTCATCCAAACTAAGATTCCTTTATCTCCCATGAACTATGTGATGGTAAAGAATGACTGTCTTGGTCCTGAAGGCAATGATTCCCTTCTTAAGGTTTCTCTCCAGTGTCAATTCAGCATAATAAAACCAACTTTCAGTAAGAAACTTTCCACACTGGCTGCATTTATAAGGATTCTCAATTGTGAATTCTCTGATGCCCAGGAAGAGCTCCGTTTTCTCTAAAAGTTTTTCAACACTGATTATATCCATAAGATTTCTCTCCTGGTTGAATTCTCTGATTTTGAACAAGACCATTCTTCTGGATCAAAGTCTTTCCACATTGATTCCATTCCTAAGTGTTCTCTCTAGTGTGCTTTCTGAATGTTGAATAAAACTACCTCCCTCCCCTTTTTAGAGAGGTTTTACTATTGTTCCCTTGTACCACTTTTCCCTAATTTGAGACAATGATCCAAGGAATTTGATTCTAAACTTTCTCAGAAGTACCTTAAGTGGTAAATAATTGTCCAAAGATATTTATCCTCCTGTACAACAAGTATGTGCATATTCCCACCTCATCTGTTGCCTTTCTTCAGTGATTCTAAACTGTCAAGATCAGGTGCACCCTGTTTTGGGGGATTGTGCAGTGATTATATCAAACTCTGTCTGCCTCTAAGTGGAGCCTAGTTTTTCAGAAACTAAACTTGACATCAAATTATGTCCACAATTCCAGGAAAGTTGGACATTCATATGCAAAGGACCACAGGTATGCAAAGACCCTGAGTGGCTTCTCAATGCCCCAGAGTGGTTCTCTAATTGAGAGGTTACCTTGTAATCACATCCTCTCCAAGCTATAATCATCAAGTCAAGATGTCTACCTGGGCTTTCATTCTTGTGGCAGTGATGACAGGTTATTTAAAAAGCATGGTCAGTAGACATGCAGAGAAGAAGCCACCATGAAATCATTATGGATCTGAACAACTTTTATGTAGAAACAGGCATTCAAGTGCCACTCCCTAGAATAATAAGGGTGTTTTCTAATTTAAACTTATCCTCTACTTTTGGAGTTACTGAGTGACATTTGTTGCTTTACGTTAAGGAATACCACTTTGGCGACATAATGGAAGAATGATTTAGAGTAGAGAGTCTGATTGAAATTAAGACCCAAATAAGAGGTGAAAAGAACCTTAATTCTAATTCAATTGATGTGTGAATAAAGGAGCGATACAGTTTTCATAAAAATGATCAAATTTAGCAATTGATTGATATGAGAGCTGAGAGATAGTGTTGCAGAATTTTCATTTTGGGTTACTAGAGACGAGGTGATACCTTGAACTGAAGTATGGATATTTGGAAGAGCCATATGATTTGGCTGGATAGGTTTTTGTTTTGGATGTGGTTAAGTTTGAGATAGCAAAGAAATACCTAATTAAAAATGTATGATAAGTACTTGGATGTATGAAATAGCATATTAGAGGGTATTCTATAAATTTTTGGAATATTGGTTCATTTTTGTAATTTTTAATGAAACTATTTTTTCTATAGTTTGTGTTAGAATTCTTACAAAGTGTTAAGATAGTGGAATTGATAGACACAATAATTATCTAATTTAGCATGGTTCAGTATGATTGCTGTGATCCTACAAGGAGATGTTATGGGCCAGAACTTGAAACAAGGTACTAAATGAAATTGATGAGATAATGATTCTCTAATTGACATATACTTAGTAGTTAGTATAATTCCACAAAATTCACACCTTTAAGAGAGTATATATAACGAGGAGCTCTCAAACCCACTACAGGACAAGCTCACTCTCAGAGGCAGAGACAGATTCATTCCATTTTTCCATCTTTCTGCAGACTGGAGGCTGAAGTACAAACTTTTGGATCCAGAGATATTCAAAGGGAGTTAGAGACAGGAGCTGGCAGAAGCAAAGGACTAGAGGCAAGATCCAGAAGGCCTCCAGAAAACTAGCCAAGCCCCAAGTGAAGGAGATAAGATTTTGACTGAGACAATAAAGGATTTGGACTTTAATCCCTGGCTGCATTTGAGGTGATTATTTCATTGAGCTGAAACTAAAGCTACTCCCAGAAGCCCCCCAAGAAACCTACTCCCAGAGAACATTCCATTTTCGAAAAGAACACTACAGGTTTGCTCTTGATTACTCAGTTTTTAATTATTTTTAGCGCAATGATTCCATTTTTTTCACTTAATATTTTTTTATTAATTTTCAACTTTCATCATTGTAAGATTTTGAGTTCCAAAATGTTTTTCTTCCTCCCTATCCACCTCCCTTGCCCAAAGGACCAAGCACAGTGATGATCGATTGTGCAGGTACAATCATAAAAAACATTTTCTACATTAGTCACATTGTGAAAAAAGAATCAGAACACAAGGGAAAAGTCATGAAGAAAAACAACAACAAAACCAAAATACTCTTTGATTTCTCTTCAGACTGTAGTTCTATGTATGTGGACAATATTTTCCATCTGGATTCTTTTGGAATTGTCTTAGATCATTGTATTGCTGACATTAGTTAATTATATCATAGTTGATTCATAAAATGTCTTTCCAATGTGGATTCTCTGATGTAGAGTAATTAATTCCCCATTTCAAAAAGCATGTCCCCTTGATTTCATTCATAAGTTTTCTTTAAAGTGTGGGTACGGTTATGGTGAGTAAGACTGGATTTATGTCTAAAAGCCTTTCCACACTGGTTACATTCATAAGGCTTCTCTCCAGTGTGCATTCGCTGATGTGTATTAAGAGTTCCCTTTTCTCTAAAAGCCTTTCCACACTGGTTACATTCATAAGGTTTCTCTCCAGTGTGTATTATCTGATGTACAACAAGATGTCCCTTCCTTCTAAAAGCCTTTCCACACTGGTTACATTTATAAGGTTGCTCTCCAGTGTGGATCCTTTGATGTATCACAAGATTGGTCTTCCTTCCAAAAGCCTTTCCACACTGGTTACATTTATAAGGTTGCTCTCTAGTGTGGATCCTTTGATGTACAATAAGATCGGTCTTCCTTCTAAAAGCCTTTCCACACTGGTTACATTCATAAGGCTTCTCTTCAGTGTGGATTCGCTGATGTGTATTAAGACTTCCCTTTTCTTTAAAAGCCTTTCCACACTGGTTACATTTATAAGGTTGCTCTCCAGTGTGGATCCTTTGATGTATAATAAGATAGGTCTTCCTTCTAAAAGCCTTTCCACACTGGTTACAGTCATAAGGCTTCTCTTCAGTGTGGATTTGCTGATGTGTATTAAGAGTTCCCTTTTCTGTAAAAGCCTTTCCACACTGGTTACATTCATAAGGCTTCTCTCCAGTGTGGATCCTTTGATGTATAATAAGATCGGTCTTCCTTCTAAAAGCCTTTCCACACTGGTTACATTCATAAGGCTTCTCTTCAGTGTGTGTTATCTGATGTGCAATAAGATTGCTCTTCCTTCCAAAAGCTTTTCCACACTGGTTACATTCATAAGGTTTTTCTCCAGTGTGGATTCCCTGATGTTCATTAAAAGCTCGCTTCCTTCTAAAAGCCTTTCCACACTGGTTACATTCAAAAGGTTTCTCTCCAGTGTGGATTCTCTGATGTTCAGTAAAATCTTTCTTGCTTGTAAAAGCCTTTCCACACTGGTTACATTCATAAGGCTTCTCTCCAGTGTGGATTCTCTGATGTCTTTTAAGATATTTCCATTGATTAAAATTCTTGCCACATTGGTTGCATACATAACATTTCCTAACAGTGTGTATTCTCTGATGTACAATAAAACCTCCCTTGGTTTTAAAAGCCTTTCTACACTGGTTACAACCATAAGGTTTCTCTCTTAGCTGGATTCTCATGTGTTGCATAGTTTTCTCTCCAAGTAAAGTCACAGAATCCATCACCCATGAGCCGTTGCTTGGAAGTTTCTGTCACAGAATGGCTCAGGTCTGCAATAGTTTCCTTCACTTCAATCTGATCCCTCCTTCTAAAAAAAAAAAGACAGAAAGACAAAAAAGAGCAAACAATAAAGCAAATATAGTCATGATGAAGGTGTACACACACACACACACACACATTTATATTCCCTTCCCTCCATCACCAGAAAAGAAACTCAAGTTATTTTCTCTTTTCTTAGACAAAGAGAAAAACATTAAATGAGCAGAACTAATCATTTTATATCCCATTATTTCACATTCCATACATAATTTAATTTCTAAGCACTTTCATGCACAATTACAGTGGGACCTCACAATAAACCTGTGACAACACAGAGAGTGCCTTCATTCTCCTTAGATGCACAATTCAGGTCATCATTGGACCAAAATCCAGCAGCTGAGATTAGAATTTGCACACTGAGAATGGGCCTGTTCTGCCTACAGTATGTGACAAATTAGCTCCACTCTCAATTTTTCCCTTTCCTTTTCATTATTTGCATTTTCACTTGTTTTCATAGACATGACATTTGGTGCATATATAGGAATTACTCAAATTATGTCATGATCTGTCCTGCCTGTAACCTTAATTTCCATGTTGATCCCTTTCGATTACATTTTTTCCTATTACATTGACTGAGATGATGTTCAGTAGGCTAACAGTAGTTGTCTTTACATGAGGTAGAAGTGATTTTGTTCTGACCCATTAATTTTTTCAAGATAGCTATTACTTATTTCTTGTGTAAATATTATTATTATGTGTCCCGTGTATACAATAACAAACAAAATTTTTTTTAAAAGTGCATGAAATTATCCACATTTGAAAATGTTTCATACAGAAAATTGAGTTCATTAACCTGAGATATGGAAGGGAAGGGCAGGCTGCACTATTGCAATCCTTCCCCTTTAGCACCTCACAAACCCCTTGAACAATTGAGACAATGATCCAACGGATCTGACCAAAAAATGTCTTAGTGGGACCTTAAGTGGTGAATAAATGTCTGATTTGGTTATAAAGGTAGCTGTCCTCTGGGACAACACAGATCTGCATATTTCTACTTTTACAAGTCTTTTTGTTGTGATTTCGGTCTATCATGATCACCAACAACACTGCTGTGATAGCATGTGCAGTGAGTCCATCAAACTCTGGATGTTTCAAAGTGCAACATATTCTTCTGGTTTCTCAAATTGAAATCAGAGTATTCCCAGCATTCCAGGAAGGTTTGACACTCATGTTGAAATGGCTACAGGCCTGCCAAGAGCATCAGGGGCTGTCTCTCCCCAGACCAGAGTAGTTCTCTCCCTTCTGGGTTACCTAGCAACCCCATCTCATTCAATCTCTAATTACCTGAGAAAGTTGTGCTAAAAACAATATTTGTAATTGACCCTTGAGCCATTTAGGGCAACATTTGGCATGAGCCAATAGAAACATAGATCATTTTTAACAGTAATTACCAATGGCTTTTGATTGGTTAGATTTTAAATAATGAATTTCCATGTCTCCACAGGAGCTTATCCAATTCTTTTGTTTTCTACATCATACATGTATGACCATTTTCATCATATCTGTTTCCGAATCAAAATACAGTTATAGAATGTGGATAGGACCTTGAATCAGGAAGCCCAGGGTTTTAATCCCACTTGAGAACCTTGCAAGTCAAGTTATAGGACCTCTGTTAGATTCAATTTCTTTATCTGCAAAATGGGCATAATAATATCAATTAAATCCTCTGGTTCTCATGAGGATGAAATAAGACAGTGCAGAGCATGACACACAAGGCTGTATTAATGCTACCTATCTTATTTCACTTTGACTATTTCCTCACTTGCTCTCCTTCTTAAACCATCATGATCCTCACCAATTGATGATGCACTGAGGCACTAAATTATATAGTTTATCTGGTGCACAGTGGGTCTCTCCACAGTCCCTGATGTATTGTCTCCCTCACCATTCTGGGACCTCCATAAGAGTAGGGGATGTCCCTCACATCTTTGTGTTCCTGGTGTTTAGCTAGGGTTGCCATGTAGCAGGCCCTTAATTGTTTACTGACTAGAAGAAGCTCTAAGAAAGGGCTCATGATCCAAACCTAATCCCTCTAGGCACATTCAGGAGAGGTCCATTGCCCCAAATCCCAAACAGGGGCATCTTACAGGATCACAGATGAATACTAGTAGGGACCTACAGGGACATGGAGTACGACTCACTCATTTTGTAGACGGGAAACCCAGGTTCACAGAGGAGCCCAGGACGTTGCTGCCAAGAAATATTTAATATTGAATCCCAAGTCTGGCCTTTCTCCTCCAAACTGAGTATTTACTTCAGGGTAACTCTTAGAAGCCCCTTGTAACCACAGGTCTCATATCCCTGCTTTCACCTCACTCACCTGGAGAGCAGCTCCTCAGGTCTTCTTGGTCCAGCATCCACAGTGCTTCCCTTTGCTTAAAATAAGAGATCACCTCTTCTTTGAGAACTGGAAGCCCTGGGCATGAAAAAAAATGAGTTACAAATGAAGATGGAGAGATGTTGGTCATGTAGTTCTCCTTAGGGAAAGGATGAAGATCCACAGATGCTCCATACTGAAATTCAGCCTCTGATGTTCAGACATATTTGTCTAAACTCACCCACTGGGCCTTGTAAAGCAAGTCACCTAAGACAGGTTGTGCCCACTATTTGTACAACTTCCTGTGAGAGAGAGCCAAAGGCCCTTCCTCCCACCTCCTATCCTGTGAGACTCCCTTCTGGCAGAAACTTCTGATCCCAGAACCTGGGTTACTAACTGTGTGCCTCTGGGCAAATCAATTAAATTCTGGTTGTTTTCCTCAGTTTCCTCAACTCTCAACTGGGGATAACAATATCACCCAACTTGAAATGTTAAGATGAGGTTAAAGTGATATAATATTTTGTTGTACTCTTAATTTAGAAGAAGTATTTCAGTATCATAGTTCAATAAAAATATGATTGCACGTGAAATTGTAAATCCACAATGCAAAACGAGCTAATCCTTTGAAATAGACAAGAAAATTATCAAGAAAATTTTTTCCTTTCCGTTTCCTGCACCCACCCTAGAGATGGCTGCCATTGCATAGAAATATATACATATATATATATATACACTAATAAATAATAAACACACAGACACACACATAAATATACATACATACAGCTATGGATGTAAAATGATGCTATCCATATTTCTATTTCTCAGGTTTTTTTTCCCCCCTACATGCAAATAGCATGTTTCTTAATTTGTCCTTTGTCATGAATTTAAGTACTTGGAATCATCAAAATAACTTATTTGCTAGAAGTTGTTCATAAACAGTATTCTTTCTATATTGTAAAGAAAGCATATGGCACAGCACCAGGCAAAGAAGAGGTAGTAATAAATGCTTATTCCCTTTCATTCCTTTGCCACATCTTGTACTGGAATTATGAAAGTAGTCCAAACCAGATTAAGAAGAAACTTCCCATACTAAGGCCAACTAGTTGTTTTGAGCTGTTACAAATTGACTCTTGCTAAAAAAAAAGAATATTCCAAATACTAGACCCAACCCAAAAAAGGAAGGAGTTGAAAGGAGAAACCGCCTGAGCATTTTTCAAAGCTTTGGCAGACAGAATTCATGTCCACATAGAAGCTAACCTCTAAGATTAGTTCCATGTTTGAGATGCTTCCCCTGAAGCATCTTTGCCCTGGGTGTGGGTAAGAGAGAACTTCAGGAACAATAAAGGACACCTCCAGGTCCTGTCACACAATACAAAGACCAGTCCTTTCCTTTCTCTTACCCCACCACAAAACCTGCACACTTGGCAATATTCCCTTTGAGTGCAGACTTTCAATTATCAGGGGAAGCGCCCTTACCCAGGAAGAGCAGGTTCTGGGCGTTCTCCACCATGACCTCCTTATACTGCATTTTCTGAGAGGGGACCAATAGCTCCCACTCCTCCCATGTGAAGTCTATAGCCACATCCTTGAACATTATCACTTCCTGCAGCATCAAAAATCAGAAGATGTGGGTTAGGAATCATGAAAGTAGAGGTCAACCTCAATTTACAAGAGGAAACTGAAACCCAGAGAAGCGATTTGCTCAAAGGTCATAGGCTTTCTGAGAATCAGAGTCAACTGATTGGTCATTAAGAGACTGATTGAATTTAGGATCTGCTGAAAAAAAAACTGAGAAGTGACTTATTACAGAACGCACCCTAAGGTCATAGAGCCTATTGTGCTAATGAATTCTTCCACACTCTTTCTTGGTAACCTTATGGCTCTCCCAACCACATTTCCTATTTCCCATTCGCTGTGCCTCTTTTACCTCTTCCTTTTATCTATAACCTTTTTTCCTAAAGAAACCACCTTTTGCCAAAGAAAATGGCCACTGTGAATTTTACACATGTTTACTTCAATCTAGATATTGCTTTCCTGATCTGGTCATGGTCTATGTAGAAGGCAAATTTCACAGTTTATTTCCTTTCTTCTATCATTTCGCTTCTAGAAAACAACAGTGTTTTGAAAGGAAGGCATCTGTGCAGTTCATCTACACGCAGTGGCTGAAAACTCCTACAGCAAATGTGGCCCTTGGAGCCTTTGATGGCATGAAGTGTCAAGGAAAAAAAGGCTAACCTTGTGAACAGAGGGAGCTATGGTGACAGAGAATGAGAATGTAGGGAAAACAGCAAAGGAAGGAGGACAGTGAGGAGAGGAAGAGAAATCCTTGTTAGAAAGGGGAAGAAAAATGGATGAAATTAGTAAACTAATAGACAGGATTAGTTGAAGGACAAGAGAGGGAGGGGAATCTACAAGAGAACTAAGAGGACAAGGATGATGAAGAAATGCAGAATGAGATCAATTAGAAGAGATGAACAAATGCCTAGAAAGTTGAAATAAGACTTGCATCTTCTAAATGGGACAACAGAGATATATTTCTTTTCAACACGCGTTCTTTTATAAAATTAACCATTGGGATATGAGATCCTCACACAGATGTAAAGGAAGAAAAAACCGTTCCTCTTTTCATTCTCACAGAAAGAAGAATGAAAATTGATTCAAAGATCACCAACAAAAAATACAAACCTAACAGGAAATTTACCTGTGACATATTACATAATGACCGAGTTAGAGGACAAATCCTAGAAATGATAACTTTGTAAAGGAAAAGGAAAATGATTAATTAAATATCCCAAAAATTTCTGGGGTTCAGCTGAAGCAGGCCTCGGGGTGGAGGTGGGGGGCTGTGTGTGGAAGACTTACCATAACATTAAGAATATAGAAAAAGAGATGTTTAACTGCATATGCATTTAAAAAAGTAGAAAATAAATGGAAATCCCAAAATAAGTCCAAAAAATGAGATATTAAAATTAGAGGGGACATAGATGAATTGATAAATTGGATATACAAAGTGACAAATAAAAACAAAAATAGCTTCTTTGAAATGATTCAAAAAGTAGAGAAAACACTTAGCTAAATTGGTCAAAAGAAAGAGCATAAAATACAGTCACTAAAGTAGCAAATGGGAAAGTTAAATGAGCAACCTCCTTTAGTAGCCTTGGCAGCCTCTCCAATGACTAGCCTAGATGCTTTTAAGTGAATAGAGCTCCTGAAAGCCAAGAGAAAAATTGTCAGATTTCTTTCTGCATCTATTTTGAACAACACCAACACTGAGGATACCAAATAGAATTCTAGGAAGCATCAATAGTACAGATCTGCCAAGTTGAAAAAATCACCAAACCTCCAAAAGGAAATACAGTACAATTAAACAAAGAACACCATTAGGACTAGACACAATTTAGCAGCAACTTTCATTAAGGAGCAGAGAACTAGGAATAGGATGACAGAAGGCAAAGTACTTTATCTTATGATCAAGAGTAAATTATGAAGCCAAAAAAAAAAAAATGGATTGCTTTCAGGGGAAAAGGACCTTTAATGAAAGTCTGTACAAGCATTCCTAAGGAAACGACCACAAATGTAGAAAACTTTCTAAGTTTAGACCCGTGAGGAGAAATACAAAAAATAATCCTCAATGAGTTACTCTCAGGGACTCTAAATAAAAGGATGAACTAGTTATATACAATCATCGTGATATGACATCGTTCCAGCTGATTCTAACCCCGGACTCACCAGAGATCAAAAGTAAGTAAAAGCTGGGAGGGTTATAACATACTCTGGATGATCTTGGGAGAAGACTGGAAAGCGGGGAGAGAGAGGAATTGGAGAGAAAAGGACTGGAAATGTTGCCTCTGGCAAGAGGCCTTTGATATCCCTACCAAGAGGATTGGGGACATCCTGAGGCCTCAGTCATCTCTTCAAAGGAAGAAAAGAATACTTAGGACATCGGCAGATAAATGCAGAATTCAGTTTACTCCCTGGTGAATTGGCTCAAGTCTCATTTCCTCAGCATCAGTTGTGTAAGTCTCTCCAGGATCTTTCTGAAATCATCCTGTTGGTCATTTCTTATAGAACAATAATATTCATAATATTCATATACAATTTATTCAGCCATTCTGTAATTGATGGACATCCATTCAGTTTCAGTTCTAGCCACTACAAAGAGGGCTGCCACAAACATTCGATACATATAGGTCACCCTTCTTTACCATAATCTCTTTGGGATGCATAAACCCAGTAGCCAACACTACTGGATCAAAGATATCACACAGAGTTTGATAACTTTTTTGACATAGTTCAAATTGCTCTCAGAATGGTTGGATGTATTCACAGTTCACCAACAATGTGTCAGTGTCCTTGTTTCCCATCCTTCAACATTCCACATTATCTTTCCTGTCATTCTAGCCAATCAGCAGGTATGTAATCAGTATCTCAGAGTTGTCTCAATTTGCAGAACAACTCTTAATGAAACTGAATCATTCTCAAAGGAAAACATATATAGAAAACACATTGTGCATTTCATAGAAAGAAAAATAATTAGTAGGATCAAATACAAATTTTCTAGTTTGTAGATACACTAAGAATCCTTAAAATTACAACACATTTAAATACTTCAGCTTCAATGTTTTTACTGAGGCAATTGCCCGGTTAAATTGATTTGCCCAGGTCCACCTAGGTAAGGTAACATGTCTGAGAATGAAATTTAGACTCAGGTCCGTCTGACTTCAGGACTGGTGTACAATTTGCAAGCCCTTTGGGCCTAGTTTTCAATTGTTCTCTCCAGAATGGTTGGATCATTTACAACTCCACCAACAATGCATTATTATTCTTAGTTTTCCCACATCTTCCTCCAACATTGTCTTATCTTTTCCTGTTATAGCCAATCTGAGAGATATGAGCTGGTATGTCACAGTTGTTTTAATGGGCATTTCTCTAATCAATAAAAACTTAGAGCTTTTTTCATATAACTATAGATGACTTTAATTTTGTCATCTGAAAATTGTCTGCTCATATCTTTTCATTTTTTATCAGTTGGGGAATGACTTTTATTATAAATTTAACAGACTTCTTTCTATATTTTAGAAATGAGATCTTTGTCAAATACTGACCCAAGATTTATGTTTGCCTTTTAATCTTGTTTCTGTTGTTTTGGTTGTGCAAATCTTTTAATTTAATGTAATCAAAAGTTGTCGTTTGCCTTTCACGGTATTCCTCTAGTTCTTTGGTCATCAATTCCTCCATACTCAAGATCGGTTGGTAATTATCCTTGTTCTCTCCTAATTTATTCATACTGCTCATCACTTTATCTATCAAATCATGTAACCATTTTGACCTTATTTTGTTATGGAGTGTGGATGTGGGTCCTATGCTGAGGTTCTGACATATGATTTTTCTGAGCTTAGTCACTGCCCCCTCACAAAAGATCTGCTGTTTTAAGTCACCTAGACCTCCAAGTCCTTCTGGACATCCACCCCCACATTCTGGCTGAATTACTCTCTGAGCTCCTCCTCCACATACCCACCTCTTTCTGGACAGAAATGCACCTACTGAAGAGTGCCTCACCAGATTAACCAAAAGTAAGGGACACCTACTCCTGAACAAGGGAATCAAATAGCTCTGGGAGAAAATCAGGGTTCAGACAGCATTTATTTTTATAAATCCATCTGGATTGTATTTAACTCTCACTTTGTCAGTGTGATTTTGGACCCTGTACAGACTAGACCTTAAGGTGAATCTCTTATTTTAGCATTAAAGAAGGTGATGAGGATAAGAACAAGGAAGATGAAGGAATTAAAGGTCATTGGATGTAACTTTCACTGTGATTACCGACCACCGATCTCTCACAGTTCTGAGCCCTCGAACATCTAAACCATTGACCTTTGTAGTGTTAACTAATTCTACCAACTCACACTCCTCTGGGGCCTTCAGGGCTAATACCATTTCTTGGTTAAGTTATGCCCATAGTGTGCTCAATACATCTGGAAACTTAAAGCCTTTTATTACTACTGCACATATTATAGGACTTCCTTCCTGGTCAGCACACCTGTTCTGAAGACGTGTGTTCACTATCAACCCTCCTTACCCTCTTGGCTGTCCATCACTTGGCCCGGTTACCCAGGATAAAGAAAGAAATGTGCTGCTGGAAGCACTAAGTCCACAGGGTCACACACACACAGCCAACCACCAAAGGCGGTTTCCTGGCCCAAAGCTATCTCTTTTCAGTGGGATCCTGCAGGCGTCCCACAGAAATTACTTCAGGCCCTCAAATCTCCTGTTGCACTGTGGTAGCCCATTTAAAGGACCCTTACAATCCCCTTCTCTTGTTTTGCAGGGACTACTCATTTCATCAAGCTAAACTTTTATCAGTATAGTTCAACAGTCCATGAGATAGCAGTGTTATGCCCAGAAGGTACGAAACAGCAGATCAATAACAGAAGTATGACAATGAGAACTAAGCTCCCAACAGTATTGCGTCTTCAACCCCGTCTGTGCTCAGGAGGTAATGTGCCAAAGTTGGACGACGCCAATGAGGTGGGAGGTCAACACTGAGGGTGGGGATGCAACAAGGCCATCTCCACAACTCTAGTTCACAATTAAATTTCAATGAGGTCAGGTGTCACAATTCTAGTTGATGGAATTCTTCCATTTGTATACCATCCTTTAGGAAAATACAATAAAAGATTACAAATAAGAAAGGTACATACAAGCAAAGTCATGTTCTTAACATTCCCTCAAAGTAACATTGGCAGGTGGGTGTGTTGGTTTCACTTTTTCACTTTAGAGCTTAGTCGTAAATAGAAAATCAGGGCGAGAAAAGCCTCCCAAACCCTGTATGGTCCCAGTAGCCATGGGAAGAACACAGGCCCATTGTAAATTTACAGTCTTTTGTGCACATCACCCCAGACACTGCATTCAGCTGCTACCTGGAGCTGCATCTGCTGTCTGTGGTGTCACGGTCAGGACATGGCTGCCATCAGCATCTGAAGGGTTGGTGACATCGGCTGATCCCTCTGGGCTGTTATCTGGTCGCCTCTTGGATCCCAAGTACGAATGTCTCTGGTGAGTTCACTTCTCTGCTGCTGGATCTGCATCTAGAATGCAAAGAATGTACCCAGGGCCCCAAACCCTGACCCAATTTGGGCCTTTCCAAGTGCTATCCAGGCCTTTCCACATCAGTGTGGAAAGTTCTTGTCAAAAAGACAAACAAAAGTCAGACAAAAGTCAGTCAATCTGTCAGTTAGTTACTTTCTGTATACCAAGGCACATTGCTAAGGTAAAGCCAAAGGAATTTAAAAAATATAAAATCAAAAATTTAAAGCTATAAAATCAAAATAATTTTAAAATCGAAATAACTTTAAGGTACGGGCAATATATGTATTGCACATCTTGTCACATATCCCAAAATTCCTTCTCTTGTTTTAAAGAGACATCTTGAGATAGAAATAGTCTGTCCAGGAATGACTTGGCTAGTAAGGTTATAAAGGAAATGTCAATGGAATGGAGCAAAAGCCGTACAATGCAAAAAAAAGACTTACAGACAGAAAGATTTATAAGCCAATCCATAACATCTTAAGCCAGTGGGATTTCTACAATGGAAAGATAGTTGATCCATACCCTGGCTGCTTCTCCAGACTGGTGAAGCCGCTTGAGGAATTGAGAATGCAAATCCAGTTACATGGATGCTCACCTCTTAAAATGAGTAACGTCCATTGGTCTTAAAACGACTAAATTTCAAACTATAAGGGTTTGTCCTGCAAGGGCATGGGAGGTAAAAAAAAGAAAAAGACCAAGATGTACAGCCTTTTGCCATGCTCCTAGCTTCCTCTTTAGTTATCACAATTTGCAGATATAAGGCTCTAGCAGGCTGATTATAAAAGATATGATTTAAAGATCCACTCTGAAAATGGACATGTGGGGTATAATATTGTGTGCTCTCTGACTTGTTATCAAGTCCTTTAAAGAGCTGATAATATGTATTAAAAACTACAAATTTTATTTGACCTGTAGCGATTCTTTGTACCACATCTACTGAACCTCTCCAGCACATGTTAAAGGAAGCCTGATCTCACATTCTTTTTGCTTACTAGACACAAATACAGCTAAATTCTGGAGAAAGATGTGTTTTGAAGCCATTTCTCCTCATAAAGTGCATCTTAGTTGTGTAACTATTGCTGTATTTGTAGCAATCTCCTCACTAGGAATATAAAACAGTGGTTTTACACCTATTGGAAGAGAACTATTAGTACTTGCCTCTTCTACATAAGGCTGATAATAAGAAAATGCCAGCCTGACTGGAAATGCATTGGAAGCATGTGTCTAAGTTCTCCACTCTTCCTCAACATCACTGTCCTCCATACATTTTGGGGTTGCAATGACAATGGCCTCCTTGATACTCCTATAGGATACATTTACAGATTCCTTTGTTCCTCCCATAGGATACATTTACAGATTCCTTTTATGACTGGAATTTCTTTAATGCTAGGAACTCATTCTGGACTCATCACTGTCTGATGGGTTCCCAACTTCCTTTCCATTCCAGTTAAAATCTTCCATTCTTCAAGGATTGTTTCCTCTTTTTTCATGTTAGTTCCTTCCTCCTGTGGATTATGTAAGATTTATCTTGAATATATTGTGGCCAAACGTGCTTGTTTTCTCTCTCATTAGTCTGGAAATTCCTTGAATGCAGGAGTCTACTTTTGTCTTTTGAATTCTCCCACCAATTTAAACAGTATTTAACATATAGGACAAGTTTAACATGTCTTTACTGACTGACTTTTACTAAAGAAGATGATGGTGGAAGGATAATCTGACTCACTGTTTTCCAAGTATTCTTTCAAGGCCAAGGGTAATTATTTCACACCACTGTAACAGAAAACTTGTATTTCACAAAGCTTATTTGTCAAATGTGTTCCATCATGTTATCCCTGATAGTTATCCCTCCCTGGAGACATCACTTTTCTGCTTTGATTGGTGAAAGGGTCTAAGACTGTGCAAGACAGATCAGAAAGCTCCACCAATAAGGAAGAGAGATACTACCTTCAGCATCAGACAACTTTTAGACCCAGCATTGGATTTCAGGTCAGAAGACATTAGTTTAATTCACATTTCTGAACTCCTCTGATCATGAAAGAGGGAAAAGAGCCCACATGTGTGAAAATGTTTGTAGCATCACTTTTTGTAGTGGCAAGGAATCAGAAATTGAGTGCATCTCCCTCAGTTGGGGAATGGCTAAATAAGTTATGTTATAGGAATGTGCTGGAATATTATTGTTTTATAAGAAATGAAGATAGAAAGTCTTACATAATCTGGTACAATGTGAACAGAATAACAAGAAGATTATATGATGATTAACTTGTGATAGACTTGGCTCTTTTCAACAATGAAGTCATTCAAGGCAATTGTAATAGACTTGTAATAGCAAATTCAATCCCCATCCAGAGAAAGAACTATGAAGACTGAACGTCGATCAAATTATGTTATTTTTATCTTTGTTGTTTCCTGCTTTGTTTTCTTCCTTTCTGATATGTCCACATACAACTGTGATAACTTCTAAGGTTTCCAGCCCTGTTGGAATTGTAGATATTTGATAACAAAAAAACAAAAAACAAAAAACAAACAAACAAAAACAAATTTTTCCTCAGAGGATCATCTAAGTTAGATATTCTCCTAAGCCTCTAACTAAAGCAGCAAAACCAAAATGAGTAGGGTCTGGCTTATATATGTTTTTTCCAAACATTTCCCCACTCACATAATCTGTGTGGAATACTAACATGCAGCAATTGTAAAATATAAGGACTTTCTTCCTTCCAAAAAAAACCCTTTTGTGATTTGTTACTCTGTTTTATCCCCCTTTTCCCTGTAGACAAAGAATGCATCTAGGTGTGCACTCATCAATCAATCAATCAATTACTTAAGTGATTACTAAATTTTAAATTTTTACTAAGCCTTGGGGATCACAGAACAATACAAAAATATAATCCCAGTCTTCTAAGAATTAACTAGCAGGAAAGAAAACTTGAAAATAAACTTGCAATTTGGATTCACTTCTACTAGGTGCTAACTCACTTGGTTCACACCTTAAGGGCCTGAGATCTGCTTTGAAATCTTGTTCAAATCCTCCTTGAAACTAACTAAAGCTTCACTCTTCCTTGATTTTACATCAATCGAAACTTTTAAAATGTCTTTTCTCATCCTTGGATGTTAATTACAGTAATTTTACAATTCTGATCTTAAAGATGGAGACCAGGAATAGAGATCTATAGAATTAGAAAAGATAGGTATGTTGGCAAGTTTATATGGGAAGAAGACATGTGTGATGTAATCTTATTACTTCTGGGTGCTTTTGGGAAAGGCAGTAGAATGTATGAGGCAGGAATTCAACTGAGAGGTAAATATGGAAATATTAATGTTGGAGTTCACTTAAACTTTGAACCTTGAAAGTGAATCAAATAGGGAGGGGCAAAGTTCTTTGTATTATTTATATTAATAAACCTTTTAAAAAGGGTATTTACTAACGTGTTTCCCTAAGAATAGTTGGCAGAAAACACCCCCTATTCCAAGTTTGTGACAAACTTTACCAAAAATATATACAGAGTCAGAGAAAAGTAGATTCAAACAAGAATCCTTATGTGGAAAGGAAAAAAGAGATAACCCAAATCTCCTGATTGCTGAATATCTTTTTCTTTATTCAATAATAGTTTATTTTCCAATTACATTTAAAGATAGTTTTCAACATTCATTTTGCTAAGATTTTGAGTTCCATTTTTTTTTCTTTCTTATCCTCTGCCCTCTCAATGCAGCAAGAAATTTGATATACGTGTACAATAATTTTAAGTATATTGGAAGTCTTTTTCTTAAATTTCTGGGAGTGTTGAGGCATTCTGAAGTTTGTGGTAAATCTTTGTTCATTTGTCCTTAGTCTGTGATGTAGAACTTCTTCAAATTTAGCTAAGTAATTAATAAAGGTTGAAAATTCTACTCCCTGGACTTTCCCCAAATATTCTCTAGGTTTGTGTGAGCTTTCTGTGCCTTTCTTACACTGAAAATACTTTGAGATTTCAATCATCTTTTTTTTTCCCCATTAAACTACTGGTACATTAGTACCAGTATTAAGAATAAAATCTTCACTGTTATCATTAAATATGTATATTAAGGCATTGATACTAATATCATGCATAAAATGTCCTCAAACAGATTGAGGATGCAGAAACTGGTCTTTTCCATCTTAAGGTATGATCCCTGTGTTACATTTACTGTTATTTGGAGTGTATTTAACCTGCTACTCTCCTTTGTGCAGATTTGGATGTGATCTCTGTTGACCTGGCATGTTGTAGGAGATTAATCAATGTTTTTTATTAATTTTTTCCTGTTACATATGTAATCATGTCTTTCTAGCATAAATGGAGGAACAAAGATGACATGAATAATTTGAAAGGCATGGCAAACATTCAATAGGTTGAGGAGAATAATAATCCTAATGAGGTTGAATATGAAATGTATTGCGATGTGTTCCATTTTGAGGAGGGTGGCAAGTAAAATAAGAAATAACTACTGCCTTGGAAATATGGGGAAAAGACCCTATATATATCATTTTGTGAGCTGTCAATCTCAGGGTTATTTTTCCTAAATGCTTTCTATATCTCCCTCTTTCCTTTATTCCCTTATGTTCTCCTTGTCTCAGAAATATAGATGTTGCCCAAGATACTGTCTATCCTTTCATCTTTTCTTTCTGTACTGGTTTCCTTCACCTCTACAAAGCTTCCAAAATTAGTGCCTCCAGTCTCAAAATGCCTCATGTGGATCTGAAGCAAAATTTCCATCTTCGTTTTTGTTAACAAAAGGCCCTGGGACCAAAAAGTGGAACCCTAAGAAAAAAAAAAAGAGTCCAATCACAAATTATAAAAGTATTATTGTCTGAGAAGGACTTGCAAGAGAGAGCTTGTTAGGGAGGAGAGAAAGAAGAGGAGAAGGAAGGGAGGGAAGGAGGAAGACAGAAAAAGAGAGAAAGAAAACAAAGAGAGAAAGGAATAGAGAAAGAAATGGAGAGAATTCTCATCTGTTCTAAGGAGGGATGGAAAAAGGGTGAAGTAATATAACTCTTGTTGAGGGGAGAAGACTCCCGTTGACCTAATCAGCCAGGAAGTAGGATCTTTAGAAAATCCCAAGCTAGGTTTTCACTCTGTAGCTACCACTCAAGGTTTCCTTTTAATTGGTCAAGACTAGATCTTTGGTTTCTGGCAGCCACAGTTATCTCCAAATTTAGCTGGCGTTCCCTCACAGAGGTTCACTAGTATATCAAGCAATTTTGGGCTTCAGAACTCTTTCTGATTGTGTCCTTTTATTGTATGATTCTGAAAGGGTGGTATAATTATTATGAAACCCAAGTAAACATTCCTGCCTCTTGTTCAAAGAGATCACCAGACTCTTTGAAGAGCAATAAGTAATCAAAATTTTTTGAGTTTATCAGTGTTTAATGTAATGATGGAGAAACTGAGGCAAAGTAGAGATTAGAAAGTTTTCAAGAATTTATTTGAAAGGGAGAGATTTGCTGGGACCAAATGGATCCATGCTTTGGTCCCAGGGCTGAATGAAACTATTGTCTCTAAGAATCCATCACCAATGTGAGTTCTCAATGGCAGTCCCTAGTACTTATATACCCTATTACAATTGCATCATTATAACATACTGAATATGTGTGAATTAGATTACTATTACATCACCATCCATACTATGTAAACTAGATAACCATAGTCTCATTAAGTCCACTGAGTTAACACCTTGTTGTAAGTATCCTTATTTCAGGTATAACACAGGTGGCCACACTCTCCTTGACTTCTCAGGAAAGATGAGAACACCAAAGGGAGGTGGCCACTCCCTCCCTGACTTCTCAGGAAAGGTGAGAACACCAAAGGGAAAATGGGGAGCCAAACCAGATAATGTTAGCAGGTTTCCTCTGGACTGAAGGGTCTTATACCTCACCCAGCATTCCTACCACTATCTGTGGTCCTCTATAGGAAAAGATAATGATGAATGTAGAAGGGGATCTGGGAAAATTACACTGTTGGTGGAATTGTGAACTGATCCAACCATTTTGGAGAGCAATTCAGAACTAAACTCAAAGGGTATCACACTGTGCATATAACTTTGATCCAGCAATGTTTCTACTGGGCTTATATCCCAAAGAGATCATAAAAGAGGGAAAGGGACCCATATGTACAAAAATATTTGTGGCAGCTCTTTTTGTGGTGGTAAGAAATTGGAAACTGAGTGCATGATCATCAGTTGGAGAATGGCTGAATAAATTGTGGTATATGAATGTTATGGAATATTATTTTTCTGTAAGAAATGACCAGCAGGATGATTTCAGAGAAGCCTGGAGAGACCTACATGAACTAATGCAAAGTAAAATGAACAAAACTAGGAGATCACTGTACAAGGCAACAGCAAGAATGTACATTAATCCATTCTGATGGAAATGGCTCTTCTCAACAATGAGGTGATTCAGGCCAGTTCTAATGATCTTGTGATGACGAGAGCCTTCTATACCTAGAGAGAGAACTGTGGGAACTGAGTGTGGATCACAACATAGCTTTTCACTTTTTTTGTTGTTGTTTGCCTGAATTTTCTTTTTTTTCTCATTCTTTTTTCCTTTTTTGATCTGATTTTTCTTGTGCAGCAAGATAATTGTATACATTTGTAAATCTTATATTGGATTTACTCATATTTTTACCATATTGAAAAAAACGACATTGATTTTTCCATTAATGTAACAAAAATATTCCATTAAGTTATCCTTTTCTAAGAAAAATTCTTTTCTAATTTTAGTTTTAATAACAGAGGGAAGCATAGGCAAGATGGCAAAGTAAAGGGAATGATTCACCTGAAATATCCTCCAGACCCCTCCAAATACCTTTAAATAATGCCTCTAAACAAAATCTAGAGTGGCAGAACCTACAAAAAGATGAAGAAAAACGGTGTCCCAGCCTTAAACAATTAGAAGATCAATGGAAAAAGTCTGTTGCACCACAGTGAGAGTGGAACACAGTTCAGCTCAGGTAGCTCAGCCCCAGCATACCAGCAGCAGTCCTGGGAGACACTGAATCAGCAGCAGGGTAGGTAGAAGCAAATCACTTTTGAGGATGGACTGCTTAAAAACAGAGAGGGAAAAAAGAATAGAATGAAGAGAAATACAATTAGCAAAAATAAATGTGAAAAAAAATTTGAAGGATGTTTCTCTAAAAGGGTCCTAATTTCTCAAACATACAGCAAACTAAGTCACATTTATAAAAATAAGGACCATTCCCCAATTTAAAAACCAAAAGTCATGAACAATTTTTAGATGAAGTAAAGCCACCTAAAGACATATGAAAAAATTCTCTAATTCACTATTGATTGGACAAATGTGAATGAAAACATTCTAAAGTACTACCTCATACCTATTATTCTAATTAAATTGCCTAATAAAACAGAAAAGGATCCCCACACATAAAAAAAGGACCACAAATACTGGAGAGAAAGTAGAGAGAATGTACTTTTGATGCTGTTGGGAACTGATCCACTTTGGATAAGTCTTAGAGCAATTTGGAACTATGCCCAAAGGGTTATAAAATCATGCATATTAGTAATACCACTACTAGTTCTATTTTGAAAAAAAATTTTCAAGGGAAAAAGATCTCTATATATGAAAATATTTATGCTAGCTCCTTTCTAGGGGCAAAGGATTTGAAATTGAGTATATGCCAATAAATGGCCACAAGAAATGATGAGCAGAAAAACCTGGAAAGACTTCCATGAATTGATGAAAAATGAAATGTACTGAGTACAAAGTAAGAGCAATATTTTAAAATGATCAACTTTGAACAGGTTAGCTAACTCAGCAATACAATCATCCAAGACAATTCTGAAGAATTTTGATGAAAAATGTTATTCATCCTAAGAGAAAGAATTGATGGTATCTGAATACAAACTGAAGAATAGTTTTTATGCTTTATTTTTCTTGAATTTTTTGGCCTATGTTTTCTTTTGCATGTCTATTATGGAAATATTTTGTAGGACTACACATATTTAACCATACAAAATTGCCTGCCTTCTCATTTAGTGGTGAGGTAGGAAGGGAGAAAGAAAACAAATCTGGAACACAAAGTCTTATAAATAAATGTTTAAAAAATTTTATGTTCAATGGGGAAAGAAAAATAAAGTACGAAAAAATATTTAATAGAACAACAGTTTAGTCCCATAACTTGTTTATCAATACCTAATCATTCTTACATCATTTAGAAATATTTAAGGACCTTATTTTTTTGTTTTTATATTTTTTCTGTTTATATTATTTTTCTTTTATAATAGTATTTTATTTTTCCAAATATATGCAAAAATAATTTTCAGTATTCACCTTTGCACAACCTTGTGTTCCTTTTTTTGCTCCCTTCTCCCCTCCTGTCTCACTAAGACAGCTAGCAATCTAATATAGATTAGTTATGTGCAATTCTTCTAAACATATCTCCCTATTCATCATGCTGAAAAAAAACCAAAAAGGGGAAAAAACATAAAGAAAGAAAAAAAAATTACCAAAAAAAAATAAAAATAAGTATGCTTTGATCCATATTCAGTTTTCACAATTCTCTTTCTGGATGTGAATGGCAATTTCTATCACACATCTATTGGAATTGCCTTGAGTCACTTCATTGATGAAAAGAGCCAATTGTCATCACAGGTGATCATAACATAATCTTGTTCTTTTGGTTCTGTAAGGACTGTATTTTATGCAGAACTTTATATCTATAATAATAAATGATTAGGCTAAATATTCATGTACTTAGTTTTTAGGATAAGAAAGGACTATAATTCTAGGTTGAATATTGGGTTTTTGAGTCTGCTTTTGTTTTGGTAAACAAACTTTTTCTTTTTTTGATAGCAAATTGTATTTATATTTTTTTCCTTCCTTTTCTCCTCCTGAGAAATTCAACATTTATAGCCATACAAAAGGAAAAGTTTTATTTCCAATTTTGGTTTATCATAAAATATACAAGATTGTTTTGTAAAAGGGACTAATCAAATGGAAACACTTAATACATTGCCATAATTTTTAAAATTTTTTTCATTTTCATATAAACTCTTTTGTTCAATTATATGTAAAGGTTTTCAACATTCAATTTTTTCTCCTTCCCCTCCCCTATACACAAGATTTTAAGAAATTTTATATAGATTCAAATTTTTCTCCTTCCCCTCCCTCATACTCAAGATTTTAAGAAATTTTTTTTATAAGTTATATACATGCATTTATGTTAAACATATTTATACCTTAATCATGTGAAAGACAAATCAGGAAAAAAGGGAAAAACCATCAGAAAGGAAAAGAAAAAAAAACTAAAAATAGTATCTTTCATCCTCATCCAGTCTCCATTTTCCAATAAATTCATTTCCCCCTCCTTCCCCTTTCTCCTGCCAAAGATGGCAAGCAATCAGATATACATTATATATGTGCAATTATATAAATCAAAATTTTATTAATTTACCTGTTGAAAGAAGAAACAGAACCAAAAAAAACCAAGGAAAAAGTGAAATAATTTTGCTTCCATTCACATCCAAACTCCATCAGTTCTTTCTCTGAACTTGGTCCATAAAAAATCTTGGATCTTGGTTTAAGAATGAAGTCAATCACAATTGATCAAAAGTGCATTTACTATATTGCAGTGTTCTTTGGTTCGCTCACTTACTAAATCGTTCAATAAGCCTTCCAAATTTTTCGGAATTCTGCCTGTTTGTCATTTTCAATAAAAAAGCATTGTTAATGTTTGTATGAATTCCTTGAGTTTGGAAGCTTTTTGACTTGGCTAACTCAGCCCTGATGGAATTCAGCCTGGAACCCGACTAAGGCACAACCCGCACCAAGGTGGAACTAGGTATTACTTCCCTCCCATCCCCTTGTGACTCTACAGGGTGGAGACTTGGGCCTGAGGAAATAAAAGGATATAGCATGACCACAGGCCACACTTGATTCTTGGGGTTCATATGGGAAAGTGCAGATCCTGAGAAAATCAATAAGATCCAAGAAATACAGGGAGTTTCCCAACTTGGAAATTTTTGGGATGCTGCTTCTTTTTCAGAGAAGAACAAAGCTGGAAGTGTTAGAGGCCATGGGGCTCAATCAGTTCCAATTAGGAAAGTGCAGGACTTTTTTCTTCCAACTTTCCAGCAGTTCATTGTCCCTTTGTCTCTCTCTTTGGGGAAGATGGTGCAGCTAATTTAGCTGAAGACCTCAAGGAAGAGCTGACCTGTGCTGTGTGCTTGGAGTATTTTTAAATCCAGTGACCTTGGGCTGTGGCCAACACCCCCTGTCCTGCTCAGGGCTGGGAAGGAGGTCGAGGCCCAGCTTTTGTCCTGGGTGCAGGAGAGCCTTCTGGAAGAGGGGTCCAGCCTAACCATCGCCTGGGAAGCTGGCCAGCATAGCCAGGAACCTCAGACCCTACTTGTTGCAGATCAGAGAGGAAAGAACCATGTGGAGAAGACAAGGGGAGCAAAACCGTTCTGGTGGGGAAGACCAGGCTTTCCTCTGAAATCTTCTAAAGTCAGGGAGCCGGCAGCCACCTGGTGCAGCCTATAAACAAGGCTGCAAGGCTTCCAGGGTAAGTGTTTCTGCTTAGAAAGAATCCAGACCAGCTACCTCCCCCTGAGCATCTTTTTCCTTTACTTCTTGACACTGACCAAATAGAAATGGAAAGGAAGAGATCCTGAGGCTCTGTGTTGCTCTACCAAGTACCCTACAAGGGACAGCTATCAAACCCATCCTCCAAATATCAGGGGTTTTCAGGAGGTGGGGAGGGGACTTTCCCAAAGAAGGAGCTCCAGAGCATAAAAAAACACTGAAGGGTGAACATGTGTTTTGTTTGTTTGTTTGTTTCCCAGGACAAGCTCCAAGAAACTTCAAATCTTCTCTGGAGAGAAATGGAAACAATTGAGAACATGCTGACTAATGAGAGAAAGAAAAAAGAGAACTGGAAAGTAAGTATCTTGTCATTTCAGGGGAGGGGGAAGGACCCCAATACCGGTCTGGAGTTGAAAGGACATTAATACAGTCCAGAGGGGAAGTCTTGAGGTCTCCCCAGAGATGAAATCTCTGTCAAACCCACCCCACAAGCTTACAGCCCAAAGAGGAATCCTTTCTTCAAGAATGGTTTCCATTTGCACAGTTCCTTTAGAACTGTCTCATTTTATTCAGGGATACACCATTCTTTCCTTCCCTTCCACCCTGGCCTCCCCAAAAAAATACAAATCACAACTGCCAACCATAACTTTATAACCAAAAATTTGAAGTCAAGCAAAAAAATTCCAAAATCAGCCTATGTTTTATTAATAATGTACATGTCTTTATCGCCTCACCACTCTTCCCTGGAGGGTTAAGGTTTCATCCCTTCCTGTGGGATTGTGGTTGGTCCATTGCACAGAATTTTTAGACTTTCAAGGTTGGTTGTCCTTAGGGATGTTCTTTGTTATCATGAATTGGTTTCTTTTGTTTCTACTACCTCTTCCTCAATTTTAATTCCTTTCTTTTAATGAATGATTTTGAAGATATTAAGTTTGCCTTCCCATAACAATTTTATTTATTAATCAGTTAGGTCTTCTTATTCTTCTATAAAGTGTGTTTCAAAATGGTTCTTGTATTGTGACTTTATATTCCTTCCCTAAGAAGATTTTACAATTATTTTATCAACTTGTATACATAAAAGAAACTTACAGTGAGGTAGGAGAGGGTCATTGTCTTTTTTGAACCCGTTTTAAAAGTTTCTGGCCTCAATTAGATTAAATTTTTTACAGAGACAGACAAATGCTTGGAGGGAGTGTTGGGAAGGCTGAATATGGAAGATTACTGGATTTCCCGTTGGAAGAAAATCGGCACCTTACCAAGTTGGCCTGGGACAAAACAACACCTGCAAAGTTCACAGAAAAGTGAAAACAGACTCTCCCAACACCTTCAAATTTAAAGGGAGGAGATGACAAAGACTGGAACAAATTTGCCAGATTCCAATCTCCAATTTTTAAATTGAGACTTGGAAAGATATTGAATAATCCTGGGACACTTTTCTTTTCTTTTTTATTATAGCCTTTTATTTATAACATATATGCATGGGCAATTTTTCAGCATTGACTCTTGCAAAACCTTCTGTTCCAAAATTTCCCCTCCTTCCCCCTACCCCCTCGCTAGATGGCAGACAGACCAATACATTTAAATATGTTAACGTATATTGTTAAATGCGATATATGATACATATTTATATGTTATTTAAACAAAAAACCCAGGTTTAGAAAGAAGGCAAAAATAACCTGAGAAGGAAAACAAAAATGCATTGGATAATAACCGAAGGGTAAATGTTATTTTGTTTATACTTATTTCCCATAGTTCTTTCCCTGTAGCTGGTTCTCTTATTACTGCACAAATGGAACTATTTGGTTCATTTCATTGTTGAAGAAACCACATCAATCAAATTTGATTTGTATAGTATTGTTGGAAGTGTACAAGGATATCCCGGTTTTTTATTTACTTAGCATCAGTTTATGTAAGTCTCCGGCTTCTTGAAATCCATCCTGGGTCATTTTTACAGAACAATAATATTCCAAAATTCATATAACCACAATTTATTCAATCATTCTCCAATTGATGGGCATTCAATCAGTGTTGCCAATTTCAGCCCTACAAAAAGGGTCCATAAACATTTTTGTACATAGGGTTCCTTTCCATTCTTTAAAGATCTTTTGGATATAAGCCCAGTAAACACTGCTGGATCAAAGGACAGTTTGATAACTTTGAGCAGGTCCAAATTTCTTGGTCCAGAAATTTGGATGCCTTTACAATTCCACCAACATTACTGGGACACTTTTCTAATTCAAAAAGCTTAGAAACCCACTGGTATTTTAGGATCAGAATTGAGTCTGGCACAGGTTCCCCAAGAGAGTCTGAATCCACAAGTGTATCACCGGTTATGGATTAGGATGTCCCGTGATGTAAAGGGAAAAAGGAGAAGTTAAGCAAACGTTAACTTTATTTACAAAGGATCTGGTTTTCTCTGCAATGAATTGGAACAAAGAAACAATGTTTAATTTTGAAAAGGAAGAATAGAAGAAAAGAAATAGAATACTTTTGAGTACATTGTTTTCATATTGTCAGGAAGGGGTTTCTATAATGATTGTAGTTCCCCAAAGGATGTGGAAATGGGGAATTCTTGATGATTCTTAACCACAGGGTAACCAGTGGCCCTCTTCTGATGAAACTTGGATCATTTTCATTTTCATTAGGAGAATTTGCCAACAACCTTTCCTTTCTCCTCCTTCTATCCCTTCTTTTTTTGTTCCCTTCCTTCCTTCCCTCTCTTCAGTCTTCCCTTTCTTCCTTCTTTCTCTCCCCTTCTTTTTACTTCTTCCCTTTCCTTTTTCTTTCTTCTTTGCTTCCTTTCTCACTCCCTGCCTCTCTTGTTCCCTCCCTCCTTCCTTCTTTCTTTCCCTCTCTTTGGAATTCTTTTTCTGACTTTTTCTTCTATTTTTCCTAAAATTTCTGAATGAACCTTTAGCTGGTGAGACCTATAATTATAGAGCCATCTATATCTAGAGAGAGGACTGTGGGAACTGAGCGTTGTTCAAAATAGCAAAGAAAATTATATAAATATGTATGCATATATTGTATTTAACATAATTTTCTTCTCATCTAACATATATCGGACAAGTTGTCATCTAGTGGAGGGTGTGTGGGAAGGAGAAAGAAAAAGGTGCACAAAGTTTTGCAATTAATGTCAAAAGAAGTATCAAGGCATTATTTTTGAAAAATAAAAAGCTTTAATAAAAAATAAAAGTTAAAGGAGACCTTGTGGGAGTTCTTGGTCCCAGAGTATATTAAACTCCTTAAACCTACTGTTTCTTTTTCTCCACAGGTTGGGAGACACATCTAGGAAAAACCTTTAGACCAATGAATTATGTGGATTGTGTGGATGTTTGGGGATAAGAAAGCCGTTAACAAGGACTGATTAAGTGGAGAGGCCTTCAATGGGGAAAGGGCTAAAGTACCTTAAAGGTTCAATGGAAGGGGTTTCTACTAATCACCAATATTAAAAACCTGTTTTCTTTTTAGGATTCAGGCCTAAGAGCAAGCGTCCAGACACTGCAAGAAATAGCCTGGCAAGGATTCACATCACTGGGATATTTGAAATGATGAATACATTCAGAGGTGAGCATTGATGGCACTAAGCCCCTAAATGGATGTGTGGTCTACCCCATTAGGATTAAGGTGGGTGGGGGTAAGTGCAGGAGGACCTGGCACTTTTTTCAATCTTGGAACTGGCTCCAGAGTGATATAGGGAGAACCCTGATCATTACTATGTCGAACTGTGGTGATTTTTATTGATTTAAAAAAAAAAAAAAAAACAACTTGCTATGTATTCTAGTGCTTATTATTAAATATGAAGTCAGATCACATCTGTTATGTTGAAGGCTTCTACCTCAGATAGAGGCAGTCTCTAAACATCATTGGTATTGAAGGGTGGGGATAGAGTGTGTTCAATTTTGAGAACTAGATCAGCATCCACACTTAGAGGGTCCTGGGAGACTTTTATCCTGGTTCCTTTGTCCAGCTAAATGTGGGAATGCAGTACTGCACTTATGGGCTCATCCAAGTTTTAAGAATCTCAAGTTGATCTTCCTAGAAATTTTTTTATTGCTTTTTTTTGCAGTGAATGTGACCCTGGATCCTGAAAGTGCCTCTCCCTATCTCATCGTGTCTAATGATCCAAACAGTCAGGAAATGGAGGATGCCTGGAATGTACCGGAAACCGATTTGAAGATGAAATCATTTTGGGAACTCAAGTTTTACTTGGTGTTTCACTCTGGGAAGTGGATGTTGGGAAACAGTATGCAATGGACAGTTGGGGTGTGTAAGGAGTCAGTGAGCAGGAATTCCTAGTTCCCATTCTTTTCCTGGAGATGTTCGATTACCCAATACAAAATGAGGATACTTGCACCGTGGTCAGAATTGCCCCAATACCACCTGACATTGAACCCTATTCCGAGTTGGGATTTTTAATATAATCAAGGCAGGTTTCATTTATGGTGTCCTGGAAACCTTTTATTGAGTTGCCCATCTTGCCCCTTTCTGAGCCCCCCTAAGACCAATATTTCCCGTCCACCAACTGGGGAGGAAAATTCAGCCCCAATGTCCATTTTATGCAAACATATTTAATGGTTCTTCTATGTAATTACTTTCTAAAAGATTTACAAGATCAATCATGTTCAATATTTGTGGGTGTAAAAGCATATTTTTTCTTAGTGATTTGAAGTCATCCAACATCCTTTGTTTAAGTCAAATTTAAGGTTTGGATAAATGTAAATTGAATTACAAAAAAAAATTTTTTTCAAAAGAGGTCAGAGTTTCAAAAATTTTTAAATAAAACAGTAATCCTGATTAGGTCTTTTTTCATATCCTGGTACTTTTGTGTCCATGCCACAGTCACTTCTTTTGTATCTATATTTCTATCTATAAACTAATGTCAGTTTCCTTCAAGGCTGATAAACCACATATGGGGTTTTTTCTTGGCATAGAATAGTGGTTTGTATTATTTTTCCAGCTCATTTTGCAGATGAGGAAACCAACAAGAGGGTAAAATTCTTGCCCAGGGTCCCAACTAATATGTCTGAGATTGGTTTGAACTTGAAGAAGAGGAATCTTCATTTTTCTCGCCTGGCATTTATTAGCTATGTGACCTAGATGCCTCTGTTCCAACCTTCTTCAACCAAGCCATTTTTCCTTTTCAATTGGAGCACAGTTTTTTGTTTTGACTATAAAAATGTGCTTCCACACCACCCATCCCCAGATCTCAAGCAGCACCATTGGCCTTTAAGTTGAGCTTTTGATTTGCAATTTTCTGATTATGGTTCCCAAGTTAAATGTAAATGATGGGCTTAGGGATTAGCTGAATATCTTTTCAACCCCTAGCAGATCTGATATAAAACAGTTTTTTAAACTTTTCCACACATAATACAAGTCCATATTGTGGTTACCAGAAAAATGAAAGGTTTTACAACTCATAATTACAAAGATTGCCTCCAAGAATCATGGCAACTGTTCCTTCACTGTCATTAAATTGCCTTTATATAGTAATTCCTCCTTAGAAAAACAGTTCTGCCTCAGGCAGATATTTAAACATGTGACTTTCACCTTACCAACCGGTGCTGCCCTCACATTTGTCCTGGATTCTTTTTGCCTACCAGAAACAGATGGGTTAGAATTCCATAATCTTGTATTGGTCTACTAATCCATTGATCTTTTGAACCCACCTGCAAGGAATCACTGAATCAAAGAAAAAATAAATCTTTTCTTTCCACACTGTTTTTTTTCAAACACCTGAAAATTAGCAAATTATCCAGTGTCAAAAAACGCCCAGGGATCTGGAAAGAAATTTCACCTTTGTTTTTCTTAATTCTAAAAATGGTTAGGTCATAAAAAACCGGGAAATAATCCATAAATTTTTTGGGGAAAATGACAAAATGAGACAACATCCAAAACCCATAAAATGCAGTCAAAGATTTAAGGGAAAATTTATATTTCCAAAAAGCTACATAAAAAAATAGAAAAGAAGAGATCAATGAAATTAGGGCAAAACCAAAAACCTAGAAAAAAGAAATGAAACCCCTTTTAAATACCAAATTATAAATGTTGAAACTCAAAGGAAAAAATAAAGCAATTCCAACTAATTCAACCAAAAACAAAAACAAAGGAAGTTGGTTCTTATGAAAAAACTAAAAATTATATAAACTTTGGTTAATTGGATCAGAAAAAAAATAAATTCCAAAGCAATTAAAAACAAAAAGGGTGAACTCATTTCCAGTAAAAAATAAACTAAAGCAATAATTAGGAAGAATTTGTCCAACTCTAACCAAAAAGCCCAAAAAATATAAACAAAAAGGATGAATATTTTAAAAAAAATATAAATTGCCCATGTTAACAGAAAAGGAAATAAAAATACTTAAATAGTCCCGTTTTAGGAAAAATAAATTGACCAAGCTTTAAATGAACTCCTAAAAAAGAAATCTCTAGGATCAAGAGGGATTCCAAGTGAATGCTAAAATTTTAAAGAACAATCATTTGCAATATTATGCAAATTATTTGGAAAAATAAAAACAGGACTACTCCAAATTCCTTCCATAACCAAATATGGCCCTGATATCAAACCAGCAAAGGGCCAAAACAGAAAAGAATTTACAGACCAATCTAATTAATGGTATTAATTACAAAAATTTTTAAAAGAAAATATTAGCTAAGAGATTATAGCAGTTTATCAACAGGATAATGCAGTATGACCAACTGGGATTCACACTAGGAATTGGAAGGTTCAAAGTTAGGAAAACTATTATAATCGACCAATTAATAAGCAAACCAACAGAAATAATATAATCTCAATAGACAGAAAAAGCTTTTAAAAAATACAATCCATTTCTAATTAAAAACACTAAAGAGTTATAAAGGAAAAGGGTTTTTAAAAAAAGAATAAGAGTTTCTATTTAAAACCTCCAACAAACATTTTTGTAATGGAGAGAAACTAGAAAGTCTGCAGATGAAATTGTTCTATAGTTTATATTCTAATAAACAAACTCTACATGATTGCCATCAGTGTGGATCCTCCTTCTTCCAAAATCATTCTTATATTTTAAAAAAATCAAGATTTTCTTAAAATATTTTTAAATATTTTGCCATTTTAAAGATTAAGAAGAATTTATTTCTACCCTCTTGTCCACTAGTAAAAAAAAAAAAATTGTAAAAATACAAAATAAATCTTTTAATAATTTTATTATCCCCCATATTAGATACGGAACAAAAAATATGCTTTACATTTCACCTTCTGTTGGAAAGATAAGTGTACCATTATTTTGGAGTAGGATTTATCAATGCTTTGATTTAGCATTCAAAGTCATTCAAAATTCTTTTCTCTATAATGTTTTTTCATAAATCATTCTATTAGCATCATTAAGGCCCTCACCCTTATGTCCCTCAACATTTTAGAATAAGGACTTTACACTAATATGAATTTAAGAAGTGTTTTTTAGTACTCTGTGAAGCTCTGGCTTAGAACTCCAACTCAGATGTGAAATCAGACCTGGAAATAAAGGTGGAAGGACATTCCATCTAAAACAGAATCAGTTCACTGGGAAAGTTAAGTAAGTTCACACCAAGAGGAGAAACCTTAGAGGTTAGGAGGGGAATAAAAGGGCCATGTCAATAATCCCAAGATCTGAGTTCCATTCTTGAAATTTCAGTTCTGGAATTGAAGACCCCAAAGGAAACCTAGACCTGTGCCAGTAAAGTTAAATTTCCCATTATGAAATCATTTTTTCTCATTTCCAGGTAGTAACTCTTTTCTATGAAAAGACATGAAGGTGGCTTGTTCCAGGTGAAAACAATTATGAAACCACCAGTTTAATCAGAGGGAGGAGAAGATAATAGAGGAGAGAGTGAACCTGGAGGGATCAGTTTTACACAGGTACTTTTTGCAGATTATAGCAAAATTACAAAGTTGTTTCCAGCCCCAGATGAATTACATAATGTTATTTAGTCTTATATTTCATTATCGATTCTTTAACCCAGCTTAAAATTGGTTTTTGAGAGATTTAAGATTTGCTGGACTCCAATTCCTAAATGAAAATGAGGACCCTTTAGCAGGCCTCTTCTGGTCTCTTCCTTGCTCAGATACCTGAAACATTATTGTGATCTTTGCCCCAAGGATGACATATCATTTAGGTATATTTGGAATACACCCTAAGCTGGATCTACAAAAGGGCAAATTCCCACCACCTCCCATCCCACCATGTTTCTGAAACTACCGGCCTATAGTTTAGTCTAACCATTAACCTCAAAAAATGTTTACTGACTTCAACAGGCCTCAAAGGCCTCCTAAAGACTATATATTTTTAATTGGAGTTTCAGAACCAATTAGGTTGAAAAAGAAGTACTGGAACTTAAAGAATGGAATTATTGAGGAAATGATAAAGGAGAATTGAGGAGGATGGTACCAGTGAATATAGTGTCTGAATTGGAGTCAAAAAGGGCAAATGTAGTCCCAGAAACTTCCTAGTCTTGTTATCCTGGGCCCAGTCACTAAACCCCTTGTTATTTCCTCATTTGTAAATGAGTTGGAGAAAGAAATGGCAAACCACTCCAGTATTTTTAAGAAAATTCCAAATAGGTTTCACAAAAGTTAGACATAAAGTAAAATGCCTAATTTCAAAAATCCCATCCATCTTGTATTAGAAATTCCCTTTGGCAATTCTAAAACTTTAGATCCCTTTCTTTCGGCAGCCTGAAAACCATGGACTTTATCTTTCTCCTTATTGAAAAGTATATTGGTCTTCCAAAACGTATATCTCAGTTGATTTAACAGATGATGGGGGTCTCTGATGTCATGGCATGCAAAAGATAACTGGACTAAAAAAAACCTTTAATGTAAAAAACCAAGAACTGGTAATTACTTTCCAATTTACCTTAGGTATTAAAGGAGTTAGGTGAATTAATTTTCGTTTAGTCAATTTCCTCTTTCTTTTCCCTTGAAAACAAAAAACTTTCCACCCTTAAATGACAATATTTTGATATCATTTGCCAGCTCCTCTTTCCAAACCATTTTCATATCTAAGGTTCTCTAAGGTACTTGGAAATTTCAAGTTTTTTTTTCAAGTTTTCTTTCCTACAAGGTAATTCTTAGAAGATAAGGATTGTATTTTTGCATTGCCTTTATTCCAAGGCTTAGTACAAATCTAAACCTTAGTAATCACTTTAAGAATTGATTGATGAATACCTAGATACATTCTTTGTCTAAAAGGGGAAAAAGGGGGATAAAGGGAACAAACCCAAAAGTTTTTGGGGGGAAAGACCTTATATTTTACAGTTGCTCCATATCAGTATTCCACACAGATCATTGGGTGAGGAAATGTTTGGGGAAAACATATATAAGCTAACCCTTATTTATTTTTGGTTTTGCTGCTCTAGTTAAAGGGCTTAGAAAGAATATCCAACATAGATGTCCCTCTGATGAAAGGTTTGTTTTTATTATTGAATATCCAACCCAATAGGGGCTGGAAACCAGTTTTCAATTTAATTGTCTTTTTCTTTAAAAATAAAGTTCTCCTCTGGGAGAGGGTTTCTTGGGGGAGGTTTTCTGGGAGGCAAGTTTAATTTCAATTAAAATCAATAATTCTAAATGCAGCCAGGTGTTAAAAAGTTCAGATCTTTTATTGTGTCCTTCAATATAGCCCAATTAGCTTTTCTTAGAGGCCCTATCTTTCCGTTTGGTTCCCAAAACTCTTTTAACTTTGTCCTTTCGTCTACCTCTGCTTTTTTTCAGCCTTTAGCCCCAAAGGTGGAAAGATCAATGAATCTCTTGCCTCAAGAGAGGGCAGGGCTTCCTCCCAGAGTCTCCCTTCCAAACCCGTGGGAATGTTCCCAAGTAAAAACTTCCCAACTTTCCCCTGAAGCCTCTATTTATGCCTTTCCAAGAAGTGGGATTGTGGGGATCTCCCAGTATTCCTTCTGGCCCTGAGAGCTTGGGAGGTGTAAATTTAGATATCCCATACTAAACTCTGAAATTCTCCCAAACGTGTAAACCCAATGGTATTAAATACTTCCCTTATAAGGGTTTCTAAAGGGGTGAACACAAGCATTGTTTTATCAGTATTAGCAAGTTATCACCTTGTAAGGATTTGCTCTAAGGTGTGAACCTATAAGCACTGTATCAATTCCACTGAGTTAACACCAGGATTCTGCCATCTCCCTTGAGTTTTCACCTTGTTTCAAGTTGAGTTGACACTAGGATTCCAACAACAGTTGAATGTGGACATATCAGAAAGGAAGAAAACAAAGAAGGAAACAAACAAGAAAGATGAAAATACTATGATTTGATCAACATTTAGTTTTCATTGTTCTTTCTCTGGATGTGGATTGAATTTTCTCTTACAAGTCTATTGGAATTACCTTGAATGACTTCATTGTTGAAAAGCCAAGTCTATCACAAGTTAATCATCATATAATCTTCTTGTTACTCTGTTCTTCTGGTTCTGTTCACTTTGCGCCAGATTATGTGACTTTCTATCACCATTTCTTATAAAACAATAAGATTCCATTATATTCCTACACCATAGCTTATTTAGCCAATCCCCAACTGAGGGAGATCCACCCAATTTCTAGTTCCTTGCCACTACAAAAAGGGGTGCTACAAACATTTTTGCACATGTGGGTCCATTTCCCTTCTTCATGATCAAATGAGTTCAGAAATGTAAATTTTCCAGGCTAATGAGAGAGAAAACATGAAAATAGGCATGTTTGGCCACAATATATACAAGACAAATCTTAGATAATCCATAGGATAAAGGGACTAACATGAAAAAAGAGGAAACACTCCTTTAAGAATGGAAAATTTTAATTGGAGTTGAAAAGTAGTTGGGAACTTCCACCATTCTTGGGAGGCTTGCCTCATCACTTCTCCACTAAGACAGTATATTTTAACCATCCCAACTTGGGGGTTCCAGAAAGCACATAACACCCTGGCATGGAGGCTCTAGGAAGCATGGTACATTTTGTCACCCCAACATGGGGGATCTATAAAGCAGGATACAACAGACTACAACATCAGGAAGATGATGCCATGTGATGCAAGTGAATTGGATTTATGTGAGAGAGGACTGTGCAAGGTCATCTGTCTCACTTTCCTCTCCAGAGCCATCTGGATCCAGTGGCCAGATATAGATCAGGATGACTGGAGATGGGTGTGGATATAGTAGGAAACCTCAGCCTTTTTAAGCTCAGGTCTTCAAAAGGTCTCAGTTTGATTGAGGGTACATCAATTTAGTGATTAAGGCTAGGTAGCAATTGAGGCAAAAACATCTCTTTTGCCTAATCAAAAAAAAAAAATCTAAATAAATAAATTAATGAATCTGGGAAGGGAATATCCTCAGGGTTTTTGGAGAAAGCAGAAATGAACAGTATTTATATTCAATCTGAATAAATCAGGACTCCATCAATTACCAAATAAGGCTTCACCTAGTAGCCATTGGTAGCCCATGAGAATCAGATTGGTTTTTGTTTAAGGCATAGTCTTAAAAGAACATATCCAGTAAATCCCAAGATATCTTGAGAGGATTTAGGTCACAAAAGAGAAAAAATGTTTTTAAGAACATATGTAGATAAGGGTATGATACCCTATGTGGACAGAGAGAGGATAAAAGGTAAGGAGGAAGTGAGAGAGGATGGAAGCAAACAAACAAGGAAGTAAGACTTCAAAATGACCAATTCCAGTTTGTGTGCCAGCTTTACTAAGGGACATGCTGACCTTGAGCTTTAAAGCCTTGAGCCTAAACATAAACATTTTCTAAAATCACTAACAAAAATATGTTACTCACCCAGTAAGCTGTTCCTTAAACTCAGACAACTAAGTTTCTGTTTTAACTGTTTTTCATAGACCCTGTTTTTAGAAGCCTTAATATTTCTAACATGAGTTAGAGTCAAAATTATGGTTCCCTTGATCATAATTGCCAATCACTAAAAAGATAAAGGATTAAGATTGACCCCAAAACTATGGCATTCCAATGGCCTAACACCCACATCAAGACTTCTTTCTTTTTGAAGCACTGATTAGTCAGAATGAAAGGAGATGAATTTCTCTTTATGTTTTTAAGGGTATCTTTTTTTTTTCACATCTAGAATTATCTGAATCCAGATTCTCTTTCACCAATCCTTGTTTATATGAGGTATTACAACCTACTAATAACCACACCTTTCTACTGCCCCCTAGAACATAATCCTTTTTAAGATAATAGTGCTTACTTCCAAGGTTTATCTTTATCAAAGGACCTCCTCATTCCAGGATAAAATATAAACTGAAAAACACTTTGCCTCAATGGTGATATTTCTTTCATGATTCAGAATTTGAATGGATAGTTGTTTCAAGCCCTGGAAAACTTCTGTACTTCGTTAACCATATTCATAATGCCTCAAATGATTTGGCATAACAATCCACATGGAAAGAAATAGTAATTAAAGTATGTATTGAAGAAAGTATGTATTATCACATATATCTATATTTATACCTATACCATAAACTCTCTTTTTACCTTCACTCTGTCCTTCCATTATCCTCCTACATCAGAGTTTCTCCTCCCTCCTTTTCTCACCTACCTCTCCCTCTCCCTTTGTCTTCCCATTCCTTCATTTTCCCTGACCATCTATGCTGCTTTTCTGCCTCTATTCGTCCTCACTAGAAACATATATTCAACCTGGGAATGGGGAGTCTCAGGCTATATTCCTTTTAGTCCCCATACTGGAAGACAATGCCTATAGATGAAAATGCAGGATCCTGGAGGTCAATAAGTAATTCCTAGTTTGTCCAGAAGGAAGGGACTGATGAAGATAAAATTCTCTCCCTTCCTCCCCAACAATCCAATATAATTACCTGATAGTTAGCTAGGTATATAGATCAATAGACAGACAAATAAAGGAATGTTGGAAGATAGAACAGAAAACCAAATAATAATGAAAAGAAAAAGTTCTAATTGCTGTCCTTAATCTCAGCTCTAGATTATCTGGATTAAGTGAAGGGTCAGGAAGGGATGCTAATTCATGCTTTCTAACCCTTTTCCTTTTCACTCTTCAGGGTTCGTTCAATCCAAGACCAAGAGCCAGCAACTTTCTGTAGCTCTACTAGTTCCTTCAAATTCTATCACATCAACCTCAGAAAAGCTGATCTGAAATCACCAGTCACCTGATTAATACAATTCAATAAATAATGAAATGGGTTCCATTCAAAATGATTTTTAAGTTCCATCTCTTGATCAAAAAATTGTTAGGTTATGATTGAGAGGATCTCACTGGCCAAAAGGAATTTCCACTAAATCAGGGAAGATGAGACAACTACACAAAACTACTTTATTAATAAATAGATTAACTTAAACATGACATGTGGGAGCAAGGAACAGGAAAGTTCAAAGGAAGAAGTAGGAATCTGAAGCAACACATTTCTCAAAATAAGTTTTATTTCAACCTTCTCTTTTTATGCTCCTGTTCTGGTGAAGACTTACATTTCCTTCTCTCTAGAGATCCATCACATCAAAGGAAACATTTTAAAACAACTTTAATATTGTCAACAATGTGTACAATGAAGCATGAATACTTTGCACTTAGTAGCCACAGGCCTGATGAATTTAGAAGCAAGACAACTCTGGCTTCATGTAACTAAGGTGTAAACACCACTGAGAATAATAGCCCATTCTTCTATGAAAAAGATAAATCTGAGAATTCAGTAAAAAGACAGAAGCTAGAAGCTCTATGAGGACATAGGAGTTCTCACTTTTTCTGGGCAGAGTAAAGGAAAACCTAAACGATTCCAACAGCAGTATCTTAAAAACTTTGCAGGCTGAATGTAAGGGAAAGAGACACTATCAACGCCCTTGAGAAGAATATTTAAGATGGAAGGAATGAAAAGCAATTTTTACTTGGAATTGAAGGACAAGATTTACTGTATTCTGAAGAATCTAGGTGTGAACACGATAGTGAATGGAAACTCATTACCCTTTAAAAGAACAAAGATGACAATTCAGAGACATAAGTGAAAAGCACTATCAAATCATTGAATTTACACCTTTTGTAGGTGGAGTAGAGGGAAGGGCTAATCAAAGGAAGACATATAAAAAGGCCCCAACAACCCAGTCCCAGAATCGACTCTTTTAAGACTTTTTCTGCCAGAGCTCCAGGGAAAGAGTAATCCTGAGAGTAATATTAGGAGGAGAACAGAATCAAAGGTAAGTTTCTCTTGGGAAAATATCTAAATTTCTCTATGAACTTTAAGGAATGCCTTCTCAGTCCAATAAAAAAGAATAATAAATTGGACAGGGGACAAAAATGAGAATTGGAGGAGAAAAGAAATTCTGTGTAGAAGGTAGTATGAGTGAGTAGTGGTGGAGAGAGCTTCAGGATACAGAGATGAAGAGTTGGGATTGTCGTTGCCTTATTGTCATATTAAATAAGAAATGGGATTGTTGTTAGCCTTTAAAATGAGATCAATTAATCTTAAACTACTCAATAAAGTTGTAAGTTTGGCTTAATCAGAGACTTTTAGCAGTATTTAAAAGGAATCAAAGATGTTTCTTCAGAATATGCTGGCTCTGAAGTGTGGGTTAAGAGGAAGAAAATGAGCATTGAAAATAGTAAAAAAATGAGCACTGAAAAAAACAAACAAACAAACCTGGGTTCCTTGGAGAGATCTCGTTTTCATCATAGTGGAAAGCACTCAGTTTCCCTGATCTGCTCCCTGGGGACAAATTGATCTAATACAAAAAATAAAAGACTTGTTTTGTAGTCTTTTCATGATGACTACGGGTGAGACTCCCTGTAAGATCGGGTTTTTGTGGACTCTACCTATAACATAGACTTGATGTGGATCTGAGTTTCACAACTTTTAGATTCCCTGGTTTTATCTGAAGGCAGACATATTTGGGATGTCAGATGGATCTACTCAGAATGTGTGGTGGTGAGAGATCACCTCTTTTGCATATCCTCTGTTGCCTTGGAGGCTCTGAAATACAACATATACCAAAAGTTCTGAGATACTTTGGATGACACAGTAAGGCCATGTTCAAAATTGACACTGATTCTTTCTCCCCAGCTCTAGGAACATGGATGTCAAAAGCTTAATTGAAAGCTTCAAGACAGAGCTCACTTGCTCCATCTGCCTGGGCTACTTTACTGACCCGGTAACTGCTAAATGTAGCCATAGCTTCTGCAGAGAGTGTCTTCTCCAGTGCATGAGAGGAGCTGGTGACACCTTACCCTGTCCAGAATGCAGACAACTCATCCAAATCAGCAATTTGGTGTCCAACCTGAATCTGCAGAAGCTTTCTATGGCTGGCAAAACAATCGGTGTTCCCTTGCTTCAGAGCATAGTGACCCTGACCACCTGTGAGCAACATTGGGAAAAAGAGAAGTTCTTCTGTGAGGAAGACCAAAAACTCCTCTGCGAGTCTTGTTCAATAACCCAAGAACACAAGGATCACCGAATTCTTCCATTGCACAGTGTTATTGCTGAAGGCAAGGTAAGAGTGGGTACTTAATATCAATCCCTGCCAGAAGAGAAAAAGTGCTTTTTCATTCAACTATCTTTCTAGCCCACTACCATATTTTAAAAGCAACTCCACCCAATGGGTATAAGGGAAATCTAGGGGCCTCTCATCTGTATAAAATCCAGTTATTTTTACTGACCTTCCAGATCCTTTTTGCTTCAGTATTCTCATCTTTTAAATGCCAGTGATAAGAATAACCACTAACCTTTATACTTATTGTAAGACTCCACTTGAAAAGTTACATAGGCTTTTGATCATCCTGAAGGATTATATAAATTGTGGTTCTCACTAGCCAGTGATTCTTAAACATGAGGGCCTTTTGTTCTAAAACAGAGGTTTCACTAAAATCATTTTTTTCTGCAGGATCAACTCCAGGAAACAAAGAATGTGTTAGGTAGTAAACAGCAAGAATTTACATTTTTATTGGCCACTGAGGATTAGAGAGACAGTGCTTAAGATCAGTGTTTGGTTTTTTGATGAGAATGATAGGGATATTATCCCTTGAAGGCTTTTTCCCTTCTCAAAAGGAAGAATTAATGATGAAAATGTAAGGAATGGAGAGCTTTTTATTTTTTCTACCAGGAATGAGATTTATATTAATGATCAAAGGATGTATTATGTATATTATCACTCTTTTTGGGTAACAACTGGCACCAAATCATACCAGAAAGGATTGGGGTATTTTTAGGGAGCATTTTTGAGGATTTTTCCTTTATACAGTATCACTATTATTTTCAACATTAACACACTCCTTAAAAATGATCTTTTAAAGGATAATGTACCTCAGAAATCCTGAAATGGAAGATGTGGATCAAAACAGCTATGTCGGCTAACAGAGTTTATTAATATCCTTTGATGATCACTAGTATTTCAGAAATAACAATGTTGATCACCCACCCACCCCCTTCCATCTTAGATTTTTCATTTCTTTCCTTTATCTTAATTTTTTCTTGGCACAGGAGGATACTTATACTTGTAAAGAGCTAATTAAACATGAATGTAAGAAAATCCATCAATTTTTATGGGCTGAAGAAAATCTTTCCCTGCAAAGATTAGATGAGGAATTCAGGGACAATATTGCAGAAGCCCAAGAGGAGGGCAAATTAGCACAAGTCCAAAATCTAAATCAAATGATATTAGCAGTATAGGTCACATTGGAAGAGGCTTCTTTTGAAATTGACTCTGGAAGGCAATATTAGTTTGAGTATCCAAGTTATATTCCAATTACATTTCTGTAAGATGAAACCATGTCTACAGTCTCAGAACTCACATTTTCCATCTACGCCAACCAGCAGAAAGTTATTATTAAATCTCCAAGACCTCCAAATCCAAGATGAATTATTTCCTTGCCAGCATTCTCAAATTACTTGCTTCTAACTTGGTATCAGGGGTTTTTAAGTCGTGATCCAGTGCTGCACATAGTAGGGCTTTCTGACTCATTGACTTCCTCTTTCCTCCCTTCCTAAATTTCATCCTTTCTCTCACACCCTTTTCCTTGCTTTCTTTCTTACCATCTATCTTCCTTGCTTCCTTCCTTACTTACCATCTATCTTCCTTGCTTCCTTCCTTACTTACCATCTATCTTCCTTGCTTCCTTACTATACATCTTCCTTCCTTCCTTCCTTCCTTACCAGCCATCTTCTTTCCTTCCTTGCTATCCATCTTCCTTTCTGACATTCTATTTGACCACACTAAGTGCTTAATAATCTAATAATTTAGTGAATACTTTCAAACAGAATAAATTGTAATTAGTGCTACAAGGGTCCTCAAGTTTATCTGCTTAAAATACTTTATTTTACATTCCAAGAAACTGAACCAATAGAAAACTTAAGTGCTTGTTCTAGTAAGTCAGAAGCAGGATAGTCCTCTTGGTTTATATAATCTTCTTATATAATCTCAAATGGATTGTGATAGAAAAGTAAGGTTTTCCAGAACTAGGCAATTTTTCTTTATTCTTAACTTCCCAGATGTACAGCCTGCTATTATTTTTTCCCCTTTTTTTCTAGGGCATATAACTCTGGGTTCTGAAACAACCCATACTCATCATCTTTTCTGAAGATTTGAAGACTGTGGAGTGTACAAGGGTCCCACATGATATACTTGCCCATGCAAGAAGATTTGACTGTCTTGTCATCGTATTGAATTGGGGACCCAGCCTTTCACCTCAGGCAAATACATTGGGAAGGAATGGTGGAAGATAACACAGAATGGTCAGTGGGCATTTGCACAGATTCAGTTACTAGAAAGGGGAGAATCTCCTTATCTAATAAAATAAGAATCTTATTTGGCTTCAAATAATTTTTTTAGGATTCACAACATGACTTTTATGAGAGCCAACTGATCCATAATTAGGGCATTTTTCTTGATTATGAATAGGGACTTATAACATTTTATGATGTCTCAGACATATTATTTGCCTTGCCATCTACCTTGGCATTCACTTTATAACTCACTTATTTTACATAAAATCCAAATCATGTCTGAAATGAATGTTCCTCATCAAGCTTCATGGAATTTCAATCTTTTGGTCAAAGGGATCAAATAAAGGAAATATTATTATTTTTACAATTATCATGATGATGTGTGTAATGAATATATTAATTATTATCAGAGCTGCTTCTTCTAGGCTGGGAGTTAGTCTTAAAATGCAGCTGGAAATGATGGAGCAATTCTTGACAATATTCTCCTATGTATGTTAAGTAAAGTGAATGAAAAATCATAAAAGCTGTTGCATCACAAAACTCTGGTCCTGTCCCCCCATGAAATAATGACCTCTGGTATAGGAAACTGTAAATGTTAAAAATCCTCTAGGAGCAAGGAATGGGGTTCAAGGCATGTGGGAGGACCTGAGGGATGAGAGATACCTAGGAGCAGGTGAGTGCTATGTGGAGGTGGGGCACAGACCCAAGAGGCAGTGTCTGATCCCAGTTACCATATCTCTGGCCTTAATGCTCTCAAAGCCTACCATGCCTTGCTCCCTCTTCTCAGGCCAATTCCATTATGCCAGGTTCCTGGAGGACCTCCTCTTCCCCCTGATGCTCAAGGGAGTATAAATATGTGCTATCTAAGAATAAAGGTCTCTTTTGCTTCACCCTTTCTCCTGGTCAGCCTGTCTCTGTGGGATCCGGGTTGGTGCCCAAAGAGGGGTAAGTGTGGCCTAGCCATGCTTTTGAGGGAATGGCATTAAGAGTAGCTCTAAGGGGAGCTACGAGGTTAGGGTAGCGTTAAGGGATGCAAGAGGAAACAATCTATTTGACTGAAACAAACTATTCCCACAGCATAGAAAAACATCCAGATTCCTGCACTTGTCATGGGAAAGCTTCTGATCCTAAACCACTGAATGTCTTCTCTTTCTAGACAATTGTTGTCTTTAGTTATCCTAACATTCACTGGTTCAAGTAAAGATTAGACTGCTCTCCTGTTATCTCTCCCTTCATATGATTGGGGCCTACAAATGGTGTAAAGAGCATCCCTCCTTTGTAACCATTCCCATTCTTTGCAATTTCCTCTACATTTGATAAACCCAAATCTAACTAGCTATAGCCCTACATCCAGCATATTGTTACCTGACCTTGCTTCTTTCTTGATTTATACTTTTGATTTTGTCAAAATCAGGGGAGATCAATACTGCATTACTCTGTCAAATCCTTTCCTACGCACCAGGGCTAGATTGTCAACTCCTTCATGGAGACTCATATAATCTTTCAACTGGTTCTACTCTCTCCATCCTCTGAACACTATACAAAGTCTTGTGAGATGTAGCAAGGATTCTAGCCAGAGGAAGTATTTTAGACACTGGAAGGAAACTCAGGAATAAAGAAAAGTTACAAAGAAGTATAACTGGGGTTTTTTAAGGAAAAATCCTTTTTATCATAGTTGAAGAAAATCTGTAGCATTTGGACAGAACAGGCTACATGACACTAAGTAAGTGGAATGGTTATTAGGCTTTAGCCTAATTCTGATAACTTCTAAGCAGAAATAAATACACCTCATAATGACAACGAAAGGTTTGTCTTCCTGCTCAATGAAATCCCACATATACTCATATGTTTTTAAAAATCAGTTTCAGAGCCCTTATGTTAACAGGTTTTTAAAAACGTTAGTGCAGAGGTAGTTAAGTGGTACAGTGGATAGAGCACCAGCCCTGAATGCAGGAGGACCCGAATTCAATTCTGGCCTCTGACATTTAACACTTCCTAGCTATGTGACCTTGGGCAAATAACTCACCTCCAATTGCCTCAAAAAAAAATTATTGCAAGTATTTTAAAATGTGTTGTAATTCTTTTAGGATTATTAGTGTATCTACACACTAGAAAATTTGTATTATTTTTCTTTCTTTGAAATGCAATAATGTGTTTTCTGAGGCATACATTTTCCTTTTGAGAATGATTCAGCTTCCTATTAAGAGTTATTTCATTGTTATCACTCTCTCTAAGACCTATGTAGTTGCAATAATTTGTTCTTTGACCCATTCATTCCTTACAATTGTTTTATTCATTTCTCCAATCTGTTCTTGAGCATTTGTCCTCTGCCTTCCCCCAACTATATGTTTGCCACGATTACTTTGAAACTCCTTGTAGAGACAAATTGCAACAAAAATAATTTCTTGTAAACTTACAACATTTAATGACATTGAAAATGATGGACATGAATCTTTATTGAAGATAACCAGTTTATTGTTGGAGAAGAATCTCTTTATGAATAACAATTATTCGATAACATTGTTAAATGGAATTCTACCCTTACAAAGGACTTTTCTTATATTATCTCCTTTATATTTTACAATTATCCTGTTGAGTAAGGGGGAGATTAGGAAACCATTTGTCAATTCTTCATACCCATTTCTAAAGTATAAAAAACAATTTAAAAATGACAAACTCTGTTCTTAAATATGAGGGAATAAGATTAAGAAAAGTTCAGAAAATTCCAAGTTCTCTAAATATCCTCTATAAACAATAAGAAAAAAATTTTGTATGAGGGCAAACAGAAACAGGTTGTAAATTCATTAAGACTGCATCAGATAGACAGAATCAGCCACACCCAGAGAGGCAACACTGGGAAATGAATGTGAACATTTTTGGTTTTCTTCCCAGGATATTTTTACCTTCTGAATCCAATTCTTCTTGTGCAATAAGAGAAATGTACTGTTCTGTATCTAGGATATACTATAACATATTAACATGTATAAGACTGGCTGCCATCTAAGGGAGAGGGTGGAGAGAGGGAAGGGAAAAGTTGGAACAGAAGTGAGTGCAAGGGATAATGTTGTAAAAAATTACCCATGCATATGTTGTCAATAAAAATTCACAATTAAAAAAAAAGACTGCATAAAAACAAGGGTCCTCCTGGAAAAACCCAGAGTAGACTCGGAAGGAAAACTCCAAGACAGAGGTTTAATAGGTGAGAATTATAAACACCATCAGACTGAAAGAAGCCCACTTGACAACACAATGAATTTTTATTTGGCAGTATAGTTATCTTTCTGACAAGATTCTGTTAAGAAAAATTCATTCTTGGTGCCAAATAACAGAAATCTAAGATTTCTCTAACAAGTAATGAACACAAATGCTTTGAAATGACACTTTATGAATGGTATTGAGAGCTGGCCAGACAAATATTTCTCTTGAAGTTCTATCTTCTTTAGACATGATGATTTACAATGCCTTAAAATTAAAATGTGTCAAGATCTAATAGTCATGGGAGTCCCATTCTCTTCCCTTGTTGAAGGAGAAGGAGAAAAGAAAGGTCGAATTGGTCCAGAGAAGGAGAAAGGAGGGAAACGATATATGAAGCATTCTGCCCAAGCATCATAAAATGAGAGGGTCTTTTCATTACAGTCCAACAAAATCCCAACCCTACGGATAGGGAAATGAACTATGTGTTTAAAAAGCTGGGGAGTAGTCATGATAATGTACCCATCCTCTGTTCTAACACTTGAAAGAAGGAGTAATTCATCAAAACCGGAAAAGAGACCTAAATTTCTCCTCAGTGCCTTCTTGCATACGCCAACTGCCCATTCTCTGGAATCTCCTACTTCAACCTCCCAGTAGTGGATGCCAGTTATGAAGACTTTAGCTCCCAAAATGAAATTACTTTCATAGTGATTGGTGGGAAAGCGTATATTCTGCTGATTGCTCGCATGTATGACAGTCCTCAGGTCATCAGACAGGATGAGAAATGGAAAGATATTTTTGGGATCCAAGGACAAATCCACTGAAAAGAAAGAACAAGTAGTTGAGTGACTTAGCTTCTTAAAGTCCAAATAGACAAACAGACTTAATACAAAGTCCCCTCTCATTGAATTCTTCTGACTCCTTGACATCAGAGCAGAAAAATTCCCCAAAGAGATTTTTTTAGTTTTCAGTTGGAGACCAAACTGTCTTAAATTGCCTCACAGCTTGCATATGACAGATATCAGAATATGTATATGTTAACTGAAGATAAGAATCTTAGAAATACTTCCAGATCCAAAAGAACATTTTTTCCCTGAGGCAATTGGGGTTAAATGACTTGCCCAGGGTCACATAAGTAGGAATTGTCAAGTGTCCCAGACCAGATTTCAACTCTAGTCCTCCTGACTTCAGGGCTGGTGTTTTATCCATTGTGCCACCTAGATGCACTCCAAAAAAACCATTTTTCCCCTGGAAAAACAACATCAACAACATCCCTATATTATTACAAAGAAAAAAATTTCATGCTCCTTTAGCTGTAGTTGGGTAGTCCTGGGGTTAAGAAACTGTGACTGTTTCCCAAGTGCAACCTAAACTAATGGCCATTAAGGAAGAAACTAGGTACTTTGAAATGGAGGTTGAATGACTCCAGGGCTGATTCTTACCTTTGAAGCTTTTCAGCATTTCCCACATCATTGTTTTTGGAAAAGTGATGCCAGAAGTGGTGACAATCTCCAGACCATGACCCAAGAGTAGTTCACATCTGTAAAGAGGATGGACCCAGTTATCTTCAGATATTGGCAATGACTTTCTCATCTCATTGCCCTTTCCTCCCATTGAACAGACCCTCTTAATCATTACTTCTTTCATGTTTCCTCTCTCTATATTCCCACCAACAAACAAATTTCACCTTATTGCTCCACTCCTCTTAACAGGACTCCAATTTAAATCTTACCTGGTCAGTGTGCCTCCTACTACCTGGAAAGAAAGAAAATGAGAGAGGGTGAATGTTGGGTTCTGCTATGCCTTATATACTGACACTTTTGTGACATGATTTTCCATCTAGCCCATAAAGTCTGAGGAAAATTGACCCTCATTTCTCAAATGCATGGATCTTGACTCATTGCGGTGTGAGATATTCCTTAAGAAAATATGTCAGAAGGGGAAAGCTCATCATCCTCTGTTTATCCGTGTTTGTTGGATTTCTGACATATTTCCATGAAATTTTAATTCAATATAGACCCTAAATGCCCTGATTGCTCAATCAGGGTACATAAACATAGTTTGCTATTTTTCCCAGCATCGTTAGAAACACGTTTCTATTATGAATAACTGAATGGTATTCTATCAAAGAGATTGTGGGGGACTTGTGACTGTGCCTAAAATCCTATAGTCTACAAGATTTTTTGATTTAGGAAATTTGCACCTTCTTTGTGGTGAAGGATTTTTTCTAATAAGTGACTTTTTCTACATTTATATAGTCATCTCTACTTCAAGACAAGTCTCAAGTAATTTTGTGGTCATCATCTACTATCATCTAGAAAAATCTAGGACCAGTCTTATTGGAATTCTGGCTGAACTGGGATGCTGTCTTTTTTTAAGGCTAGCATTCATTTAATCAAATGTTTGTTCACTTTTTGACAGGCATTGCAGGCTGGCTTACAAAAATGCTGTTAAGAGCAGTAATGAATTGAACAAGTTACACCCAGTAAAAGAACTCTGGGAGATGACTATGAACCACTACATAGAATTCCCAATCCCTCTATTTTTGTCCGCCTGAATTTTTTATTTCTTTCACAGGCTAACGGTACACTATTTCAAAGTCCGATTCTTTTTGTACAGCAAAATAACTGTTTAGACATGTATACTTATATTGTATTTAATTTATACTTTAACATATTTAACATGTATTGGTCAACCTGCCATCTAGGGGAGGGGAAAGGAGGAAGAGGGGAAAAATTGGAACAAAAAGTTTGGCAATTGTCAATGCTGTAAAATTACCCATGCATATAACTTGTAAGTGAAAAGCTATAATAATAAAAATAAATCAAAGAACAAAAAAAAAAAAAGAAAAATGCTATTAAATTATTTGACCTTTTTCCAATTCTCACCTTTACAAGCTGGCTATTAGTCTTCCAGGTATATTCTTCCATATCCAGGATCACCTCTCTCAAGCTATGAAGTTGTTGAGACAACCTAATCATATTTTCCCTTACATTCTTCAGGTTGTCACTTTCCTGCTTATTCATCATGTGAAAATGAACCTTTGCTTCTTTGTCCAGCAGTTCATGGAATGTTCTATATTCAGAAGCCAAACTCTCTTTCCAAACTTGGATCTTTTCCTGCAAGGAAGTAACTTAGTCCAATAAGGTATATGAATCCATGTCCCCAAACCCCTTGCTTCTTTTTCCCTAGGAAACTTTTTCCAGGAGTATAAGTATCTCTATTGTGAGAGACAATTTGAGGTAGTTGTTTTAGAGGGAAGAAAACATGTTTGTAATTCACTGTATAGGCATTGAAATGCCAACAAACTCAACATTTGCACCCTGCCTCTCAGATATAGTGGCCTGGCACCTTCTACATATGTCTTATCCAATTCTGCCTCTAAGAATATAGAGAACTTTCAGTGATTTTACTACATATGTGGTATAGGGAGGATCCTAATCCAAAAGTTGAAATGGCAATAAAATCACAAAGTCTATACCCATTGAAAAAACTTTTAGGCTAAATTTGTTCTTTTTCTACCTTTTTTAGTTGTCTGCCCAATTCATTGACCTCCTCTTTATTTAATTCCTGTAAGCATTTATTGTTGTAAAATTTCTTCTAAGCACTGCTTTGACTACATCCCATAACTTTTGGTATATTGTCTCATTATTGATGAAATCATTGCCTCTATGATTTATTATTTGATTTCCTCGTTCTTTAGGATTGAATTAATTTTGACATTTAAAAGACTGAAATATTGAAGAGGGAAACTAGTGGCACCAATACCTATTATTTTGAAGGAATCTCAAGATACCTTTTAACAGACTATCATGAATACTTCTGACTCCCCTCTCAAAGAATTCAGGACACTTACCTTCCAAGTCTTCTCTTTCTCTCCCTCTTCTGTCACTATATTCTGAAGTGTTGCTACTTTTTTCCAGAGAAGATCCAAAGTCTTTTGGAGAGTGACCTAAGTAAATACCAATCATCATTCACACATGTTGCCCTTCCCCAAGCTAGATCAACAAAATCCCACAGATTGGCAGGGAGGCCAATGGTATTTAGATTGCCTCTACAATTTGTAGAGAACTGAAAGACAGAGTTAACCCATAGGTCAGCTATGGGACTCCATGGCCTCCAAAACAGTGGTTCTGATAGAAGTGAATAGTTCAAAGAGCTACCACCAGGGAGAGAAGGAAAACCTAGATAGATTTAACTAGACACACTCACCCTAGAATCCTTTGCAGCCTCCTTTACAGGGTGCACCTTATGCCTGATGTGCTCCTGGGATTGAAAACAATTGACACAGAGCAAAGATTTATCCTTTATACAAAAAAGAGTTTTCTCCTCCTGGTGTTTCTCACATATGACTTTTTCCTCTTTTAATTGTGCTAAATAGGGTCTCAGGGTCCTGCCTATGCTGGCCAGCTTTCCTAGGCGATGGTTGAGTTCTATGTCTCTCATGTGGAAGGGTCTCCTGCACAGAGGACAAGGGCAGGGTCTGTCATCTTCTCCCCAGCTCCTGAACAGGCAGATGCGACAAAAGTTATGGCCACAGTTCAAAGTTACTGGGTGTCTGAAATAATCCATGCACACAGAGCAGGTCAGCTCTTCCTTGAAGTTTTCAGCTAAATGTGCTTCATCCATGATCCTGAGTAGAATAAAAAAGAACAAATGAGTCTCCTGAAGAAGTGGAGGGAAGCAGCACCTTCCTCCTTAAGCTGATTCACTTCCTTCAGAAACTCAATTTCACAACCTCAAATATCATTAGAAATATTAATTAGATTATGATCGATGCTAACTTTCACATTCCCTCCACTGTTCAATAATTATAGTGGACCAATTTTCTGTCCCATTGGGAAAACATCATACCTTTTTTGTAGGCTATTGCTTCAAACTTCTGCTTTTGGATCTTCTAGACACGTGTCGGGAACACCGAGGTGGAATCTGGATAGGTTGTTCTCTCTGGATCTCTGAATCAGATAAACCTTGTCCCCTCAGCACAATGACTGTCTCTCTGGTTATACAGTGCCTCTGTAAACGCAGAATTAAGAGTTCTGTACTGCTAATCAAGCCCGTGGGAAGATATTGCATTAATATACCCATCATTTTGAATAGAGAGAATTGCCTTGACAAGGCCATGATCAGAAAAATGGTTGACCAAAATCAAGTTGCATTTTAAACATCGACTTCATGTCACATTTAAACGAATTATCTCAAAAGTCATCCTTCTTTATATAAGCTCAGTTTCTACCTATCCTGTAAAAACTGAAATGATGCTCATTTCAGAATCTTTCTCTAATAATACAAGTCTATAATAACATCCCCTTGAAGAGAACTAGACTCTGTTCAATTAAATATATAGTCTCTGAAACAGTAGAGTGTTTAGAGCCTTGAACTTCCTTTCTTACCTTTACATTACTGTCAGAAAGTCTGCCCACAACCCTACCCTCTGTCAAAAGTTGAATTTAAACTTTGACACCTTTCCTGATAACAGGGATGTATCTGTTCCTGTAGTCTTCCAGCTTTTTCTTCTGTAGAATCCACTTTCTCTAATTAGCTACTTACTAACTGATTTGAGTAGTCTAAGACTACTCTAATCTTCATTGAAAGCTGATGATATCCTTGCTTGACAATATTAAGAGTTATTGAGATTAAACAAACAATTAAAAACATGACCCCACAAATTCTTGGATATTTTCCAGGAAACTGAATATTTCCTAAATATTTTTTCATATGTTAAGAGAGCAAAAAAGAATTCTCTGATCTATACTAAATAAACAACTTAATGGCCCTTTAATATTAAAAGATGTGAACCATAAACTTTCACTATTCTAATATCTTTGTGGTTGATAGGCAAAATATCTTCTATATACAAGATATAGATAGAAATAAAGGTATAGATATAGATATATTCCTTTGGTGAAAAGTACTGTTGCTTACTCCAATAGATTTCCTTCAGGCTCTGTAATTCTTGATCTATGATCTGTGACTCTGTTTCCTCTTTTGGACAGGAAAAAATTGTCTTTTTATATGCCCTTTGTCTCCTCCAATCCTCTGGGTTTACATCTAGTAGGTGTGAACTCACTTGGTTTACACTTAGGAATCTAATTTGGCTTTAACTTCACACCTCCTTGATTAAACCACAACTAAAACTTTTCAAATGCCTTTTCCCATCTTTGGGTGATATTTGTACAAATTTTACAATCCCTATTTTATAGATAAAGACTTGAAACAGAGATGTATATTAGAACTAGAAAAGAATGGTGTGTAGGATAGAGTATTAATCCTACAGTCTAGAGGACCAGAGTTCTAATGTAGTCTTAAATATTTATCAGTTACTAACTGTATGACCCTAGGCAAGTAGTTTAACACCATGTGCCTCACCAAAAAATGGATTTATTTTAAGGACAAATAAAGATTAAATGTTATTAAAAAGTTTAAAATTGTTTTTTTTAAACAATTGTCAAGATCAGTTGTTTTTATTTTATTATTATTATAGCTTTTTATTTACCAAACATATGCATGGGTAATTTTTCAACATTGACCCTTGCAAAACCTTCTGTTCCAACTTTTCCCCTCCTTCCCCTCATCCCCTCTCCTAGATGGCAGGTAGTCCAATACATGGTAAATATGTTAAAGTATATGTTGAATGCCAAATATAATATGTATACAGTCACAAAATTAGTAGTTTTAATGTGCCTGGAAAGTTAATAGGCAGAAAGCCCAGAAATGAAGAGAGTGGAAAAAATAAGTAAATAGTAATCTTTTGGGGTTTTAGCCCTTTCTTAATTTCCTATTTTGTCCCTGAGTCCCCTTCTGTAGCATTAAGAAAGGAAAATACCATCTCCTTTACATAAAGATTAGAATGGCTACTGAAAAGGGAAAGTATCTTAGAAGGTATTGCTACAGCAAGATCACATGCACTTTTCCCCAACAGATCCCCACCCTAGCTGGGGTGAATGAAGTAGGGGATCAGACCCCATGGTCAATATGTGTGATAATGATGATATTGGTGAGATATGACAAGACTTTAGGTGCTGAAGTACTGTGACTATATGCCATTATAACTGAGGAAGTTGATAAACTGGAAAACTTGATAAGGAAAGATTCTTTGATGAGGAAGTTGATTAACTGAGAAGACAGGAATGGAAAACGCATTAAAATCCTGAAGAAGGAAAACAGGTGAGTCAGTTACTTGAAGATAGAGTGAAAACCACCTGTAGATGAGCTTATTTCATGGATGATGAGTGACACATGAAGCAATCCTTTAAAATAGTTTTCAGAATGACTGAGGGGAAAAAAGGAATGTGGTGGGAGCCAGCAAAGGGCAAACAAATTCATTCTCCTGGCCCAGTTTAGGGTTAGAGGTTAAAAAAAAAAAACCTCACTAACATTTCATAGAGCTATCAGAGAGAGAATTTTCTAGATTTTGTCAAGTTTTCAAAAATTTCCAGAATGACTACAAGATGTTATATGAAGAAGTCTAGTTATACGAATGGGATTTTGGGTACTGATTTCTGAAACATCTCAGAATATCTGATAAAAAGTAAGTCTATTTTGATACACTATCTCTATTGTTTCTTGACTTTTCAAGTCCTGAGATTTCTTATGGATATAAATTTCATTTTAGGCAAACTCTAAAATAGGGCCTGGCTTTTGGGTTTCAAGATCTGTTCTGTAATATTAGCTGTGGCAGGTAGATTTGTTTTTTTCTCCAGTTTTCTTCTCTGTTCTTTTGAGGAATGAAAAACTCTTTACGGTTGAGGAACTTCATCACCCTGGTTTTCACAACTGTCTGCTAATATCATTGACTCTCTTTTTGGTTGCTTCTTTTTAAGTCATTTTTAGCTTCATGATCCATGCATCATTTACTACATGGCAATGTGCTGTGTGGTTCTGTTTTAGTGCCAGCTTTCAAACTATTACAAAGCAGTAATAAATAAAACTACTGGTTAATAGAGAAATAAAACAATAGAACATATTAGTGCCACCACATATAGAGGCCAGCAAATATTTTAAGTTACAGTGTTTGACAATTCCCCAAGCCCCAGCACCTAGAGTAAGGATTCACCTCATAATATTTAGTAAGATGAGTTCCAAATAGATTTGTGAGCTAGATTCAGAAAGTCACATCCTAAAATAAATTTGAGGTAGAAGGCAGGAATGAACTATCATCACTTCTATATGTAAGATAAGATTTCGTGAGCAAACAAGGAATAAAAAGATCACAGGAGTAATAATGGACAATTTACATAAAACTGAAAATTTTTCTCACACACAAAACCAATAGAGCTAAAATCTGAAGAGAAAAATCTTTGGGTCATTTATGTAAGCTCTTCTATATTGAAAGGCTATATTATTTCCACTATATTGAATAAGGATGTTTGTGTTCTATATAGCTATGGAACACATATACTGTCACATTAATTTAATGCTTAACATTCCTCATTTAAAAAAAAACTTAAAAAATATGTTTTAAAGGGAGAGTCTCTGGAAGGGAAAAGGAGGAGGAATATATTGGGAAATGTATGTGATGTGCAATTTTAAAAATTACTAGAAAATTTCTAAAGGGAAGCAACTGAGTGGGTGATTCTTGAGATAAAAAATCAGGTCTAGCTATATGGATAGCTTTGGGTCTAGTTGTACAATTTAAGCAGGACCTTACCTGTGCTATTTATTTCAACTATTCCACTTAGTCAGTGACTGTTCCCTCTATGGACACCTTTTGTAAAGCATAACTGCGCCAGTGTTGGGATGAAGCTGCCACAACAAGGATTTGCCCCTGGTTTAAGGCAGTCAATGAATCCTGATATTTTATTGCAAATGCTACATTAGCTGTCTTAACTATCACTGGCAAATTGGCAAACCTCTTTTACTGCAACCCGTGGGAAGAATATGCTTCTGTGAAGAACACCACAAGGCCCAGGAGCTTTTCTGTGAAGATGATCATTCTCTACGTTCTCTATAAGTCCTGTTATTTCTCTGGGGAACACATACTCCATGAGGTCTCTCCTTTAGAGAGGTACCTGGTAACAGGTACAGGGCCCAATTTTCTACTGAATATCAAGCTCTGTGAAAATGCTAGTCCTTTCACTGGGCTCTGTTCCTAGATGTTGATGACTCTTACTGATTATAACTAATTATGTTACCTTATATCAAGGATGAAGGAACCTGTGGACCTGTAACTCATACTTGGAAGGCCAGCTAAATGTATGGTATGGTATAGAATTATCACTGATTTACCCTTGATTTGATCTCATATATGTGAAGGAGTGCTTCAGAAATACTAAATAGATTTATATTCTTAATGCAGCGATCCAAGTTATTGAATTGAATCATACAAATAATATAAATAATGCAAAGAACTCTGCCCCTAGTTATCTGATTCACTTTCAGAGTTCAAAGTTCACTTCAATACAAGCTGCAAGATTAATATTTCCATATGTAGCTCTCACCTGAATTCCTGCCTCATAGATTCTACTGCCTGTCCCAAAAGCACCCAGAAGCAACAAGATTACATCACATCTGTCTTCTCATATAAACTTGTCCACTTACCTATCTTTTCTAATTCCATTATAAATCTCTGTTCCAGGTCTCCATCTTTAAGATGGGAATTGTAAAATTAGTTCAATTAATATCCAAAGATAGGAAAAAGCTTTTGAAAAGTTTTGAGGTGAAATCAAGGAAGTATGAAGCTTTAGTTAGTTTCAAGGAAGAGTTGAACTAGATTCCAAAGCAGATCTCAGGTCCTCAAGGTGTGAACCAAGTGAATTCACACCTATTAGATGTGAAACTAGAGGGTTGATTGGAATGCAGGGAGAAGACATTGCACATATAAAAAGCCAGCCTTTTGCAGTCCAAAAGAGGAATCAGAAGCTGAGTCCAGGAATCTTAGATCAGGAACTACAGGGGATGAAGGCAATGTACTAAACTGGAGGAAGTAACAGTAAGTTTCACCAAAGGAATGCATCTATATCTATGCCTCTATTTATATCTATATTTCGTATAAATAAGATATATATGTATCTTAAGATATATACATCTAATATATATATTCATGCAAATATATATTAGATGTATATGTGTATACATACATATGTATAAGTATATATATGCATATATATGCACTTGTAGAAAAGGATGAAAAAGGACAAAGACATTAGAACAGTAAAAGTTTGTGGTTCACAAACTTAAATATTATATGGTCATTAAGTTTTAAGTTTTTTATTTATTACAAAGCAGAAATTTCTGTTTTTCTCTCTTAAGATCTGAAAATATTTAAGAAATATTGAGTTTCCTGAAATTATCCAAGAATTGGTGGGGTTAGGTTTTTGTTTGTTTGTTTAATCTCAGTAACTGTTAATATTACCAAGCATAGTTATAGTCATTTTTCAATGAAGATGAGAATGGTCTTGGTGGACTCAGATTAGTTAATGGTAACTAATTAAGGAAAGTTGATTGCAGGGAATAAAAGGCTGAAAGAATATACAACCCTGTTATTAGGGAAGGTGGCAAAGTTTAAATTCAGTTTTGAGAGAGAGTAGGGTTGTGGACAGATTTTTTGACAAATGTAAAGGTAAGAAAGGAAGTTCAGGGCTCTAAAGATTCTACTGTTTCAGGCACTAAATTTAATTGAGCAGAATCTAGTTCTCTTCAAGGAGATGTTATTATAGACTTGTGTTATTAGAGAAAGAATCTGAAATGAGCATCATTTCAATTTTTAAAGGATGGTTACATACTGAGCATATATAAAGAAAGATGACGTTTGAGATAATTCTTTAAATGTGGCAGGAAGTCCAGTTTTAAACTGCAACTTGATCTTGGGCAATCATTTTTCTCACCATGGGCTTAGGTCAAGGCAATTCTATTAAAAATGATTTGTGTATTAATGCATTAGCTTCCCATAGACTTGACTACCAGTGCAGAACTCTAAGACGGGTTCACAGAGGTACTTTATACACAGTTTTTGTGGTTGTCTGATACAGAGATCCAGAGTGAATGACCTGTGCAGATTCCACTTCTGTGTCCCCGACACGTGTTAAAGATCCAGAGCTGCAGAAGTCTGAGGCAACAGTCTAAAACAAAGTATTGTGTTTTCCCAATAGGACAGATAATTCCTCCATTATAACTATTGAACAATGGAGAGAATGTGAAAGTCGGTTTCAATCATACTCTGATTAATATTCCTAATGAGAGTTGAGGTTGTGAAATTGAGTTTTTGAAGGAAGTGAATCAACTCTAGGAGGAAGGTGCTGCTTCAGTCTACTGCTTCAGGAAATTCATTTGACCTTTTTTTTTTTTTTTTCTGCTCACTAACATGAATGAAGCTTATTTTGTTGAAAACGTCAAGGAAGAGCTGACCTGCTCTGTATGCATGGACTACTTCCGACACCCAGTAACCTTGAACTGTGGCCACAGCTTTTCCCACATCTGCCTTCTCCAGAGCTGGGGAGAAAATGACAGGCCCTGCCCTTGTCCTCTATGCAGGAGACCCTTCCACATGAGAGACATAGAGCTCAACCATTGCCTAGGGAAGCTGGCTATCATAGGCAAGACCCTGAGGCCCTATTTACTACAATTAAAAGAGGAAAAAGTCAAATGTGAGAAACACCAGGAGGAGAAAACTCTTTTTTGTGAAAAGGATACATTTTTCCTCTGTGTATATTGTTTTCAATCCCAGGAGCATCAGGGCCATACAGTGCACAGTATAAAAGAGGCTGCAGAGGATTCTAGGGTAAGTGTGTCTAGTTAAAACTTTCTAGTTTGCCTTCCTTCTCACCACATTGATAGATCTTCTGAATCAATGACTTCTATCAGAATCAGCTGCTTTGGAGGCCATGGAGTCCTATAGCTGACCTATGGGTTTGCTCTGTCTTTCAGATCCCAGACTACAAATAATAGAGGCAATGTAAACATCATTGGCCTCCCTGCTGTGATTGAGGTAGGGAAACATGTGTGAAATGATGACTAGTATTTCCTTAGATCAAGCTCCAAAAGACTTTGGATCTTCTCTGGAAAAAAGTCACAACAGTTCAGAATGTGATGACAGAAGAGAGAGAGAAAGAGAAGACTTGGAAGGTGAGAATCTTTGAGTTCTTTGAGAAGGGAGTCAGAAGTTTTCATGACAGTCTGCTAAAGAGGATCTTGAGGTTCCTTTAAGGCAGTAGATATTGGTGACACTAGTTTCCTTCTTAAACATTTCAGTTTTTTAAGTGTAAAAGTTAATTTAATCCTAAAGAATGAGGGAATCAAAGAACAAATCATAGAAACAATAATTTCATCCAAGATAATGACAATAATGAAACAAAATGTATGGGATGCTGCCAAAGCAGTTCTAAGAAGAAATTGCATATCTCTAAATGCTTACATGAATAAAATAAAGAGATCAATGAACTAGGCATGCAACTAAAAATGGTAGAAAAAGAAGAAATTTAGCATAAAAGTTTGTTCAGATGGATTAGACCTTGTGATTTTATTGGCATTTCAGTTTTTGGATTAGGATCCTCCCTATGCTATTGGGAGAACTGAAAGTTCTCTGTAGTCTTAAGAGAGTTACCTCAAGCCAGAATTTACTAAGAGATGTGTAGAAGGTCACCAGGCCAGTAGATATGAGAGGCAGGTCTCAAAATCTGAGTTTGAGGGCATTTGAGTGTCTATATAGTGCATAATAAACATGTTTTCTTCCTTCTGAGACAACTAGCTCAAATTGTCTCTTGTTTTAGAGATATTTATACTCCTGAAAAAAATCTCCTAGGGGAAAAAGAAGCAAAGCGTTGTGGGACATGGGTTCATATACCTTATTGGACTAAGTTACTTCCTTGCAGGAAAAGATCCAAGTTTGGAGAGAGAGTTTGACGGCTGAATATAGACCATTTAGTGAGTTGCTGGAGAAAGAAGCACAGCTTCTTTTTCACATAATGAACAAGCAGGAAAGGGACAACCTGAAGAATATAAGAGAAACTCAGATCAGACTGTCCCAACAACTTCATAGCTTGAGAGAGGTGATCTTGGATATGGAACAAGATAGCTGGAAGACCAGTAGCCAGTTTCTAAAGGTGAGAAAAAATTCTAATAATTTAATAGCATTTTTCTAACCCAATTCCCTAAGGCCTCCTAAGCCTGATTTAGATTCAATGAATTGTAGGCTTAAGAAATACAGTTTCTGGAGCAGTTAGGTGGTGCAGTGATTAGAGTACCAGTTCTCAAGTCAGGAGTACCTGAGTTCAAATGGGCTTCAGACACTTAACACTTCTTAGTTGTGTGATCCCTGGATAAGTCACTTAACCCCGATTTGCTGCATCAAGAAAAAAAGAAAGAAGGAAAGAAAGAAAAAGAAAGAAAGAAATATAGCTTTCCTGCTTTGACAGGGTTCTATTAAGACTGGGACTCTAAGTTTTACTCTGGTATTCTTGAGTTTTCCAGAGTATATTAGACAATGATAGTAAAATTACTTGAGACTTGTCTTGAAGTAAAGTTGACTATATAGATGCAGGAAAAGTCACTTATTAGAGCAAAACCATTACTATAAAATGGTGCAGATTTCCTAAATCAAAAAATCTTGTAGACTATAGGATTTTAGCACAGTCTGCTAAACTATCACAAGTGTCCCACTCTTTGATCGAGTACCATTTAGAATTTTTATGAATAACAGTAATATATATATATATATATATATATATAATATAAACAGTATAACAGTATAAACAGTAATATATATATAATATAAAATATATATATATATATATATATTTCTAATGATCTTGGGGAAAATATTAAATTATAGTTCATGTACCTTGGTTGAGAAATTACAGGATTTAGGGTCTACATTATAATAAGACTTTATATAAACATGTTAGAAATGAAACTAACATGCAAGAACAGAGAATGGTGAGCTTTCCACTTCTGATATGTTTTCTTGAATATCTTAAGCCACAATTAGCCAGGATCCATGCAGTATGTGAAAAAAGAGGGTCAACTTTCCTCAGCATATGTGATTTTATGGGTCAGATCGAAAATCATGTCACAAAAGTATCAATATATAAAGCATAGCAGAACCCAGCATTCACCCTCTATCATTTTCTTTCTTTCTAAGTGGTAAGAGGCACTCCGACCAGGTAAGATTTAAATTTGAGTCCTGTTAAGAGGAGTGCAACAGAAGGGTGAAATTTATTGGTGGGTGTGGTGTTCTCTTCTTTTCTAAAATATATGATAGTTCTCTGGGAGCAGGTTTCTTGGGGAGGTTTCTGGAGGCAGCCTTAGTTTCAGTTCAAGAGTAATAATTACCTCAAATACAGCCAGCAGTTGAGATCCAAAGTTCTTGGGTCCAGTTAGCTTTCTTAAAAGCCTATTTCACTCCTTGGTTCCAAGAGCTTTTGAAGCTTGTCTGCCACCTTCTGCCTCCAGCTCTTTCTGAATCTTCTCAACTGAAGCCTCCACTCACTCCTGGCTCTCAATCTCACAGAGTGCTCTTTGGCCCTGAGAGCTTCTTGCTTATATGCTATACACTGAGTACACACCAATCATTATATCACTGGGAAACCATTGTTTGTTGTAGGATTAAATCAATTCTAAACTAGATTTAAACATTGTCTCCTCAATTCCACTTAGTATTTTGTTTCAAGTTCTGGCCCATAACATCTCCTTGTAGGATCAGATCAATCAGACTGAATCATGCTAAATTAGATAATTATTGCCTCTATCAATTCTAATGACTTAACACTTTGTAAGGATTCCAATTGGTGGGAATATAGAGAAAGGAAACATGGGAAGAAGTAGTAATTAGGAGGGTCTGTCCAATGGGAGGCAAGAGCAATGAGATAATAAAGTCATTGCAATATCTGAAGATAACTGGGTCTGTCCTCTTTGCAGATGTGAATTCCTTTTGGGTCACTGTCCAGAGGTTGTCATCACTTCTGGGATCATTTTTGCAAAAACAATGATGTGGGAAATGCTGAAAAGCTTCAAAGGTAAGAATTAGCTTGGAGTCATTAATTCTCCATTTCAAAGTACCTAGTTGCTTCCTTAAAGGCAGTTAGTTGGGGGGTGGGGGTGGGTGAGGGGAGCAGGTGGGGGTGGGTGAGGGGAGCACTTAGGAAATTTTTTTTTTCATCTTTTATTTTTTTATTTATTTTTTAATAATTATAACTTTTATTGACAGAACCCATGCCAGGGTAATTTTTTACACCAATATCCCTTGCACTCACTTCTGTTCCGATTTTTCCCTCCCTCCCTCCACCCTCTCCCCCAGATGGCAAGGAGTCCTATATATGTTAAAATATGTCACAGTATATAGGAAACTGTTATACTTTGTTTTCTTTTTTTTTAATTTAATAGCCTTTTATTTACAGGTTATATGCATGGGTAACTTTACAGCATTAACAACTGCCAAATCTCTTGTTCCAATTTTTCACCTCTTACCCCCCCACCCCCTCCCCTAGATGGCAGGATGACCAGTAGGTGTTAAATATATTAAAATATAAATTAGATACACAATAAGTATACATGACCAAAATGTTATTTTGCTGTACAAAAAGAATCAGACTCTGAAATATTGTACAATTAGCTTGTGAAGGAAATCAAAAATGCAGGTGGGCATAAATATAGGGATTGGGAATTCAATGTAATGGTTTTTAGTCATCTCCCAGAGTTCTTTCTCTGGGCGTAGCTGGTTCAGTTCATTACTGCTCCATTGGAAATGATTTGGTTGATCTCGTTGCTGAGGATGGCCAGGTCCATCAGAACTGGTCATCATATAGTATTGTTGTTGAAGTATATAATGATCTCCTGGTCCTGCTCATTTCACTCAGCATCAGTTCGTGTAAGTCTCTCCAGGCCTTTCTGAAATCATCCTGTTGGTCATTTCTTACAGAACAGTAATATTCCATAATTTTCATATACCACAATTTATTCAGCCATTCTCCAACTGATGGACATCCATTCAGTTTCCAGTTTCTAGCCACTACAAAGAGGGCTGCCACAAACATTTGTGCACATACAGGTCCCTTTCCCTTCTTTATAATCTCTTTGGGATATAAGCCCAGTAGTAACACTGCTGGATCAAAGGGTATGCACAGTTTGATAACTTTTTGAGCATAGTTCCAAACTACTCTCCAAAATGGTTGGATTCGTTCACAACTCCACCAACAATGCATCAATGTCCCAGTTTTCCCACATCCCCTCCAACAATCATCATTATTTTTTCCTGTCATCTTAGCCAATCTGACAGGTGTGTAGTGGTATCTTAGAGTTGTCTTAATTTGCATTTCTCTGATTAATAATGACTTGGAGCATCTTTTCATATGACTAGAAATAGTTTCAATAACTGTTATACTTTCTTAAGGCCAGGAATATTTTCTTAACCCCACCAAAAGGACTTGTAACAATTGCAGGGATGTTGTTGATGCAGTTTTTCTATGGAAAAAAAATGTTCTTTTAGATCTGGAAATATTTCTAAGGGAGCGATATCAGCTTGCATGTCATAAAGAGAATGAAAATTCTTTCTTGTCTTCAGTTAAAAGTAATACACAAAACTCTAATATTTGTCACATGCAGGCTGTGAGGCAATTTAAGACAGTTTGGTCCTCCAAGTGAAATAACACTTCTTTGGGGAATTTTTCTGCTCTGATTTCATGGATTCAGAAGAATTTGATTCGTGGGCACATTGTATTAAGTCTCTTTGTCTACTTGGACTCTAAAAAGCTCAGTCACTCAACTGCTTGTTCTTTTTTTTCAGTGACCCTGACCCTGGATCCTCAAAATATCTCTCCATTTCTCATCCTGTCAGATGACTTGAGGACTGTCATACATGGGAGCAACCAGCAGAATATAGCCTTTCCTACCAATCACTATGAAAATAATTTCATTTGGGGGGCTCAAGTCTTCACAGCGGGCATCCACTACTGGGAGGTTGAAATAGGAGATTCCAGAGAATGGGCAGTTGGTGTATTCCAGACCTCAATGAGGAGAAATGATGGTCTCTTTTTCCATTTTGATGAATTACTCCTTCTTTCAAGTGTTAGAACAGAGGATAGATACACTATCATGACTATTCCCTCCTACTTTGAACATCTAATTCCTTTCCCTATCCGTAGGGTTGGGATTTTGCTGGACTGTGATGAAGAAACTGTCTCATTTTATGATGCTTTGGCAGATTGCTTCATATATCGTTTCCCTCCTTTCTCCTTCTCTGGACCAATGCAGCCCCTTTTTTCTCCTTCTCCTCCAACAGGGAAGAGAATGGCACCTCCCATGACTATTAGACCTTGACACATTTCTAATTTTAAGGCATTGTAAATTATCATGTCTGAAGAAGGCATGTAATTTTTTACACCATTATCCCTTGCACTCACTTCTGTTCCTATTTTTCCCTCCCTCCCTCCACCCCCTCCCCCAGATAACAAGCATTCCAAAATGAATATTTGTCTGGCCAGCTCTCAATACCATTCATAAAGTGTTATTTCAAAACATTTATGTTGGTTACTTGATAGGAAAACCTTAGGTTTCTATTATTTGTAACCAATACTGATTTTTTTTTTAACAGAACCTTGTCAGAAAAACCACTATTCTAAATCTGGGATCATAAGAGGTTTAACCATAGCCCTATCATTTCATAGATTCTTTACTTATAGAAAACCATATATTCCTTTTAAATTTTTTTTAATAATTTAAAACAAATACAAAAGAAGAAAAAAAGTTAGAAAAATAAAAAAAATTGTCATGTGCTCAGGAGGATTCAAAATATGTAAATTCCATTTCAAGCAAGTATATGTAATAAAATAATACATTATATTCATGGCTGTCCATTATTTTTGCTTCTTTGTAGGTTCTACTTTTGTTCTCTACTATGTACTTTATTCCTGTTTTTTGTCTTTATCCTCTCCCACACATTCTTCCAGTATGCTACAGTTCAAAATGTATATATTTATATGCATATAAATATATGTATACACACATAGGAACATACCCATATACAAACATAAATCCATATACACAAAAATACATATATATTTGCCTGTATGTAAAGATGTTTCTGAAACAAAATTAATATGACTGAGACATAGTATCAGTTTCACTCTTTACTGAATCTTTCAGTTTGACTTTGTCTGAGATAAGATGGCCTGATTTTTTTGTAATAAATTCTACTCCTGATCATTGTTGTTTTTGTATATATCTCTTATTTTTTCTGTCCCTTCTAACTCTTCTATTTTAGTTCTACTCCTTAACTTGCTATCTGAAGTTGCCTTGCAATTGTTAACCTCCCCCCTACCCATGCATCCTTCCCTTATCTCCTATTCTTTCTCTCTTTCTTTATCCCATTCTCATTAATCTGTACACCCTTACATAACTCACTTTATACTATTCCTTCATCCCTTATTTCTTTATGGAATTTAGAGGGCATTATACTCTTCTTGGTATATGTATATTTTGTTCCCTATTTAACCATTTCTGATGTGAGTAGGTTTCTAGAACTATCAGATCTCCTTTTTCAACTAGAGCCTCTGTATGGATTCTTCCCTTACATATCCTTCATGGATCATAATTACTATTTTTACCTTTTACTCAACAATTTTGCTTTTAAAGGTTAAATATCCTACTCAGCTCTGCCCCAGTTTTTCTTTTGGACTACCCAATTAGTGCTGTCAATCTTAGATGTATAGTTTTCATTTCTCCATACAAGACATAAACAGTTTGTCCTTATTGAGTCCCTTAAAATTAATCTTTGATGTTGGCTCTTTTCTATTAAATTGTCTGTATGGTTTATGTCTGAGAAAAAAAATCTAAAAATGAGAGTTCATTAAAGTCCTTTTTTTCATTCAATATTATATTTAATTTTGCTGAAAATTATATTTTTGGTCACAGGTCTAGTTTTTTGATTGTTGATATATAATATTCCAATAATATTGAAGCTGTTGATAAATCCTATACAACTCTCGTAGTTACAGAATATTTGAGTTAATTTTTTATTGTATGTTTCTTGTAAAAAATTCTCTTTGAACTTGGGTTTTTCAAAATTTAGGTATAGCATTCCTATGTGTTTTTCTCATAGGATCTCTTTGAGGTTGTGATCAATATTTCTTTTTCTTTTATTTTTATTTTCCCTTCTTATTCTATTACTTTATATATTATATATATATATATATATATATATATATATATATATATATATTCCTATGGCTTCACTTCAGATCTCCCTTCTGACCTGGAAACATGAACCAAAAACTTTCCCCTCTTATAAATGCCTGCAGCCAGCAATGTCCCTGCCCACTGCTTCTACTCTGACCAGGTGTGCTGATTCCTTCTTGCCTAGGGTAACAACTCAGCACAACTGGGCTTGGTTTTTCTTATCAACTCTCTTCCTGGACTCAGCCCAAACTCCCCATGCTGTCTCAGAGGTAAAAGTTCTTGTTCCCACTGAGATTCCACCTGAATCTAGGTAACCACAGGGCTCTCCACTTGTTTATGCTGAGCTAGTCTGAAGGTATTTTCACTTAACACTTGTTAAATCTCTGTCTTGGAGTCTTCCTTCTGAGTCTACTCTGTTTATACCAAGAGGGATATTGTCCCAGGAGGACTCTGGTTTGGCCCCAGTCTTAAGTTTTTAACCTGTCTGTATTTGCCTGAAGACAAAATGTTGCTTTGTTTATAGGGGAAATCTGGAGAGTTTGGAATTCTCTGAATTACTTTCCAGAATCTTCCTCCTTATTTTTAAGGACAGAGGTTTTTTTTTTTTTTTTTTTGTACTCTAAAAATAAGTTTCCTAATCCCCACCCTGACTCCTATACTTAGCAGGATAATTGTAAAATATAAAGGAGATAACATATCAAAAGTCTTTTGTAAGGGTAGAATTCCATTTGACAACCATGTCAAATAATTGTTATTTATACAGAAATTCTGCTCCAACAATAAAGTGTTACCTTAAAGAAAAGATGCATGTCCATCTCTTTGAATGTCTTCAAATGTTGAAACTTTAAAGGAAGTGATTATTATTGTAATTTGTCTCTACAAGGAGTTGCATAACAATGGCAAACATAATTGGGGGAGTAGAGAATGAATACTCAAGAACAGATTGGACAAATGAATAAAATCATTTTAAGGAATGAGTGTGTCAAAGAACACATCGTTGTAGCTAGATTGGTCTTAATGAGAGTAATAACATTGAAAAAAAGCAGAACAACTCTAATCAGCAAGCTGAATTATTCTCAAAATGGAAATGCATGCCTCAGAATACATATTAGCTTATTACAAAGAAAAATAATGAAGATTAAATACAAATGTTCCAGTTTGTATATAAACTAATAATCCCTGAACAAATACAAGATATTTTAAGATTCTTGCAGTTTTTAAAGAATATTAAGATAAAGTCTCTGAAACTTATTTTTGAAACTATATTAAAATATATTAGTATATGTGGGAATTCATTGAGCAGGAAGACTAATCTTTCATTCTCTCTGAGATGTATTTATTTCTGCTTAGATGTTAACAGAACAAAGATACTTAAAATCTTAATAACCATTCCCTCTTACATAGAGTTTCACGTAGCTTGTCCAGTTCAAAAGATTTTCAACTATGATAAAAGCATTTCCCCCTAAAAAGCAACAGTTAGACTTCATTGTAACTTTTCTTTGCTCCTGAGTTTCCTTCCAATGTTTAAAAGTATCTCCTTCTTCTAGGCCCGTTGCTACTTTTCTCTTCTTATCATTTGAAGCACCAGTGAAGGGACTTTTTATAATGAATGGGAAAAGACAGTAGTACAGTCAAGGTTGAGGAAGCCACAGGTATTAAAAAGGTTCTGTATGAAGCAGCAATAGAGAGATTATAATTTTGAAGTCGGCAAAGAGAGGTAGAATGGGCAAGACCCTGAACTTTATCAGATTGTCTTCTGAAAAAAAAGCACAAGCTTTAAGGGAATAGTAGAGCTAAATCGAGGTGATTATATAAGTTTCTCAAACAGGAAGAGCATTAGTATATTCACAATGTGGCCGGGGAAACTGAAGAATTTAATAGAATCTGAGGTGGAAATCTCATAACACTTTTAAAGTTTAAGGGAAGAGATTATAGTGACTGAAAGACATTGACAGAAACCAGATGTACAAATTCTGAAGATGAGTTGGAAACATACTAATTCTGGGTTACTTTCCTACTGTAAAAAGCCTAGCAGTCTTTGGGCAAAGAAGCCAGAAGAGACTCCCAGAAAAAGTCTGAGCAAACTTGTGTTCAGTGTAAAACTATGCAGATGATGGAGGTAGAGGGGAGGGGTAGGAACAAGAAGAGTTTGCACATCATTCAGTCCATAACTCAATTAATCATTATATGCCATGTTCTATATTAAGTGTTAGGAATACAAAAAGAGGCAAAGGAAGTTTTTGCCCCCATGGAGCTCACCATGTGCTGAATGGGATAACAAGCAAAAAAAAAAAAAAAAAAAAAAAAAGAGGCATGAAAGCCATGTGCATGATAAATAGGAAGCAAAAGAATTGTAAAAAAAATTAAAAAGCATTAGGATTAAGGGAAAGGCTTCCTATAGAAGATGAGCTAAATCACTATTGATCCAAGAAATGCCAATTAATATAACTCTGGGGTACCACTACACACCTCTCAGATTGGCTAAGATGACAGGAAAGGGTAATGATATGTGTTGGATTGGATGTGGGAAAACTGGGACTCTAATACATTGTTGGTGCAGTTGTGTGTGAATTCCCAGGTAAATCACACCTGCCTCTTCTGTGCATAGCTTGCTATGTTTCCAAGCTGTACTTTCCCAGGCATTCTGGTCTGCTCAATCTACACTCAGTTTGCAGTAATTTGTGTCATTCTGACCTGGCACAAATCCCCACTTCTATCTGCTCAATGGCTAGTAGAGGCCAAGAAGCTTTGGGATCTAAAATGTTATGGGAATGGATCTGCAGGAGCCATTAGCCATCTACCCAGATAGCAGGAGAGACAGTTTGTCTAAGCATATTAAAATTTCTCCTTGAACCCAACTTTCAAATAGTTCCTAAATTCACTGACTGATTTATCTACTTTTTGTTTTTATTTTGTGTTTCCTTAGCAACATTGTGATTAGAAAGCATTTAAGAAAGCATACAGTTAATGGTAATAAATCTTTTTACTACTTCGCTTTGGAAGAACATCGGTGTCTTTTTGTCTTTCTTTCTCTTGCTTTTCATAATCTCTGTGAGAGTCAGAACAGGTGGTCTGACTTCTGGCATTTCCACGAGTTGTGCATTCCACAGTTGTGTACTGATCCAACCATTCCAGCGAACAATTTGGAGCTAAGCCCAAAGAGCTATCACACTGTGTGGTACCCTTTGATCCCACAGTGTTTCTACTTATATAGTGTCTCTACTATACCCCACATAGATCATAGAAAAGGGAAAGGGAACGACACATGCAAAACTGTTTGTAGCAGCCCTTTTTGTACTGGCAAGAAATTGGAAACTGAGTCGATGCCCATCAGTTGGGGAATGACAAACATATAATCATAACATTTAAATAATGTTATGATTATATGTTTGTTGTATAAGAAATGATCAGCAGCATGATTGCAGAGAGTCCTAGAGAGACCTCCATAAACTGATGTTGAGTGAAGTGAGGAAAAGGAAGAGAACATCGTACACAGCAACAACAATGGGTGGACAGGGCTCTTTTCAAACATGAGGTGACAGGCCAATTCCAGTAGATTTGTGATTTAGTAAATCATCTGCCTCCAGAAGGAGGATGATTGTGAGTGAATGTGGATCACAACCTAGAATGTTCTCACATTTTTGTTGTTGTTGAGTTTTGGTTTTCTTTCTAATTTTTTTCCCATATTGACCTGATTTTCTTGTTTGTTCAGCATGATACATTTGGAAATATATATTAACAAAAAAAGATGAGGTTTTAGTTGGGACTTAAAGGAAATAAGAGAAGTCAGTCATCTGAGTAGAAAAAGGAGTGTTCTAGGCATAGGGGACAGCCACAGAAAATGCCTAAAGAGAAATGTCTTATCTCTGGAAGAACAAGGTGGCCAGTGTAACTAGATGGAAGAAGACTGGGTATTATGTGGGGCACAATGATGGAGCAATTGACAGGAGAAGGATTTTGTTGGATTTAAGCAGAATTAAATGGGCCTTTGTTGCAGTAGGCCCTAGTTGAATTTCCAAAGCCACAATCTGAGCAGGAAGACAGGAGCATTGTTTTAAGAAGTGTTAGTGAACGCTATAAAGTAAGAATCTTCAGCTTTGTTAACCACAGCCCAAATGGGAATGGAACTCTAAGCCTTAATAATAAAGTAGAGTACCAGGTCAAAAAGGGGTGAAGCAGCCAAGTTAGTACATTGTAGACAATATAGATCTCCCTCCTAAATCCAATGTACTGCAAATGCAACTGAGGCAGAATACTGAGTATATATTAATTTATTAGGGAGAACTGTGCTTCCTAATCAATTCAATTCAAGACTGCAGTCAAGGATCCCTCAACTGTAGGGAAAATGGCTTTTAGGACATTGAGGTAGTATTAGTATTACCAGCATGAGATGATAAAATTCCATAATTCATCAACTCTAGAAGCAGGAAAAGGAAAATGTGCATCAATTACAAAAGTTTAGTCATCAGACTTCCATATGTCATCAATCATGAGTGGTTAGTCAGTGTTTAATCACTAGGTTTTTGAGGCTTTCCAAAACAATTATGAACATCAGGCATAAAAGAACAATCCAAAAAAGGGAAATTTTTTGAAACAGAGCTCTCATGGTACCTTCATAGGGGTAATGTAGGGCAAGACTAATACATAAGTAAATATGAATATAACAGGCTTGTCTGTGTGAATCTATTCTAGAAATCAATTAAAAAGCAATATAATCAAATCAATAAATTATGAATTAATTCTAACCTATAAGACTACCATTCTGATAGCATTATCCCAGTCAGGCTTATTTCTAGATAATTCACTGATGCAATCATTGCTATTTAGTAAAACACAATGACCCTAGTAAATGCTGATTAAATTAAGTATGAGTAGCACCATCATTCTCCCAATACAATCCAGAGAGGTGGGACCAGAATGTTAAGGACCATGCCTAAGTGAAGGGGGCAGGTCAGTTCTCTGAGAGCCTCCCCAGCTGTGGATCATAACACTTGAAGGCATTGCATAGCAACCTTGGCAGATGTTCCTTGTGGACTGGGAATGAAATAAATTGGAGACAAGAAGGAAGAGAAGAGAGGTCAGAGAATGCAACTGCCTCTAAATCTCCTTGTATCATCATCTGTGGTGTTCTTTTTCTTTAAAATATAATGGTTGTCTCTGGGAGCAGGTTTCTGGGGAGGCTTTCTGGAGGCAGCCTTAATTTCAGTTAAAAGTAAATAATCACCCAAATGCAGCCAGGTGCTAAAAGTTCAGATCTTTTATTGTCTCCAGTATAGCCCGGGTAGTTTTCTTAGAGGCCTCTCTCTCTTTGCTTAGTTCTAAGAGCTCTTGCGGCTTTGTCCTTGGCTTCTGCCTCTGCTTTCTTCAGCCTCCAGCCAGCATCTCCTTGCCTGGGGCTGGGCAGCCTTCTGGAGAGCCTTTCAGACCAGTGTTGGTCTCAGTGGGGGAAGTGCAGGAGCCCAGCCACCACAGTTGTGTGAGATGAAGTGAATCTGGTTGCACCTCCGAGATAGGGCTTCTCCTGAACTGACTTGATGCTCCCCTCTCAATGTTTTCAGCTCAACTCCCTGAGAGAGCCTCTGTTTCTTATATATGATCTCTTCTGAGAGAGTGGGATTATGTGTTTCTCCCAGAGTGCTGTCTGGCCCTGAGAGCTTCAAGGGAGGTGTGAATTTGCAATGTTACAAAGGTAACTTTGTGAATCTCCCATACTTGTGAACTCCATTGAGTACTTAAATACTTCTTGCCTATATGAGCTCTCTAAAGGTGGGAACACGAGCATTATTGTCTATCAGTTCTGTTTCTTCTGGCCCATAACATCTCCTTGTAAGATCAAATCAATCATACTGAGTCATGCTAAATTAGATAATTATTGTCTCTATCAACTCTAATGACTTAACAGTTTGTAAGGATTCCAACACTCATCCTCTCATATGAAGAGATCCATTCTACAGGTCCAAGTTAGACCTTCAGCAGCCACTGGCAGGTAGCTCCCCTATCACAACACCAGGCTACAAAAGGGCCAGACTGATGTTTAATTTAGGGTCAGTTCGTGACTCTTGGAAACTTAGTTCTGGATTTGGAAGACCCTGAAAGAAGGAAACTTTCTCCTATTGCAAAAAGTGCAGTTTTCCACTTGTCAAATGTTTTCCCTTCTTTTTTCCTTTAGAATAAGCATAAAAGTCAATGATGCTCATTTAAGAAAGACCATTTCTCCAAGGTGTAGGGGATAGGAATCCAGCAGTTCAGTCAGAAAAAAATGAAGATAATAGAGTAGAGAATGCTACTTACTCATTGTAGTCTCAGGCTTCCTCTTAAAAAGGGGGAGGGGGGAGAAACACTTTTCCTATCCAGCTTTGAGCAAAGATATGTTCATTTCAATCTCTAGGCTATGGCTACAAAATGTGCTTTTTATCTTTCCACTCATAAATCTCATGCCCCACAAATGTCCTTGAAGTTGGCCTCTGAGTATATTTAGGGATTTCTGGTTATAGACTTCCAAGTCCTAAAAGTAAAATGACCAAGTTTGGGGTTAGTTGACATGTTCTTTTTGGTGCCATTCAGCTGATATTTAACTGGACACTTGCACTTGAAATAAAAGCTCATAATGTGGTTCCCGGGTAAATTGAAGTTCACAACTCAAATTACAGATTTTCCCAAAGACTCTTGAGTAACTGCTACTAAATGCTCATCAAATATTTGTTTCTCAGCAGTTCCCCCCCCCTTAATGTGTAGAAATTTAAGAAAATATTTGTTTATATTTAGAATATTTAAGTATGTTTGTTGTCGTTTTTAGTTTATTGGAATGTCCAAGTATGCAGCTGCTATACTTTTGTCACTGAGTAATGTCTCCTGGATATCCTAGGAAGAAAGCTGAGCATAATGCAATTGATGAGCATCATGCAATTGGAGAAGAGAGATGTCAGCATAGGATGCTGTTTAATCCACAAGACTAGAAAAAGGAGCGATAAATTGCCTACATTTTGGACTTTATTTCCATTGGCTCATATTGAATACTGGTGGGATCAGGGAAAAATGGATATAATCTTGACACACAGATTATTGATGAAGGCTGAGTTTTTATTCTACTTTATTCTTTTCCTGGTTTTCAGTTTGTTAATTGCTTTCCCCCCAGTGTCATTTTAGAGAAAAATGGTGTTTCTTTCAGAAAGAGTGAGAGACTAAAGGTGACCAGAGAATCCTGGGAGATAAGCAGGAACAGAGAATTGCTGACGACCTATTCTCCATCGCTTCAGAAGACTGAATTCGATTTTGTTTTTGCTCAGGAACTGGCTCTGACCCATTTAGTTGAAAACTTCAGGAAAGCGCTGACATGGCCTATATATACAAACTGCTTTAGCCACAGAGTGATCTGAGGATATGGCCACAACTTTTGCTTCTCCTGCCTCTATAGATACTTGGGAGAAACTAACCAAGCCTGCTCTTGTCTGGGAGTGTAGAAAAACCCTTGAGGAGAGACTTTATGCCCAACTATTGCCTAGAGAGCCTGGCCAACAAAGCCAAGAACCTTGTACCCTACTTACTGCGATTAGAAGAGGAAAGAATTGTCCCTCTATTCAGTATGAGAAGTAAAATTCTAGACACAGGGGTCCTCAAACTACAGTGTGCGGGCCAGATGTGGCAGCTGAGGACAATTATCCTCCTCACCCAGGAATATGAAGTTTATTTATTTAAAGGCCCACAAAACAAAGTTTTTGTTTTTACTAAACGGCCCTCCAAAGTCTGAGGGACAGTGAACTGGCCCCATTTAAAAAAGTTTAAATATTGGCTAAGAAATAGTTTTGATCAGGGAAAGGTTAGGTTCAAAGACAGAAACCTTAGAATTTAGTGTTTGACAAACTCAGGACCTAACTTTTGGGTGGTTCGTATTTGACAAAAACCGATAACTGGAAATTAGTATAATGGCATGGACCCACACTTAAAACGATACCAAGATAAGATAAAAATGGGCCCATGATTTGACATAAAGTACGAGATTATAAACAAATTGAGGAACATAGGATAGTTTATCTCCAGACTTGTGGAGGAGGAAGAATTTTAAATAAAGATGAACAGAGACCATTACTGATCAAAAATAAAAATTTTGATTACATCAAATTAAAAGCTTCTGACAAACAAAACTAATCAAACAAGATTAGAAGGGAAGCAACAAATAAAACATCTTCACAGTTAAATTCTGATAAATGCCTATTTCAAAATATAGAAATGACTCTAATTTATAAGAAACCAAGCCATTCTCCAACTGACAAATGGTCAAAGATATGAACAGACAATTTTCAGATGATAAAATTGAAATTATTACCACTATATGAAAGAGTGTTCCAAATCAATTAATCAGAAAATGCAAATTAAGACAACTATGAATACCACTACACACCTATCAGATTGGCTAAGATGAAGGGAAAAAATAATGATGATTGTTGAGGGGATTGGGAAAACTGGGACACTTGATACATTATTGGTGGGTTGTAACAAATCCAACCCAATTTGGAAGCAACTGGAATTATGCCCAAAAAGTTATCAAATTGGCATACCCTTTGATCCAGCAGTTTTCTACTGGGCTTATATCCCAAAAGTTATAAAGAAGGGAAAGGGGACCTGTATGTGCCAAAATGTTTGTTAGCCCTGTTTGGTGGCTAGAAGTGGAAACTGGGGATGCCCATCAATTGGAGAATGGGGGAAATTGTGGTATATGAATGTTATGGAAATTATTTTCTGTAAGAAATGACCGCAGGATGAAGACAGAGAGGCTTGGAGAGACTTACATGAACTGATGCTAGAAATGAGAGAACCAAGAGAATCATTATATACGCCAACAAATACTATATGAAGATGTAATCTGATGGAAGTGGATTTTTGACAAAGAGACCTAATTCAGTTTCAATTGATCAATGATGGACAGAAGCAGCTAACAAAATAAAAACACTGGGAAATGAATGTAAACTGTTTCATTTTGTTTTCTTCCCAGGTTATTTTTACCTTCTGAATCCATTTCTCCCTGTGCAACAAGAAAACTGTTTGGATCTGCACACATACATTGTATCTAGGATATACTAGGACATATTCAACATATATAGGACTCTTGCCATCTAAGGGAGGAGGTGGAAGGTGAGGAGAAATGGGAACAGAAGTGAGTGCAAGGGATAATGTAAAAAATTATCCTGGCTTGGATTCGTCAATAAAAGTTACTATAATAAAAAAAATCTATAATGATATGTATAAAAAAAAAAGCTTGAGGACCCCTGTGAGTATTCCAGGTGTTTTCAAATCAAGAAATTAATAACCTTTTAAAAAGTAAAAGATTTTATAAAACTAAAAAAATAAAAAATAAAAACAAAAACCAAAAAAAAAACTCTAAAGTTTTTCCCTAGGAATAGTTGTCAGAAAAGAGCCCCATTCCAAGTTTGTGACAAACTTCCAAAACTGTATACAAAATCAGAGAAGAATAGATTCAAACAAGAGAATCATTATGTGAATAGAAAAGTAAGTTAACCCAAATCGCCTGCTTGCTCAAAATCTTTTCTTTATCTTGATAGAATTGTATTTTCCAAATACATATAAAGATCGTTTTCAAATTCATTTTAAGATTTTGAGTTCTGATGTTTTTCTCCCTTCATCACCTTTTGCCCTCTCAATGCAGCAAGCAATCTAATATACATGTACAATGATTTTAAACATACTGGAAGTCTTTTCTTAAATTTTTGGAAGTCTTGAGGTATTCTGAAGTTTGTGGTAAATCGTTGTTCATTTGTCCTTAGTTCTAATCTCCAAACTTAGTTTAGTAATTATTAAAGTTTGAAAATTCATAATGCCCTGACTTTTTAAATACCTATTGAACACCTGGTCCAAAGACACATGTGTTCACTATCAACCTCCTTATCTCTTGGCTATCCATCCACTTGGCTTGGCTACCCAGGATAAGAGAGAAACGTGCTGCCTCGAGTAGGCTTAAAAAGGGTCTGTGAGGTCATGCCACACAGCCAACCAGCGAGAGAGCTTATCTCTCATTAAGAAGCTATCTGTGTATGGTCAGGACACCGCCAAGGGGCAGTCTTATACCCACAGAGATCACTTCCCGGCCACTCAAATCTCCTATTAGACTGTGGCCCCATTTAACGGGCGGCCCTTTCTTGTTTTGGGAACCACTATCTCATCAAGCTAAACTTTTTAGCATCAGTTATAGTTCACTTGATCCATTTGATAACAGAGTGTTATGCCCAAGAAGGTACAAAGCAGCAGATCAATAAACAGAAGTATGACAATGAGAACTAAGCTCAACAGTGGCCAAGTGTTCAACCCATTCATTAAAGTCATGCTCAAGGAGATAATGTGCCAGAGGTTGGATGCCAATGAGGTGGGACATCAACATGGTAAAATATCACAACTCTAGTTGACAATTAAATACCAGTGAGGTAGAGTGTCACAATTCTAGTTGGTCACAATTCCATTGCACTTGTATTCGTCCTTTAAAGGAAAACACAGATAAAGGTGCAAACACAGAGAAAAGTGCATAAAGTAAAGTCATATCCAGTAACATTGCCTCAGTAACATTGACAGGTGGATGTGTTGGTTTTTCACCCACTACTTAGAGGCATAGTCCTTAAATAGAAAAACAGGGCAATTCCTCTCCCCAGGCCGTAGCCATGGGAGAAGCATACAAGTCCATTGTCCATTTACAGTCTTTATTTACACACACACACACACACACACACACACACACATATATATATATATATATATATATATATTGCATATCACCCAAGACAGTCCATTTCACATGCTACACTGGAACTGCATCTGCTGTCTGTGGTGTCACGGTCAGGAAGGACATGGCTGCCATCAGCATCTGAAGGCTTGTTGACATCTGGCTGGTCCCTTTGGGCTGTTGTCTGATCTTTCTCTTGGATCCCCAAGTCACGAATGTCTTTGGTGGGGATCCACTTCTCTGCTGTTGGATCTGCATCTAGAATGCAAAGAATGTACCCAGGGCCCTAAACCCTGACCTAATTTGGGCCTTTCCAAGTGCTACCCAGGCTTTTCCACATCATTGTGGAGCGAAAGTTCTTGTCAAAAAGACAAACAAAAGTCAGACAAAAGTAAATCTGTCAGTTAGTTGCATTTTCTGTGTATACCAGAAGCACATTGCTAAGGTAAAATCCAATGAATTTAAAAATGTAAAATCAAAAGAATTTAAAATTAAAATAATTTTAAAATTGCAAGCAATCATATGTATGTATCGCCACATCTTGTGCATATCCCAAAATTCTCTTGTTTAAAAGGGAACATCTTGGGGAAAGAAATAGTCCATCCAGGAATGACTGGGCTAGTAGGGTTATAGGAAATGCCAATGGAATGGGCAAAGCCAAATTCAATTCAAAAAGACTTACAGGCAGAAGATTTATAAGACAATCCATAACCTGTCTTAAATGCATGTGAGATTTCTATAATGGAAAGATGGTTGATCACATGCCTAGCTGCTTCTCCAGATTGGAGTGAAGCCATAAAGAATTGAGAATGCAAATCCAGTTACATGGATGCTTTGCCTCTTAAAAAGAGTAATGTCCATTGATCTTAAAACATTAAATTTCAAACTATAAGGGTTTTGTCCTACCGGGAGCATAAGAGAGTGGAAAGAAAGACAAGCTATACAGCCTTTTGCCATGCTCCTAGCTTCCTCTTTAGTTATCATAATTTACAGATATAAGACTCTAGCAGGCTGATTATAAAAGATATGATTTAAAGATCCACTCTGAAAATGAACATGTAGGGTATAATATTTACCTGAGTGCTCCCTCACTTGCTCTCGAAGTTCTTTAAAGAGCTGATAATATATATATATTAAAAACTACCAATTTTATTTGAGCTGTGGCGATTCTTTGTACCACATCTACTGAATAAGCTGAATCAAAAATTATTTTTCCATACCCTCGTGCAAGGCTTAGAGCTGTAGCCAAAAATTTTTACACGCTGGGATGGTTTCACAACACACATCAATTTGTGCATTGATATGAGAGATATATTTTACCAGGTCTTGTTCCAGATAATTTTACTACTTTCTCAATGGCTTTTATTGAATTTCTAACCACAAGCACTGGGTAAAATTTTAAATTTTATCTGATTGTGTTAGAAGGTTCACCCACTTTATACTGTCTCCTTGATGAAGGATTGCTATGGGTGCCTTTTATATAACAAAATATGATATTTCCAATATTTATTTATTTTTTTCAGCCATATTAGATAAAGTCAATTCAATCTCTTTTAGAGCCTCTAGCAGGGGTCCTCAAACTTGTTAAATAGGGGGCCAGTTCACTGTCCCTCAGACTGTTTGAGGGCCAGACTAAAGTAAAAACAAAAACTTTGTTTTGTGGGCCTTGAAATAAAGAAACTTCATCCCCCTGGGTGAGGGGGATAATTGTCCTCAGCTGCCGCATCTGGCCAGCAGGCCATAGTTTGAGGACCCTTGTGTCTAGAGCTTCTTTAAGCTGGTACTGTGAGCCTAAATCACTGTTTCCTTTTAAAGATAGTACCACCTTAGCTCTTGGAGATATTTTTCTCACAGGGGCAAGGTCATCAGCCTCAGGCCTTTGACTCAAAATAGAGGTATTCTTTATGCCATGTAGCAAGGCTATCCATTCAAATCCTTTATAAGGCTCAGCTGGATTAATGCTGGGCACTGAAAAGCTAAATTCCTTCATATCCTCCTTATTAGAGGATATATTTCTTAATCCTAAAAGACCATTCTTAAGCAATTGAGGAGATGGAAGCCAAGCTAAAGCTTTACTATCTCCTTGTGTCCATTATTTTTCTTGCATCAATAAACATTCTCCATTCCCCAAATTTCCTTTTTATAACAAATTCAGAATTCCAGATTTAGAAACTTGTAAATGTCCTTGGTTAAGTGTTTCTGTCCTATGCCTAGTGAAATCTGAATTTTTTCATTTTTAAGAGTCTCTTCCCACTGGTCAATGGGGACCTTTCAACGTAAAATATACATTTTCTGTCTTATATTAAATTCCCATTTCCAAGAGGTAGCACTATTTTGTAGCTATTATAGATCCTTTTATGCCAGACATATAGGTATTTGCTATGGTCTTTAATCAATTACTAGGGAGTTGGCACCTCTAATAGCTGCACTATCTACATCTGCGTCTATCAACCTTTTCAATGGTCTGCCATTCATACAGATAATGAGCAAAGGACTCTCGGTCATAAAAGCTTCAGTCCATAATATCCCTAAATTCTTTTGCCTAAAATCAAAGTTTGGATTACTAATACTAAATTGTATTTCAGGAGTGTGAATCAATAAATCTGATGTTACTTCTCCTCCTGGGTCACAGATCAAAGACTGTCTATCTATACCAGTGATTGAGACAGCAGTTTCCCAAATCATTCTATAAATAAACAGTGTTTTATAAATACTTGCAGGGGGTTGGGGAATCAAGCCAACCTGTGGAAGTGAAAAATCCATGAGGTGAACAAAGGGGAGTTCCAACTCTGCAAAGACTAAACTTGCAGTTCTATAGGTATAGAACTCCACTCTCTCCAAGTGCAAGGTCTTACCCTTGTAAGGTTGCTTGGAAACTAACTGAGCTGTATTTTAAAAATGTTTCTGGATACTATAGTAAGTACTGTCCTCAGTTTGCCACAAGTCTTGCTTGTCTCAGGCCATAAAGCCTACTCCTGCTTTTTGAGCTGAAGACATAGGAGTTTTGAATGGATTAATGGGCAGTGTTGATGATTTTATCACCTTTCCTGTTGTTCCTCTTCTTCCTCCTCCCTTGGCCCACAAAGGTGGGGCTGAGGGAAGAGGGTTAGGAATTGGAAATTTCCCAGAGGCCAATTAAAAATCCAAACTGAGTTTTGCACATAAAAAGAACTAAACCTCTTCTCAATGGCATGCTGTAGAAGTTTTGCCTTTCAGAATCTGGAGAGTTACTGCTGTGGTTTCATCTGTTTGGTCAGTGCAATCATTCGCTTGGTCATGAAGGTTGTTTCCTGCTGAGTTATGGGACCCTGCTAAGAGGGAGTATTGAGGCCACCTCAACCTTTGATGCAATAAGTTTTCCTGTGTTGCAGAAATGCCCTTATTGAGCAAGGAACATGGATTTATGATCATGGGAATGGGTGTAAGCAGAGGGTCACAGCTAGTTGCTCATGAGCAGGGACACCTTGAAAGGGCCTCTGTCCTGAAAGTGAGTTGCTAAATTGTTGAACGGGCTCTCCTCCGACTGGCAGATACCATGCATACATACATAAGGCCCATGAGCTGCTTCCTGAGATGATTCCTGGTAGAAAGCCTTCTGATAAGATACATTGTAGTTCATTTCAATGCCTTTCCTCATCCAGAGTGAGAAGATGCCTTTATCTCCCATGAACTATGTGATGGTAAAGAATGACTGACTTGGTCCTGAAGGCAATGATTCCCTTCCTAAGGTTTCTCTCCAGTGTCAATTCAACATAATAAAACCAACTTTCCAATAAGAAACTTTCCACACTGGCTGCATTTATAAGGATTCTCAATTGTGAATTCTCTGATGCCCAGGAAGAGCTCCGTTTTCTCTAAAAGTTTTTCAACACTGATTACATCCATAAGATTTCTCTCCTGGTTGAATTCTCTGATTTTGAACAAGACCATTCTTCTGGGTCAAAGTTTTTCCACATCGATTCCATTCATAAGTGTTCTCTCTAGTGTGCTTTCTGAATGTTGGATAAAACCATCTCTCTCCCCTTTTAAAATGGGCTTTACATTATTCCCTTGTATCACTTTTCCCTAATTTGAGACAATGATCCAAGGAATTTGATCCTAAACTTTGTCAGAGGTACCTTAAGTGGTAAATAATTGTCCAAAGATATTTATCCTTCTGTACAACAAGTATGTGCATATTCCCACCTCATCTGTTGCCTTTCTTCAGTGATTCTAAACTGTCATGATTAGGAGTGCCCTGTTTTGGGAGATTGTGCAGTGATTATATCAAACTCTGTCTGCCTCTAAGTGGAGCCTAGTGTTTCAGAAACTAAACTTGATATCAAATTATGTCCACAATTCCAGGAAAGTTGGACATTCATATGCAAAGGACCACAGGTATGCAAAGACCCTGAGTGGCTGTCTCTCAATGCCCCAGAGTGGTTCTCTCACTGAGAGGTTACCTTGTAATCATATCCTCTCAAACCTATAATCATCAAGTCAATATGTTTACCTGTGCTCTCATTCTTGTGGCAGTGATGGCAGTTTACTTAAAACTGTGGTCAGTAGACATGCAGAGAAGAAGCCACCATGAAATTATTATGGATCTGAACAACTTTTATGTAGAAACAGGCCTTCAAGTGCCACTCACTAGAATGATAAGTGACTTAAACTTATTTAAGTTTAATTTAAACTTATTCTCTACTTTTGGAGTTACTGAGTAGGAGAGTGACATTTGTTGCTTTACATTAGGGAATACCACTTTGGTGACATAATGGAAGAAAGATTTGAGAGTAAAGAGTCTGATTGAAATTAGGACCCAAATAAGAGGGGGAAAGAACCTTAATTCTAATTCAATTGATGTGTGAATAAAGGAGCGATATTAAAGATACAGTTTTCATAGAAATGATCAAATGTAGCAATTGATTACATATGAGAGCTGAGAGATAATGCTGCAGAATTTTAATTTTGAGTTACTAGAGACGAGGTGGTACCTTGAACTGAAGTATGGATATTTGGAAGAGCAATATGATTTGGCTGGAAGTTAATAGGTTTTGTTTTGGATGTGGTAAGTTGGAGATAGCAAAGAAATACCTAATTAAAAATGTATGCTAAGTACTTGGATGTATGAAATAACATATTAGAGGGTATTCTATAAATTTTTGGAATATTGGTTCATTTTTGTAATTTTTAATGAAACTATTTTTTCTATGGTTTGTGTTAGAATTCTTACAAGGTGCTAAGAGAGTGGAATTGATAGAGACAATAATTATCTAATTTAGCATGGTTCAGTATAATTGATCTGATCCTACAAGGAGATGTTATGGGCCAGAACTTGAAACAAGGTACTAAATGGAATTGATGAAATAATGATTCTCTAATCAACATATACTTAGTGCTTACTATAATTCCACAAGATTCACACGTAAGAGAGTAGATATAAGGAGGAACTCTCAAGACCACTACAGGACAAGATCACTCTCAGAGGCAGAGACAGATTCATTCCATTTTTCCATCTTTCTGCAGACTGAAGGCTAAAGTACAAATCTTTGGATCCAGAGACATTCCAAGGGAGTTAGAGAAAGAAGCTGGCAGAGGCAAAAAGAGGCAAGATCTGGAAGGTCTCCAGAAAACTAGCCAAGCCCCAAGTGAAGGAGATAAGATTTTCACTGAGAAAATAAAGGATTTGGACTTTAATCCCTGGCTGCATTTGAGGTGATTATGATATTGAGCTGAAACTAAGGCTACTCCCAGAAGCCCCCCAAGAAACCTGCTCCCAGAGAACATTACATTTTAGAGAAGAACACTACAGGTTTGCTCTTGATTACTCAGTTTTTAATTATTTTTAGCACAATGATTCCATTTTTTCACTTAATATTTTTTAATATTAATTTTCAACTTTCATCATTGTAAGATTTTTACTTCCAAAATATTTTTCTTCCTCCCTATCCACCTCCCTTGCCCAAAGGACTAAGCACAGTGATGACAGATTATGCAGGTACAATCATGATAAACATTTTCTACATTAGTCATGTTGTGAAAAAAGAATCAGAACACAAGGAAAAAGTCATGAAGAAAAACAACAACAAAATCAAAATTCTCTGCTTTGATCTCTCTTCAGACTGTAGTTCTATCTATGTGGACAATATTTTCCATCTGGATTCTTTTCCAGTTGTCTTGGATCATTGTATTGCTGACATTAGTTAATTATATCATAGTTGATTGATAAAATGTCTTTCCAATGTGGATTCGCTGATGTAGAGTAATTCCCCATTTCAAAAGCATGTCCCCATTGATTTCATTCATAAGGTTTCTTTAAAGTGTGGGTATGCTCATGGTGAGTAAGACTGGATTTATGTCTAAAAGCCTTTCCACACTGGTTATTTGGTTTCTCAGTGTGGATTGCATGTTATAAGACTTTTTTTAAAGTTCCACATGGTTAATTAAATGGTTCTCAATGTGAATTCTTGATGTTTATTAGAGTCCTTTCTTAAAAGCTTCCCACGGTATTCATATGGTTTTTCTCAGTGTGGATTCTTTGTTTTAAAGCTTTCCTTTTAAAAGCCCCACATGATTACATTCAAGGTTTTGCTCAGTGGAATTATCTGATGTCAGTAAAGATTTCTTGCTTCAAGCCTTTCCAACTGGAATTTAAGGTTTTTCGTGTGATTTTGATGATAATAAGTTGTCTTTCATTCTAAAGCTTTTACATTTGTTACATTTAAAGTTTAAGTGTGTGGTTATGATGTACAATAGACCATTTTCCTTCTAAAAGCCTTTCCACATGTTTAATTCATGGTTCTCTGTGTGCATTTTGATGTTTTTAGAGTTCCTTCACACTAAAAATTTCACATGGTTACTTTCATAGGGTTTTTCAGTGTGAATTTTGATGTCCTTAAGAGCTCCTTCGTTCTAAAGTTTTCCAACTGGTTACATTTATAAAGGTTTGTCTCCAGTGTGGATTTTGGATAATAAAGAATCGCTCTTTTCTAAAAGCGTTTCACAATGGTTAATTCTGGTTCTCTTCAGTGTGTGTTATCTGATGTACAATAAGATTGTTCTTCCTTCCAAAAGCTTTTCCACAATGGTTACATTCAAAAGGTTTCTCTCCAGTGTGCATTATCTGATGTCCAGTAAAACCTCCCTTGCTTCTAAAAGCCTTTCCACATTGGTTACATTTATAAGGTTTCTCTTCAGTGTGAACTCTCTGATGTGCAGTAAAAACTTTCTTGCTTCTAAAAGCCTTTCCACAATGGTTACATTCATAAGGTTTCTCTTCAGTGTGTGTTATCTGATGTACAATAAGATCGCTCTTCCTTCCAAAAGCTTTTCCACAATGGTTACATTCAAAAGGTTTCTCTCCAGTGTGTATTATCTGATGTCTAGTTAAACCTCCTTTGCTTCTAAAAGTCTTTCCACATTGGTTACATGTATAAGGTTTCTTTCCAGTGTGTATTATCTGATGTATAATAAGATTGTTCTTCCTTTGAAAAGCCTTTCCACACTGGTTACATTCAAAACGTTTCTCTCCAGTGTGGATTCTCTGATGTCCAGTAAAACCTTTCTTGCTTCTAAAAACCTTTTCACACTGGTTACATTCATATGGTTTTTCTTCAGTGTGGATTTTCTGATGTCTATTAAGATATTTCCATTGATTAAAATCCTTGCCACATTGGCTGCATACATAACATTTTCCAACAGTGTGGATTCTCTGATGTACAATAAAACCTCCTTTGGTTTTAAAAGCCTTTCTACACTGGTTACAAGGATAAGGTTTCTCTCTTATCTGGATTCTCTCATGTGTTGCATAGTTTTCTCTCCAAGTCAAGTCACAAGATCCATCACCCATGAGCTGTTGCTTGGAAGTTTCTACCATAGAATGGCTCAGTCTTTGCTTTTCCTTCATTTAAGTTGTTCCTTTCTAAAAAAAGAAGAAAGAAAAAAGGAACAATAAAGTAAATATAGCATGATGAAGGTGTAACAAAAAACACACAAAAACAATTTATATTTTCCTCCATCACAGAAAAGGTTATTTTCTCTTTCTTAGGCAAAGAAAAACATTAATAAGAACTAATCATTTTTTATATTCATTATTTCAATTCCATAATATTTACTTTCTAAAACTTTCATGCTAAATACAGTGGGATTTCACAATAAACCTGTGAAACACAGAGTGCCTTCATTTTTCTTAGATGCATTCAGGTTATTCTTTCCAGAATGGATTAGTTGACTTGGATCAAAACCCACAGCTGAATTAAAATTTGACATTGAAATAGGATGCTTTGCACAATTATGTAATAATTATCTTCTATTTCCTTTCCTTTTCATTATTTCTTCACTTGTTTTCGTATAATAATTTGGTGCTTATAGAAATTCAAATTTTCATGATTGTTCCTCTGTAGGCGGTTGATAATTAATGTTTTTCATTTGATCCTTTCAATACATTTTTCTTATCATTGACTGAGATTATATTAAAGGCAACTATAGTTGTCTTTACTGGGTAAAGTGATTTTCTGACCATTAATTTTTCAAGTAGCTAATTACTTATTTGTGTGTAAAATATTATCATCCATGTGCCCTGTATACCCTAACAAACAAAAAATTTTTTAAAAATGTAAATTATACATTTGAAATGTTTCTAGAAAATGGTTATTATTCCTATAAGGAATGGAAGAAGTGAAGGCTGGACTATTGAATCCTTTCCCTTTTAGAGTTTCACAAAATTGAATAATTGGATAAGGTCGAGGTTGACCAAAATATCTTAGTGGGACTTTGGTGGTAATAAATGTTGATTTGGTTATAAGGTAGTGGTTGGGACAAAAGGTTAATATTTACCTTTAAGTTTTTGTTTGATTCAGATATATGATTACCAACAACATTGTGGTAGATTGAGTGGTTCATAAATTGGATGTTTCAAATGCAAATATTTTCTGGTTTCGTTGAAATAGTGTTCCATGATTCAGGAAGGTTGACATATCTTGAAATGGCTAGGTGGCAAGAGATTAGGGTTTTCTCCCAGTGTTTCTCCTTCTGGGTTACCTTGAATCTTTCAATTCTTATGAGAAGGTGTAAAAAATATTTGGTTTGATGTAGGCTTTAGGGTAACATGTGTTATGGAATAGAATAAGATAATTTTAAAGTATTCCATGGTTTTTGGACTGGTTAGATTTAAATAATGGTTTCTGTTCCCAGGGTTATCACTTTTTTTTGTTTTTCATTAATGTATGATTTTCATCTATTTGTTTCAAATCAGAATACAGTTATAGAATGTTAATAGGATCTTGAATAGGAAACCCAGGGTTTTAATCCCACTTGAGAACCTTGCAAATCAAGTTATAGGACCTCTGTTAGATTCAATTTCTTTATCTGCAAAATGGGCATAATAATAGCACCTAAGTCCTCTGGTTCTCATGAGGATGAAATAAGACAGTGCAGAGCATGACACACAAGGCTGTATAAATGCTACCTATCTTATTTCACTTTGACTATTTCCTCACCAGTCCTGCTCTCCTTTTAAACCATCATGATCCTCATCAATTGATGATGCACTGAGGCATTCAATTATTTAGTTTATCTGGTGCACAGTGGGTCTCTTCACAGCACCTGATGTATTGTCTGCCCCACCATTCTGGGACCTCCCTAAGAGCAGGGGATGTCCCTCACATCTCTTTGTGTTCCTGGTATTTAGCCCAGGGTTGCCATGTAGCAGGCCCTTAATTGTTTACTGACTAGAAGTTCTAAGAAAGGGCTCATGATCCAAACCTAATCCCTTTGGGCACATTCAGGAGAGGTCCATTGCCCCAAATCCCAAGTAGGGGCATCTTACAGGATCATAGATGAATACTAGTAGGGACCTACAGGGACATGGAGTGCGACTCACTCATTTTGTAGATGGGAAACCCAGGTTCACAGAGGAGCCCGGGATGTTGCTGCCAAGAAATATCCAATATTGAATCCCAAGTCTGGCCTTTCTCTCCCAAACTGAGCATTTACTTCAGGGTAACTCTTAGAAGCCCCTTGTAACCACAGCTCTCATATCTCTGCTTTCACCTCACTCACCTGGAGAGCAGGTCCTCAGGCCTTCTTGTTCCAGCATCTGCAGTGCTTCCCTTTGCTTAAAATAAGAGAACACCTCTTCTTTGAGAACTGGAAGCCCTGGGCATGAAAAAAAAAGAGTTAGAAATGAAGACGGAGAGAAGTTGGTCGTGTAGTTCTCTTTAGGGAAAGGATGAGGATCCACAGCTGCTTCATACTGAAATTCAGCCCCTGATGTTCAGACATATTCATCTAAACTCACCCACTGGGGCTTGTAAAGCAAGTTACCTAAGACAGAATGTGCCCACTATTTGTACAACTTCCCCTGAGCGAGAGCCAAAGGCCTTTCCTCCCACCTCCCATCCTGTGAGGCTCCCTTCAGGCAGAAACTTCTGATCCCAAACCTGTGTTTACTAACTGTGTGCCTCTGGGCAAGTCAATTAAATTCTGGTTGTTTTCCTCAGTTTCCTCAACTCTCAAACGGGGATAACAATATCACCCAACTTAAAATGTTAAGATGAGGTAAAAGTGATATAATATTTTCTTGTACTCTTAATTTAGAACAAGTATTTCAATATTATAGTTCAATAAAAAGATGATTGCACATGAAACTGTAAATCCACAATGCAAAACGTGCTATTCCTTTGAAATAGACAAGAAAGTTATCAAGTAAATTTTTTCATTTCCGTTTGCCTGCACTCACCCTAGAGATGGCTGCCATTGCATAGAAATATATACATATATATATATACATTAATAAATAATAAACACACAGATACACACACATAAATATACATACACACAGCGATGGATGTAAAATGATGCTATCCATATTTCTATTTATCAGATTTTCTCCCCTAGATGCAAATAGCATGTTTCTTGATTTGTCCTTTGTCATGAATTTAAGTACTTGGAATCATCAAAATAACTTATTTGCTGGAAGTTGTTCATAAACAGTATTCTTTCTATATTGTAAAGAAAGCATATGGCACAGCACCAGGCAAAGAAGAGGTAGTAATAAATGCTTATTCCCTTCCATTCCTTTGCCACATCTTGTACTGGAATTATGAAAGTAATCCAAACCAGATTAAGAAGAAACTTCCCATACTAGGGCCAACTAGTTGTTTTGAGCTGTTACAAATTGACTCTTGCTAAAAAAAGAATATTCCAAATACTAGACCCAATCCAAAAAAGGAAGGAGTTGAAAGGAGAAGCCTCCTGAGCATTTTTCAAAGTTTTGGCAGACAGAATTCATGTCCACATAGAGGCTAACCTCTAAGATTAGTTCCATGTTTGAGAAGCTGCCCCTGATGTAAACTTTGACCTGGGAGTGGGTAAGAGAGAACTTCAGGAACAATAAAGGACACCTCCAGGTCCTGTCACACAATACAAAAACCAGCTCTTTCCTTTGTCTTCCCCCACCACAAAACCTGCACACTTGGCAATATTCCCTTTGAGTGCAGACTTTCAATTATCAGGGGAAGCGCCCTTACCCAGGAAGAGCAGGTTCTGGGCGTTCTCCACCATGACCTCCTTGTACAGCATTTTCTGAGAGGGGACCCATAGCTCCCACTCCTCCCATGTGAAGCCTATAGCCACATCCTTGAACATTATCACTTCCTGCAGCATCAAAAATCAGAAGATGTGGAGTTGAAAGATCCTTCAGAAGTAGAGTCCAACCCCCTCCAATTTACAGGAGGAAACTGAAACCCAGAGAAGCGATTTGCCCAAAGGTCATAGGCTTTCTGAGAATCAGAGTCAACTGATTGGTCATTAAGAGACTGATTGAATTTAGGATCTGTTGAAATAAAACTGAGAAGTGACTTATTACAGAATGCACCCTAAGGGCATAGAGCCTATTGTGCTAATGAATTCTTCCACACTCTTTCTTGGTAACCTTATGGCTCTCCCAACCACATTTCCTATTTCCCATTCGCTGTGCCTCTTTTACCTCTTCCTTTTATCTATAACCTATTTTCCTAAAGAAACCACCTTTTGCCAAAGAAAATGGCCACTGTGAATTTTACACATGTTTACTTCAAGCTAGATATTGCTTTCCTGATCTGGTCACGGTCTATGTAGAAGGCAAATTTCACAGTTTATTTCCTTTCTTCTATCATTTTGCTTCTAGAAAACAACAGTGTTTTGAAAGGAAGGCATCTGTGCAGTTCATCTACAAGCAGTGGCTGAAAACTCCTACAGCAAATGTGGCCCTTGGAGCCTTTGATGGCATGAAGTGTCAAGGAAAAAAAGGCCTTGTGAGCAGAGGAGCTATGTGACAGAGAATGAGAATGTAGGGAAAACAGCAAAGGAAGGAGGACAGTGAGGAGAGGAAGAGAAATCCTTGTTAGAAAGGGGAAGAAAAATGGATGAAATTAGTAAACTAATAGACAGGATTAGTTGAAGGACAAGAGAGGGAGGGGAATCTACAAGAGAACTAAGAGGACAAGGACGATGAAGAAATGCAGAATGAGATCAATTAGAAGAGATGAACAAATGCCTAGAGAAAGTTGAAATAAAAGACTTATGGCATCTTCTAAATGGGACAACAGAGGAATATGCCTATTTCTTTTCAACACATGGTTCTTTTACAAAAATTAACCATTGGGATATAAAGATCCTCCACACAGATGTAAAAAGGAAGAAAAAAACATTATATTCTTTCATTCTCTGCAGAAAGAAGAATGAAAATTGATTCAAAGATCACCAACAAAAAATACAAACCTAACAGGAGATTTACCTGTGACATATTACATAATGACCGAGTTAGAGGACAAATCTTAGAAGTGATAACTTTGTAAAGGAAAAGGAAAATGATTAATTAAATAATATCCCAAAATTTCTGGGGTTCAGCTGAAGCAGGCCTCGGGGTGGAGGTGGGGGGCTGTGTGTGGAAGACTTACCATAACATTAAGAATATAGAAAAAGAGATGTTTAACTGCATATGCATTTAAAAAAGTAGAAAAATAAATGGAAATCCCAAAATAAGTCCAAAAAATGAGATATTAAAATTAGAGGGGACATAGATGAATTGATAAATTGGATATACAAAGTGACAAATAAAAACAAAAATAGCTTCTTTGAAATGATTCAAAAAGTAGAGAAAACACTTAGCTAAACTGATCAAAAGAAAGAGCATAAAATACAGTCACTAAAGTAGCAAATGGGAAAGTTAAATGAGCAACCTCCTTTAGTAGCCCTGGCAGCCTCTCCAGTGACTAGCCTAGATGCTTTTAAGTGAATAGAGCTCCTGATAGCCAAGAGAAAAATTGTCAGATTTCTTTCTGTATCTATTTTGAACAACACCAGCCTCTTGAAAGAGATGTCCAAATGAAAATTCCTAGGAAAGCATCAGCAAAATGCAGATCTGCCAAGTTGTTGAAAAAAATCCTGCAAACCTCCAAAAAGGAAATACAGTACAATTCAAGCACCAAGGAGCCACCGTTAGGACTAGACACAATTTAGCAGCAACTTTCATTAAGGAGTAGAGAACTAGGAATAGGATATGCCAGAAGGCAAAGGACCTGATCTTATGGTCAAGAGTAAATTATGAAGCAAAAACAAATGGAATTCTTTCAGGGGAAAAGGACCTTTAATGAAAGTCTGTACAAGCATTCCTAAGGAAACGACCACAAATGTAGAAAACTTTCTAAGTTTAACGTGTGAGGGGAAATACAAAAAATAATCCACAATGAGCTACTCTCAGGGACTCTAAATAAAAGGACGAACTAGTTATATACAATCATAGTGATATGACATTGATTCCCTGATTCCTATTTGAACTCACAGAGGGAATCAAAGTAGAGTAAAGCAGGGAGGGGTTCTGTTATGTCTGGATGATCTTAAGGAGAGAATGGAAAGAGGGGAAGAGGGTGGAGAGAAAAGAGGACTAGGAAATGTTGCCTCTGGCAAGGAAGGCCTTTGATATCCCTACCAAAGAGGGATTGGGGACATCTGTGCCTCAGTCATCTAGTCAAAGGAATAAAGAATACCTAGGACATAGGCAGATAAGTGCAGAAATTCAGTTTACTCCCTAGTGAATTGACTCAAGTCAGTTCTATCCATTATCCTCTTCCAGATCAATTTAGGACCTACTGCAGCCTAGACCAATCATAATATCCAAGAACCTGAAGTGCCATGACACATTAATGTGACTCTCTTAATCCTTCCTTTTCTCTTATTATTCTCAAGGTCTCTGCCAGTGAGTGCCTGGCACTCTGCATAGGGAAGCCTAAATCAAACCAGCAAAAAAAGCAGTTGGTATAGTACCTTGGGGCCCAGGAATGACAGAGGATGAGAATCCCAGAAACCTCTTTTAGACAGAAGATATGAGTCCCTGTGCCAGGGCTGGTCTTAGTAGCACCAGAGCAGCAGGATGGCCCCAGAATCTGTGTACTAGAATTCCTCGGCTTGGACTTCAGGCTTTTCTCAGCCTGGCTGAGAGCCAAAGAATGGTCAAGGGGAGGGATTGGGGAAGACCTGCAAAAGTTGGGGACCCTGTGGCAGAAAGAAAGGAGCACCCCAGGAGGATAGTTTCTTTCCTGATGACCAGAACAAGAGCTGGGGAAGCCTTCCAGGCTCAGCTCCCGGCCTGACTAGGACAAACTCTGTGAAGGATTTTCTAGGAGCTTCAGGGGAACTTGTCACAGGAAAGCAAGAGGAAGGGGGAGACACTTTGGATGGGGAGGGGAATTGGGTAGGCCCAAGGAGAGCAAACTTGCTCCGGTGGACCTTGTCAGTCCCTTGTAATGAGGAGGAACATAGAAACAAATGGTGAAGTGTGTGAGTGTGTTTGAGTGTGTGTGAGTATGTGGCCAAGAAGCCAAAGGTGCAAGGAATCAGTTGGGCGGGGCAGTGTTACTGTTGGGCTCCCCTGATGCCTGTTTTTGTGCAGAAATGACCTATACATCAGAGCCTTACAGCTCCACAGCCCAACCTCCATGTCTAGGGAAATGGCTGTGACTGCTGATGTTGGTCAGGTCTGGGGATGCACTTCATTCACCTGAGGGGGTCTGAGGCCCTCAGAGTCCATTCCCTTTGGCTCCAGGCTCCCTGTAGAGGTAGCAAAGCAACCAAAGTGAAACCTTTTTGTCAAATTCCTCCCTCCAGTCCCTGGTCATTATCTCGGGGTCCTGCTGCTCCCAAGTGTCCGGGCTAGCTTTCTGGAGGATCTCTGGACTAGCCTTGGTCTTAGCAGAAGAGTCACCACAAGGATGGTCCAAAGTCCTTATTATCTCCTTCAGTCTCAGAGTCTGAACCAGTCTCTTCAGCAGTCTGATACAGTCTGACTGACTCCCAGGTCTCTCAACCATTACTTACCCTATTATATAGATTATATATATATATATATATATATATATATAAAACAAATAGACATACATAAAGGTATAGATATATTCCTTTGATGAAACTTACTGTTGCTTCCTCCAATTTAGTAGATTGGCTTCAGCTTCTGTAGTTCCTGATCTAAGATCCCTGGAGTCAGCTTCTGATTCCTCTTTTGGACTGCAAAAGGCTGGCTTTTTATATGTGTTCTCTCTCCTCCCTCCATACCACTCAACCCTCTAGTTTCACATCTAGTAGGTACGAACTCACTTGGTTCACACCTTGAGGACCTGGGATCTGCTTAGTTCAACTCTTCCTTGAAACTAACTAAAGCTTCACACTTCCTTGATTTCACCTCAACTAAAACTTTTCAAATGCCTTTTCCTATCCTTGGATGTTAATTGAACTAATTTTATAATGCCCATCTTAAAGATGGAGACCTGGAACAGAGATTTATAATAGAATTAGAAAAGATAGGTAAGTGGACAAGTTTATATGAGAAGAAGACATATGTGATGTAATCTTTTTGCTTCTGGGTGCTTTTGGGACAGGCAGTAGAATCTATGAGGTAGGAATTCAGATGAGAGGTAAACATGGAAATATTAATCTTGCAGCCTTTATTAAAGTGAACTTTGAACTCTGAAAGTGAATCAGATAGTGAGGGGCAGGGTTCTTTGTATTATTTATATTATTTGTATGGTTCAATTTATTAACTTGAATTGCTGCATTGAGAAATATAAATCTATTTAGTATTTCTGAATCACTCCTTCATATTTGCGAGATCAAATCAAGGGCAAAACAGTGATAAGCCATACATTTCATTTAGGTATATGATATATAGTTAAAATTTTAAGGGAATGACCATAAAGGAAAGATAATCCCATAGTGATTCAGGTTAACTGTCATATAATGAGAAGTCTTTTAAAGTGAAGTTTCCATTGGACTCATTTCTTAAGGCACCTCATAGATGAAGTGGGAGATCACAAGGTTCTTTGTTATGTCACAATTCCTTTTTATTGTCCTGACTCAGTTTCCCTAATTATCCTGACTCAGTCTCCCTAAATTGTGCTGCCTTGGCTTCCCTATTTGTTTTGGTTCAGTTTATAATTGGTCTGCTCAATCCTGTAAAACCATCCATCCCTCCTAATCAGAATATTTGATAAGGATAAAAGATCTTATATTTTAGAATATCAGAATGCCTCTCCCCATCCCAAGTTATCAGAATATCAGATACCATCTCCCATCTCTGGAGTGCCTCCCCCCATTATGTCATCTCCATGTCTAGTGACTCACCCCATCTTGTCAGAGTCCCATTCCCCCTCTCAGCACCCTGACTCAACCCCTGCCTCAGTCTATCCCATGTGTCTGAGCCACATGGATATATGGTCATTGAGAACTCACATTGTTTGCTGGATTCTTGGAGACTATAGTCTCATTCAGCCCTGGGACCAAACCATGGATATATTTTGTTCCAGTAAATCTCTCCCTTTTAAATAAAATATTAAATACTTTCTAATCTCTATCTTGACTTTCTCAGGGAGAAAAATTTGAAACTCAAAATTGTGTAAAAGTCAATTTTTAAATTATCTTTACATATAATGGGAAAAAATAAAATGCAATAAAAAAATTTCTTTTTCTCATAATCCTGTGATTCCCTCTTTCCTCTTAAGAATAACTGATAATTCTTTGCCAGAAACTTTCTTTTCTTAATGAACTGAGGCAATCAACTTTATGGAAGTTTCACCAATCATCAAGCCATCCCTGTAGTCAGCCAGATTTCCTGTTTCTGTATGTTTGGTCATGTTACTACTCCCTAATAGATGCAATGCCAATACCCTTCATGAACCTATCCCATTATGAGCAACACACCCTTCCTGACCTTCATAAACCTCTCCAGCACATGTTAAAGGAAGCCTGATCTCACATTCCTTTTGCTTACTTACATCTTACTTGAATACAAACTGAAGAATATTTTTTATGCTTTATTTTTCTTGAACTTTTTGGCCAATGTTTTCTTTGCATGTCTATTATGGAAATATTTTGTATGACCACACATATTTAACCATACAAAATTGCCTGCCTTCTCATTTAGTGGTGAGGTAGGAAAGGAGAAAGAAAACAAATCTGGAACACAAAGTTTTATAAATAAATGTTTAAACAATTTTATGTTCAACGGGGAAAGAAAAATAAAGTATGAAAAAATATTTAATAGAACAACAGTTTAATCCCATAAATTGTTTATCAATACCTAATTATTCTTACATCATTTAGAAATATTTAAGGACCTTATTTTTTGTTTTTACATTTTTTCTGTTTATATTATTTTTCTTTTATAATAGTATTTTATTTTTCCAAATATATGCAAAAATAATTTTCAATATTCACCTTTGCACAACCTTGTGTTCCTTTTTTTGCTCCCTTCTCCCCTCCTGTCTCACTAAGACAGCTAGCAATCTAATATAGATTAGTTATGTGCAATTCTTCTAAACATATCTCCCTATTCATCATGCTGCACAAGAAAAATATCAAAAAGGGGAAAAAACATAAGAAAGAAAAAAAATTACCAACAAAAAATAAAAATAGTATGCTTTGATCCATATTCAGTTTTCACAATTCTCTTTCTGGATGTGAATGGCAATTTCTATCACACGTCTATTGGAATTGCCTTGAGTCACTTGATTGATGAAAAGAGCTGATTGTCATCACAGAAAATTGCCTTGAGTCACTTCATTGATGAAAAGAGCCAATTGTCATCACAGGTGATCATAACATAATCTTGTTCTTTTGGTTCTGTAAGGACTGTATTTTATGCAGAACTTTATATCTATAATAATCAAATGATTAGGCTAAATATTCATGTACTTAGTTGTTTAGGATATATAAAGGACTATAATTCTAGGTTGAATAGCTTGGGTTGTTTGATGTCTGCTTTTGTTTTTGGTAAACACAACAATCATTTTTTTTCTTTTTTTTTCTGATAGCAAATTATAGTTATATTTTTGTTCCTTCCTTTTCTCCTCCTGAGAAGTGCAACATTTATAGCCATACAAAAGGAAAAGTTTTATTTCCACCTTGGTTTATCATAAAATATACAGATTGTTTTATGAAGGGATTAATCAAATGGAACACTTAATATGTATGACTCATACTTTTTTAAAAATGTTTTTTCATTTCATATAAACTCTTTGTTCAATTATATGTAAAGAGTTTTCAACATTCAATTTTTTTCTCCTTCTCCTCCCCTATACACAAGACTTTAAGAAATTTTATATAGGTTCAAATTTTTCTCCTTCCCCTCCCTCATACTCAAGATTTTAAGAAATTTTTTTATAAGTTATATACATGCATTTATGTTAAACATATTTACACCTTATTCATGTGAAAGACAAATCTGGAAAAAAGGGAAAAACCATCAGAAAGGAAAAGAAAAAAAAAACTAAACATAGTATACTTTCATCCTCATCCAGTCTCCATTTTCCATCTTAAGTCTATTTCCCCCCTTCCTTCTTCCCCTTTCTCCTGCCAAAGATGGCAAGCAATCAGATATACATTATATATGTGCAATTATATAAATCAGATTTCCATATTAGTTGCCTGTTGAAAGAAGAAACAGAACCAAAGAACAAAACCAAGGGAAAAAGTGAAATAGTGTGCTTCCATCTACATCCAGACTCCATCAGTTCTTTCTCTAGACATGGTCATAAAAATCTTGGATCATTGTGTTGCTAAGAATGAAGTCAATCACAATTGATCAAAGCAGTGCTACTGTTACTATATGCAGTGTTCTCTTGGTTCTGCTCACTTCACTAAGTATCAGTTCACATAAGCCTTTCCAAATTTTTCGGAATTCTGCCTGCTTGTCATTTCAATAAAAAACATTGTTAATGTTTGCTGAAGTGAATTCCTTGAGTTGTGAAGCTTTTGACTTGCTAACTCAGTCACCTGATGTGAATTCAGCTCTGGAACCTGACTAAGGCACAACCCGCACCAAGGTGTGAACTAGGTGAGTTAGCTTCCCTCCCATCCCCACTTGTGACTCTACAGAGGTGGAGACTGTGGGCTCTGAGGAATATAAAAGGGATATAGCATGAATACAGGCCACACTCTGATTCTTGGGAGTTCATATGGGAAAGTGCAGATCCTGAGAGAAATCAATAAGATTCACAGAAATACAGGTGAGTTTCCCAACTGGAAATATTTTGGGATGCTGCTGCTTCTTTTTCAGAGAAGATACAAAGCTGGAAGTGTTCAGAGGCCATGGGGGCTCAATCAGTTCAATTAGGAAAGTGCTGAGGACTTTTTCTTCCAATCATTTCAGCAGTTCATTGTCCTTTGTCTCTCTCTTCAGGAAGATGGCTGCAGCTAATTTAGCTGAAGACCTCAAGGAAGAGCTGACCTGTGCTGTGTGCTTGGAGTATTTCAACCATCCAGTGACCTTGGGCTGTGGCCACAGCTTTTGCCACCTGTGTCTGCTCAGGAGCTGGGAAGGAGGTCGAGAGCCCAGCTTTTGTCCTGAGTGCAGGAGAGCCTTCTGGATGAGAGAAGTCCAGCCTAACCATCGCCTACGGAAGCTGGCCAGCATAGCCAGGAACCTCAGACCCTACTTGTTGCAGATCAGAGAGGAAAGAACCATGTGTGAGGAGCACAAGGAGGAGCAAAACCTGTTTTGTGAGGAAGACCAGGCTTTCCTCTGTGCATCTTGCTTCCAAAGTCAGGAGCACAGCAGCCACCTGGTGCAGCCTATAAACAAGGCTGCACAGGCTTCCAGGGTAAGTGTTTCTGCTTAGAAAGAATCCAGACCAGCTACCTCGCTCCCCCTGTAGCATCTTTATCTTTACTTCTTGACACTGACCAAATAGAAATGGAAGCCAGAGAGATCCTGAGGCTCTGTGTTAGCTCTACCAAGTACCCTACAGGGACAGCTATATAGACACCTCCTCCAAATATCAGGGGTTTTCATTAGCTCTACCAAGTACCCTACAGGGACAGCTATATAGACACCTCCTCCAAATATCAGGGGTTTTCAGGAGGTGAGGAGGACTTTGCTGGGCCAGCACAGGAGCTCCAGAGCATAAAGAAAACACTGAAGGTGAACATGTGTTTTTTTGTTTGTTTGTTTGTTTGTTTCCCCAGGACAAGCTCCAAGAAACTTCAAATCTTCTCTGGAGAGAAATGGAAACAATTGAGAACATGCTGACTAATGAGAGAAAGAAAAAAGAGAACTGGAAAGTAAGTATCTTGTCATTTCAGGGGAGGGGGAAGGACCCCAATACCGGTCTGGAGTTGAAAGGACATTAATACAATCCAGAGGGGAAGTCTTGAGGTCTCTCCCAGGGATAAGAAATTTCTGTCAAACCCACCCCACAATCTTACAGCTCAAAGAGGAATCACTTTCTTCAGAATGGTTTTCATTTGCACAGTGTCCTTTAAAACTGCCTCATTTTATTCAGTGGATACACCATTCTTTCCTTCCCTCTTACCCTGACCTCCCCCCCAAAAAATACAAACCAAAACTGCCAACCATAATCTTTATAACCAAAATGCAGAGTCAAGCAAAAGAATTCCAAAATCAGCTATGTTTTATACATAATGTACATGTCTTATCTCCTCACCACTCTGTCCTGGAGGAGTTGGCATGTTTCATCCCTGGTCCTGTGGATTGTGGTTGGTCTTTGCATTGCACAGAATTCTTTAGACTTGCAAAGTTGGTTGTCCTTATGATGTTCTTGTTATCATGAATTGGTTTCTTTTGGTTCTGTTCACCTCTTCCTCAATTTGAATTCTGCTTACCTGTTCCTCAATTTGAATTCTGTTACTTTTAGTGAATGATTTTTGAAGATTTTGGTTCTGCCTTCCCATGAATAATTCTTATTTATGTAATCAGTTAGGTCTTCTTATTCTTCTATAAAGTGTGTTTCAAAATGGTTCTTGTATTGTGACTTTATATTCCTTCCTAAGAAGATTTACAATTATTTTATGCAACTTGTATACATAAAGACTTCACAGTGATGTAGGAGAGGATCATTGTCTTCTTTTGAACCTGCTTGAGAAGTTTCTGGCCTCAATTATATTAAATTATTTTCTTACAGAGACAGACAAATGCTTGGAGGGAGAGTGTTAGAGCTGAATATAGAAGATTACTGGATTTCCTCAAGTTGGAAGAGAAGCGGCACCTTACCAAGTTGGCCTGGGACGAAAAGCAACACCTGCAGAAGTTCACAGAAAGTGAAAACAGACTCTCCCAGCACCTTCAGAATTTAAAGGAGGAGGTCACAAAGATTGAACAAATTTGCCAGATTCCCAATCTCCAATTTTTAGAGGTGAGACTTGGAAAGATATTGAATAATCCTGGGACAATTTTCTTTTTTTTTTAATAGCCTTTTATTTATAACATATATGCATGGGTAATTTTTCAGCACTGACTCTTGGAAAGCCTTCTATTCCAACTTTTCCCCTCTTTTCCCCCACCCCCTCCCCTAGATGGCAGGTAGAACATTACCGGTTAAATATGTTAAAGTATATGTTAAATGCAATATATGTATACATATTTATATAGTTATCTTGCTGAACAAAAAAATCAGATTTAGAAAGAAGGTAAAAATAATCTGAGAAGGAAAACAAAAATGCATGTGGATAATAACAGAAGGAGTGGAAATGCTATGTTGTGGTCCATACTTATTTCCTATAGTTGTTTTACTACATGTAGCTGGTTCTCTTCATTACTGCATAAATGGAACTGATTTGGTTCATTTCATTGTTGAAGAGAGCCACGTCAATCAGAATTGATCATCGTATAGTATAGCATCAGTTTATGTAAGTCTTTCCAGGCTTCTCTGAAATTATCCTGCTGGTCATTTCTTACAGAACAATAATATTCCATAACATTCATTTACCACAATTTACTCAACCATTCTCCAATTGATAGACATCCACCCAGTTTCCAGTTTCTAGCCACCACTAAAAGGACTGCGATAAACATTTTTGTACATATGGGTCCCTTTCCATTCTTTAAGATCTCTCTGGGATATAAGTCCAGTAGAAACATTTCTGGATCAAAGGGTATGCACAGTTTGATAAACAATTTGAGCACAGCTCCAAATTTCTTTTCAGAATGATTGGATGCATTCACAATTGCACCAACAATGTATCAGCTGGGACACTTTTCTAATCCAAAAAGCCTAGAAGCCCACTTGTATTTTAGGATCAGAATAATGACTCTGGCACAGGTTCCCCGAGAGAGTCTGAGCAAACCATACAGTGTATCACCAGAGTTATGGATGAGATGTCCCCAGTGATGTAAGGGAAAAGAAGTGTCAGCAAGCACATGTTCCCTTAATTACAAAGTGCTCTGGTTTCCCTGCAATGAAATGGAACAAAGAGGAATGTCTTAATTTTGAAAGGAAGAATAGAAGAAAGGAAATAGAATACTTTGAGTACAGTGTTTTTACATCTGAGCTATTGTCAGAACGGGGTTTCTATAATGACTGTAGTTCCCTGAGGTATGTGGGAAATGGGGAACTCTTGATGATTCTTTACCACAGGGTAACCAGTGGCCCTTTTCTGATGATGAGACTTGGATCATTTTCATTTTCACTAGGAGAATTTACCAACAACCTTTCCTTTCTCCCTCCTTCCATGCCTTCTTTCTTTTTTCCCTTCCTCCCTTCTTTCCTTCCCTTCATTCTTCCCTTTCTTCCTTCTTTCTCTACCTTCTTTCCTTTCTTCCTCCGTTCTTTTCTTTCTTCCTTCCTCATTCTCTGCCTCTCTTACTTCCTCCTTCCTTCCTTCCATCTTTCCCTCTCTCTGGAATTCTTTTTCTGACTTTTTCTTCTATTTTACTTGTACTTTCTGAATGAAACCTTAACTGGTGAGACCTGTAAGCATAGAGCCATCTACATCCAGAGAAAGGACTGTGGGAACTGAGTGTGGTTCACAACATAGCAAGATAATTATGTAAATATGCACATATATTGTATTTAACATATATTTCTATCATGTCTAACATGTATCGATCAACTTGTCATCTAGTGGAGGGTATGTGGGAAGGAGGGGAAAAATTGGTACACAAGATTTTGCAAGGGTTAATGTCAAAGAATTATCCAGGTATGTTTTGAAAAATAAAAAGCTTTAACAAAAAAATAAAAGTATAGCTAGAGACCTTTGTCCCCAGCTTGTCAAGGAATTCTTGGTCCCAGGGTATATTAAACTCCTTATTAACCTGCTGTTTCTTTTTCTCCATAGGTTGCTGGAGACACATCTAGGAGGTAAGATTCTCTTTAGACCACATGAGTTATGTGAGTGTATGGATGTTTGGGGCATAGGAAGAAAGCCTGTAACAAGGACTGATTAAGTGGAGAGCCTTCAATGGGGGAGTGGGCTAAAGTACCTTGCAAGATCCATGAACGGCTTCTACTAATCACCAATAGTAAATGAATCTGTTCTCCTTTTAGGATTCAGACACTATTGAGCAAGCGTCCAGACACTGCAAGAAATAGCCTGGCAAGGATTCACATCACTGGGATATTCGAAATGATGAATGCATTCAGAGGTGAGCATTGATGGTACTAAGTCCCTAAATAAATGTGTGGTTTAACCCACTGGGATTCAGGTGGGTGGGGCTACAGGGGGACCTGGCACTTTTTTCAATCTTGGAACTGGCTCCAGAGCGATATAGAGAGAACCCTGATCATTACTATGTCAAAGTGCAGTGATTTTTATGGATTTTAAAAAAAAACTTGCTATGTATTCTGATGCTTATTACTGAATATGAAGTTAGATCACAACTGTTTTGTTGAAAGCTTTTACCTCAGATAGAGGCAGTCTCTAAACATCATTGGTATTGAAGAGTGGGGATAGAGTGGGGTATAGAGTGTGTTTAATTTTGAGAACTAGATCAGCATCCACACTTAGAGGATCCTGTGAGACTTTTATCCTCATTCATTTGTCCAGCTGGATTGCTTAGTGGGAATGCAGTATTGCACTTATGGCCTCATTCAAGTTTTGAGAATCTTAATCCTTGATCTTCCTAGCAATTTTTCCCCCTTTTTTTGCAGTGAATGTGACCCTGGATCCTGAAAGTGCCTCTCCCCATCTCATCGTGTCTAATGATCTGAAGACAGTCAGGAATGGAGGATGCCTGCAGAATGTACCTATGACCCCAGACCGATTTGAAGATGAAATCATTTTAGGGGCTCAAGTTTTTACTTCTGGTGTTCACTACTGGGAGGTGGATGTGGGAAACAGTATGCAATGGAAAGTTGGTGTGTGTAAGGAGTCAGTGAGCAGGAATTCTAGTGTCCCATTCTTTCCTGGAGATGTATTTCTGATCACCTATATACAAAATGAGGATACTTGCACCATGATCAGCAGTTGCTCCCATATACCACCACTGGCAGTGAACCCTATTCGCAGAGTTGGGATTTTTCTAGAGTATAATCAAGGCAAGATTTCATTTTATGATGTCCTGGAGAAATCCTTTTTATTGAGTTTCCCATCTTGCCCCTTTTCTGAGCCCCTGAGACCAATATTTTCTCCTTGTCCACCAATTTTGGAGGAAAATTCAGTTCCAATGTCTATTGTTCATGGGCAGACATTTAATGGTGCTTCTATGATAAATACTTTCTAAGATTTACAGATCAATCATATTCATATTTTGTGGTGTAAAACCATGTTTTCCTTAGTGATTGGAAGTCATCCAACATTCATTATTTGAAATCAAATTTAATTGGATAAATGTAAATTGAATTACAAAATAAAGCAAATTTTTTCAAAAGAGGTCAGAAGTCTCAAACAATTTTTAAATAACACTCAGTGAATCCTAATTAGGTCTTGTTTCATATCTGGTATCATTCTGTGTCCATGCCCCAAATTCTACTTTATAATCTATATTACTATAGAGTTAGTTATTTTTCATTCAAGGCTGACTTTTCATGATCCCACTTGGGGTTTTCTTGGCAAAGATACTGGAGTGGTTTGCTATTATTTTCTCCAGCTCATTTTACAGATGAGGAAACTGAAGCAAGCAGGGTGAAATGGCTTGCTCAGGGTCACACAACTAAATATGTGTCTGAGACTGAATTTGTACTGAATAAGATAAATCTTCCTTTTTCCAGGCCTGGCATTTTAATAACTGTTTGACCTAGATGCCCCAATATCAAGTTTTCTTCAACCTGAGCCATTTTTCCTCTTCATATTAGAACAGAGTTATGTTTGTTTATGAATATAAAATGTGCTTCACACCACCCTACCCCCAGATCTCAAGCACCACCATTGGACTTTAAGTTGAGGTTTTAAAAGATTTGGAATTTTCTGATTATGGTCTTCCAATGTCTAAATGTAAATGATGGGGTTAGGCATTAGCTGACATACTTTTTCAGCTCCCTCCCAGATCTGATATGAAACAATGTTCAGCCACTTTTCTACACATAATACAAGTCTGTATTAAAGTACCAAAATAACTGGATGTTTACAATTCATATTACAAGATTGCCTCAAGAATCATAGGCAACTGTTCACTTCATTGTCATTAAATGTGTCTTTATATAGTAATTCCTCCTTAGAAAACAGTTCTGCCTCAGGCAGATAGTAACACGTGTGGCTTTGCACTTACCACCTGGTGCTGCCTCTCACATTTGTCCTGTATATCTTTATTGCCCACCTCAGAAATCCAGATGGGCTAGATTCCATAATCTTGTACTGTGTCTACTGATCCATTCGATCTTTGGGAACCTCAACCACTAAAAGGAATCACTGAATCAAAATAACAAATATAAATCTTTTCTTTCACACTGTTTTCCTTCAAACAGCCTGAAAATTAGCATTTCCAGTGTCAAAACACCTCACGTGATCTGGAAAGAAATTTCCACCTTTGTTTTTGTTAATTCTAAAAATGAGTAGGTCATATCAAATCACAGAAACAATCCATAATTTCATCCAAGAAAATGACAATAATGAGACAACATACCAAAACCCATAAAATGCAGCCAAAGTACTTCTCAAGGGAAAATTTATATTTCTAAATAGCTACATTAAAAAATAGAGAAAGAGATCAATGAATTAGGCATGCAACTAAATAACCTCAGAAAAAGAAGAAACTGAAACCCCCTAATTAAATACCAAATCATAAATTTTGAAACTCAAAGGAAAATTAATAAAGAAATTCAACTAATAAACAAAACAAAGACTTGGTTCTATGAAAAAACTAACAAATTATATAAACATTTGGTTAATTGGATCAGAAAAAAAAATTACCAGCACCAAAAACAAAAAGGGTGAACTCATTTCCAGTAAAAAAAATAAATTAAAGTAATAATTAGGAGTTATTTTGTCCAACTCTAGCCACAAGTCTAACAATATAAACAAAAAGGATGAATATTTACAAAAATATTAATTGACCATGTTAACAGAAAAGGAAGTAAAATACTTAAATAGTCCCATTTTAGAAAAAGAAATTGACCAAGTCATTAATGAACTCCCTAAAAAGAAATCTCCAGGATCAGAAGGATTCACAAGTGAATGCTACCAAATATTTAAAGAACAATCATTTGCAATATTATGCAAATTATTTGGAAAAATAGGTAAAGCAGGACTACTGCCAAATTCCTTCTATGACACAAATATAGCCCTGATATTTAAACCAGCAAGGGCCAAAACAGAGAAAGAAATTTACAGACCAATCTACCTAATGAATATTAATACAAAAGTTTTAAAGAAAATATTAGCTAAGAGATTATAGCAGCTTATCAGCAGGATAATGCAGTATGACCAAGTGGGATTCAAATCAGGAATGTAGAATTAGTTCAAAGTTAGGAAAACTATTATACTCGACCATATTAATAAGCAAACCAACAGAACTCATATGATAATCTCAATAGACACAGAAAAGGCTTTTAACAAAATACAGCATCCATTTCTATTAAAAACACTAAAGAGTATAGGGATAAAGGGAGCTTTTCTAAAAAGAATAAGTAGTTTCTATTTAAAACCAGCAAACATTTTTTTTGTAATGGAGAGAAAGTAGATAATATCTGCAGATGAAATTGTTGCTATAGTTTATATTCTAACACAAAAAACCTACATGATGCTATCAGTGTGGACCCCTCCTCCTTCCAAAATCATTCTTATATTTAAAAAAAATCAAGATTTCTCATTAAATATTTTTAAATATTTTGCCATTTTTAAGATTAAGAAGAATTTAATGTTTCTACCGTCTTGTTCACTGAGCAAAAAAAAATGTTGTGTAAAAATACAAAATAAATCTTTCAATACATATTTTATTATCCCCATATTAGATATGAACCAAAAAATATGTCTTTCCATATTTCACCTTCTGTTGAAAGATAAGTGTGTGTTCATTATTTTGGAATAGTGATTTATTAGTGCTTTGATTAGCATTCTGAAGTCATTCAAAATTCCTTTTTCTCTATAATATTTTTCTATAAATCATTCTATTAGCATCATTAAGGCTCTCACCTTTATATCCTCAACATTACTTAGAATAGTACTTTACACTAATATGAATTTAAGAAGTGTTTGAGTTTAGTACTCTGTGAAGCTCTGGCTTAGAGATTCCAACTCAGGTGTGAACTCAGACCTGGAAATAGAGGGTGCAGTGACAGCTCCATCTAAAACAGAATCAATTCACTGGGGTGTTAAGTGAAGTTCACACCAGAGAGAAGGAACCTAGAGGTTCTTAGGGGAATAATAGGGCCATGTCAATAATCTAAGATCAGAGTTCCATTCTTGGAATTTCAGTTCTGGAATGAAGACCCCAAAGGAAACCTAGACCTGTGCCAGTAAAGTTAAATTTGTCACTATGAAATCATTTTTTCTCATTTCCAGGTAGTAACTCCTTTCTATGAAAAGACATGAAGGTGGCTTGTTCCAGGTGAAAAAAATTATGAAGCCACCAGTTTAATCAGAGAAAGGAGCAGATAATAGAGGTGCGAGTGAACCTGGAGGGTTTCAGTTTTACACAGCTACTTTTATTCAGATTATAGCAAAGGTACATTTGTTTCCAGCCCCAGATGAAGTCACATAATGTTATTTAGTCTTATATTTCATTACTCTGATGACTAATTGTCTAGCTTAAAATTGGGTTTTTGAGAGATTTAAGATTTGCTGGACATCCAAGTCCTAAATGAAAAATGAGGACCTTGGCTAGCAGACTCTCTGATCTCTGCCTGCTCAGATACCTGAGAGCCTCATCATTGTGATCTTTGCTCTCCAAGGATGAGCATACCATTTAGATACGAGGATAATTTGAAGTTTAAAATTCACATCACAAAATTGGCCAAGCTCTAATGTGAAAGTGTTCAGAAATCATCATTAAATGCTTGTTAAATACACCTGTTTAGGAAGAAGTTGGAATTTCTGGAAGAGTTTAAGTTTTGGAGTTTCAGAATATGTCTCCTTTTTAATCACTGGTTATTATCTCTAAGAGAACCTGGGCATGTATTAGACTTTGTGGTTGAAGGAGAAGAGTAGAAGCAGAGGGGACAATTTGATCCATTAGAAGGGAAGAGGGAGGGTGACTTCCAAGTTCACTGAAATAGCTGATCTAACTATTGGTGGGTTCAGGGGAAAGAGCTGAAGTTTTTCAAATCCAGATGCTTGAAGGGTTGGGTTTTAGGCCTGTTTGGCTTTTCCTCATCATCTTCAGTAAAATGATATTTCTCTTTCAGCAAAGGAGAGAAGCTGAAAGTAGCTAGAGGAGATAAATAAGCACAAGCTGAGAACCCATTCTCATTACTTGGGGAAACTGCATCAGTCTTTGTTCCTGTTCAGAAACATGGCCATGGCTCAGTTAGTGGAAAACATCCCAGAAGAGCTGACCTGCTCTATGTGCAAGGACTATTTCAGATGCCCAGTGACCTTGAGCTGTGGCCATAGCTTTTGCCCCCTCTCCTGCCTCCTGAAGAACTGAGGAACAGTTGACCAACACTGCCCTTGTCCCGAGTGCCAAAGAACCTTCCAGATGAGAGACTTCGGGTACAATCACAATCTAGAAAACTTGGCCAACGTGGCCAGGTACATCAAACCCCACTTGCTGAAGATTAAAGAGGAAAGCACTTTGTGTAATAGACACTAGGCAGAGCAAAACCTATTCTGTGAGGAGGACCAAGCCGTCCTTTCTGCATTTTGCTTTCAAACTCCAGAGCATAGGAGGTATACAGAACAACCTATAGAAAAGGCTGTAGAAGGTAAATATGTCTATGGAGAAGCAAGTCAGAGAAGGAATTACATTCTCTTGCTCCCACTGGTGGTTCTTATTAACCAATCACTTGTGTTAAATATATCTGGGTTGGAGGCTATGAATGTATTGAAGATACTCTAACTATTGTTGGGACTCAAGGGGAACCCCCAAAACATTGAGGTTCCAGACTGATGTCACAAGGTTTTATGAAAGAATTTGCTGCCTGGAACCTATTTTCAAATCTAGGGGGAAAATTTATTATAATTGTAACACCAATTAAAGCAGGTTAAATTCCAAAAGAAATTAGCAAAGAACCAAGAAGGAGAAAGTAAATGTATAGGGAAAATGAGAGGGACCAGGTGTTTCCCCTCAGTGATAAGCTAATTTTATGGCCTAGAGGTGGAGTTGAGGAGTGGTCTGCTTCTGACTTTGTGGCAGATGCAGGACTCATAATGGGTAGATAATCTTCTGAAGATGTGTTTTTGAACCTGAATGTCACCTGATTAAGTGTTGGGTATCCAATTTTCTTTTGGCCCTGTGTCAACTTTAAGCACCTGGTTGTTTCTCATTAATTTCATAAACTCTATTATCACTGACCAACAGGCTGTTATATGAAAGCCAACAACATTTGTACATTCAGCATCCTGGTCACATAGAGTAAACTGGGGCAGGATAGACTAAGGGAAGAAATATATCATTTCTAACTACAGCATTCCTATGGTGAGGTGGCCTGCTACATCCTTCCAAAAGGCTGTACTACATTACTCTCATTGACCAATGTCACAAGGTTTCTCAAAAGAATTTGTTGGCTGGGACCCATTTTCAAGTCTAGGGGCACAGTTTATTATAATTGTAACACCAATTAAAGCAGATTAAATTCCAAAAGAAGTTAGCAAAAACCAGAAACAAGAAAGCAAATGTATAGGGAAAAGTGAGAGGGACCGGATGTTTCCTGTCAGTGATAAGCTCATGTTTTGGCTTAGAGATGGAGCTGAGGAGTGGTCTGCTTCTGACTTTGTGGCAAGTACAGGATGCATAATGGGTAGGTGATCTTCTGAAAGTGTATTTTGGGGCCTGAATGTCACTAGATTAAGTGTTGGGCACCCAATTTTGTTCTGTACCTGTGTCAACTTTAAGCACCTCATTATTGCTCATTAATTTCAGAAACTCTATTATCACTGACAGCAGGCTGTTATCTGACAGGCAACAATATTTATGTATTCAGAATCCTAGCCACCTAGAATAAACTGGGGCAGGATAGACTAAGGGAAGAAATATATAATTTCTAACTATATCATTCCCAAGGTGAAGTGGCCTGAGGGTACTGCTATATTCTTCCAAAAGATTGCACCACATCACTATCACTGACCTCCATGATTTAATGTGTTGGTACTTTGCTGATCAAGCTTATGAAAGAGCATAATGTGTGAATTAATGGTGATATTTCCTTAGGGCAAGCTCCAAAAGGCTTCACATCTTTGCTGGAAAGAAATCAAGACAGTTGAGGAACTGCTGAATAGAGAGAGAGAAAGAATATAATTAAAAGGTAAATTGAGTTCCCTTTGATTGGACACAGTAAATGTAGGACAGTCTGCAGCTCCAGAGACTTTAGCACAATCCCAAAGGAAAGTTTGTAGACTTCTTTCAGAGTGTAGATCTTTATGACAGTCTTATTTCCTAAAAGTTTTCCACTATGGGAAATATTATCCAGAAGTCCTGGGTCTTGCTATTTCATTGGAAATTTGTAAAGGAGGAATGTCATCCAATGACATAGGTCTGAAACTTCTCTGAACTTTGGTTTTAGAGATTTGGTTGAAGGAAGGAAGGAAGGAAGAGAGAAAGAGAGGGAGGAAGGAAGGAAGGAAGAGAGGAAGGAAGGGAGGAAAGGAAAGAGGGAGGGAAGAAGAAAGGAGGAAGGAAGAAAAAAAGGGAGAGAGGAAGGAAGGAAGAGAGTTGGCTGCCTGCAGTGTTGTTCAATTCAAGGCCAACTGGACAACAAGCAGCCTACAAAATTCCTGATTTAACTTGAATCAAATTAAAATGTAATTGCAAAGTATTTAACAAAAAATGAAAAAGAAGAAAAAAATAATACAACACAGATAGTGTTAATTTGAGGTTTTCTGAGGATGTGCAACAAGTAGGGATTCATTTCTATTTGATATTTGATGCCCCTGTACCTCCCAAAAGTTAAAGAATTTAGATAGGCTCACTAGGATATTATATGTCAGAAGCAAGTCTTCCTGAATTTAACATCATCTCTTTATCCACTAAATCAACAAATCTCTCAATTTAAAGAATAATCAGAAATATCAGTAAATAAATACTTATTTGTGCAGAAAGATATTAATGAAGTGGAGATAAGTACCATGTTTTCTTCTGGACATTGATTGAGAGAACTTTGACCTAATCACACTAAACTATTTCCTTGTAGGAAAAGGGCTTAGTTTAGAGGGAGAGTCTGAGGGCTGAAGACAAAAGTTGCCATGAACTGCTGATGGAAGAAAAGAATCATCTTTGCTTGGAAACCAGGAAGGAATGTGACCATCTGAAGTATATAAGAGAAAATGGGACCAGACTCTCCAAGTACCTTCAAAGCTTGAGACAAGCAACTGTGCTCATAGAACAAAATTATCAGAAACCCGATGTCCAGCTTCTGTAGGTAGGAATGGCAAAGTATTAATTGGATTATTATTAGATGTTTATCAAATAATTTTTACATAACTAAATTGTCATATAATTCAGTAATACTTGACTTACACAGCTCTTAATGATTTCCAAATCCTGTCAAAGAATGAGCAAATAACAGATGGAATTAATAGCAGGATCTAGGAAGCTGGTTGCTTCCTAGTTTAAATAGAATTCTAACATGCTCAATCCTCAGATTTCTCAGGGTAGAGTAGATGAGGAAAAGGTAATTATTTGGGGATTTTCCTCAAGCTGAGTTGGAAATTATGGGTCTAAAAATATGATGGCTGGCAAATAAAAAGCAACATTAATTTTTTTTCCTTATTCAAAAAGTATAGTAATGGTACACACTCATCAGTAGAACTAGGGAAATCATTAAATTTTTCTTAAAATTAATACATGTTTCTCATAATGCTGTTGTGTCACCAAGCAAAGGAAAAAAATATTAAAATTAAATGCATGTGTTCTGGTTCAGAAGACAGGGATCTAAGATCTAAGTTTTTAGCAAAACATAGGAATATGTGTTAGAAATCAGACTTAAGTGTGTAAAGCCTAAAATCCTTGAGTTTTCCTTTTTAGACAATTCTCTGGTGGAAAATCTCAAGCCATACAAACCTAGGTCAATAAAGTACATGGGAATTGAGGGTCAATCGTGTACAGTACATATGACTGAGTAGGCAAAATAGAAAATTCTGTCACTGAAGTGCCAGTGTATAAGGCATGGCAAAGTCCTGCATTCACCTTCTCTCTTTTTTCTCCCTAGGTGGCAGAAAATATACTGACCAGGTAAGATTTATTTGGAGTCTTCTATCAGAACTAGGGCAGCAGAGCTTTGTGAATGGAAATTATGAACAGTTATGTAATGGAAGGTCTGTCTGATGGAAAGAAGATAGAGAAACTGGGTATCTTTTCCCTATCACTGAGGGTAAATGAGTCTGTCCTCTCTTCAGATGTGAATCACTCTTAGATTCCTGTCCAGAAATTGTCACCACCCCAAGGATGTTCTTTTCTTACACTATGATGTGTGACATGCTGATAAGCTTCAAAGGTGAGAATCTGCACTCATGGTATTGAATATTGATCAATGGAAGTTGAGTGGGTGGGCATCCTAAGGAAGCCATAACATTTTCTCAGTCCCCAGACTAGCTACAGATCAACCAAAGAAACCTCCAAATTACCACTTTGTAACAAGGCAGAATTTTTTTTTTTCTGCAAAATTTGTGCATGAGTACAACAAACATTGAGTAGTGGGAACTGTGCTATATCTAGTTGTCCATTCAGGTTTTGAGAAACAACTTCTTGTTCTTTTTTTTCAGAGAATGTGACCCTGGATCCTGAAAATGCCTGTCCATATCTCATTGGGTTTGATAACCAGAAAAGTGTTGCACATGGAGGTTACCAACAGGTTTTAACTTTCACATGTAACCGATTTAAAGAGAGCATCATTTTGGGGACTTAAGTCTTTCAATCTGGAATCCATTACTGGGAGGTTGACGTGGGAAACAATAGGAAATGGAAAGTTGGTGTATGTAAGGAATCATTGAGGAGAGATGATGTCCCCTCTGCTGAGGATGTATTCCTTCTTTCACATATTAGGAATGGAAATCATTATACTATCATGACTACTCTTCCCAACTTCAGTCATGATGTTCATTGTCCTATCCTCAGAATTGGAATTTGGTTGAACTGTGATGAAGGGTCTGTCTCATTTTATGATACCTTCAAGAAATGCTTCATCCCCTCCCCTGAACATCTTCGACCCTTCTTTTCTCCTTGTCCTCCAATAAGGGAAGAGAGAGGAATTCCAATGACCCTCAAGTATGCTTGAAATAGCTTTTTTCTTAGACAATTCCTTCCCCCCCCCCAAACAGGATTAAGTAATTTGTCCATTCACACAGTTAGTAAATATCTAAGGCCATATCACTTCAGGGCTGGTGCTCTATCCACTTTGCCACCTAGTTACCCTCTTCCTAGTTTTTTTCCTAAGGGACACAGCTCCAGGCCTAAGATATGTTTGGCCTATTACAGATACAGATCATAATGTACAATCTTAAAGCATTCCTTTTGGGTGATTGGTAGGGAAACATTATTTGATATCAATATTGATTTATCAAAGAAGCCTCTCCAGAAAGCCAGCTCTCTTCCAATATAAACATCCAACAACCCATCAACTGAACTTAATCAAAATATGGTGTTGCCATGGGAGCAAGTCCTTTAATAGATGCACTGTTTTGAATACACAGGATATTATTGTTTTTGTGTTTTTTCATACCAGGGATGAGCATATTTTCCCCTTTTCCATTGACTGTACATGGGTGATTAAGAGACAAAATGATGTACTATAACTGAAGTTCTTTGTAATGTAAATGCAAAATATAAAATGGTGTTAATGCTTTTTATTTGTATAAGTTGTTCACTTTCAAAAATATGTGTGACCATTGCTTAATAATCTCATTAAAAGCTGAGGGAATATGAGTTATTATCTCATCTCTATTATGATATTATGAATGAATCTCTTTCCTTTTCTTTTTTAATTTCAACAGTATTTTATTCTTCCAATTACATATAAATATAATTTTCTACATTCATTTTTGTAAGATTGTGATTTCCACTTTTTTTCTTCTTTCTTCTCTTCCCTCCCCCTCCTCAAGACAATAACCAATCTGATATAGGTAATACATAAACAGTCATTTTAAACACATTTCCAAATTAGTCATGTGAGGGATGTAGAAGACCTTTTACCCAAAATGACTACTGAGAGATCATTCAGTAAAAAAGCAGAAAAGTTGTTTATTGAAAATTTCTGGAGGATGAGCCATCCCATCATGAGATAAGAAAGAGAAAGCTTGTGGTAGGAGGGCTAAAGAAGTAGTAAAGATACATAGCTTTTATACAAGAGATTACATCACAAGTAAGAGAGCCCTGAGAAGGGGAGGGGAAGGCATTGAATTGGTTGTTGCTATTTGGAGAGATTGGAATGGAAGGTTTCTGTTTTCCCAAAATCTCCTGATTTCTAGGAAACAGAAAATCAGGCCTTTAGGCTTAATCGATAAATGTCAAATATTGATAAATGTCATCAGTTCAGATTAAGTAAATATGTTTAAAGCTGATCAAGGCTCAAGTAATATAAGCCTGCACATATTATACAAGTCATAAGGGAAACACAGAAATAACGAAAATAAAATATAGAAAAAGAATTCATACATTCCTGTAAGTTCTTCACCTTATAGTTCTCTATTCGACACAGTCATGTTGTAAAAGAAAAATCAGGAAAAAAAAGAAAAAAAAAGCAAGAAAAAACAAACCAAAAGAAGCTGAAAATTGTAACCTTTGACCCCCACTCAATCTCAGGAATTCTCCCTCTGGATGAAGATATCATTTTCCAACCCAAATCAATTCGAATTGTCTTGGATCAATATACTGGTGAGAAGAGCCAAGTCTATCATAGTAGATTATTCATTAACCTTACTGTAACTGTGTAAAATATTCTCCTGGTTTTGTTCACTTCACTCAGCATCACTTCATATAAATCTTTCCTGGTTCTTCTGAAATTAGCCTACTCATCATTCCTTTTAAAATCATTCTGTATTTAGAATGATATAATATTACATTCATATATTCTAACTTACTCAGCCATTCCCCAATTGATGGGCATCCACTCATTTTCTAATTCCTTGCCACCACACACAACATGCAAAAAATGGTTTTCCTGAAGTTTGATAATGCCATGTCCCATCTCATAGTCAATAAATTCAAATGGCTTTCTATAGTGTTCATATAATGCCCCATACATTCCCTCCCAATTTTTCAAATTTTCTAATACTTCTCTCTGTACTCTGTATATTGGGCCACCTCTCCCTGTATGGGCCACTAAATTTTAGTATAGAGGAATGAACCACCATTTATATTGGAGTTTCTGACCAGTGTTGAAAGGTGTCTCAAAAGAATTTGTAGACTTGGAGAAGCTCCAAATTAAGAGGAAAAGATTGTATTATTATGCCATTGACTGGCAGGCTAAATTTCAAAAGGGAATTAGTTAATTAGCAAGGGAAAGATTTGGGGTAAATTCCTTAAAAAAATTCGCTGTTAACAAGTAGGAGGGCACCATTTAGCTGACAAAGTTCCTAGAGATCTTGTGGCCATGAGTTGAGCACGTTCCAGATGAAACTAATGAACCTGCCACTTTGTAATTGGGGTAAGTTCTTTAAATGAGTTAATGGGGGATCATTGACTGGAAGGCTAAATTCCCAAAAAGCAGTTAGCCATTGTGACATCTAGTAAGCCAGTAAACCCTACAAAGAGTAGCAAAGAAGTGGGATATCAGTAAGTTTTTATACAAGGAAAACTAAGTTGGTGGGGTTGACATCATAACATGGCCTTCTGATTGGTTATAGAAATTGTGAGAGTCATGGTAATTTGTGTCAACATACAGAATGCAGGGAATGCAAAAGGGCCCACTGTGACACGGCCCACTTGAGGACCACAAAGGGGCCCACTTAGGGATAAGGTAATCCTGTCAATGCTCTTACCTCCCTGCTCAGGTTGTGGCTTTGGGAATTCAACTAGGGTCCACTGTAACAAAGGCCCATTTAAGTCCACTTAAATCCAATAAAATCCCTTTGCTGTCAATTGCTCCACAATTATGGCCCATCTAGCTACATGATTCACCCCATAATACCCAGTTTTTTTCCATCTAGTCAAAGTGGCCTCCTTGTTCTTCCAGAAATAAGACATTTCTCTTTAGGCACTTTCTGTGGCTGTCCCCTGTGCCTAGAAAACTCTCCATTTTCCACTCAGATGACTGACTTCCCTTACTTCCTTTAAGTTCCAACTAAAACCTCATCTTTTTTTTTTTTTAAATACACATTCCCAAATTTATCATGTTTCACAAGAAAAATCAGTTCAATTAGGGAAAAAAATTAGAAAGAAAACCAAAACTCAACTAAACAACAACAAAAATGTGAGAATACTATGTTTTGATCCACATTCACTCCCCACAGTCTTCTTTCTGGATGCAAATGGTTTTCTCCACCACAAGTCTATTGAAACTGGCCTGTCACCTCATTACTGAAAAGAGCCATGTCCATCCATTTTTGTTGCTGTGTACGATGTTCTCTTCATTCTTAATTCATTTAGCATCAGTTCATAGAAGTCCCTTTAGGGCTCTCTGAAATCATGATGCTGATTTTTGAAGTGGGAGAGAAACTATTCCCTTTACTGAAGCTGTGTTCCCTTTAAGAATCATTCTTGGAGGGAGCCAAGATGCTGGAGAGGACACACTCATATATCTAGGGTCTTCTTTCACCTCAGACTACTTCTTTTATGAAGGCCTTGGAATTAGTGCTTGACTATCAAAACCAATGAATAGTGGGAGTACAACTCATTACCAACAGAAGATATTCTCAAAATTTTCCAGAAAAGGTCTGTTTTTGCTCATGGGCAGGGACAGTTAGACCAGGCAGAGTTAGGGAAGTAGGCAGTGAGAGTACAAAAGCCAGCTCACACTGAACAGACCAGAGTGTGGCAGGGTGTGGTCCCAGCTGCTGGAAAAATTGTGGGGAAAACTTTACCATAGTGTGAGCTACTTTGCTCTCGCAGCAAGCCAATAGATCATCAGAGAAGGTATAAATGCAAAGGGTAAAGACTATAACCCCAAAACACTAGAGTGTCTTGTGACCTGGCCACAGCCACCCAACTCCCAGAATTACTCAGCACACTCTCAGAGCACAAGTACTGACCCCAGTGCAGTCCCACTGCTTCTTCATTGCTGCTTCCTGTTGTCTGTAGAGGGAGGTTGGTAGCACCACGTTGCCTTAAAAGCAGTCTACACTTATTATTTTTGTTTCTTTCTTTCTTTCTTTTTTGTCAAAATGAGTAAAAAGTTAAAGCAGGCTCTAACTACAGATAGCATCTATACTGATAGAGAGAAGACTTCAAACCATGAGTAAACTAAAAACAGATTGTCTCTAAATGAAACACAAAAGATGGATATGATCTGATCCCCACCAAACAGGGCTCTCATAGAAGAAATTAAAAAGGCCCTTACAAGAGAGCTACAAAAAAAATGGGGAAAGAAAAGGGAAGCTTGGCAAGAGGGTCTGGATAAATCATCCTATTCATTAAAAGATAGAATGGATAAAGAAATCAACTCCCTGAAAAAAAAGAATTAGTGAATTGTAAAAAGAAAATAGCTCTCTAAATAATAAAATTGGCAAAATGGAAAAAATCCATAGAACAAAACAACTCATTTAAAAACTCAATTGGACAAATACAAAAAGAAATGAAAAAAGTAAATGAAAAATAAATCATTCATTAAAATCAGAGTTGAACCATGGAAATGAATGATTTGAAGAGACACCAAGAACCAGTCAAACAAAACCCCCAAAATGAAAAAAAATATAAAAATTGTTAAATACCTACTTAGGAAAACAACAGATTTGGAAAACTGATTTAGGAGAGATAATCTAAGGATTATTGGACTTCCTGAAAATTATGATAAAAAATGAGCCTAGACAGTATTTTTAAGGAAATCATCAAAAAGAACTGCCCAGGTGTAACAGAAACAGAGGGTAAAATAGACTTTGAAAGAATTCATTGTAATCCACAACTTTAGCAAAGTTGCTGGTTATAAAATAAACCCACATGAGTCATCAGCATTCTTATATATCACTAACAAAATCCAACAATCAGAGTTACAAAGAGAAATTCCATTTAAAGTAACTACTGATAATATAAAATATTTAGGAAACTATCTGCCAAGGGAAAATCAGAAACTTTATGAGCAAAATTACAGACCACTTTTCACACAAATTAAGTCTGATCTAACCAATTGGAAAAATATTAAATGCTCTTGGATAGGGCGAGCAAACATAATAAAGATGACAATATTACCTAAACTAATCTATTTATTTAGCACTATACCAATCAGACTCCCAAAAAACTATTTTAATGACCTAGAAAAAATAACAACAAAATTCATATGGAAAAACAAAAGGTCAAGAATTTCAAGGGAATTAATGAAAAAAAATCAAATGAAGGTGGCTTAGCTGTACCAGATCTAAAATTATATTATAGAGCAGCAGTTACCAAAACCATTTGGTATTGGCTAAGGAATAGATCAGCTGATCAGTGGAATAGGTTGGGTTCAAGGTACAAAACAGTCAACAACTATAGCAACCTAGTCTTTGACAAACCCAAAGACCCCAGCTTTTGGGATAAGAACTTACTGTTTGACAAAAATTGCTGGGAAAATTGGAAACTAATATGGCAGAAACTAGGCATTGATCCACACTTAACACTGTACACCAAGATAAAGTCAAAATGGGTTCAGGACCTAGGCATGAAGAATGAAATTATTAATAAATTAGAGGAACCCAGGATAGTTTACCTCTCAGACCTGTGGAAGGGGAAGGAATTTATGACCAAAGAAGAACTAGAGATCATTACTGATCACAAAATAGAAAATTTCGACCATACCAAACTGAAAAGTTTTTGTACAAACAAAATTAATGCGGACAAGATTAGAAGGGAAGCAATAAACTGGGAAAATATTTTTACAGTCAAAGGTTCTGATAAAGGCCTAATTTCCAAAATATATAGAGAATTAACTCTAATTTATAAAAAACCAAGCCATTCTCCAATTGAAAAATGGTCAAAGGATATGAACAGACAATTCTCAGATGAAGAAATTGAAACTATTTCTAGCCATATGAAAAGATGCTCCAAGTCATTATTAATCAGAGAAATGCAAATTAAGACAACTCTAAGATACCACTACACACCTGTCAGGTTGGCTAAGATGACAGGAAAAAATAATGATGATTGTTGGAGGGGATGCGGGAAAACTGGGACATTGATGCATTGTTGGTGGAGTTGTGAACGAATCCAACCATTCTGGAGAGTAGTTTGGAACTATGCTCAAAAAGTTATCAAACTGTGCATACCCTTTGATCCAGCAGTGTTACTACTGGGCTTATATCCCAAAGAGATCATAAAGAAGGGAAAGGGACCTGTATGTGTACAAATGTTTGTGGCAGCCCTTTTTGTAGTGGCTAGAAACTGGAAACTGAGTGGATGCCCATCAGTTGGAGAATGGCTGAATAAATTGTGCTATATGAATATTATGGAATATTATTGTTCTGTAAGAAATGACCAACAGGATGATTTCAGAAAGGCCTGGAGAGACTTACACGAACTGAGGCTGAGTGAAATGAGTAGGACCAGGAGATCATTATATACTTCAACAACAGTTCTGATGGACCTGGCCATTCTCAGCAATGAGATCAACCAAATCATTTCCAATGGAGCAGTATTGAACTGAACCAACTACACCCAGAGAAAGAATTCTGGGAGATGACTAAAAACCATTACACTGAATTCCCAATCCCTATATTTTTGCCCACCTGCATTTTTCATTTCCTTCACAAGCTAATTGTACAATATTTCAGAGTCTGATTCTTTTTGTACAGCAAAATAACAGTTTGGTCATGTATACTTATTGTGTATCTAATTTATATTTTAATATATTTAACATCTACTGGTCATCCTGCCACCTGGGGGAGGGGGTGGAGGGTAAGAGGTGGAAAATTGGAACAAGAGGTTTGGTAATTGTTAATGATATAAAGTTACCCATACATATAACCTGTAAATAAAAGGCTATTCAATAAAAAAAAGAATTCATTGATTACCTATCGAAAGAAATCAATAAATCAAAACTCCAAAAATTATTGTGGCTAAATTCAAGAACTATCAGATGAAGGAAAAAATACTAAAAGCAGCTAGGAAAAAAAAATTCAAATACAAAGGAGCCACAATGAGAATTACTCATGATCTAGCAGCATCCACATTAAAGGATCGAAGGGCCTGGAATCTGATATTCTGAAAGCCTAAGGCAGTTGGTATGCAGCCAAGAATAACTTACTCAGCCAAAATGAGCATTTTTTTTCCCGGGGAAGAAGATGGACATTCAATGAAACAGGTGAATTCCATCTATTTCTGATGAAAAAACTGGAACTAAACAAAAAGTCTGACCTCCAAATATAGTACTCAAGAGAAACATAAAAAGGTAAGAAATCTTGGGAGCTATATTTCTGTTATGAGTATATATTAAGAACACATGTATATGTATGTATATATATAACTTCCAATTCAATCTGAACTAGCGAGATAAGGGGTGGGGCAGAGGTGCCTAAGGCAAAGTGATTAGGAACTAGGGGCTCCCATTCTTTCAGGTTTTTTTTTTTTTTTTTGAGAAAAATCGACCAGTTTTCCCAATTTCCTATATCTTCCTCCCTTTTTTTCTCTCAGAAAGGAATTATCAAATAACCATCCCACATATAAATCCCAAGAGTGAATCAAAATCCCTGTACATAACACACTAGGCCAGTGGGGTTTCCTTATACATAACAGCAATAGCTACACAATTTTTAACAATTTCTATCCCAAATCTTAAACACATAGTAACAGATGATCCAGTCAGGGTTTAACAGTCATTCAACCTTTCCCAAATTCCCCATATCAGTCCAAAGTACACTAGGAGCAGGGTCCATGGTCTCTCAAAAACTGCTTCCTGATAAAGATGGATGAAGATGCTCAGTTCAGGAGGGGGGATGGGTGTGAGGTGGCCTGCTAACAATAAAGCTGATCTAGGTCCCAGAAGCAAGTCATTATCTGTACTTTGACCAACATCTAGAACAAACAAAACAACAACAAAACACAAATCTAACAAATAAAAATTCCAACAAACTGACAAAATGTGAAGAGGCCAGTATGAACTGGCCAGCAGCATAATAGGTTTTCTTCAAAGGACAGGCAAATGAATGTCAGCTATAATCCCAAAAGATAAAACAGTAGTTAGGTTTCACAAACCATTGTTAATTGTCCTCTCATTAGTTAGAAACCTTAAAAAAAATAAAAAACAAACAAACAAACAAACAAAAAAAACTTGAATATCCAGACACAATATCCAGTAACAGATAGATAACCAGACTAAATACTTATTTGCCCAAGTATTGAGGATATAATGATTACAGATAACCAGATTGGAAACAGCAAGGTATGACATAATTGAATTGCATTAACAGTTTCTATTGATCATTGCTCTGATTATAGAAATCAGTCACAGGAGGAAAAAATGAAGGGACATAACTATAACATAACATAAGCAATCAAAACTGATCCCTAAACTCATACAGGATAAATAGTCACTTTAACCCAGTTTTACTCCAGATAATTGTCCCAATGGAACTTTAAAACTTCCAAATAATATTAACTACAAACCCCAAAAAATTTACCTCCAATAATAAATCCCATTAACCAAAGTTTCAGTTAAATCCTAAACAGATATTTACCATGACCTTATATTGATACAAATCAGTTTGCTTTAAAATACCCAATACATAGACAAATATCCCAAATTACATATTGTCCATAACAGAAACATTTTCAAAAGGACAAAGAAAAATAACTATTATTTTCAGAAGCCCTTTAAATGATGGGCATAACCTCAGGATACAATCAAAACAATCAAGTAAAATTTATACAGAATATCCTAATTCCACATAAAAGAATCCAAGAAGTTCTTAAAAGTATTAATTAAGCTTTTAGAAACAGCCCTACCAAGTTTTGGATCATATTCTTTAACCAAGGAAATCATTATTTATCAAAAGAAACAAATATTCTGTCAATTAACTTAAATTACAGTTTGGTCCTTTCAGCTGAGAACCAGGTGGCTACAATTTGATAAAAAAAAAAAAATGGCTGGAATTCACTTGGGGGAGGGAGAGCAGAATTCCACATGGACACTCTTCCCCCCACTCCACCTCCAAAGAGGCAGGGGGGAGGGAAGGAGAGCTAAACTGCTCCCCTCTCCCGTTTCTCCCTCCCCCACCTTTTCTTTTCTCCTCCCAAATGCCTTCCCTGTACTTTCTCTTAAATCATCCAAATCTTTAATTGCTCCTACAAATCAATAATTCATAAATCACCTCCATTCTCTTCTTTTCCCTCCAAAACTTTTAAGATTCACAATATAGTGAATGGCAAATGACTTCATAAAACCCACACATGAACAGCAAAGCATAACAAATTACCCAATGTATTTCAGAAGGTAACATAATTAACTAATTAGAGGCAGGTGACCCCTTTCAGGCAAGGTAATAGAACTTCTCTTTAACAAACCATTGTTCTTAAGATTTTATACACAAAGATAACCAAATCTAGCTTCCATTGGCAACAGTAGAATCATTTTAAAACTGCCCAAAAGGTTATTTTTTTGTTTATTTTGTTTTCACTTAGGTTTAAATTAGTTCTCCAAAACCTTTCCCCATGTTTAAAAGCAATTAGCATAAACTCCTCTGTCCTCCAGAAGCCATATGTGCCCAGCCCAGCCCAGACCAGGCTTGAATTTTATAGTTTTTTTTTTTTCCTCCTCTCTAACTGCCAGGTTACTTTTTAGTTTTTCACTGAGGTTTAAACCGGTTCTCCAAAACCTTTAGTAGAACTCTTTAACCAACAAAACAGACAAGTCACACAGGACACAGAACACAGATATAGACTGCATAGTTACAACATTAAACAAAACATTTAACACTTATAACCAGAGAATGTCCAAAAAGATGTTCAGAATCAGTTCAGACCAGATGTGTCTTAGAAAACACCCAAACCAAAGGGGATCATCCAGTGTCCCAGAATGATACCCTTCTAAGAATTTAATGCCCGTCCCCCTTTTGTTATTCTTAGAATCCAGATGCTTGCATAGACAGAACAGGTAAACAGATCACATTACATCCTAAGACATCCAGACTTATTCTCCATGGCCAAAATGGAATGTCCATCATCGGGCATGTTTGTGCCTGAAAACTGTGCCCTTTCCTGGAGACTCTGGAGAAATCCAGAGGGCCAGCCTCTCCAGGCCAAGAACCCATATCCTCAACTATCCCAAGGGCCTATGCAGAAACACAAAGGTCCCTAATCTCTACTCCCATTCTCAGTTTCTAATATCTCGCTGGGGAGCCTCCAAAATGTAATGATGGAGAAACTGAGGGAAGACAGAGCTTAGAGAGTTTTTAATATTTTATTTGAAAGGGAGAGATTTACTGGGACCAAAGGGATCCAAGGTTTGGTGCCAGTGCTGAATGAAACTATAGTCTCCAAGAATCCAGCAGTGAATGTGAGATATAAAGATTCTTTTATGGGGTAATGAGAATTATGACCTATTGGGGCAGGTACCTGGGATGGGGATGAACTAATGGGGGGAGACAGCTGGGATGGGGATGACATAATGGGGGAATGTTTAAGATAAAAACCATTACTAACTCAAGGGACAATGGTAAGAGCTGAATTTATTTCCATTAATTGGGTACAATAGCCAAATAAACCAGTTAATTAGAATCTTAATTGTTTTTATTTATTAATGACCTATTTCATTTCTACACTGAACCTTGACATTTCATTGTGTAACACATACATTGCAGGCAATTTCAAACACCAAATGAAACATCCCCTAAAGGATCAGCTTTTTTTTCACTGTTACTCAAGTAATGCCCAAGCATAGAAATGCAAAAGAATATATTGACAACTTCTTCTGTCAAAATGTAGTAATTGAGTAGAACAAATAGGTAAGATTGTTGCATTACAGCTTGAAACCTAAAATCTTGGTTGAGGAACACAGTGGTATCTCAGAAGAAAATCATGGATCCTGAATTTCTTCTTAATTAGCAATTAAGCTATTCATATAAAAGCAATTTGAATCAGGACTCTTGCATCATCAGGTCCTAGGTTCTTCATTTTGTGGAAAATTTCTTCAGTGGTTAACTGTAACTATGTATGTATATTTTGATTGCCCCTAACAGTACTCTGCTGACTTTTATTTCTTGATACATCTGAAAGCTGTTGAATAAAAGAAGAAAATTGTTTTGCTTTTTTAAACAAAGCCATCATTTCATTAAAAAAACAATTTTGTTACTTTTTCCACTAGTGGATTTTTTATTCAGATTGTAATCTATATTTTGCTTAAAGCAGTATCTGTAAGCTTCAAATAATTCTTTATCTTTTGTTATTTCACTTCCTTCTTACCTAATGGTTTAGTTTAATTGTGTGATTTTATGATTATGGGTAACTGTTCTCTTAAAATAGTGCAGTCTTAATTCATCACAGAAATTGGGGAAGATGAGGGGATAAAGACTTTGCTGAAGCAGTGCAAAGACCAAATGAAGCCTAAATGAAGTCTTCCTTGCTCCTCGATATGGAAATTCTTTGGAATTTCTTTGTTAGAATCTTTGTTAGAATAAAGATCCAGTCTGAACCTGAAAAATTGCAAATGATGTTTCTTTTTACACATAATCTGCTTCCCCCCACCCCTTTCCAACATTGCTAGTTTCTTAGCGCTTCACTTCTTTGTTTGCAAATTAAGTCCCAAACAGTTTTCAAAACTGGTTTCTTTTTATATCTTTGAATTTCTGTTACAATAATCACAATTTTCTTTCATATTTTCAAAACAAAAATTTCATGAAATTTCAAGATTTTCAGTTAGCTTCTCATTTTGCCAAATAAGATGCTTCCAATTTGATTTCATGCTTAAGAATTTGAAAATGCATTGACTTGAGAGACAGAGCCTATATGGCAGAGTAACAGTGGGGACTTATCCAAACTTGCTTCCAAACCACTATGAATATCTTTAAATAATGACTGTAAAATTTTGTAGAGCATGAGAACTCAGAAAAAGAGGGAGTGGTTCAAATTTCTAGCCAAAGAGAATTTAGAAGGTCAACAGGAAAGATCTGTGAGCAGGGAAAAAGGGAAGCATAATCTGGTGTCAGAAAAGCAGAAGCAGGCCTTGGGAGCTCTGAATGAGTAGTAGTAGAGATAGTTTCCAGGCCTTTCAGCCCAAGGAATACTTGAAGATCATCAGGAAGGCCACACTAGGGTGTGAGGGGAGCCTCAGCAAACCATTGAATCACCAGCAGTGGATTTGATGATGACTTTCAGAAGTCCACAGATGGTAAAAGTATTGAACAACTGGTCAGAAGATTGCAGATTTTGCTACCCCTACTCAGATTTGGTTTGCAGTGCTGGCTCATAATATCAGAGTGAAGAGGAACACTAGTCCTTTAGTACTTAAAGTCAGAATGGATCTAAGACCCTCCTTAGAACTTCAAGGCAGAAAAGAGTGCTTGTGATCACTCATAGATCAGAGCATGGGCTAGGAAAGTAGTAAACACACTTTTACTGGGGAAAGTAGTTAACACACTTCTCCACATTGGAAGAACTAAAAGCTTACATGTCCATAGAAATATGGGTAAAAACAGCTGCACAAAACACCTTAGGCTTGGTGTGATTCATCCTCTATTCTCAAAGCAGAGCCTTACTTTTATAAAGAGTTAAAAGTCAAGTAATAGTCTGAGAAAATGAGAAAAGAGCAGAAAAAAATTCTGACCCTAGAAAGTTAATATCATGACAAGGAAGACCACCACAAACATTCCTAAGAAAATAATAGTCAAACTATCTACATCCAAAGTCTCCAAGAAAATAAGAATTGGTCTTAAGCTATGAAGGTGCTCAAAAGGAATTGTAAAAATCAAGTAAGAGAGACAGTGGAAAACTTGGGAAGAGAAATGAGAGTGATACAAAAGGAAAAACAAAAGGCTAATGAAGATAAGAATGACTTAAAAAAGCAAAATTGGACAAATGGGAAAGGAGTAAAAAAAAACCCTTTCTGAGGAAAATGATCCCTTCAAAATTAGAGTTGAGCAAAGGGAAGGTAATGACTTTATGAGAAATAAATTTTAAAAATATATAAAAGAAAAAAATGTGAAATATCTCATTGGAAAAATAATGACCTGGCAAAGCAGATCCAGGAGCAAAAATTGAAGAATTGTTGTCTTACTTGAAAGTCATGATAAAAAAAAAGGAGCCTAGTTATCATATTTCAAGACATTATCAAGGAAAACTATCCTGATATTCCAGAATCAGAGGGATAGAAGAATTTACCAATCACCTCCTGAAAGAGATCCCAAGATGAAAACTCACAGGAATATTGTAACCAAATTCTGGAAGTCGCAGGTCAAGGAGAAAACATTTCCACCATCCAGAAAGAAACAATTCGAGTATAGTAGAGCCATTGTCAGGATAACAAAAAATTTAGCAGCTTTTACATTAAAAGATAGGAGGGCTTGGAATATAATCTTTTGCAGAGCAATCCCAACCAAAAATCATTACCCAGCAAAAATGAGTATAACTCTTCAGAGGAAAAGTTAGACATTCAATGAAATAGAGGATTTGTAATGAAAAGACCAGAGATGAATAGAAAATTTAACTTTCAAATATAGGAATCAGTAGAAGCATAAGGAAGTAATCAGGAAAAGGAAAAAGTTGATAGAAGGGAGGGCATATTGAGAGAGATTTGAATTTGGTTCAGTTTACATTTGGGCCCCAGCAGTATTTGATATGTCTGACTCACATTATCTAAAACAAAATATACAAATTAAAAACTACTCTTAATTTAAAGGCACAAGAGAGAAAAGCTTTTTACTTACCATTTTCATGACCTGTGGTTGGAAAACCAGTTGGCATGGGCCTCTAGTGTGACTTAGGTAATCTAATAGTTGTTTTGACTGTCTCTTAATTTTTTTTCTAAAGGCAGGGAATATTAATTACTGGGAAACTAGGTCTATTTTTTTTCCATTTTGATTTTTTAAATTAAAAATTCCCAATGTCTTGTAGGGGAGGTGCTTTTCAATTCATATTACTATGACCTTGGCTTTATAAAAGTTGTAAGTCCTCTGATGCTGATTTAATATCCTCATCGTGTTCACCCATAATTCTTGAATATCCTCTCAGATCAGTAATAATCTGACAATGAAGACACTTGTGATTTCCCAATTTATCCATAAAATGTCAGAAGAAATGAGTTTATAATGGGAACTTCTCTTTAAAAGACTTCTCAATATATGACAGTTGATCTGAGTCACTATTGATTTTCCTTTCTTTTTGTGGTCATTCCCTTAAAATCTTAACTATAAGTCATATAGCTAAATGTAATACATGATACGTGATTATATATGATTTCCATTAATTTGATGTCACATATATGAAGGAATGCTTTGGAAATACTAAATAAATTTAGACTTCTCAATGCATGCAATCCAACTTAATTAATTGAACCATACAAATAATATAAATAATACAAAGAACCCTGCCTCTCTCTGATTTACTTTCAAGGTTCAAAGTTTAAGTGAAATCCAATATTAATATTTCCATGTGTATGTACCTCTCACCTGAATTTCTGCCTCATAGATTCTAGGATATATAAGGGTAAGAAAGGAAGCTCAAGGCTGTAAAGACTCCACTGTTGCAGAGACTTCATTGAATTGAGGAGATGCTAGTTCTTCTCAAGGGGATGTTATTATAGATTTATATTATTATTTTCTGAAATGAGCATTATCTGAGTTGTTTTTACAAAATGGGTAGAAACTGAGCTTATGTAAAGAAGAAAGTTGACTTTTGAGATAATTCTTGTAAATGTGGCATGTAGTGGAGGTTTAAAATGCAACTTGATGTTGGGCAACCATTTTTCTCACCATGGTCTTATGTCAAAGCAATTCTGTCTATTAAAAATGACTGGAGGCACAGCTAGCTGGTGAAGTAGAGAGAGCACCATCCCTGAAGTCAGAAGGACCTAAGATCAAATCTGGCCTCAGACACTTAATACTTCCTGACCCTGGGCAAGTCACTTAACCCCAGTTGCCTTAGGGGAAAAAAGATTGGAATATTAATGCATTATCTTCCCACAGACTTGACTACCACAGCAGAATTCTAAGATGAGATTCACAGAGGCACTCTATAGCCAGAGACATCCTTGTGCTAAGGACACAAGAATTGTCTGGTATAGAGATCCAGAGAGAATGAGACCTGTCCAGGTTCCACTTCAGTATCCCCCACACGTGTTGAAGATTCAGAAGTACAGAAGTTTGAAGCAATAGTCTATAACAAAGGTATTATGTTTTCCCAACAAGACAGACAATTTCTCCATTATAATTATTGAACAATGGAGGTAATGTAAAAGTCAGCATTGATCATACTTTAATATTTTTAATGATTGTTGAGGTTGTGAAATTGAGTTTCTAAAGGAAGTGAATTAAGGAAGAAAATGAAGCTCTCCACTGTTTCAGGAGACTCATTTGTATTTTTTTTATTGGTTCAGGACATGGATGAAGCTCATTTAACTAAAAATTTCAAGGAAGAACTGACCTGCTCTGTGTGCATGCACTGCTTCAGACAACCAGTAACCTTGAGCTGTGGCCACAGCTTTTCCCGTATCTGTCTTCTCTAGAGCTGGGGAGAAGATGACAGACCCTGCCCTTGTCCTCTGTGCAGTAGACCCTTCCATGTGAGAGACAAAGAGCTCAACCATCTCTTGGGAAGCCGGCCAACATAGGCAGGACCCTGAGATCCTGTTTACCACACTTAAAAGGGGAAAAAAGTCACATGTGAGAAACACCAGGAAGAGAAAATGTTTTTATGAAAAGGACAAATCTTTCCTCTGTGTCAACTGTTTTCAGTCCCAGGAGCACATCAGGGATACAATGTAAACTATAAAGAAGGCTGCAGAGGACTCTAGGGTAAGTGTGTCTAGTTAAAAACTATCCAGGTTTTCCTTCTCTCCCAGTTGGTAGATCTTCTGAATCAGTCACTTGTGTAAGAAGCCACTGTTTTGGATCCCATGGAGCCTATGGGTGACCTATGGGTTAGCTTTGTCTTTCAGTTCCCAGACTACAAATAGTAGAGGCAATCTAAACATCATTGGCCTCCCTACTCTGATCTGTGAGATTTTGTTGATCTAACTTGGGGGAAGGGCAACATATGGGAAATGATGAGTGGTATTTCCTTAGGTAAATCTCCAAAAGACTTTGGATCTTCTCTGGAAAAACATAGCAACAGTTTAGAACATACTGACAGAAGAGAGAAAGAAAGAGAAGACTCAGAAGGTGACTGTCTTGCCCTCTTTGAGATGGGAATTAGTAGTATTCATGACAGCCTGATAAAAGTGTTCTTGAGGTTACTTTAAGGCAGTAGTTTCCCTCTTAAACATTTCAGCTTTTTAAGTGTAAAAGTTATATAATCCTAAAGAATGAGGGAATCAAATAACAAATCATAAAGACAATAATTTCATGTGAGAAAATTTATTGAGACAATATACCAAAACTTAAGGAATGTAGCCAAAGCAGTGTTTAAAAGAAAATTTATATATCTAAATACTTACATGAATAAAATAAAGAAGAGATCAATGAATTAGGCATACAACTATAAATGATAGAAAAAAAAAACAAATTTCACTTATAAGTTTTTCAGAGGGATTAGACCTTATAACTGTATTGGCATTTTAACTTTTGGATTAGGATCCTCCTTAAAGCACAGATGTCAACAACTTCCCTAAAAGTTCTCTATAGTCTCAGAGACTTACGTAGAGCCAAAATTGACTGAGATATGTAGAAGGTTACCAGGCCAGTAAATGTCAGAAACAGGTCTCAAACTTTGAGTCTGAGGGCATTTGAGTGCCTATATAGTGCATTACAAACATGTTTTCTTCCCTTTGCAACAACTACTTCAAATTGTCTCTGGCACTAGAGATATTTATACTTCTGGAAAAAGTTTTGTAGGGAAAACAAAGGAAAGGGCCTTGGGACATGGATTCATGTACCTTATCAGACTAAGTTACTTCCTTGCAGGAAAAGATCAAAGTTTAGAGAGAGAGTTTGGCAGCTGAGTATAGAGCATTCCATGAATTGCTGGATAAAGAAGTAAAGGTTTATTTTCAAATAGTGACAACTTGAAGATTTTAAGATAAAGTGTGATAACACTATCCCAACAATTTCATAGCTTGAGAGAGGTGATCTTGGATATAGAACAATATAGTAGGAAGACCAATAGCCAGCTTCTAAAGGTGAGAACTGGAAAAAAAAATCAAATAATTTAATAGCATTTTACTAACCCAGCCCCCTGCCCCCAAGACCTCCAAAGGTTGGCTTTGATTCAATAAATCATAGGCTTAAGAAATATTGCTTCCCAGTTTAGACATATTTCTAATAAGACTGGTCCTCTGATTTTTCTAGAAGATGGTAGAGCTTGATAAGAAAAATATCAGAGACTTCTGCAGAAAAAGTCAATTATTATAGAAAAACCATCACCATCAAAAGGAGCAAATTTCCTAAATCAAAAACTTATGCTTATTTAGCGCAGTCATAAATTCCCCACAGACTCTTTCATAGAGTACCATTCAATTATTCATAACAGTAATATGTGTTTCTAATGTTGCTGGGAATGTATTAAAATATGTTTCATGTACCCTGGTTGAGAAGCTAAGGGATTTAGGGCCTATGTTATAATAAGACTTCATGGAAATATGTTAGAAACCAAACTAACTTGTGTAAGCAGAAGGATGGTGAGATTTCCACTTCTGACATATTTTCTTGATGAATATCTCAAGTCATAATGAGCTGAGATCCATGCAGTATTTGAGAAAAGAGGGTCAATTTTCCTCAGCGTATATGATTTTATGGGCAAGATGGAAAATCATGTCACAAAAGTGTCAGTATATAGCAGAACCCAGAGCTCACCTTCTCTCATTCTCCTTCTTTCCATGTGGTAGGAGGCACACTGACCAGGTAAGATTTAAATTTGAGTCCTGTTAAGAAGAGTGGAGCAAACATGGAAAGAAGTAATGATTAGCAGGGTCTGTCCAATGGGAGGAAAGGGCAATAAGATGAAAAACCATTGTCAATATCTGAAGATAACTGGGTCTGTCCTCTGCAGATGTGAATTCCTCTTGGGTCAATGTCCAGAGGTTGTCACCACTTTGGGGATAATGTTTCAGAAAAGTATAATGTGGGAAATGCTGAAAAGCTTCAAAGGTTAGAATCAGCCCGGGAGTCATTTGATCTCCATTTCAAAGTACCTAGTTACTTTTTTAAAAGCAGTTACTTGGGTGGGCATATAGGAAACTGTCATACTGTCTCAATTCAAGATTATCCAGAGGCAGCAAAAGGAGCATGAAGATTATTTCTTTGCAACAATTCAAGGTTGTTGTTGATGTTTTTCTAAGGAAAAAAATTGTTTTTTTTTAGACCTGGAAATATTTCTAAGCAGCAATGTCATCCTGCAAGTGATACAGTGAGTGAAGATTCTTGTCTTCAATTAATAGTAATTCTCTGACATTTGCCATATGCAGGCTGTGAGGTAATTTAAGACAGTTTGGTCCTCCAACTGAAATAAATCTTCTTTGGGGAATTTTTCTGCTCTGATTTCATGGATCCAGAAGAATTTGATTAGTGGAAACAATATATTATGTCTCTTTGTCTACTCGGACTTTAAGAACCTAAATCACTTAACTACTTGTTCTTTCTTATCAGTGTCCCTGACCCTGAATCCCAAAAAATATCTCTCCATTTCTCATTCTATCTGATGACCTGAGGACTGTCATATGTAGGAGCAACCAGCAGAATATACACCTTTTCCCCAATCAAGATGAAAGTAATTTCATTTGGGGGGCTCAAATCTTCACAGCTGGTATCCACTACTTGGGGATTTAAGTAGGAGATTCCAGACAATGGGCAGTTGATGTATTCAAGAAGTCAAAGAGGAGAACTGGAGGTCTCCTTTTCTTTTTTGATAAATTACTCTTTCTTTCAAGTGGTAAAACAGAGGATGAGTATAATATATCATGACTATTCCCTCCTGTTTTAAACATCTAGTTCCTTTCCCTATCTATCCAATTGGCATTTTGCTAGACTGTAATGAAGATACTTCTCTTTTAACATGCTTTGGCAGAATGCTTCATATATCATTTGCCTCATTTCTCCTTCTTTGGACCAATTTGGCCTTTCTTTTCTCCTCTTCCAAAAGGGGAAGAGAATAGGACTCCCATGACTATTAGTCCTTGTCATATTTCTAATTTTAAAGCATTGTAATAATCAAGACGCAACTCCAAAACAGATATCTGGCTAGCTCTCAATGTTATTCATAAAGTGTTATCTCAAAGCATTTATGTTGGGTGCTTGGTAAGGAAACCTTAGATTTCTATTATATGGCAAAAATACTGATTTTTTTTTTAACAGAACGTTATCAGAAAGGTTACTATGCTGCCAATAAATATTCACTAAATTCTCACTTGGACATGTTCCAAATCTGATATTATAACAGGTTTAAATCTCGCCCTATCATTTAATAGAGTAGAAAACCTTTAGAAAACCACATATTTGTTCATTTAAAAAAAAAATTTAAAACAAATACAAAGTAAGAAAAAACAAAATAGAAAAAAAGAACATAGAAAAATGAAAAAAAATATATTATTTGCCCAGGAGAACATCAAGGAGGATTCAGAATATGTGGATTTCCATTTCTAGTAAACATGTGTAATAATAGAAGACATAATATTTGTGACAATCCATATTTTAATTTTGCTTCTTTGTAGGTTCTTTTTTTAATCTATTGTGTAATTTTTACTTTCTTCTTTTTTTTTCCCTTTTTATCCCCTCCACCTCCTTCCAGCATGCTATAATTAAACATAGATATATTTATGTACATATAAATATATGTATATACACACAGAAACACATCCATATCTATATACACATTTATCCATATGTAAACATGTAACTGAAACAAAATTAATATGGCTGAGACATAATGTAAATTTCACTCTTTATCAGATCTTTAAGTTTGACTTTTTCTGAGATCAGTGATTACTAGCATTATATTGTCCTAATAAATTCTACTCCTGATCATTGTTATTGTGTTTGTATATATCTCTTTTTTTTATCCCTGCTAACTCTTCTATTTTAATTCTACTCTTTAACCTGCTACCTTTAAGTTGTCTTGCAATTACTAACCTCCCCCTTAACCATGCATCTCTCCCTTATCTTATACCCCTATCCTTTCTCTCCTTCTTTATGCCATTCTCATTAATTTACACACTTTATCCTATTCCCATTAATCTAAACACTCTTACATAATCCACGTTATATTATTCATTCCCCCATTATTTATTTTTTTTTGGAATTTGGAGGTTATTATACCCTTCTTGGTTATACATAGGCATTTCCCCATTTAACCCATTCCTAATGTAAGTAGGTTTTTAGAACTACCCACTCTCCTCCCCCATTTAATGCCTTTGTGTGGATTCTTTGCCTCTATCTCATTCACAGAGCATAATTAGTATTTTTACATTTTAATAGATAGATTTGTTTTTAAGGGTTTTTCATACTTAGCTCTGCCCCAGCCTTTGTTTTGGACTACCTATACTGTGTTCTTCTAATTTATTTATAATCTCTTAAGGACTGTTGCTTTATAATCTAGTTTTAGGTCTGGTACAGCTAGGCAACCTTCATTTGTTTTTTGTTTTATTTTTCATTAGTTCCCTTGAAATTCTTCACCTTTTGTTCTTCTATATGAATTTTGCTATTATTTTTTCCAGGTCATTAAAATAGTTTCTTAGGATTCTGATTGGTATAGCACTAAATAAATAGATTAGTTTAGGGAGTATTGTCTTCTTTATTATATTCACTTGACCTATCCAAAAGCACTTGCAATTTTTCCAGTTGTTTAGATCTGACTTTATTTGTGTGGAAAGTGTTTTGTAGGTTTGCTGATATAGTTCCTGACTTTCCCTTGGCAGATAGATACCTAAATATTTTATGCTTTCAACAGTTATTTTAAATGGAATTTAAATTCCATTTGTATTTTTGCTGTTGGACTTTTTTAGTGATGTATAAAAATGCTGAGGATTTATGTAGGGAATCTCTTAACACTTTCAAAGTTTAAGATTATAGAGATTGAAGGACATTGTCAGAGACCAAATGTACACCTTATGAAGATGAGTTGGAAACATACTAATTCTGGGCTACTTTCCTAATGCAAAAAGCCTAGCAGTCTTTGGTCATTTAGCTACAAGGCAAAGAAACCAGCACAGACTCCTAGAAAAGTCTGAGCAAACCCATGTTCATTGTAGAATTATAACATCACTAGAATCATTGCATATGGAGGTAAAGGATAGAGGTAGGATGAAGAAGAGTTTACCACATCATACAGTCCATAAATCAATATCATTATATGTCACATTCAGTAATTAGCATTAGGAATACAAAAAAGACACAAAGGAAATTCTTGTCCCCAAGCTCAGCATCTGCTGAACGGGATAATAAGCAAAGAAACACAGACATGAAAGCTAAATACATGATAAATAAGAAACAAAAAAAAAAAAGCAAAAATTTTAAAAAGCACTAGAATTAAGGAAAGGCTTCCTATAGAAGATGAAGTTTTACCATTTTTAGTCATAAGAAAAAAGTGGTCTAAATCACTATTGATCCAAGAAATGCAAATTAAGATAACTCGGGGGTACTACTACACACCTTTCAGATTGGCTAAGGTGATAGGAAAAGATAATCATAATTGTTGGTGGGGATGTGGGGAAACTAAAACTCTAATATATTGTTGATGGAATTGTGAGCTGATCCAAACATTTGGGAGAGCAATTTGGAACTATGCCCAAAGAGCCATCAAACTGGGCATACCCTTTGATCCAGCAATGTCTCTACTGGGCCTGTATCCCAAAGAGATCTTAAAAAGGGAAAAAGGAATCACATGTGAAGAAAAAAATTTTTTTTGTAGCGGCAAGCAACTGGAAACTGAATTGTTGCCTATCAGTTGGGGATTGGTTGAATAAGTTATATATAAATTTTATGATTATATGTTTGTTCTATAAGAAACTGATGAGGTTTACATCCCCTCTATTCCTGGTGGTGATGAGGTTAGTAACAATAAGAGAGTTGTTAAAATCCCCTTTTGGTCGGCCATAGATTCAAAGTGAAAGAATTCACTTATCCTGAATTATTAATTGCAAAATGAAAGTTTATTGTTGGAATGAAGCCAGTTTGCTAAGAGACTGACTTCTATACTGGCAGAATCCTATCAGGGAAATAGAATCTTGCACTGAGAAGAGAATGCCTTCTCAGCAGACAGAGGGTCCTAGCAAATTGCTTGGACCTCTATAAGGAGTAAGTCCAGAAACTGCCTTTTAAAAGGAGTCTTGAGACTTCAGGACTCAGGCTCCCAGGCTTAGATGCTTATCAGTCTCCAGCCCAGATCTCCTATTGAAATTAACAAAACTTCAAAGGGTTCCTTTTTGATCCGGATTTCTAATTGAATCAAAAGCTCTGGTATCCCAGAAAGATAACTTATCTGGGGGGATATGCCTTCCCCAGGAGGGCTAAGACTCCAAAAGGAGTTTCTCTAGGTGTAGCTGGTTCTATTTATCACTAATCAATTGGAAGTGAATTGGATCTTTTAATTGCCAAAGATATCCGCTTCCATCAGAATTGAGCCTTATATAGTATAATGTATTGTTGTTGTGTATAATGATCTCCTGGTTCTGCTCATTTCACTTAGCGTCAATTCATGTAAGTTTCTCCAAGCCTCTCTGTATTCATCCTGCTGGTCATTTCTTACAGAGAAATAATATTCCATAACATTGACATACCATAATTTACTCAGCCATTCTCCAACTGATAGGCATCCATTCAATTTCTAGCTCCTAGCCACTATGAAAAGGGCTGCCACAAACATTTTTGCATATATAGGTCCCTTTCCTTTCTTCAATATCTCCTTGGGATATAAATCCAGTAGTAATACTGCTGGATCAAAGGGTATGCACAGTTTGATAACTTTGGGGGCATAATTCCAAATTGCTCTTTAGAATGATTGAATCAATTCACAATTCCACCAACAATGCATCAGTGTCTCAGTTTTCTCATATCCCCTCCAACATTCGTCATTATCTTTTCCTGCCATCTTAGCCAATGTGAAAGGTGGGTAGTGGTATTTCAGAGTTGTATTATATGTAGAAAAGTGGCTGAAGATTGATTCTATTTTGTTTTTTCTTACTTTGTATTTGTTTTAAATTTTTAAAAAATGAACGAATATGTGGTTTTCTAAAATGCCAACTTACATTTTTCTGATCAATAGTGATTTGGAACACCTTTTCATGTGAGTAGAAATAGTTTCAATTTCATCATTTGAAAATTGTTCATATCCTTTGACCATTTATCAATTGGAGAATGGCTTGATTTCTTATAAATTAGAGTCAATTCTCTCTATATTTTGGAGATGAGGCCTTTATCAGAACTTTTAACTGTAAAAATGTTTTCCCAGTTTATTGTTTTCTTTCTAATCTTGCTTGCATTAGTTTTGTTTGTACAAAGGCTTTTCAATTTGATATAATCAAAATTTTCTATTTTGTGATCAATAATGATCTTTTATTCTTCTTTGGTCACAAATTCCTTCCTCCTCCACAAGTCTGAGAGGTAAACTATCCTATGTTCCTCTAATATATTTATAATCTCATTCTTTATGCCTAAATCATGGACCCATTTTGATCTTATCTTGATGTACGGTGTTAAGTGTGCATCTATGCCTAGTTTCTGCCATACTAATTTCCAATTTTCCCAGCAATTTTTGTGGAATAGTGAATTTTTATCCCAAAAGGTGGGATCTTTGGGTTTGTCAAATACTAGATTGCTATAGTTATTGACTATTTTATCCTATGAACCTTACCTATTCCACTGATGAACTAGTCTATTTCTTAGCCAATAACAAATGGTTTTGGTGACTGCTGCTTTATAATATAGTTTTAGATCAGGTACAGCTAGGCTACCTTCATTTGATTTTTTTTTCATTAGTTCCCTTGAAATTCTTGACCTTTTGTTCTTCCATATGAATTTTGGTTATTTTTTCTAGGCCATTAAAATAGTTTCTTGGGAGTCTGATTGGTATAGCACTAAATAAATAGATTAATCTAAGTAATATTGTCATCTTTATTATATTCACTCAGCCTATCCAAGAGCACTTATTATTTTTCCAATTATTTAAATCTAATTTTATTTGTGTGGAAAGTGTTTTGTAGATTTGCTCCTATAATTCCTGATTTTCCTTTGGTAGAATTTTTAGATTCCCAAATATTTTATGCTATTGACAGATATTTTGAATGGAATTTCTCTTTATATCTCTTGCTATTGGATTTTGTGGGTGATGTATAAAAATGCTGAAGATTTTTGTGGATTTATTTTGTATCCTGCAACTTTGCTAAAGTTGTGGATTCTTTCTAATAGTTTTTAGTAGAATGTCTAGGGTTCTCTATATATACCATCATATCATCTGCAAAGAGAGCTAATTTGGTTTCCTCATTATCCACTCTAATTCCTTTCATCACTTTCTCAACTCCTCTTGCTGAAGGTAGCATTTCTAATATAATATTGAATAGTAATGGTGATAGTGGGCAACCTTGTTTCACTCCTTATCTTACTAGGAATCGTTCCAGTTTATCCCCATTACATGTGATGCTTACTGACTGTTAAATAGATGCTCCTAACTATTTTAAGGAAAAGTTCATTTATTCCTATACTCTCAAGTGTTTTTTATTAAGAATGGATATTGGATTTTATCAAATGTAAAGCTAGTATTTCTAATACAATATTAAATAGTAATAGTGACAGTGGGCAACCTTGTTTCACTTCTTATCTTACTGGGAGTAATTCCAGTTTATCCCCATTACATATGATGCTTACTGATGATGTTAAATAGATGCTACTGACTATTTTCAGGAAGAGTCTATTTATTCTTATACTTTTAAGTGTTTTTTAATAGGAATTGATGTTGGATTTTATCAATGCTTTTTCTGCATCTATTGAGATGATCATATGGTTTTTGTTAATTTGGTTATTGATATAGTCAATTTTGCTAATAGTTTCCCTAATATTGAACTAGACCTGCACTCCTGGTATAAATCCTACTGGGTCATGGTGTATTATCCTGGGGATGATTTTCTGTAATCTTTTTACTAATATTTTATTTAAGATTTTTTCATCAATATTCATTAGGAGGATTGGTCTATAATTTTTTTTTCTGTTTTCAACCTACCTGGTTTAGATATCAGTACCATATCTATATCATAAAAGGAATTTGGTAGGACTCCTTCAATTCCATTTTTTTCAAATAGTTCATATAACATTAGAGTTAACTGTTCTTTAAAAGTTTGGTAGAATTCACATGAAATCCATCTGGTCCTAGGGATTTTTTTTTAGGGAACTGATTAATAGCTTGTTCTATTTCTTTTTCCAAAATGGGACTTTTTAGCCAATTTATTTCTTCTTCTATTTATCTGAACAATCTATATTTTTGAAGGTATTTATCCATTTCATTTAAATTATCAAATTTGTTGACATAAAGTTGGGCAAAGTAACTCCTAATTATTGCTCTAATTTCCTCTTCATTAGTGGAAATTTCTCCTTTTTCATTTTTAAGACTAACAATTTCATTTTCCTCTTTCATTTTTCTAATCAAATTTACCAAGGGTTTATATATTTTGTTTTTTTTTCATAGAACCAACTCTTAGTTTTATTTAATTATTCAATAGTTTTATTTTTACTTTCAATTTTATTAATCTCTCCTTTTATTTTTAGAATTTCAAGTTTAGTGTATGACAGGTTTTTAAATTTGCTCTTTTTCTAGCTTTTTTAGTTGCAAGCCTAATTCATTGATTTTCTCTTTCTCTATTTTAGCAAGTAGGCCTCTAGAGATATAAATTTTCCCCTTATTACCACTTTGGCTGCATTCCACATATTTTGGTATGATGTCTCATTATTGTCATTCTCTTGGGTGAAATTATTAATTGTATCTATGATTTGTTGTTTCACCCATTCATTCTCTAGGATGAGATTATTTAGTTGTCAATTATTTTTGGTCTCTTTTCTCCTGGCTCTTTATTGAATGTAATTTTTATTGCATCATGATCTGAAAAGGAAACATTTACTATTTCTGCCTTTCTGCATTTGAATTTAAGGTCTTTATGTCCTAATATATGGTCAATTTTTGTATAATTTCCATGAACTGCTAAAAAGAAAGTGTACTCCTTTCTGTCTCCATTTAGTTTTCTCCAAAGATCTATCATACTTAACTTTTTACCTCTTTAACTTCTTTCTTATTTATTTTGTGGTTTGATTTATTTAGTTCTAAGAGTGCAAGGCTGAGATCTCCCACTATTAAAGTTTTGCTGACTATTTCTTCTTGCAGCTCTCTTACCTTCTCTTTTAAGACTTTAGATGCTACATCACTTGGTGCATATATGTTTAATATTGATGTTGCTTCATTATCTATGTTACTCTTTAGCAAGATATAGTCCCCTTCCTTATCTCTTTTAATTAGATCAATTTTTGCTTTTTCTTGGTCTGAGATCAGGATGGCTACTCCTGCTTTTTTGACTTCACCTGAAGCACAATAGATTCTATTCCAGCCTTTTACCTTTACTCTGTATGTATTGCTCTGCTTCAAGTGTTTCCAATTAACCAAATGTTTATATAATTTGTAGTTTTTCATATAACCAACTCTTTGTTTTGTTTATTAGCTTAATTACTTTATTAATTTTCCTTTGAGTTTCAAAATTTATAATTTGATATTTAATTAGGGGGTTTCAGTTTCTTCTTTTTCTGAGGTTATTTAGTTGCATGCCTAATTCATTGATCTCCTCTTTCTCTATTTTTTAGTGTAGCTATTTAGAAATATAAATTTTCCCTTGAGAAGTACTTTGGCTGCATTTTATGGGTTTTGGTATGTTGTTTCATTATTGTCATTTTCTTGGATGAAATTATGTATTGTTTCTATGATTTGGTATGACCTATTCATTCTTAGAATTAACAAAAACAAAGGTGGAAATTTCTTTCCAGATCATGTGAGGTGTTTTGACACTGGAGATGCTAAATTGCAGGCTGTTTGAAGGAAAACAGTGTGGAAAGAAAAGATTTATATTTGTTACTTTGATTCAGTGATTCCTTGCAGTGGTTGAGGTTCCCAAAGATCGAATGGATCAGTAGACACAGTACAAGATTATGGAATCTAGCCCATCTGGATTTCTGAGGTAGGCAATAAAGATATCCAGGACAAATGTGAGAGGCAGCACCAGGTGGTAAGTGCAAAGCCACATGTGTTACTATTTGCCTGAGGAAGAACTGTTTTCTAAGGAGTAACTACTATATAAAGACACATTTAGTGACAATGGAATGAACAGTTGCCTATGATTCTTGAGGCAATCTTGTAATATGAATTGTAAACCTTCATTTATTCTGGTACCACAATATGGACTTGTATTATGTGTAGAAAAGTGGCTAAAAACTGTTTCATATCAGATCTGGGAGGGAGCTGAAAAAGTATGTCAGCTAATGCCCAACTCCATCATTTACATTTAAACATTGGAGGACCATAATCAGAAAATTCCAAATCTTTTAAAAGCTCAACTTTTAAAGGGCAATGGTGGTGCTTGAGATCTGGGGATAGGGTGGTGTGAAGCACATTTTATAGTCATAAACAAACATAACTGTGCTCCAATATGAAAAGGAAAAATGGCTTAGGTTGAAGAAGGCTTGAGACAGAGGCATCTAGGTCACACAGCTATCAGAATGCCAGGCTGCAGAAATGAAGATTCCTCTTCTTCAGTTCAAATCCAATCTCAGACACATATTAGCTGTGTGACCCTGGGCAAGACATTTTACCCTGCTTGCCTTGGTTTCCTCATCTGCAAGATGAGCTGGAGAACATAATAGCAAACCACTCCAGTATCTTTGCCAAGAAAAACCGTATGTGTTTATGAAAAGTCAGTCTTGAAGGAAAAACTGATCCTCTTAGTTTATATAGAGAGAAATATAGATACAAAGAAGTAGAGCTGTGGCATGGACAGAAAATGATACCAGATATGAAACAAGACCTAATTAGGATTCACTTGAGTGTTATTTAAAAAAATTTTGAGAACTCTGACCTCTTTTGAAAAAAAATCCTTTATTTTATAATTCAATTTACATTGATCCAATTAAATTCGACTTCAAACCATGGATGTTGGATGACTTCTAATCACTAAGGAAAAAATGCTTTTACACCACAAAATATGAACATGATTGATCTGTAAATCTTAGAAAGTATTTATCATAGAAGAACCATTAAATATGTGCTCATGAACAATGGAATATTGGTCTCAGGGGCTCAGAAAAGGGGAAAGTTGGAAAACTCAATAAAAAGGATTTCTTCAGGACATCATAAAATGAAATCCTGCCTTGATTATACTCTAGAAAAATCCCAACTATGCGAATAGGGTTCACTGCCAGTGGTGGTATATGGGAGCAACTGCTGATCACAGTGCAAGTATCCTCATTTTGTATATAAGTAATCAGAAATACATCTCCAGGAAAGAATGGGACACTAGAATTCCTGCTGACTGACTCCTTACACACCCCAACTTTCCATTTCATACTGTTTCCCACATCCACTTCCCAGTAGTGAACACCAGAAGTAAAAACTTGAGCCCCCAAAATGATTTCATCTTCAAATCGGTCTGGGGTCATAGGTACATTCTGCAGGCATCTTACATTCCTGACTGTCTTCAGATCATTAGACACGATGAGATGGGGAGAGGCACTTTCAGGATCCAGGGTCACATTCACTGCAAAAAAAGCAAAAAAAAAAAAAAATGTTAAGAAGATCAAGGTTTGAGATTCTCAAAACTTGAATGAGCCCATAAGTGCAGTACTGCATTCCTACTAAGGAGTCCAGCTGGACAAATGAATGAGAATAAAAGTCTCCCAGGACCCTCTAAATGTGGATGCTGATTTAGTTCTCAAAATTAAATACACTCTATCCCCACCATTCAACACCAAAGATGTTTAGAGACTGCCTCTATCTGAAGTAGAAGCCTTTAACATAACAGTTGTGATCTGACTTCATATTCAGTAATAAGCACCAGAATACATGGCAAGTTTTTTTTTTAAATCAATAAATATCACTGCACTTGGACACAGTAATGATCAGGGTTCTCCCTATATCGCTCTGGAGCCAGTTCCAAGATTGGAAAAAGTGCTAGGTCCTCCTACATGCACCCCCACCCACCTGAATCCCAGTGAGTTAAGCCACACATCCATTTAGGGGCTTAGTGCCATCAATGCTCACCTCTGAATGTATTCATCATTTCAAATATCCCAGTGATATGAATTCTTGCCAGTTTATTTCTTGTTGTCTCTGGACACTTGCTCAATAGCATCTGAATCCTAAAAAGAGAATAGATTCATTTACTATTTGTGATTAGTAGAAACCCTCCATGGACCTTGCAAGGTATTTTATCCCACTTCTCCATTGAAGGCTCTCCCCTTAATCAGTCCTTGTTACGGGCTTTCTTCCTATGCCCCAAACATCCATACACTCACATAACTCAGGTGGTCTAAAGGGAATCTTACCTCCTAGATGTGTCTCCAGCAACCTGGGGAAGAAAAGAGACAGCAGATCAATAAGGAGTTTAATATACCCTGGGACCAAGAACTCCTATGACAAGGTTTCTAGCTATACTTTTATTTTTTTTTTATTAAAGCTTTTTATTTTTCAACACACTTACCTGGATAATTCTTGTGACATTAACCCTTGCAAAACTTTGTGTATCATTTTTTCCCTCCTTCCCACACACCTCCACTAGATGACAACTTGTCCGACATATGTTAGATGTGATAGAAATATGTTAAATACAGTATATGCATACATATCTTTATAATTATCTTGCTGTGTTGCGAATCACACTCAGTTCCCACAGTCTTCTCTCTGGATGTAGATGGCTCTATGCTTATAGGTCTCACCAGCTAAGGTTTCATTCAGAAAGTACAAGTAAAATAAAGTCAGAAAAAGAATTCCAGAGAGAGGGAAAGAAGGAAGGAGGGAGGAAGTAAGAGAGGCAGAGAATGAAGAAGGAAGAAAGAAAAGAAGGGAGGAAGGAAGGAAAGAAGGGACAGAAAGATGGAAGAAAGAAAGGAAGGGAGGAAGGAAGGAAAGAAGGGACAGAAAGAAGAAAGAAGAATGAAGGGAGGGAAGGAAGGTAAGAAGGGAGAAAAGAAAGAAAGGATGGAAGGAGGGAGAAAGGACAGGTTGTTGGTAAATTCTCCTAGTGAAAATGAAAATGATCCAAGTCTCATCATCTGAAAAGGGCCCTATGGTAAAGAATCATCAAGAATTCCCCATTTCCCACATATCTCAGGGAACTACAATCATTATAGAAACCCTGTCCTGACAATAGCTCAGTTTGTGAAAACATTTTACTCAAAGTATTCTATTTCTTTCTTCTATTCTTCCTTTCAAATTTAAGACATTCCTCTTTGTTCCAATTCATTGCAGAGAAACCAGAGTACTTTGTAATAAAGTGAACAAGTACTTGCTGATACTTCTCCTTTTCCCTTACATCACTGGGGACATCTCATCCATAACTCTGGGGATACACTGTGTGGTTTGCTCAGACTCTCTTGGGGAACCTGTGCCAGACTCATTATTCTGATCCTAAAATACCAGTGGAGGCTTTTTGAATTAGAAAAGTGTCCCAGCTGATACGTTGTTGGTGGAATTGTGAATGCATCCAACCATTCTGAAGAGAAATTTGGAACTATGCTCAAAAAGTTATCAAACTGTGAATACCCTTTGATCCATAAGTGTTACTACTGAGCTTATATCCCAAAGAGATCTTAAAGAAGGGAAAGGAACCCATATGTACAAAAATGTTTATGGCAGCCCTTTTTGTAGTGGCTAGAAACTTGAAACACTGATTGGATGCCCATCAATTGGAGAATGGTTGGATAAATTGTGGTATATGAATGTTATGGAATATTATTGTTTAGTAAGAAATGACCAGCAGGATGATTTCAGAGAAACCTGGAGAGACTTACATGAATTGATGCTAAGTGAAATGAGCAGAACCAGAAGATCATTATACACTTCAACTATACTATACTATACTATACTATACTATACTATTATGATCAATTCTGATTGACATGGCTCTCTTCAACAATGAAATGAACCAAATCAGTTCTATTTCTGCAGTAATGAAGAGAATCAGCTACATGTGACGAAAGAACTATGGAAAATGAATATGGACCACAGCATAGCATTTTCATTCCTTCTGTTATTGTCCACATGTTTTCTTTCTCAGGTTATTTTTACCTTCTTTCTAAATCTGATTTTTCTTGTTCAGCAAGATAACTATATAAATATGTATACATATATTCCATTTAACATATACTTTAACATATTTGACATGTATTTGTCTACCTGCCATCTAGGGGAGGGGGTGGGGGAAAAGAGGGGAAAAATTGGAATAGAAGGTTTTGCAAGAGTCAATGCTGAAAAATTACCAATGTGTATATCTTATAAATAAAAAGCTATAAAAAAAAAGAAAAGTGTCCCAGGATTATACAATATCTTTCCAAGTCTCACCTCTAGAAATTGGAGATTGGGAATCTGGCAAATTTGTTCAATCTTTATGATCTCCTCCTTTAAATTCTGAAGGTGCTGGGAGAGTCTGTTTTCACTTTCTATGAACTTCTGCAGGTGTTTCTTTTCATCCCAGGCCAGCTTGATAAGGTGCTGCTTCTCTTCCAACTTGAGGAAATCCAGTAATTTTCCATATTCAGCTCTAACACTCTCCCTCCAAGCATTTGTCTGTCTCTGTAAGAAAATAATTTAATCTAATTAAGACCAGAAACTTCTCAAGAAGACACTGACCCTCTCCTTCCTCACTGTGAAGTCTATGTATACAAGTTGGATAAAATAATTGTGAATCTACTTAGTAAGGAATATAAAGTCACTATACAAGAACAATTTTGAAACACACTTTATAGAAGAATAAGAAGACCCAACTGATTTCATAAATAAGAATTGTTCATGGGAAAGCAGAACCAATATCTTAAAAAGTCATTCACTTGTTCAGGGTTGTACAAATCCAAATAACTGCTAGGGAAAGTAACAGAATTCAAATTGAGGAACAGGTGAGCAGAACCAAAAGAAATCAATTCATGATAACAAGAACATCATAAGGATAACCAACTTTGAAAGTCTAGGAATTCTGTCCAAAGCAAGGACCAACCACAATCCACAGGACCAGTGATGAAACATGCCAACCCCTCCAGGACAGAGAAGTGAGGAGATAAGACATGTACATGATGTTTAAGTTGTAGCTAATTTGGTAATTCTTTTGCTTGACTGCATTTTGGTTTTAACGATTATGGTTGGCTGTTTTGATTTGTATGTTGGTGGGGGGATCAGGGTAGGAGGGAAGGAAAGAGTGGTGTATTCACTAAATAAAATGAGGCAATTTTAAAGGACACTGTGCAAATGAAAACCATTCTGAAGAAAGTGATTCCTCTTTGGGCTGTAAGGTTGTGGGGTGGGTTTGACAGAGATTTCTTATCCCTGGGAAAGACCTCAAGACTTCCCCTCTGGACTGTACTAATGTCCCTTAAACGCCATACCAGTATTGGGGTTCTTCCCCCTCCCCTGAAATGACAAGATACTTACTTTCCAATTCTCTTTTTTCTTTCTCTCATTAGTCAGCATGTTCTCAATTGTCTCCATTTCTCTCCAGAGAAGATTCGAAGTTTCTTGGAGCTTGTCCTGGGGAAACAAAAGAACAACAACAACAACAAAAAAAAAAAAAAAACAACACATGTTCAGGTTGAGTGTTCTCTTTATGCTCTGGAGCTCCTGTGCTGTCCCAGCAAAGTCCTCCTCACCTCCTGGAAACCCCTGATATTTGGAGGATGTGTCTATATAGCTGTCCCTGTAGGGTATTTGGTAGAGCTGACACAGAGCCTCAGGGTCTCTCTGGCTTCCATTTCTATTTGGTCAGTGTCAAGAAGTAAAGAGAAAGATGCTACGGGGGGAGTGAGGTAGCTGATCTGGATTCCTTCTAAGCAGAAACACTTACCCTGGAAGCCTGTGCAGCCTCGTTTAGAGGTTGCACCAGGTGATTGCTGTGCTCCTGACTTTGGAAGCAAGATGCACAGAGGAAAGCCTGGTCTTCCTCACAGAACAGGTTTTGCTCCTCCTTGTGCTTCTCACACATGATTCTTTCCTCTCTGATCTGCAACAAGTAGGGTCTGAGGTTCCTGGCTATGCTGGCCAGCTTCCGCAGGCGATGGTTAGGCTGGACTTCTCTCATCCAGAAGGCTCTCCTGCACTCAGGACAAAAGCTGGGGTCTTCAGCTCCTTCCCAGCTCCTGAGGAGGCACAGGTGGCAAAAACTGTGGCCACAGCCCAAGGTCACTGGATGGTTGAAATACTCCAAGCACACAGCACAGGTCAGCTCTTCCTTGAGGTCTTCAGCTAAATTAGCTGCAGCCATTTTCCTGAAGGGAGAGACAAAGGACAAAGGACAATGAGCCGCTGTAATGATTGGAAGAAAAAGCCCTCAGCACTTTCCTAATTGAACTGATTGAGCCCCCATGGCCTCTGAACACTTCCAGCTTTGCATCTTCTCTGAAAAAGAAGCAGCAGCATCCCAAAATATTTCCAGTTGGGAAACTCACCTTTATTTCTGTGGATCTTGTTGATTTCTCTCAGGATCTGCACTTTCCCATATAAACTTCCAAGAATCAGGGTGTGCCCTGTAGCTATGTCCCTTTTATATTCCTCAGAGCCCATAGTCTCCACCTCTCTGGAGTCATAAGTGGGGGTGGGAGGGAAGCTAACTCAACTAGTTCACACCTTGGTGAGGGTTGTGCCTTAGTCAGGTTCCAGAGCTGAATTCACACCAGGTGACTGAGTTAGCAAGTCAAAAGCTTCACAACTCAAGGTATTCACTTCAGCAAACACTAAAAATGCTTTTTATTGAAATGACAAGCAGGCAGAACTCAGAAAAACCTGGAAAGGCTTATGTGAACTGATACTTAGTGAAGTGAGCAGAACCAAGAGAACACTGTATATAGTAACAGTAACACTGCTTTGATCAATTATGACTGACTTCGTTCTTAGCAACACAATGATCCAAGGCTTTTATGACCATGTCTAGAGGAAGAACTGATGGAGTCTGGATGCAGATGAAAGCACACTATTTCACTCTCTGATGGTTTTTCCGTTTTGTTCTGATTTTTCTTTCATAACATGACTAACGTGTAAATATGTTTAACGTAAATGCATATGTATAACTTATAAAAGATCTCTTAAAATCTTGAGTATGAGGGAGGGGAAGGAGAAAAATTTGAACCTATATAAAATTTCTTAAATTCTTGTGTATAGGGAAGGAGAAGGAGAAAAAAATTGAATGTTGAAAACTCTTTACATATAATTGAACAATGAGTTTATATGAAATGAAAAACCATTTTTTACAAAATTATGTCACATACATATTAAGTGTTCCATATGATTAGTCCCATCATAAAACAATCTGTATATTTTATGATTAACCAAGTTGGAAATAAAAGTTTTCCTTTTGTATGGCTATAAATGTTGTACTTCTCAGGAGGAGAAGAGGGAGGAACAAAAATATAACTACAATGTGCTATCAGAAAAAGAAAAAGAAAAAAAAAAACAATGATTGTTGGGTTTGCCAAAAACAAAAGCAAACATCAAACAACCCAAGCTATTCAAACTAGAATTATAGTCCTTTCTATATCCTAAACAACTAAGTACATAAATATTTAGCCTAATTATATGACTATTATAGATATATATTTCTGCATAAAATACAGTCCTTACAGAACCAAAAGAACAAGATTATGTTATGACCATCTGTGATGACAATTGAGTCTTTTCAACAATGAAGTGACTCAAGACAATTTCAATAGAGTCTTTTCAACAATGAAGTGACTCAAAGCAATTTCAATAGATGTGATAGAAATTGCCATTCACACCCAGAAACAGAACTGTGAAGACTGAATATAGATCAAAACATACTATTTTTATCTTTTTGTTGTTAGTTTTTTTTTTTCTTTCTTATGTTTTTTCCCCCTTTTGATATTGTTCTTGTGCAGCATGATGAATAGGGAGATATGTTTAGAATTGCACACATCTAACCTATATTAGATTGCTAGCTATCTTAGGGAGATAGGCAGGGAGAAGGGAGAAAAATATGGAACACAAGGCTTTGCAAAGGTGAATATTGAAGATTATCTTTGCATATATTTGGAAAAATAAAATACTATTATAAAAGAAAAAATAATATAAACAGAAAAAAAAAACAAAAAATAAGGTCCTTAAATGTTTCTAGAATAATTAGGTATTGATACAATAATTTATGGGACTGAGCTATTGTTCTATCAATTATTTTTTCATACTTTATTTTTCTTTCCAGTTGAACATAAATTTTTTTTAACATTTATTTATAAAACTTTGTGTTCCAGATTTGTTCTCTTTCTCCCTTCCAACCCACCACTGATTGAGATGGCAAGCAATTTTATATAGTTAACTATATGTAGTCATACAAAATATTTCCATAATAGATAAAGAAATTGAAGAAAAATAAAGTATAAAAATATTCTTCAGTTTGTATTCAGACACCATCAATTCTTTATCTTAGTATGAATAACATTTTTCATCAAAATTCTTCAGAATTATTTTGGATGATTGTATTGCTGAGTTAGCTAACTGTGTGGTGTTCACAGTTAATCATTTTAAAGTACTGCTCTTACTTTGTACTCAGTACATTTCACTTTTCATCAATTCATGGAAGTGTTTTCAGGTTTTTCTGCTCATCATTTCTTATGGCAATTGATTGGCATACACTCAATTTCAAATCTTTTGCACCTAGAAAGGAACTGCCATAAATATTTTCATATATGTAGATTCTTTTTCCCTTAAAAAAATCTTTTTTAATAGAGACCTAGTAGTGGTATTACTAATAATGCATGATTTTATAGTCCTTTGGGCATAGTTCCAAATTGCTCTAAAACTTATCCAAATTGGATCAGTTCCCAACACTATCAAAAGTACAGTAATATCTCTTTTTCTCTACTTTCTCTCCAGTATTTGTGGTCCTTTTTTGTGTGGGGGTCCTTTTCTGTCCTATTAGGTAATCTAATTAGAATAATAGGTATGAGAAAGTAGCTTAGATTTTTTTTATATTTGTATTTCTCCAATCAAAAGTGAATTAGAGAATTTTTTCATATGTCTTTAGGTAGCTTTACTTCATCTAAAAATTGTTCATGTCTTTTGATTTTTAAATTGGGGAATAGCCCTTATTTTTATAAAAGTGACTTAGTTTGCTGTATGTTTGAGAAATTAGGTCTCTTGTAGAGAAACTTGCTTCAAATTTTTTTTTTCACATTTATTTTTGCTAACTGTATTTCCCTTCATTCTATTCTCTCTCTCTCTCTCTCTCTCTCTCTCTCTCTCTCTCTCTCTCTCTCTCTCTCTCTTTAACCAGTCCATCCTCAAAAGTGTTTTGCTTCTACGTACCATGCTGCTGATTCACTGTCTCCCAGGCCTGCTGCTGGTATGCTGGGGCTGGGCTACCTGAGCTGAACTGTGTTCCACTCTCACTGTGGCGCAACAGACTTTTTCCACTGATCTTCTAATTGTTTAATTATGGAAAACTGTTTCTCTTCATCCTCATCTTTTTGTAGGTTCTGCCACTCTATAATTTGTTTAAAGACATTATTTAAAGGTATTTGAAGGGATCTGGGGGAGATTTCAGGTGAATCCTTCCCTTTACTTGGCCATCTTGCCTGTGCTTCACTCTATTATTAAAACTAAAATTAGAAAAGATTTTTTTCTTAGAAAAGGGTAACTTAATGGAATTTTTTTTACATCAATGGAAAAGTTAATTTTATTTTTTATCAATATGGTAAAAATATGTGTAAATCTGTTGGAATCCTTACAAAGTGCTAATTTAGCATGGTACTTAGCAAATCCTCTAGCTTACTAATGTATTTAAGTACTCATTGGAGTTCACAGGATTTAGTATGAGATATCCGAATTCACACCTCCCTTGAAGCTCTTAGGGCCAGAGAGCACTCTGGGAAGAAACCCATAATCCCACTCTCTTGTATCCCACAATCCAACTCTTGGAGAAGGAGCATAAATAGAGCTTCAGGGAGCCAGTCAAATGAGTTACTTTGGAACATTCCCAGGGGTCGGAGAGGAGCACTCGGTGGCAAGAGAGATTCATTTTCAGGCTGAAGAAAGCAGAGGCAGAAGCAAAGGACAAAGCTGCAAGAGCTCTTAGAACCAAGGAGAGAGAGAGGCCTCTAAGAAAACTAACTGGGCTATATTGGAGGACACAATAAAAGATCTGAACTATTAGCACCTGGTTGCATTTGGGTGATTATTACTTTTAACTGAAACTAAGGCTGCCTCCAGAAAACTTCCCCAAGAAACATGCTCCCAGAGAGAACCATATTATTATTTTAAAGAAGAACACGAACACTACATAAATCCAATATAGGATTTACAAATTTATACAATTATCTTGCTGCACACAAAAAAAATCAGATCAAAAAGGGAAAAAAATGAGAAAGAAAATAAAATTCAGGGAAATATTAACAAAAGTGAAAATTCTATGTTTCAACCCATACTCAGTTCTCACAGTTCTCTCTCTGGGTATAGATGGCTTTCATCATCACAAGATCATGAAAACTGGCCTGAATCACCTCACTGTTGAGAAGAGCCACATCCATCAGAATGGATTATTGTACAATCTTGCTGTTGCCTTGTACAGTGATCTCTTAGTTCTGTTCATTTCACTTTGCATTAGTTCATGTATGTCTCTCCAGGCTTCTTTGAAATCATCCTGCTACTAATTTCTTATAGAACAATAATATTCCATAACATTCATATACCGTAACTTATTCAGCCATTCTCCAACTGATGGGCATCCACTCAGTTTCCAGTTTCTTACCACTACAAAAAGGACTGCCACTAACATTTTTTGCACATGTGGTCCCTTTCCCTCTTATAAATTCTCTTTGGGATATAAGCCCAATAGAAACACTGCTGGATTAAAGTTATATGCACACTTTGATGCCCTTTGAGCATAGTTTCAAATTGCTCTCCAGAATTGTTGGATCAGTTCACAATTCCACCAACAATGTATTAGTTTTTCCAGATCCCCTTCTACATTCATCATTCTCTTTTCCTGTAGAGGACCGCAGATAGTGGGGGGAATGCTGGGTGAGATATAAGACCCTTCAGCCTAGAAGAAACCTGCTAACAATATCTGGTTTGGCTCCCCATTTTCTCTTTGGTGTTCTTACCCCTCTTTGGTGTTCTCACCTTTCCTGAGAAGTCAAGGAGGGTGTGACCACAAGGATACTTACAACAAGGTGTTAACTCAGTGGAATTAATGAGACAATTGTTATCTAGTTTACATATACTTAGTAGCATGGTGATGTAATAGTTCTCTAATTTACATATATTCAGTATGTTATAATGATGGAATTGTAATAGGGTATATAAGAACTAGGGACTGCCATTGAGAACTCACATTGGTGCTGGATGCTTGAAGACAATAGTCTCATTCAGCCCTGGGACTAAACCATGGATCCATTTGGTCCCAGTAAATCTCTCCCTTTCAAATAAATTATTGAAAACTCTCTAATCTCTATTTTGCCTCAGTTTCTTCAGCATTACATTAAACACTGATAAACTCAAAAAAACTGGATTCCTTATTGGTCTTCAAGGAGTCTATTGACCCCTTTGAACAAGAGGCAGGAATGTTTACCTGGGTTTCATAATGGTTATACTAACCTTTTAGAATCATACAACAATGACACAATCAGAAAGTGCTCTGAAGCCCAAACCTGCTTGATATCCCAGTGAACCTTTGTGAGGGAACTCTAGCTGAATTTGGAGATAACTGTGGCTGCCAGAAACCAAAGACCCAGTCTTGACCAATTAAAAGGAAACCCTGACTGGTAGCTAGAGAGTGAAAACCTAGCTTGGGACTTTCTAAACATCCTACTTCCTGGCTGATTAGGTCAACAGGAGTCTTCTCCCCTTAACAAGAGTTATATTACTTCACCCTTTTCCCATCCCTCCTTAGAACAGATGAGAACTCTCTCCATTTCTCTCTCTATTCCTTTCTCTCTTTGTCTTTCTTGCTCTCTTTTTCTTTTTCCCTCCCTCCCTCTCTCCCTCCCCTTCTCCCTTCTTCCCTCCCTTCCTTCCTTCTCCTCTTCTTTCTCTCCTCCCTTACAAGCTCTTTCTTGCAAGTTCTTTTCAGATAATAATACTTTTATAATTTGTGATTGGACTCTTTTTTTCTTAAGGTCCCTTTTTTTGGCCCCAGGACCTTTTATTAACAAAAACAAAGATGGAATTTCTCTCCATATCCATGTGAGGCATTTTGAGACTGCAGACACTAATTTTGGAGGCTTTGTAGAGGTGAAGAAAACCAGTACAGAAAGAAAAGATGAAAGGATCCAAGACAGTATCTTGGGCAACATCTATATTTCTGAGACAAGGAGAATATAAGTGAATAAAGGAAAGAGGGAGATAGAGAAAGCATTTAGGAAAATTAACCCTGAGATTGACTAGCTCACAATATGATATATATAGAGAGAGTCTTTTTCCCATATTGCCAAGGCTTTAGTCCCTTGCCACCCTCCTCAAAATGGAACACATTGCAATCATCATTAGTCTCCTCAACCTATTGAACGTCTGCCATGCTTATATTCATATGTTTTCTTTGTTCCTACATCTATGCTAGAAAGACATGGTTACATATGTAACAAGAAAAAATCAAGAAAATGTGATGAATATAACTTACAAAATCAAGCCATTGAACCTTGACTGACTTGACTGAAGAAAGCATGAAGTAAGAATAGTTTTTAAAAGTAAATTTAGAATAGTGAAAGGGAAAAAAAAGTCAAGAAAATGTGGTGACTATAACTCTTACAAAATCAAGCCATTGAATCTTGACTAACTTTCACTATTCTATATTTCCTCTGATATTATCTTATTTCACTCTTTTTTTCATTTCCACATAGTAACTTAAGAAAAAGAATTTTTTTTGCAGTCCTTAAGATTGATCCTTTCCTCTGTATGGGGGTTAATGGTAAGGAGTGCAGAAAGGGAAGGAGAGGAACCAGAAGTCATTTTGTGATATCTTGATGTACTCCTCTAACTACTTAGTGGATTAATCTTAGAAAGTTCTTTACACATGGAATTGGTACAGTTGATGGTCCCTTTTGGGGGGATGGGGAGGGGAGGAGAGAAAGAAAAGTTGGATAGAATTGATTTCCAAATTGTAAAATGTTTTTAGTCTATCCCTTGTCTCTCTCCTGTTCCTGAACAAAATCTTTTACTATCCTGATAATGTATTCTTCCACTTATATTGTAAATTCTAAACTTTTCATCCTAGAATGATGCTCATCTTTCTCTGTTCCTCCCTCTACTAAGAAATACTTTACTTTTCTATTCTCAGTCAATCAACAAACATTTATTAATCTCCTACAACATACCAGGTCGACAAAGATCAAATCCAAATCTGCACAAAGGAGAGTAGCAGATTAAATACACTCCAAATAGCAGTGAATGTAACACAGGGATCATATTATAGAGCATTAAAGTTTAAATTGGAATAGTTCTTCCTCAAACTCAAGGATAGAGTTACCTAAGATTTTCTTTTTTAGAAAAATTTACCTATTATGTTTCTAATTTTATTAGGCTGGTTTTGCCAAAAGAAGGCAACTCATCGGATAAAAAAATCACTAAATATAAAATATAAAGCAGAAGACCAGTTTCTACATCCTCAATCTGTTTGAGGACACTTTATGCACAATATTAGTATTAATGCCTTAATGTACATATTTATTTATAACAATGAAAGTTTTATTCTTAATACTGGTACTAATGTACCAGTGGTTTAATGAAAAAAAAAAGTGATTGAAATCTCAAAATTTTATCAGTGTAAGAAAGGCACAGAAAGCTCACACAAACCTAGAAAGTATTTGAGGAAAGTCCAGGGAGCAGAATTTTCTTTTTTTTCTTTTCTTTTTTTTATTTATTTAATAGCTTTTTATTTACAGGTTATATGTATGGGTAACTTTATAGCATTAACAATTGCCAAACCTCTTGTTCCAATTTTTCACCTCTTACCCCCTACCCTTTCCCCCAGATGGCAGGATGACCAGTAGATGTTAAATATATTAATATATAAATTAGATACACAATAAGTATACATGACCAAACTGTTATTTTGCTGTACAAAAAGAATCAGACTCTGAAATATTGCACAATTAGCTTGTGAAGGAAATAAAAAATGCAGGTGGGCATGAGGGAGCAGAATTTTCAACCTTTATTAATTACTTAGTTAAGTTTGAAGAGACTCTACATCAGAAACTAAGGACAAATGAACAAAGATTTATCACAAACTTCAGAATACCTCAAGACTCCCAGAAATTTAAGGAAAAAACTTCCAATATATTTAAAATTATTGTACATGTATATCAGATTTCTTGCTGCATTGAGAGGGCAGAGAGTAAGGAAAAAAAAAACATTGGAATTCAAACTCTTAGCAAAATGAATGTTGAAAATTATCTTTATATGTAACTGGAAAATAAAATATTATTGAATAAGGAAAAAGAAAAAGAGATTCAGCAAGCAGGAGATTTGGGTTATCTCTTTTTCCCTCTCCACATCAGGATTCTCTTGTTTGAATCTACTTTTCTCTGACTGTATATTTTTTTGGTAAAGTTTGTCACAAACTTGTAATAGGCAGTGTTTTCTGCCAACTATTGTTAGAGAAACACTTTAGTAAATATCCTTTTTTAAAGGTTTATTAATTTTTTGAATTGAAAATCCCTGGAATACTCTAGAATTTTACTTCTACTCATACTGAATAGAGGGAATAGAAAGTTTAACAGAAAGCCAAAGCATACAGGGAACAAAATAGGAAGACTAGCAATATATTTAGTGCTGAGAAAAGCATATCTTTCAACAGTAATTTTAACTCATCAAATGTAGATTTCAAATGTAAATTCAGAATCTACATGTAGTATAGACTACTCTCGTAGGAGATGTGGTCCCTGTGTCTTAGGTGATAATCTTCTCTGAAGCAGAAGCCTTACATTCCATTAAACCAAGGGTTCTTAGCCTGGAGCATATAAACTGGTTTTTTTGTAGTATTGATAAATACTTTATTATTCTGTCATGTGTGACTCTTTGCCAAGAAACTATCAAATGGGCTCACAAAGTTATTGGAGGTGTTCATTTCCTTCTTGACCTTATTTTGCAGATGAGGAGGTGATGCAAATTATGGCAAAAATCACACAGGTAGTTAAATGAGGTCAGCCTCCACATGTGCAAAAAAGTTTATAGCAACCCTTTTTTGTAGTGGCCAGGAATTCGAAACTGAGTGGATGCCCATCACTTGGGGAATGACTAAGTTATGGTATAAGAATGTTATAGAATATTATTGTTCTATAAGAAATGATCATCAGGCTGATTTCAGAGAGCCTTTCCAGGCTGACATGAACTGATGAATAGAACCAGGAGATCATTGTACACAGGAAGAGCAAGATTATATGATCAGTTCTGATGGACATGTCTCCTTTCAGCAATGAGGTGATTCAGGCCAGCTCCAATGGTCTTGTAATGGAGAAAGACATCTGTACCCAGAGAGAGAACTGTGGGAACTGAATGTGTATCACAACATAGTATTTTCATCTTTCTTAATTAACCCATTATGTATTAATTTGATATTGCCTATAATTGATTTATAGTATAGATTCAGACAGAAAAGCCTGTTATATTCATATTCACTTATGTATTGATCTTGTCCTATATTACCCCTATGGAGGTACCATGAGAGCTCAAAAAAATGGATGTTGAAAAATATCTTTATTTTTAATTAAAAATATAATTTACGAAAAACACAGAAAGAAAAATAAGATTGAAGCAGTCTTATTTCTCCCTTGACTCTCATGACCTTCTCAACATTTCTCCAGACTTCTCCCACCATTGCCCTAGTTCAGATTTTCATTACGTCAACAGCAATAGCTCCCTCACTGTGTATCTTAATTCTATTATCTTCCTATTGCAATAATCTGTTCTTGATAAGAGTTCTCTTTCAGATTACTCCTAAAGCTTCTGTTTGGGTTCTAGGATTCTGACTTGAATTTAGGTCCTCTTGGTTACAGGGCCAGCATTCATCCACTATGCCGCTAGGTGGTGATAGCGAACTGGAATTAAAATCGGTAAGACTCATTTTCTTGAATTCAAATCCAGTCATAAACGCGTACCAACTCTGTGACCCCGGGCAATTCACTTAACCCTGTCTGCTTCAGTTTCCTCATCTGAGAAATGAACTAGGGTAGGAAATGACAAACCATTCTAGTGTCTTTCTCAAGAGTTAGGAAGAGTTGGATAAGACTGAAATGACTGGAAAACATTTGATACAAATTGAGTGGCTTTGAGGGCTTTGGGTTTTAAGGGGATGGTCCTCTTCATACTGTGGATAGGATAGTTTAACAGATATCAAAGCCTTAATACAGACAAATTATATAAAAATGTAGAGATGAGGCAAAACTGCAAATATTTGGGGACAAAGAGTTTTGATTGTGTTTGAAAATGATGCTGAGGCATCATAAATATGTGTGATCACTAACTGTCTTTCCTAGGACCTCTTCTCAAAAATCATTTATGACTGCATTGTATACTCCTGTGGCTTCCATTTAAACCCTCTGAAAGAAATTCTTTACCTGTCTTGTGCCATGGACTTTTACAGCAATCTGGTGAGGTCTACTATTTCCTTTCAGAATAATCTTTCTAAATGCAAAATAAATATATACAATTACAAAGGAATCCAATCATATTGAAATAGTTCTCTCCATTTCTGTGTCTCTTTCTTTCTCTCTGGATGTATATATAAAATGCATATATGTATACATATATACACACAATACAATGTGTGATTTAATATTTTTATATCATATATGATATATAACAATATATGATATGTATACTCATAATTCAATATTATTTAAATTTCCCATTTCAGATTTCATGATAGGACTCTTGAATTATTCATGTGATCTCCAAATCTAAATGTCTAGCACCCCCTTCTCCCATCAGCATCTTTATTATATTTCCAACTCCTTAAAACCAGTAGCACCTCAATCTCAACATGATTATATCTGAACTCATTGTATCTTCTTAAGCCTTTACTCTCCCCTAATTTCTCAATTTCTATTATAAATCACTGCTTCAGAATCTTTATCTTTAAAAGAGACAGTATCTGTGAACTTCTATTTGGAGGCAAAAGATTAAGAATCTAGGAGAAGATGAGCTACTTCCAATGAACTGCACCCAGGGGTGCATAAAACCTGTTGTGAAAAAGACACTGTGGCCTTTGGTAACTGAACCCAGATTCTGCTCAAGACATGGCTTCTGTCAGTTGCTATAATCCTGCTAGGACCTGTGTTCACTTGGCAAAGCTATCTGTGTGGGTATGAGATGATCTTGACATACATTCTGCACAGAAAGAGGGAGAATGTGGGAAAGATACAGATGTAGGAGAGGCACAGAGGGAGTCAGGAGATACAGGAGGGGAGTCTGGTAGCAGTGCTTTCCGGAGGTCAATCTTATGTAACTGAGGCCTCTGAACCTTTTAAACCCAAGCCTGGGGGTCAAGAGCCAGAGAACAGAACAAATGATGAAGATGATAGCTTCTTTCCCCCCAAAACCAAAATTGCATATTATATAGGATTCAAAGGAGCAAAGAAACAATATTTAATTACATATTTTTTCCCAAATAAAGAATATTGATTAAATTACTTCTCAAGAAACCAGAAAATAACTGCAACTTCTAAACATCAATATTTGGGTATCCTAAAGACTGCTAGGGTTACTACAGCCTCAATCCTAATAGAAATCATTAAATTACTATAGTCACTCAAAAATACATATCTGCTTTCTTGTAATAATAGATTCAGACAAATAATTGATAATCTTTCCAATAATCTTTGACCAAAGAAAACAATTCTTTAAAAAATACAATGGGCTAAATATAAAAAAAATCTACAAAAGAAAACAACAGCTTTGAAGGTAGAATTAATCAAATAGAAAAAAAAAACTTATAAGAGCTAAATGAAGAAAATCACACATTAAAAACTAGAACCAGGCAAATGGAAGCTAACTCTATAAGACATTAAGAATCAGTCAAACAAACTAAAAAGAATGAAAAAAAATGGAAGAAAATATAAAATACACCATCAGAAAAACAGCTGATCTGGAAAATAGATCCAAGGGAGACAATTTAAAAATTATTGGTCTAACTGAAGGGAAGAAGGGAGAAAGGGAGAGAAAGAAGGAAGGAAGGAAGGAAGGAAGGAAGGAAGGAAGGAAGGAAGGAAGGAAGGAAGGAAGGAAGGAAGGAAGGAAGGAAGGAAGGAAAAAGAAAGAGAGAGAAAGAAAGAAAGAAAGAAAGAAAGAAAGAAAGAAAGAAAGAAAAGATTCTAGACAGCATTCTTCAAGAGATCATGAAAGGAACCTGCCCTGGTATACCAGAACTAGAGGACAAAACAGTGCTTGAAAGAATCCATTGATCACCTTCAGAAAGAAATTCCACAAGGAAAATCATGAGGAACATTATTGCAAATTTCCAGAACTATAATCTCAAGAAAAAAAAATACTGTAAACTGCCACAAAAAAAAAAAAAAAAAAAAAAAAAAAGTATCAAGGTGCAACAGTCAAGATTACCCAAGATCTGACTGTAGGCTGGAACTCTGAAAGAGTGTACTTAAATCTAAGTCAGCAGGGTGCTTATAGTTAAATACCTACTTGGTATGACATGGTGGTTCTCTAAGCACATACTTGTTGTAATGTAATGATGCAGTCAATCCAGTTGGTGTATACTTAGGGTAATGTAGTGATGAGATGTTCTAAAGCTGCACATGCCCACTGTGGTGTCCTAATGTAGTCATGCTGGGGTATTTAAGGGAGTCCCAGAGACAGAGGGCTTTCTCAGCCACAGTGATCTCAGCCACAGAGAAGACTTCAGGCTCCAGATCCCAAAGGCCAGACTCCATCTTTGACCAGCCATGCATCTGCTCTCCTGCTTCCTTCACTTCACTCCTCCACTAAGCCCAGAGAGCTAGTGCAGACATTATATCTGGCAGCTTCTACAATAAAGAACCAGAGGACTTAGAATACAATATTCTGGAAGGCAAAGTACTTGGGATTACAATCAAGAATCAACTACACAGTGACACTAAGCATCATCTTTCAGGGGAAGAGATGGATCTTCAAGGAAATAAAAGACTTTTCATCATTTCTAGTGAAAAAAACAGAATTTAATTGAAAATTTGATCTTCAAGCACAGACACAAGAGAAACATATAAAGGTAAATGGGAATATATATATGTAATATGTATATATGTATATAGACACACACATATAATTTAAAGGTTAAACTGTTTACATCCCTATATGGGAAAATAATACCTGTAATTCTAGAGAACTGTATCTGTTATTGGGGCAGTTAGAGGGACCATACATAGACAGAGGGTATTATTATCTCATTTGATCCTCACAATACTTCAAGATAAGAGTCTTTATTATCTTTATTTTATAGTTGGGGAAACTGAGATGCATAGGTTAATTAACTTGCACTGAATCACATAGTCAAATGTCTTACTGGCTAGATTTGAATTCACCATCTTGATTCCAAATCCATTGCTCTATTCACTGTGCAATTTAGCTACCTCTAATTATCTAATTTTTATGAGCATGATATAAAAAAGAAAATATTTTATAATCATAATATGCTAACATAATTATAATATATTCATATTATTTAATTATAACAATGTTATTAAATATGTATGGTTATATTTATTATATAATTATGTTTTATAATCTTTTAAAAAAGATCTCTACTCACCTGGGGAATGGCTCAATAAAATGTGGTTATGTGTTTGTTGGTGTAATATTATTGTTTTATGGGAAATGATGAACAGATTACTCTCAGAAAAAAAAAGTCCTCCATTAACTCAAAGTATAATATACTATAAACAAAGTAATGGCAATATTTTGGGATGACCAGGTGTAAATGACTTTGGTATTCAATCATCCATGAGTATTTTGAAGGACTTTTGAAAAATCCTATCCATACCCAGGGAAGGAACTGATTGTGTCTGAATACAAGTTGAAGCATTCTTTTTATCTTTTTATTCTTTTTAAAAAACTTATTTTTTTCTTAAGGGTTTTTATTTTTATTAGGGTGCGAGATCTGTTTTCTTTCACGACTTGCCTTCTATAGAAACGTTTTGCATAACTTAACAAATATGATTTCTTAATTTTGGGTGGGGATAAGGGGGACATTATATCTGGCAGCTTCTACAATAAAGAACCAGAGAGCTTAGAATACAATATTCTAAGAAATCAAAAATTTTAAAAACAAGTGGAAAAATATTGTTAACTGGGGAACAATGTTAAATAAGTCAAGTACACAAAAAGAAATAAGAAGGAATGCTGATATAAATAAACTTTAGTTCCATCTTAAAAAAAAAAAAAAGAGAGACATCTCCAAGTACAAGTGTTATGATCTTGCCATAATGTCAAATTTCTGTAATCCTTCTTTTTCTCATTCTTTTACCAGTTTGCAGGTCTCTGCCAAGGCAACAGGCAATTTATTATGGACTCACTTTGTACCAGGTACTCTGGGTGTGGAAATACAAAAATGAACATGAAAGATAATCCCCTACCTCAAGAACATTACATTTGATGTGGTTAGACAACATGGGGAAAAGGAAGCTAAGGAAGGAAGGGGGTAAGAGATGACTGTATCCCTAAAAACATTATAAGTTAAATGCTTTGTAAAATCAGGAGAGCAGCCTAGAAACAATAAGATGGGGTGACCTGGGCATCCTCTTTTAAACGGAGGATCAGAGGGAGGAGCTACAGGCAGAAGGTAATTTCAGTGTGAGTAATTCAGGGATAGAGGAAGCTTCCAGGGTGAAGTCTTCTAGGGCTTGTAGTGAGATGGAAAGATAAAGAACTTACAAGGTAAGTATAGTATGAATCCCCCCTTTCCGTTATTTCCCTTTGTCCTGCATATGCAGACATATATACTTAACATTAGTCAGTGACATTTATCAATATTTGACATTTATTAGTGTGAGGGATGAAGAAGACCCTTACCCAAAATGATTGCTCAGAGATCATTCAGTAGAAAGCAGAAAAGTTATTTATTAATAAATTCTCATGAGAATGAGCAATTCCACTGCGAGGAGGGAAAGAGAGAAAGCTCACAGTAGAAGGGCTAACGATTTAGGTTTGGTTACAAAGGATTACATCATAGGTTGGGGAGCATTGAGAAATAGGTGCCCTCTCCCCTAATTGAATGTTAAACATTGGGGCCAAAGGCAGATTAGAACAGAATGTTTTGTTTCCCTGATTTCAAGAAGAATCATCAATCAGACCTTCAAATTTCAGATTATGAGCTGACGGCATTTAATAATCTAAATATTGATAACATTGAACAAGGATAAATGTCATCATTTCTGGTTAAGTAAATATATATAAAGTTTTAAGTTAATATTGTCTTGCACACACCGTATGTGTGCAAAAGAATGCAAACATTTCTGTAAGTTCTTCACTTTATCTCTCCATTCCACACAACTCCCCTCTTATAATATATAAATGATTTTTATCATATTTCTATGAAGAAATTACATATCGCTCAAAACCAGTTATCATATCTATACATTGCTTATGAAGTTCACCATCAAGATCATCCCTCTCTACTATATTCCAGCCTTTTCTCTGAAGAATCATCGTTTTAATAGCATCTTCTGTATGCAATATTTGATAGGAACTGTTGAACTATTCTGGTTACTAATGTAATTATACAGGGTAGACATAGTGGCAGCAGGATAATACCACTGATTGCACTAAATTCATATCATAACAATTGTTTCCACCAACTATCTTAGAAACAGTCATCACAGAACAGATTGGCATTTGGCAGACATAAAAATATAAAGATAAATTAACAAAGATACCAGTCTAAGAAAACTGAGGCACAAAATTACACACTCTCCTTCTGAATATTTGAATTATTAAATTACATCCCCTAGATACCTGGGAAGTCTCAGCACCATAATTTTGGCCAACCCAAATGTGACACAAATAAATCAAAATGAAACTAGAAAACGCAAGGACTTATGACAAGGGCAAGCCTCTTCCTGACAACCCCAGAGTTATCAACAGTACAAAGGCCCTCATCTCAGCCAGGAAGTCCAGTTTGAGATGGACAGTTCACTATTAGGTGATCATCAGTCATTTATGCACTTAACTCAGCTTCTGCTTATATAGGGAGTAACAGGGCTCGAGACAGTCGTGCTGCCCATTCAGAGGGGCACTTCACTCCAGGGGAGAAGGGTGAGGCTTGGAGTAGCTCCACTTGTCCCCACCCAGAAGGGCAGACAGGGGTGCTACTAGAATACAGATTTTTGAACAGAGTTATCAGAGCATGCACAGTTAGGCAGGCAAACCCCAAACTTTAAAGGGTTGATCTCAAAACTGCAATGTTATTAAAAATGCTAAGATACCAATTGAGAAACTGGAGTTACAGGGTTGGAGACTCCCAGTTCCAAGACAGGTGTATATATCTTGGATATTTCCTAAAATCAAAATAGTCCCCAAAACTGAGTCTGCCAGGGAAATTCCACAGAATAAGGGGTTTCAAAGCTAAAGTATAATAAAAACCAAAAAAAAAAAAAAAAAAAAAAAGGACTGCTTAAGGACTTCCAATTCAATCTCAACTGGTGAGATAGGGGGTGGGGCAGAAGTATCTAAGACAAAGTGAACAGAAAACTAAGGGTTCCTACTCTTTTAGGTATTTTGAGAAAAATCCACCAGTTTCCTTTTATCTCTTCCTCTCCTTTTTGTTTCTCATGGAAAAGAATTATCCAAAAAAAAAAAGTAAATAGTCAAATAACCATCCCACATATAAATCCCAAGAGTGAATTAAATTTAGTTCCTATACATAACAGACTAGTACAGGAGGAGTTAGCTCAAAAAAAAAAATCTCTCAAACAATTATATATTCTGAAGTGAACATAGGTATTATAAACATATTATGACTTCCTTAACAGCAACAGTTACCAATTTTAACAATTTCCATCCCAAATCTTAAACACACAATAATACAGTTGTAATTTTAACAATAATTCATTAACCACTTTATTACTTCCCCCATATCAGTCCAAATTACATCAGGAGCACGGGCAATGGTCTCAATCTTAACTGCTTCGGGCTGAGAAATGGGAAAAGACTCTCAATCCATGCAGGGGTGTAGGTATGGTATCAATCTAAGCTTCAGATGGGCCGATCCATGTCTCAGAAGAGGTTCAATAATGTGTAATTTGACCAAAATCTAGAACAAAAAAACAAATCTAACAGATAAAGATTAGAACAGTATGGAACTGTAACATGTAGGGAGGCCAGTATAGATTGGCCAGCAGTTCCTATGTGAAGGAACAAATTTGCTTTACAGGACAGACAGACAGCTATAGTCCCAATAAATAGCAGTTAGTGTTCACAGACCACTGTGCTAATTGTTCTCCCATTATTTAGAAACATTTTTTAAAAACCTGAATATTCACAGACACAAATATCCAGTAACAGACAGATGACCAGGGTAAATACTCATTTGCCTAAGTATTTAGGAAACAATGGTTACATATAACCAGATTGGAAATATCAAGGTATGACATAATTGAATTGTATTAACAATTCTTATTAACTTTTGTTCTGATCATAGAAATCAGTCACAGGAGGAAAAAAAATACAGGGACATGACTATAACATAATAAAAGCAGTTAAAACTCAACCTTCAGCACATCAGAGAGTGGAGCTTTAAAACTCCCACATATTATTAACTATAAGCCCAAAGAATTGTATCTCCAAAGTTTCAGATAAATCCTCAACAGTTATTTACCATGACCTTATATTGGTAACAATAAGAAATTTATTCCAGAAAATTCACACAATTCTTACGTACCCAAGTAGATGTTGAATCTTGAATAAGTTGAATATTATACCAACCATTTTGCTTTTAAAATACCCAATACACAGAAAAATCCCAAACTACATAGTGTTCACAACAAAAACATCTTCAAAAGGACAAAGGCAAAAAACTATTATTCTTGGAGTCCCTTTCAGATAATTGGTATCAATACAGTTAATTAAAACTTTCTATTTTCACATAAAAGAATCTGAAAAGTTCTTGAAAACATCAATTAAACTTTTTGAAATAACCCTTTCAAACTATAGATCACATTTCTGATCATATCCTTTAATATTCATAACCATTATGGATCTAAAGAAATAAATATTCAATCAATTAGCATCTTGCAAGAGCAGTCTGTCCCTTTAGTTTGTTTTCTTCAGCCAAAGGAACCAAGCAGCTGCTGCTTTCCACTGCCGCTCTGCTGCTCTCCTGCAGCAAAAACATATCCCTTCTCACAGCCATCTCTCTGTGACTACCTTTTCCAACCAGTTCCTTCTTTTTCCCACTGATTTCTTCTTGAAATCATTTGCTCCCACTAATCAATCCTTCTTAAATCACCTTCATTCTCCTGTCCCATCTCTCTGTCTCTCTCCTCTCAATGCCTACTTGCTCAAACCTTCTCTGAAATACTTCTGACTAGATGCTCTATTTAAACTATTAATTGCTTTTGTAAATCAATCTCTTTTCCCTTGTATTTAAATCACCTTTTTTTGTAAAAACTTTAAACTTCAAGATTCACAATTAATTTTGAATCAAATTACATAAAACTTATAATATAGTTTACAAATTACCCAATACTTCTAGAAAGCAACATACCATTTAAGTAGGGAGATACAAACACGACCCCCCCCCCCCAAGGTAAGCTACTGGTGTTTTGTTTTTTCAATTTGAAGTCCAACCAAATAATAAAAAAAGAAAAGTTTTTCTCTTCACTTGTGAAAGCCACAATATTCAAAAAAATTCTTAAGATTTTTATCCTCTTAATAAATCTAACATGTGCAAGGTAACAGTGAAATTATTTCCCTCAATTTCAATTTCATTTCAATTTCAAAATTATAGTATCTCTTTAAAATATAGTAAGTTCCCCAAACTCTTAATAAAATGTTGTAGACAAACAACTGCCCAGTTTAGCATTAAACTTTCTATTCTCTAATTCCATGAAAAGCAAACTTGCTGATAATGATTTTTCTTTCTTCTCCTGGCACAACTTTTAGAAACATGCCTAGTTTTCCCACAGGTCAGAGAGCCCCTGTGTTCAGGTATTTATCTCTCTTACTCTATTTTTATTCCTCCCTCCCAATATCTGCAGTTTCTTATTTCCCATCTGAAGTTTCCAATCTTAATACACACACCAATTTAAAGTTATTTTAAAATTAACCAGTACTTTAGTTTGTGAAATTTCCTAAAATCTAGTCTTGGGATATATATCCTCCCAGTTTTCTTCCCTTTTATATCTGGGAAGTTCATTCAAGTCTTGAATTCCCTAGCTAACGTCCTGATACAAATTTTTGGACTGCTTCTATACCACCCTGGACCCGGTCCAGGTATTGGCAGAGGCCCTACATTACCCTCACACCCACATAGCCACCCGAGAGCCTCCTTAGGAAAAGTCCTTTATCATTGGGGTCAACAGCAGCCCACACCAAAAATAAATTTAGGAGAGCTAATCCCTCAGGGTCTCCCTCGACCCAGCCAATAAACCCCCAGACTTCTCAAGAGTGTTACCTCAGGAACATGTGTTTCTTTTCAGACTGCTGCTGGTCAGCAGGACTCTACTTCCTTCAGTCTTCAATTCTGCGTTCCACTGAGTATCTCTGCCTCGGGTCATTGTCTAACAGGGGAGGGAGGCTGCTCACCCAGAGCCAGAGACCATGGAGAAAACTACTCCGTGGGCACTTGTCCCTGTTCAGGGTGCACATAGCCATCTCCCTCAAAGACCCCATCCCAGACAAGCCCCCAACTGTGAGGGATGAAGAAGACTTTTACCCAAAATGATTACTCAGAGATCACTCAGTAGGAAGCAGAAAAGTTATTTATTAATAAATTCTCATGAGAATGAGCAATTCCACTGTGAGGAGGGAAAGAGAGAAAGCTCACAGAAGGACTAAAGATTTAGGTTTGGTTACAAAGGATTACATCATAGGTTGGGGAGCATTGAGAAATAGGTGCCCTCTCCCCAATTGAATATTAAACATTGGTGCCAAAGGCATATTAGAACAGAATGCTTTGTTTCCCTGATTCTGAGAGGAATCATGATTACTGAGCTAACGGCATTTAATAATTAAATATTGATAACATTGAACAAGGATAAATGTCATCATTTCTGGTTAAGTAAATATATCTAAAGTTTTAAATAAATATTGGCTTGCACACACAGTATTTATGCAGGTCATAGAAACATAGAAATAATAAAAAAAATACAGAAAAAGTGTAATGGGCTGAGGTTTGAGTTGATGCACTGAGGTCCCAAGTACGTGAGGCTAAATAGTAATTGGGCTATACTCTATTAATATACATGATTGGATAAAGAATGGTCCCTGCCCACTCTCCGTGCAAGTCCTGATGTGGTGTATAGGAAATGATGATTTTGGTGGGTGGAGGCAGAGAGAGACAGGAAGAGAAGCTGGGAGAGATTGGGCCTGGGTTCGATACTCCTAGCTGCTGGTTGTGTGGCTGCTGGTCTATCTAGCTTCTTGACTCAGACGCACACATTGCTATCGCCGATTCTCTTCCACCTCCGATCCTTCTTCACTGAGAATAAAGACTGACGATTTTCCCCTAACCTGAATTCCTGACTCCTGCTGATTTAAAAATACGCAATCTTCACAAAAAAGAATGTAAACATTCCTGTAAGTTCTTCACTTTATCTCTCCATTCCACACATTGGTATTTAGTCTATTAGCTTGACCACTTTGGGTCGATTATCTAAAGCCTAAAGGCCTAAGCCAGAAACCTTCCATTCCAATCTCTCCGGATAGCAAAAACCAATTAGATGACCCCCTCTCCCCTCTCAATGCTATCTTACTTGTGATGTAATCTCTTGAAACAAAATCTATAAAAGCTGTGTATACTCACTGATTCTTCAGCTCTCCTGCTGTGAGTACTTTCACTTCCCTTTTTCCCTCATGGATGGACCGCCCACTTCTCATGAGATTCTACAATAAACAATTTTCTGCTTTCTACTTTGAGTGATCTCTGAGTAATCATTTTTGGGTAAGTGTCTTTAATCACACACAGTTGTGGGTTCCTCTGGGATCAGAGGTCTATTGGGAAGACAGCTATGCACCCTGAATGGGGTAAGGCACATTCACCGAGTAGTTTTCTCCATGGTCTCTCGCTCTGAGTGTGCAACCTCCCTCCCCTCTTAGACAACGACCTGAGGCAGAGGTATTCAATGGAAAGTAGAATTGAAGACTGGAAGGAAGTAGAGTCCTGATGGCCAATGTAGTATGAAAGACTTACATGTGTAACTCGAGGTTAACTCTCAGGAGTCTGGGGGTCTATTGCTGGGTCGAGGGAGACCCCAAGAATTAGATCACCTAAATTTGTTCTTGGTGGGGATTGCTGTTGACCCCAGTGATAAAGGACTTTCCCAAGGAAGCTCTCAAGTGACTGCTAGTGTAAGGGTGACCTCTGCCAATACCTGTTTTGGGGCCAGGTTGAAATATGGGACAGAAGCAGTCCAACAATCAATGTTAGGACCTTAGCCAGGGAATTCCAGTTGACAGCCCTCTTGGAAGTTGACTTAAAAACTGGGATCGACTTCTTAGATATAAAGGGAAGGATAAAAAGATAATGATTAAATATTGCTGCTTTTTTTGGAGTGGCCAGGATTTTGGTGGCAGAATAACTTGGCCAAAATATGGTTCCTCTCATAAATGGACATGTCAACAACTAAATTTATGTGTTAATGGGGAAAAGCCCTTCAATCCAGAGGAATCAATGTATGTGAGCCTCTGACTTTCAGGGATAAAAGACAAGCTGTTTCTAAGCCAGGCAAAAGAGGTGGAAGAAGGGCCAGAGACTGAGGAGCTCCCATCTCACACCTGGGATCCTTTAATTGCAGTCCCTCCACTATATATGCCCCTTCCTCAGCCAGTGGTCCCTGGCTGTGGAGATAGAACCAGAAAGGTAGCCACCCTTGATTAAACTGGAAAATCAAGGCACAATAGGAGCCTACAGGGAACTAGTATATAGATGTTTAGAAAGAGAATTAGAACGCCTGAGAAGAGAATATTTTAGCCACTCTCTTCACTCCAGAAGAAAAATCTGCTATTAGAAAGGCAGCTATGGAGGAATGGGAGGGACATCATCCCCTTGCAGAAGGAGTGATGGCTGCAGAACAAAAAATATCTGCTAGTAAATCCAGAATGGGATAATAATAATCAAGCATGCAGGCATAATATGCAAGATTTAAGGGACCTAATTATTACTGGGACCAAGAATTCTTTCCCCAAAAGACAAAATATTAACAAGGCCTTAGAGGTTAGACAGGAAAAGGATGAATCAACTTTCAGATTTCTAGAACATCTCAAAGAGGAGATTCAAAAATATTAGAGATTAAATTTGGGAGATCCAGCAATAGAAAGTGTGCTGAAGCTATATTTTGTCTCCAATTCATGGCCAGACATAAATAAGAAATTGCAGAAATTGGAAGGATGAAATAATAAGTTAATTGGGTGTGAAGATCGCGTATTTTAAAATCAGCAGGAGTCAGGAATTCAGGTTAGGGGAAAATCGTCAGTCTTTATTCTCAGTCGAGAAGGATCAGAGGTGAAAGAGAATCAGCGATAGCAATGTGTGTAGCTGAGTCAAGAAGCTAGCTAGATCAGCAGCCACACGACCAGCAGCTAGGAGAATGGAACCAAGGTCAATCTCTCCCAGCCTCCCTTCCTGTTTCTCTGTCTCCACCCACCAAAATCGTCACATCAGGACTTGCACAGAGAATGGGCAGGGACCATTCTTTATCCAATCATGTATATTAATAGAGTATAGTCCAATTACTATTTAGCCTCATGTAATTGGGACCTCAGTGCATCAACTCAAACCTCAGCCCATTACAATTGGGGAATTACTGAAAGAAGTAATGAATGTATATGTGAGGAGAGATTGGGAAAGAGAAAAGAGAGAGTCAAAGAATCAAAATACTAATTCAGACTTTACAAGGACAGAGAAAAGGGTAGTCACAGAGAGACATAGATGGGATGTGTTTCTGGGGAGAAAATGTTGATAAGAGAAACAGAAGGAAAAGTATGTAGCAAGAGAGAAAGAGAAAGTTGGAAAGCCTGGTAGACTTGGGAAGAAACTTGATATTGAGAGAAAGTAAACTGATTGGCTAAATCCTGAGAAGGATTCCTGTGTAGGAAAATTGAGTGGAAAATGGGAAAATAATGTTTTTTTTCTCTTCAAGGGTAAAGATTTAGCTAATTTCCCCTTCACTCCTTGAGGCTGCTTCTTTGGAAGTGAGGGGGGGTGGGGGATGGATAGTAGTGTAAAAGTGCTGCAGCCACTTGGTTCCTTTTGCTGAAGAAAGCAATCTATTTTTTTTTAAAGGGATAGGCTGCTTTTACAAGATATTAATTGAATATTTGTTTCTTTTGATACATAACGGTTTTCTTGTTTAAGGAATATGATCATAAATGTGATTTATAGTTTGAAAAGGTTATTTCAAAAAGTTTAATTGATATTTTTAAGAACTTTTCAGATTCTCTTATGTGAAAATAGGAAGTTTTAATTAACTGTATTGATGCCAATTATTTAAAGGGACTCCAAGAAAAAATAGCTTTTGCCTTTGTCCTTTCAAAAATGTTTTTGTTATGGATAATATGTATTTTTCTGTGTATTGGGTATTTTAAAAGCAAAATGATTGATATAATGTTCAACTTATGAAATATCTACTTGGGTATGTAAGAATTGTGTGAACTTTCTGGGATAAATTTCTTACTATTATTATCATTATAAGGTCATGGTAAATAACTATTTGGGATTTATCTGAAACTTTGGTTAATGGGATTTGTTATTGGAGATAAAATTTCTTGGGCTTATAGTTAATACTATTTGGGAGTTTCAAAGCTCCACCCTCTGAAAAAAGGACAATTAAGTGGAATAAAACTGAGTTAAAGCTATTTTATCCTATTTTGCTGTTTTAACTGTTTATGTTATGTTATAGTCATGTTGGCATTTTTCCTCTCCTATGACTGATTTCTATGATCAAAACAATAGTCAATAAGAACTGTTAATGTAATTCAATTATGTCATACCTTGCTGTTTTCAACCTGGTTATATGTAATCATTATATCCTAAATACTTGGGCAAATAAAGTATTTAGTCTGATTGTCTATCTATTACTGGATATTGTGTTTATGATATTTAAGTGTTTTTTAAAAGTTTTCCAACTAATGAGAGGACAATTAGCACAGTGAGACCTAACTGCTATTTATTTGTGACTATAGCTGACAGCCATTTGCTTGCCCAGTGAAGCAAACTCATCTCTTCACATAGGAAGCTGCTGGCTCTTCACATTTGGCAGCAGCAGTCTTGTGAACTGTCTTTCTATCTCAGATTGTTCTAACCTTTATTTGTTAGATTTGGGTTTGTTTTTTGTTTTGGTTGTTTTTCTAGATTTTGGTCAAAATACAGATTATTGAAGCTCTTCTGGGACATGAATCAGCCTATCTAAAGCTTGGGTAGCTGTCAGCACTCTATGCCCATCCCCTGTATAGACTGAGAGTCTCTGCCCATTCTTAGCCTGAAGCAGCTTAGATTGAGACTATCACCCTTGCTCCTGATATAATTTGGATTTATATGGGGGAGTAGGAAAATAGTTAATGAATTATTGTTAAAATTATAACTGTATTACTGTGTGTTTAACATTTGGGATGGAAATTGTTAAATTGTACAATTATTGCTGTTATGGATATATAGGAACTTTATATGTGAGATGGTTACTTGATGCTTTAGCTTTGAAATCCTTTATTCTGTTGGAATTGCTCTGCCAGACTATTCTCTCTGATTGCCTGTTTTTAGGAAATCTCCAAGATATGGATACCTGTCTTGGGACTGGCAGTATACAGTCCTATAACTGCAGTTTCTTGATTGGTATCTCAGCATTCTCAAAGGACATTGCAATTTTGAAATCAGGCCTCTAAAGTTTGGTGTTTGCCATGACCTAACTGCATATTCTCAGAAATTTGGATCCTAGTAGCAGCTCCTGTTCTTCTGAGCGGGGACAGGTGGAGCTACTCCAGGACCCACTCTTTCTCTCCTTTAGAGTCCCTGAAAGACTTGGGGTGCCCCTCCTAGCATGGGCAACATGAGATTCTTGAGCACTGCTACTCCCTATATAAGCAGAGACCAAGTTAAATGCACAAATGACGACAGACCTAACTTACAGTGAACTGTCCATTTAAAACTAGATTCTCTGGCTGAGATACTCCCCAATTGCAGAGGACC